>NC_082715.1:34702651-35376401 GCF_030144855.1 Hypanus sabinus | reverse complement strand
ATGTTTTCGCCTATGTTCTAGGGAGTGGACAAGGAGCTGGAGGATGTGAGATTTAGTGCGAAGAAAAGGGTGATCACTTATTACTTGCAAGCTGTGAAACCAGCTGAAGTACAAAGTGATCTCAGAGTCTATGTACAATTCACCAAAATTTGTGCTGCAGGTTGACAAGTCTTTGGGACTTCTAAAGTTACAGAATTGACCAATAGGGGTGGAAAACTGAATGGGCCCCATGCTTATTCTGCATTTAGAGTGTTGCTCATTGTTCTGGTTGCCACATTATAACAGACTTACAGAGGGGATGGGGAGGATCCAGTGAAAATTTACGAGGATAATACCAGAAATGAAAGGATATAATCATCAGGGCAAGGATGAATAGGCTGGGTCTACATTCTCTTGAGAAAAAAAAAGGCTAACAGTGAACTATTAGAGGCCAATGAAGCCATGAAATGGGAAAACATCAGGCAAGGCTGAAAAGGATTAAAAGGCATAGCAAGTTGGTGGACAGGGAAGTTCTACAGAAATGAACAGCAGGACCTTATCGGTTTGTTTTTGCTGTACTTTTCCAGGCAGTCTCTTTTCAAATTGATAACTTAGCTAGAGTCTGACCAGTGTCAAAATACTGTAGCCAAGGCATCTTAGTGATGGATCAGCAGCTCTGTGGAGCGTGGAGAAAGAAAAGTTGACAGTCAGGATCAGTGTGGGCCAGAGGTTGAGGAGGGATGGGGAGGGGTAGGGGAATTGGTTGGAGATTGCACCACTGTGGCTGGTGGTTGGTGCACCCTAGGCTTCTTTGAGAAACATTGAGAGGGCACTCCTGATTGTCATGGCTCATGAGGAGTTATCAGAAAGTGTCCTGGCATCAATGTTGACCATAGCGGGTGTTATAAACCCACTGTGAGTGGCCTCCCTCCCCCTGGCCCACAGGAATGCCTGAAATTCTGAAGAGAATGTTTCTGGCGTCTCTCCTGGGTTTGCTCTCATTTGCAGTCAAGTTTTCCGGGCGGGATCGGCAACGTATCACAAGCCCCGTGTTGAAATTACCCTGGGTTTTTATTGACATGTTTTTGGCAACTCTTGTCTTTTGTGGAGAAGAACAGAAACAAAAGGAAAGCAAGAACTATGAATTTGAATCCTCATATGAAGGACCCTAAAAACTGATGTTGTTTACTTCAGTTCAACAATTCGTGGAATTTAAGTTCTGTATATCTTTTACTTTTCGTTCCATCAGCTGTATGAAATACAGGCTGCTGAAGAACCAAACGCTTAATTAAGATAATTTACCCAGTCTTTGTGGGATCCTATGGAGGCAGTAAGTGTTCTAATTATGTAATAAGCCTAGCACAAAGTGAAGTGACAAGACTGCAATTTTGTCATTACTTGCTGTTTAGTTGTATGCAAACAAGCAACTATAATTACTCAACACAATGTCACTTCTTTAGCATGCTATGGAGGACACACTCCTCTGAATGATAAATCAGCCACAGAGGGCATGATTTGCTGTCACAATTGATGATACCTTCACTGACAGTATTTCTCCTCTTCTTTCTCCCTTTCTTCCCATTATATTAGAAGCTGCTGTCCAGGATCACTTTTTGTAGGAAACACAGTAACCTGCTGTATTATTAAAAAGGCGGATCCAATAATAGCCTAACATCACTTTCCTGCCCTCCTTCCATACTCTACGCTACTTGTTTTCTATGTAATGCTTTTCTTTACATCGAACATAATCAATGATGTCATCATCACAGTCTTCCAGATTAAAACATTCCAGAAATACATGACCTTTGAGAGAAAATATTCCTTTTCATCTCTGGCTGAAATGGATAACGACTTATCCTGCAACTATTCCCCCTTGTTCCAGATGCTCCTGATTGCAAAAACAACCTCCAGACTCTTGTTTGTTTCTATAAGACTTCTCTGTTCTCAGTGAGCATTGGCCGAACCTCCCTTCATACCTATTGAGCGTCTTCTGCATAGTCTCCAATACAAATACATCACTCTTAACTACAGAAACCAAAACTGTACATGGCCCTCTAAATACAAATTCACCAGCACTGTGACAATGTATATCAAAATGTATATCCCTACTTTTGTGCTCCTTGCAATAAAGGCCTTTCCTCTGAATTCAGTTCTTTCAAGTGCCATCAATCCATCTTCACTCACAGAACAAACAATTTCCCTGTAATCTGGAGTGAAATAAAACTGAATTCTACCACGATATAAATCGTGGTAAATCGTGATATAAATTGCCATTTCCAGAAGTTTTCTGATGACTCTGCCATAGTTGGATATAAATACACAATTTCACCTAGTTTCTGCTCTCTGTTGTGTCACACGTTCAGCTAAGGGAAAAATCCAGTCCTCAGGCATTCAGACTTCTAGCTATACCATTAGACCATAAGACATAAAAGCAGAATTAGGCCATTTGGCCCATCGAATCTGCTCCACCATTTCATCATGGCTGATCCACTTTTCCTCTCAGCCCCAATCTCCTGCCTTCTCTCCTTATCCCTTCATGCCCTGACCAATCAAGAATCAATCAACCTCTCCCTTAAATATACAGACAGACTTGGGTTCTACAGCTACTTGTGGCAAAGAATTCCACAGATTCACCACTCTCTGGCTAAAGAAATTCCTCCTACTCTCCGTTATAAAAAGACACCCCTCTATTCTGAGGCTGTGTCCTCTGGTCTTAGACTCTCTCATTAAAGGAAACATCCTCTCCACATTAACTCAATCAAGGACTTTCACTATTCGATAGGTTTAATTAGGTCACCCCTCATTCTTCTGCATTCTTGTGAATACAGGCCCAGAGCCATCAGACACTCTTCATATGACATGCCATTAAAGCCTGGATTCATTTTTGTGAACTTCCTTTGAACCCTCTCCAGTTTCAGCACATCCTGTCTAAGATAAGGGGTGCAGAACTGCTCACAATGCTCCAATAATTATCAAAATATATTTTAATAAATACCTTTGTTATCCGAACCAGAAGTTGATCGGAGTTAGATTACATGTATATAGATGATCTACCTGCAGTCACATTTGTGATTAGTTAAATCAAGGCTTGAGAAGAATGGGTAAGTTGAGTTTTGACTGAATTTCCTCAAGGGTTGGAATATGGCCGCTCAATGGGATAGCGGTTAGTGCAATGCTTTACAGCGCTAGCTGTAAGATCGGGGTTCGATTCCCACCACTGTCTGTGAGGCATTTGTACACTTTCCTTGTGACTACCTCCAGGAGGGTGAATCCGAGGGAAGTACTCTCTTCACCATCTACACCTCGGACTTCAACTACTGCACAGAGTCTTGCCATTTCCAGAAGTTTTCTGAGGACTCTGCCATAGTTGGAAGCATCAGCAAGGGAGATGAGGCTGAGTACAGGGCTACGGTGGGAAACTTTGTCACATGGTGTGAGCAGAATCATCTGCAGCTTAATGTGAAAAAGACTAAGGAGTTGGTGGTGGACCTGAGGAGGGCTAAGGCACCAGTGACCCCTGTTTCCATCCAAGGGGTCAGTGTGGACATGGTGGAGGATTACAAATACCTGGGGATATGAATTGACAATAAACTGGAACTGGTCAAAGAACACTGAGGCTGTCTACAAGAAGAGTCAGAGCTGTCTCTATTTCCTGAGGAGACTGAGGTCCTGTAACATCTGCCGGACAATGCTGAGGATGTTCTATGAGTCTGTGGTGGCCAGTGCTGTCATGTTTGCTGTTGTGTGCTGGGGCAGCAGGCTGAGGGTAGCAGACACCAACAGAATCAACAAATTCATTCGTAAGGCCAGTGATGTTGTGGGGGTGGAACTGGACTCTCTGACGGTGGTATCTGAAAAGAGGATGCTGTCCAAGTTGCATGCCATCTTGGACAATGACTCCCATCCACTCCATAATGTACTGGTTAGGCACAGGAGTACATTCAGCCAGAGACTCATTCCACTGAGATGTAACACTGAGCATCATAGGAAGTCATTCCTACCTGTGGCCATCAAACTTTACAACTCCTCCCTCGGAGTATCAGACACCCTGAGCCAATAGGCTGGTCCTGGACTTATTCCCACTTGGCATGATTAACTTATTATTATTTAATTATTTATGGTTTTATATTGCTATATTTCTACACTATTCTTAGTTGGTGCGGCTGTAACAAAACCCAATTTCCCTCGGGATCAATAAAGTATGTCTGTCTGTCTGTATCGGACTGGATGGGGTACCTGACCGTGTTCTAAAGACCTGTGCTGACCAACTGGCTGGCGAGTTCACTGATATCTTTAATCTCTCACTTTGGCTGTCTGGGGTTCTCACTTGCTTCAATCAGGCTTCAATTATACCAGTTCCCCAGAAGAACATGGTATCCTGCCTCAATGATTATCGGCCAGTTACACTTACATCCACCGTGATGAAGTATTTTGAGAGGCTGGTGATAAAGCATATCAGCTTCTGCCTGAGAGGTGATTTGGATCCACTCCAATTTGCCTACCAGAACAGCAGGTCCACAGTTGATGCCATCTTATTGGCTCTTCCAACAACCTTGGAACATCTGGACTGTAAAGCTGCATACATCAGGATTACAGCTCAGCATTTAATACCATCATCCTTTCAAAAAGAATCAATAAGCTCCGAGACCTTGACCTCAATACCTCCTTGTGTAATTGGAGCCTGGCTTTCCTCATTTGTAGACCCTCATCAGTTCAGATTGGCATCAACATCTCTTCTACAATCTCCATCAGCACAGTTGCACCACAGGGCTGTGTGCTGAGCCCCTGCTCTACTCACTTTACACTTATGACAGTGTGACTAAGCACAGCTCCTACACCATGTCGAAGGTTGTTGATGACACCACTGTTGTGGGCTGTATCAAAGGGTGTGATGAATCAGCATACATGAGAGAGAGTGAAAATTTGCTGAGTGGTGTCATAACAAGAACCTGTTACTCAATGTCGGCAAGACCATGGAATTGATTGTGGACTTCAGGGGAGGGAAACTAGAGGTCGATGAGCCTGTCCTCATCGCGGGATCAGAGATGCAGAGGGTTAGCAACTTTAAATTCCTGGGTGCTACTACTTCAAAAGATCTGTCCTGGACCTGGCATGTAAATGCAATTGCGGAGAAAGCACAACGGCACCTCTGCTTCCTTAGGAGTCTGCGGAGATTTGGCATGACATCAGAAACTTTGACCAGCTTCTATGGATGTGTAGTGGAGAGTCTATTGACTGGCTGCATCACCGTCTGGCATTGAAGCACCGTTGCCTTTGAACGGAAAAACCTACAAAAGGAAGTGAATTCGGTCCAGACCATCACTGGTAAAGCCCTGCCAACCACTGAGCACATCTACATGAACTGCTGTTGCAGGCAAGCAACATCAGTCACCAGAGATCCCCACCACCCAGGCCATGCTCTTCCCTCTCTGCTGCCACCAGGTAGAAGGTAAACGCCTCAGGACTGGCACCACCAGGTTCAAAAATGGTTCCTACCCAACGACTATCAGGCTTCTGAACAACGGGGGATAACTGCATTCACTTGCCCATCCATTGAAACGTTCTCGCAACCAATAATCTCACTCTTTATCTAGTTATTTCATGTTCTTGTTATTTATTTCTATTTGAATTAGCACAGTTTATTGTCTTCTGCGCTCTGGTTGATCTTTTATTTACCCTGTTATAGTTACTGTTTTATAGACTTATTGAGTATGCCCACAGGACAATGAATCTCAGGGTTGTAAATGGTAATATATATGTACTTTGATAATAAATTTACTTTGAACTTTGAATTGTGTGGGTTTCCTCCAGGTGCTCCAGTTTCCTCCCAGATTCCAGAGATGTATGGTTAGGTTTAGAGAATTGTGTGCATGTTACATTGGCGCTGGAGGGGAAGCAACACTTGCAGGCTGCTCAGTGCAGTCCTTGCTGATATGATGATGCACTTCGCTGTATGTTTCGATGTACATGTGACAAACAGAGCTAATCTTAATCTTAAGAGTTTGCATCCTGACTATTGTTTACTGAGTTGCCCAGATCTCGCTTTGCCTGAACTCTTCAATATGCTTTAATGCCAAGTACCAGCCATCATGCCTCTTCAGCCTTTTGACCCTGGCTGCATTTTGCAAGACTGTGTCTAGCTTCACTCAAGAGCAACTCATCGTAGTCACAGCTCGTGGCAGGATGTCTCACTTTCTGGTGAAACAAGAGTTCCTTATTGGATTTATTTTAAGGATGATAATATATTAAAGGAATTCAATGTGGGTCTTGTTTTGTAAACTGTAAGCCCCAAATGCTCCATTCACAATTGCAAATAAATGCTCTGTTATATCCGATGAATGACAAATACAATCTTTGCTGCACAAGCACAGGCTGTGAGTACTTTAAAAGTCGAACCGCACTTCATTTGGTGAGTAGATTTGGTGAAGATCTGCTCTGAAGTGAGGAATGAGCTTTAGAGATAGGCTTTGGTGCCATTTGAGCTGGGCACCTAAGTCAGCTTTTGGTTTCAACAAGGCCCCGCAAAAATATGGTTAATTGGACAATCCATTTATGGACTGTTTACTTGTAATTGTATCTTGGATTTCCCCACGAATCATACCTAGACAGTGACACTAGGGAACTGTACATCAACCCCCACCCCCCCCACACACACCCACCCACCTTCCTGAATACTGGTGCCCCCTAGGCGTATGTACTTAATCATCAGATTTGGAGATGACACATTTGTGATTGACCTAATCACAAGCAATAATTAATCTGCATATAGAGAGGAGTTGCTGAAACTGTCTGATTGGTGCAGGAACCACAACCTATCACTCAATATTGAGAAGAGAAGAGAAATGATAATTGACTTCATGAAGGCAAGAGGTCCCGAACAAGTCCAACTATTCATAAATGTTGAGGTAGTGGAAAGGGCCTCCAGTTTCAAGTTTTTGGGGATGAACATCGCTGTGGAGCTCTCTTGGTCCGTCAACACAACCTCAAAAACAGGGAATGCACAACTGTGACTATACTGCCTGAGGTGCTTATGGGGAACTAATCTGCTCCAAAAATTGCTGGCCAGCTTTTAGTGATGTGTGATAGAGAGCAAACTGACATACGGACTGACAGTGTGGTACTCCAGCTGCAGCAAGACAGATCACAAAGCTCTCCAATGGGTGATTAGGATGGCTCAGCACATCACTGTGACTCAACTACCAGAGCCGGAGCCAACTATCAACAACTCTCGATGCCTATGGCACAGTCGTAATATCATTAAAGACCCGTCCCATACCAGACACTGTCTATTCAATATCTTGCCATTTGGTCGGAGATAAAGAAACATCTTAGCCCAGACAAAGATGCTGAAAAACAGCTTCTTTCTGAGGGTTGTTGTGCAGCTGAATAACGCTACACCCTGGCTTGCCAATGGCCTTAGAGGGTCATGGACTATCAAAGCACTTCTTGCATGTAAATAGAGGAGCTTTTTCTTTAAATTAAGTTGTACCATGTGCATTGTAAATATCTGTTATGCAAGGAGTGGAGAAGCGCTGGAATTTCATTATCTTGAGCAATGACAATAAAGTTCTATTCTATTCTATGGTTGGGATAAGTACAACTTGACAAGTTCACTAGTGGTTGGGGGTAGTCAGACGACCTTGTACTTGTGAATCACATTCTTTATCTTGCAGCCATTGAGGTGCTTCAGACCCTCTTCTTTTATTTGAGAAGAAATGTCAGATCATCTTGTAGACTAACGGCGAGGAACTATAGAGCATTTTGATGGTTGGTGTAGGTACGGTAACTCTCCAGGTGACAAATGAGAAACAGTCAAAAATGAAAGAGTTCAAGGTCAAAATGCTTCCGCAAGGAGAAGGGCAAGGTTAGCGAGTCAAGGGATGTTGAAGGCTGGATAAAAGAAAAATTATAGCTTATGGAAGGTTTATCATGTGTGTGCGTGTGTGCATGTGTGTGTGCGCACGCGTGGTTGTGTGTGTGTGTACATGTGTGTGCGTGTATTTGTGCGTGTCTGTGCTTGCGTGTGTGTTTGTGTGTGCTTGCTGCCAATCGGAAATTGAGTGACCGCAGAATTAATGGCCCAACATTTCCTTTCCATTGTGTGAAGCAAATTTTCTCTTTGGTGGGAGAAGTGGAGCTATTTGGTTACTCATATCCTCCTCGCATAACATGGGTGAAGACGGCTGGAGGTATCACTCAGTTCTGTAATGGTCATGATGTACCAGGAATGATTAACTTCTAAAATTTGCTCCAGATAGAGTATGTAGTTCATGCCCCTGTCATCACTCCTCACTCAGAGCCAGGGCTGCTGTTTGCCTAAGTATTTGTGAAGAGAACACAAGGTGGTGGTCAAAACCAGCAAGGAATGTGGGGGAAAAAAGAGCTCAGTTGCATTAACTAGCTCTATAGGGGCTATTGCCATCACCACCATCTCCTGGGAGGGTCTCTGCCCATTCTGGTCTGTTCTGAAGGCCAAACTAACAATTCCAGGCTGCAGGAAAGTACCTTTGCTCTCGATCAGATGTACATTATGGTTATGCAATGTGGCACGCACCTCCATCAATATTTCAAGTGCTCCTGTTAGGTCTCCTTGTCAAAGAGAATGTCACCTTTGCTGTACATATATTGAGCAATACCGTACAACATTTTGTCCATTACAAACTGAAAAATATTCCTGGCTGACATGGTGCAGATAACATCACATAGTTTCTATGGTCTGGTTGCTCTGACTTTCTAAATCCATGTATAGTTGTGCGCAAGAATGAAACAGATCCATCTGACTGAAATATTATCATCTCTGCAAACAAACCTTGTGTTCCACTTTCTGGATACCTTCCTTAAGCATCTTAGAGAATTGAAATGTTTCCTATCAGATTCCTTCTTCTTCAGCCCTTACCCTATCATCTCCTAGCTTCTCACTTCATCCCCTTCCATCCCCTTCCCCACCTACCTACTTTTCCCCCACCTGCCAGCTTGTGCTCCTCCTTCTCCCCCTCCCCCCACTGCCTCACCTTTATATTCTGGCTTTGGCCCCCTACCTTTCCAGTCCTGATGACGGATCCCTGCCCAGAATACGCACTGGTCATGTCCCATCATTGACGCTACCTGACCTGCTAAGATCCCCCAGTATGGCCTGTGTAAGCTGCTGTTGAAATGAAGGTTTCTCTCTGAAGAATCTATCACCCTTTTTGGAATAAAAATATACTTTTGAAAATGATCTCAATAATGTAAAAAGCATTATGAAATGAAATAGGTTTGTTCCTTTCACAACCTTAAGAAGGTCCAAGAGCAGCTAATGGTAAAACATTCTGAAGTACAGTATAACTGATTAAGCAAATGTACTTAAAAAGGTTTGTGCTACGGGTGACTCTCCATCAACATCTGTGTGACAGTTAGTGATTAGTAATTAATGTTGATTTCGTCAGCAATGCTTGTAAAGGAACAGATCTGAGTTCTATAGAACATAGAGCAGCACAGCTCAAGACCAGGCCCTTCCACCCACCATGTTCTTCCAAAATTCATAATTAAATGTATAATTAATCTCTTCTGCCTACACAATGTCCATATCCTTCCATTTCCCTCACATTTATGTTCATATTCAAGTGTGTCTGATGTTTCTGCCTCCACCACCATCACAGCAAACACCATTCTCTGTGTAAGAAAATGTGCCCCTTGCATCTCCTTTGAAATTACCCCCTCTCACCTGAAATATATGTCCTCTGGTATTAGGCATTACGATCCTTGGAAAAAGCTATTTTTTCTGTCTATTCTATCTGTGCCTCTCATAATCTTATAAACTCTATAAGATCTCCCCACAGCCTCTGCTGCTTCAGAGAAAAAAACATGTTTGTCCAACCTCATATCCAGGCAACATCCTGGTAAACCTCTTCTGCACCTTCTCAAAGCCTCCTTCCTTTAATGGGGTGAGCAGAACTGTGTGCAATACTCCAGATACAGCCTAAATGGAGTTTTATGAAGCTGCAAGATAACGTCCCAATTCTGGATCTCAATGCCTTGACTAATACGTATACTTGACTAGTATGCCTTTTAGCTATCAACCTGTGTAGCCATTTTTGGGGTGCTTTGAACTTAGACCCAAAGATCTCTCTGCATATCAACACTGTTAAGGTTGGCCCGAAATGTTGACAGTTTACTCTTTTCTATAGATGCTGCCTGGCCTGTTGAGTTCCTCCAACATTTTGAGTATGTTGCTTGGATTTCCAGCATCTGCAAATTTTTTTGTTTGTGATTGAACACTGTTAAAGATCTTACTCTTAACAGTGTACTGTCACTTTGCATTGGCCTCCCAAGATGCAACACTTCACATTTGGCTGGGTTTCACCCCATATGCCATTTCTCTACCCATATCTGCAACTGTCCTATATCCCACTATATTCTTTACCAGTCTTTGATGCTTTCCACAATGCCATCAATCTTTGTATCATCTTCAAGCTTAATAACCCACCCATCTACATTTTCATCTATGACAAACAGCAGAGGTCCCAACATTGATCCCGGAAGAACACCACTAATCACAGAACTCTAGCTCTAAGTCACTTCAACCACTACCTTCTATTTTCTATAAGCAAGCCTGTTCTGAATGCAAATGGTGAATTCACCCTAGAGCCTATTCATTTTAACTTTCTGGATAAGCCTCTTGTGTGGTCCTTGCCAAACACCTTACTAAAATCCATGAAGATGACATTCACAGCTCTTTCTTCACCAATCACTCTCATCACCTTGTCAGAAACTCAATCAAGTTGGTAAGACACAACTTACCCTGTACAAAGCCATGCCGACTCTTTGTAATTAGGCCATGGTTTTCCAAATGCTCGTAAATCCTATTCCTAAGAATCCTCTCCAGTAACTTCCCTACTACACTTGTGAGACTCACCGGTCTATAGTTTACATTAGTGGTCACCAACCTTTTAAAGCCCAAGATCCCCTACCTCAGCCTTAGTAAAAGGCAAGATTGACCCCAGATCAATTAGTTACATGCATGCGCACTGGGGCAGAAAAAAAACGGAAGTAAAACCCTGCAACCCGGAAGTAGAAATAATGTATAAACACCAGGGGTACCCACCCTTTTTTTTTGCACCGCAGACCAGTTTAATATCGACAATATACTTTCGGGTCGGCTGACGGGGGGGTGGGGGGGTGTTAAACACAACAGGAATACAGTGATACTCGAAGCAAGTTCCTTATGTCCAGTCTATTCCGCAATTTAGTTTTCGCGGCTCTCGGCACTTAACTGCTGTCCCACGCTGCTCACGTTTTTTCCGCTGAAAAAACTCAAGGGGTTTGTCTTTAAGTGCAGGGTTCTTGGACCCAAGGTACCGAAGTAGCTTTGAGGGCTTCATTGCCTCATTAGACAGCCTCCGGGTCTGAGCTCCAGCCTCCCGCCTGCCGCCAGCTGCTATACATAGAATAGTACAGCACATTACAGGCCCTTTGGCCCAAATTGTTGTGCTGACCCTCAAACCCTGCCTCACATATAACCCCCCACCTTAAATTCCTCCATATACCTGTCTAGTAGTCTCTTAAACTTCACTAGTGTATCTGCCTCCACCACTGACTCAGGCAGTGCATTCCACGCACCAACCACTCTCTGAGTGAAAAACCTTCCTCTAATATTCCCCTTGAACTTCCCTCCCCTTACCTTAAAGCCGTGTCCTCTTGTACTGAGCAGTGGTGCCCTGGGGAAGAGGCACTGGCTGTCCACTCTGTCTATTCCTCTTAATATCTTGTACACCTCGATCATATCTCCTCTCATCCTCCTTCTAGAGAGTAAAGCCCTAGCTCCCTTAATCTCTGATCATAATCCATACTCTCTAAACCAGGCAGCATCCTGGTAAATCTCCTCTGTACCCTTTCCAATGCTTCCACATCCTTCCTATAGTGAGGTGACCAGAACTGGACACAGTACTCCAAGTGTGGCCTAACTAGAGTTTTATAGAGCTGCATCATTACATCGCATCTCTTAAACTCTATCCCTTGACTTATGAAAGCTAACACCCCATCAGCTTTCTTAACTATCCTATCTACCTGTGAGGCAACTTTCAGGGATCTGTGGACATGTACCCCCAGATCCCTCTGCTGCTCCACACTACCAAGTATCCTGTCATTTACTTTGTACTCTACCTTGGAGTCTGTCCTTCCAAAGTGTACCACCTCACACTTCTCTGGGTTGAACTCCATCTGCCACTTCTCAGCCCACTTCTGCATCCTATCAATGTCTCTCTGCAAGCTTCAACAATCCACTACACTATCTACAACACCACCAACCTTTGTGTCGTCTGCAAACTTGCCAACCCAACCTTCTATCCCCACATCCAGGTCGTTTATAAAAATCACGAAAAGTTGATGTCCCAGAACAGATCTTTGTGGGACACCACTAGTCACAGCCCTCCCATCTGAATGTACTCCCTCCACCACAACCCTCTGCCTTCTGCAGGCAAGCCAATTCTGAATCCACTTGGCCAAACTTCCCTGGATCCCATGCTTTCTGACTTTCTGAATAAGCCTACCATGTGGAACCTTGTCAAATGCTTTACTAAAATCCATGTAGATCACATCCATTGCACTACCCTCATCTATATGCCTGGTCACCTCCTCAAAGAACTCTATCAGGCTTGTTAGGCACAATCTGCCCTTCACAAAGCCATGCTGACTGTCCCTGATCAGACCATGATTCTCTAAATGCCCATAGATCCATAAATGCCAAAAGATCTCTAAGAATCTTTTCCAACAGCTTTCCCACCACAGACGTAATGCTCACTGGTCTATAATTACCCGGACTATCCCTACTACCTTTTTTGAACAAGGGGACAACATTTGCCTCCCTCCAATCCTCCGGTACCATTCCTGTGGACAACGAGGACATAAAGATCCTAGCCAGAGGATCCCTTGCCTTGCCTCGTGGAGCAGTCTGGGGAATATTCCGTCAGGCCCGGGGGACTTATCTGTCCTAATATATTTTAACAACTCCAACACCTCCTCTCCCTTAATATCAACATGCTCCAGAACATCAACCTCACTCATATTGTCCTCACCGTCATCAAGTTCCCTCTCATTGGTGAATACCGAAGGGAAGTATTCATTGAGGACCTCGCTCACTTCCACAGCCTCCTGGCACAGGTGCACTAACCTGTGCCACTAACCTTGGCCAGGCACAGTTGGTCGTGGGTGGGGTGAGAGGAGGAGGTCAGAGCCGGAGGTCCCCGTGCCGGGGCCGCGGCGGTCACAGTCTGGACAGAGCGACCAACCGAGCGAGGAGTGCAA
Organism: Hypanus sabinus; assembly: GCF_030144855.1. Lineage (NCBI taxonomy): Eukaryota > Metazoa > Chordata > Chondrichthyes > Myliobatiformes > Dasyatidae > Hypanus > Hypanus sabinus. The sequence continues at coordinate 35,363,141 of NC_082715.1, read as the reverse complement.
CAGGACGCGCCCGCCCCCCTTTGTAGGATCTATCAGCTGACAAAAGTTTGTCTCAGTAGATCGCAGTGAGGTAGCTGCTCTGCTACTTATGAAACCCTGAGCCTGAATTAGGTCATCTGTGAATATCTTAGCACCGGATTCCCCACGAACATTCGGTGTGCTAAACAGGTTCAGAGGCCGCGCCCATCTGTCCGTACTCCAGGCCAGTAGCAACGGCATTTCCTGCTGGCCGCCCAAGGCCAACCAGTGATCTCTGCAAGGGTGTCACTGCGCTTAGGCGGGTGATGACCTCACGTGTGTTCAAGTTCAACAATGGGCGTGACAGGGAATGAGGAAAGGTGCAGCTGATTCATATCGTTTCCTCGCGGCCCAGTGGTTGGGGACCACTGAAGTACACTGTGTAGCGCAGGGGAGCTACACGCGTGCGCACTGGGCAGAAAGAACGGAACTAAAACCCCGCAACCCGGAAACAATCTCTCAACAGTATTTGTGTATTTATTTTTCTTTTTTTTGGGATCTACTGGGAAAGTCTCGAAGATCAACCAGTCGATGGCGATCGACGGGTTGGTGACCATTAGCTTACATAATTATCTCTGGTTTCCTTCTTAAATAAAGGAACAATATTAGCTACTTACCAGTCCTCTGGGAACTAGGAACAATAAGAAGGTATCCCAGCAACCTCTTCTCTTGCCTCTCTCAATAACCCGGGTTTTTATCACATCAGGCCCTGGGGACCTATCCCTGGGGCTCTTTTAAGAGACCCAACACTATTTCCTCCTTTACCTAGCATATCAGTACACTCAGCACTGATCTCTTTATTCTCCATATCCTTCTCCTTGGTAAGTACTGATGTAAAGTACTCATTAAGGACCTCACCCCCATCCTCCGCATCCGAGTAAACATTCCCCCTTTTATCCTTGAGTGGATACCCTTTCTTAAAAAAGCACTATAATTGTGCATATCATCCATCTTCCTGCCACTGGGACCGGGCAGATCCTGGGACCTGAGCTGAATCATTGTTATTCTTTGTTCAGCCTTTGAGATGAAGTGGAATATGACTAGGAGAGAGCACTATAACTGCTAAGCTGGCGCTGTTCTGTGAAATATATCTATTGCAAGTGTTTCAAGGAATCTTATGGGTTACGCTTGTGCTTGCTTGAGTCTGGGAGATCCAAGTAACACCTCTACAAGTGAATTATGACACTCTGCTGCACATGTGAAAGGATACCTGGAAACAAAGAGAGACTGAAAAAAGTGGTGTTGGTTCAGTTTGTACAATGTCATCAGCACTTTATCAAGTCCACATGGAAGTGAATACTGATTGCTATTGCAGGTTGTTAAGTGTATTTCCACCTGCGAAATTACAGTTCCCAGGGTGTAAAACAAAATCCTTCCCATTGACAAAAGTAAATAAGAAAAAAAAAACATGGTATCGTGGCTTTTAGAGGCCTTGAGTCAGTCCACAAACATGCTTCTGTCTCTGAACTCATCCCCACTTTGTCCACAGCATGTAGTCATTGCTTGAATTTTTTGGTGTATCTTATGACAGACAAAAATAAGCTAAGTGTTTGTTAAGTACTTACAATGATCCATGGTATCCCAGAACCCTGGCAGTCCTCATATCTACAGTTCTCATATCTTCAGCTCACTCAGTTACAGGCTTTCTTTGCCAGGTCTAAACTGAGAATCTTCAGGTTAGTCATAAGGTCATGCATCTCAGAAGCAGGCCCTTCGGCCCAATTCATCTACGCTGAGAACTTCCCAATCTGATTGAGTCCATTTGCCAGAGTTTGTCTCATCTCCGTGCAGGTTGTTCCTATCCATATATCTGTCCCAGTGTCTTTTAAACCTGTTTCCATAATAGCCACAATATCACATGTGTTGATTTATGCTTTGCATTTATTTGTCTTATCTATGAGGCTTCCTGCATTAAAGTCAACAGCATTTAGGTTGGAAGATGTGTGTGGCACCAAGGTGTGGGTTTTCCACTGTACTGGGAAGGTGGCAGAAGGTGTTCAGTTTCATATCTCCTCTGCACAGCTGAAGGGTGGTTTCTCCGAACACTGCTTTCCTGAGTTTGTGGTCTTTTTGAGGTTGTACTCCTCACCGTTTGCTGAGGTAGCCCTCCTGTAGTGGGGGATTTGCTAAAGAGTATGGGCAACAATCTTTGTGCCATCATTGATAATTTTCAAGTTAAATTAAATGCAGCTTTAGCCAAAGCCGTCAATTGCACCTACAGCTGCAAGAGTAGGCACGTGGAGCTAGATCACAGTTCCCTTGTAATGTCATTGAATGGTAGCCAAAACTTGAGGAGGTCAAAGGCGAACTACTGACATTGTTCAGCTCCATTCCTCCATCGGCTGCATTCAGTTGTACAAGCCCCTTGTCCCTTGGGAAATAGGGCAAAGCCCAGTGTGGACATCTCCAGGCGCCTCCTAATGACCAACATTGTAATTGTGAAAATATATCCAGAATCTTTTGTTACTGTCATGTGCAGTCATCCAAGTAGGGGCTCAGGTGATTTATTGTAACTGAAGATTTGCAGTGGAAAGTCTCAGAAATGGCAGAAGACTGCCACGAGCTGCTAGAGCAGTTTCTTCTTTCATTTGCTAAAGCGGTGCCTGTGGCAAGCTGAACACAAGGGTAAATATTGGGCTTTAGGCAAATGCGGACAAATCCATGTAGGTTACAATGAATTAAACTTTGTTTCTGTAGCATAAAGCACATCACAACATCTTTATTACACATCATGTGGAGAAAACTTATAATTCTGTGTTCATGAACAGAGTGGCTTCTCAGATAAATAAATTCCACCCCTTAGACCAGGGTTGTGCCGGGAATTGAGGACCTGAGTTATAGGGGAAGGTTGAATAGGTTAGTACTTTATTCATTGGAGTGTGGGAGAATGAAGGGTGATATGATAGAGGAAGACAAAATTATGAGGGGTATAGATAGGGTAAATGCAAGCAAGTTTTTTTCCACTGAGCTGGGGTGAGACTAGAACTAGAGGTCATGGGTTAAATGAGAAAGTTAAAATATTTAAGATGAATATGAGGAGGAATTTCTTCGCTCACATGGTGGTGAGAGTGTAGAATGAGCTGTCAATAGAAGTGGTGGATGCCAACATTTAATGTGGGTTTGATTCCAACGGTCAAGAGAAAGTTGGATAAATACATGGATGGGAGAGGTATGAAGGGATATGGTCCAGGTGCAAGTTGATGGGACTAGACAGAATAATAGTTCAGCATGGACTAAATGGGCCAAAGGGCCTGTTTCTGAGCTGTAGTGCTCTATGACACTATGACCATTGAAATTCAATCCCAATTAAATAAAAATTGACATTGGGACTGGAATTCCAACTGCACACTTTACAGACGGCAGGGTATGGATTAGAACTGAGGGCAGCCTGACACTTCAGTCTTCCAGATATCATGGTGGCAGGGGAAATGTGATGTTAGCTCCATTAATACTGTAGTTCAATTACTGTTATCTGATTGCTGTTAGGGATTTGAGCGCAGAAGGAGGCAATTAAACCTGTTGTGGAAGTGCTGACTCCAGTGTACTTGACTCAGCTTTGACAGTCATTACTTCCCCATGTTCCAGTAAGTCTGTTCCGGAAAAAAACCCTTCTCATCTCATCTTCTGCATTTTAAATATTGATCCTAAATTTATGTTTGTTATATTAGAACTTCTGCCGGTGGTAATAATCTTTCAATAATTGCACTCTCATACCCTTTCAAAACTGAAAAATCTTCCGTTAGATTTGTATTATCTGTCTCTGTTCTAATGAATAGCTAATTTTTTTGCTGAATGAAAGGTTTTTATCATAATTATTAGTTCCTATCTCCTCGTAACGCATGCCCTATCACCCCCCCATAGTTTCCCCATGCTTCATTGAACGGACAGGCCAAAATTGCATTCAGTTCTTGTAAGCTTTTTTATAGCCGGTGTTTTGTAATAATTAACATTAATGTGTCCTTTTCAAATTCTGTATTATATGATATAAGTTGTATGAATTTTTATTAAAGCTTTTTTTTCTATTACCATTTCTGCCCATAAAGATCTATCAGCATTGACAAACAAATTGTTGAAGGAACTCAGTGGGTCAAGTGGGGGGGGGGGGGGGGGTTGGGGAAGGAATTGTTGATATTTTGGATTGAAAAATTAGAATCAGGTTTAATATCACTGGCATATGTCTTGAAATCCTGCATGAGGGCAAAGAGTGGATGGAGGAGATAGCCAATACAGAGAGGTGGTGTGACAAAGGGGTCAGAACTGATTGGTGGATGGACCGAGGATGGGTGAAGGATGACGGTAGGGGAGGGTGGGGGTGAAAGGTGGAGTTGGGAGATTGAGCCAGTGGATGTTAGACGGAGGCAGATGGAACCAGGTAGGGGAGGGTGGGGGTGAAAGGTGGAGTTGGGAGATTGAGCCAGTGGATGTTAGGCGGAGGCAGATGGAACCAGGTAGGGGAGGGTGGGGGTGAAAGGTGGAGTTGGGAGATTGAGCCAGTGAATGTTAGACGGAGGCAGATGGAACCAGGTAGGGGAGGGTGGGGTGGGGGGAGAGAGGAGGGTGAGCCTGCTGGAAGGTGATAAGCAGGAAGCTGAAGGCTGCCAGGTTTGGAGACAGAAAAATAAGGAAGATGAAATCAGAAATCGGGAATTCTGGTACAAGATCCCCTGAAGGTAAACTTGCAGGTTGAGTTGGTAGTAAGGAAGGCAAAGGCAACATTAACATTCATTTCAAGAGAACTAGCATATAAACTCAAACATAAAGAAAGAGTAGTACACTGTTAAGGGAATAAACCCTTGATAGCGTTGATGAGCAGAGGGATCTTGGATCTAAGTTCATAGTTCCCTGAAAGTGGCTACACAGGTTAAAAGGCACATGGCATCCTTGCCTTTATTGGTCAAGGCATTGAGTTCAAAAGTTATATTGCAGCTTTATCAAACTCCAGTCAGGCTGCATTTGGAGTATTGCATATGTTTCCAGCATCTGCAAATTTTCTCATGTTTACTATTGCTTACAGTCTTGCTTCTCCCATTATCAGAAGCATATCGAGGCTTTGGATGGGGTACAAAAGATGGTTTCCAGGATGCTGTCTGGATTAGAAGAGATGTGCTATAACAAGAGGTTGGACAAACTTGAGTTGTTTTTTCTGGAGCAGCAGAGGCTGAGGTAAAATCTGTTAGAGGCTTGTAAGATTATGACAGTAGACAGCCAGTATCTTTTTCCCAGGGTTGAAATGTCTAATACCATGAGGACATCCAGTTAAGATGAGAGGGGGTAATTTTAAAGGAGATGTGAGGGGCACATTTTTTACACAGGGAGTGGTGGGTGCTTCAAAGGTACTGCCTGATTTAGTGGTAGAGGCAGATACATTGGGGACTTTCAAGAGACATTTAGATAGTCACATGAATGTGAGAAAAATGGAAGGATATGGACATTGTGTAGGCAGGACGAATTAATTTAGTGAACCATTTGATTTCTAATTTAATTGGTTTGCCACAAAATTGTGGGCCAAATGGCTTGTTCCTTTGCTCTGCTATTCAATGTTCTATAAAAGCAAGGATGTAATACTGAGGCTTTATAAGGCTTTGGGCAGACCACATTCAGAGAACTGAGAGCTGACTTGTGCCCCTTATCTAAGAAAGGATGTTCTGGCATAGGAGAGGGTCCAGAAGAGGTTTATGACAATGATCCCTGGAATAATAGCTCTGGGCCTGTAATCACCAGAGTTTAGAGGGATGGGAATTCATTGAATTCTACCAAATATTGAAAGGCCAAGACAGAGTAGATATGATGTTTCCAATAGTGGGAGAGTCTAAGACCAGAAGGCATAGATGGACACCTTTTAGGACAGATGTCAAGAGAAATTTCTTTAGCCAGAGGGTAGAAAATCTGTGGAATTGTTAAGTTCTTGATCAGTAAGGGCATCACTGTAATGCAGAGAAGTCAGTTGAATCGCATTGAGAGGGAAAGTAAATCAACCATGATTGAATAGTACAGCAGGTTTGATGGGCTGAATGGCCTAATTCTGCTGTATGTCTTATGATACTGTACATTGGTACTGTTGCCTCTGGAAATATGACGTATTTGAGGTGTCTGTAGACAGATTGAGTAACGTTAAGGATTAGATTTACAAACGTAGGTTTCAGTAAGGGATCAACTGATTGACCTTTCTTATCTGAACTTTTCTTCATGAACTTTGTGGCTCTTGCTGGAAAATGCTATTTGCATGCTCAACAAACAGGAGCTCTGTTACACTTGATGAGGAGCCCAGTTAGTCTTTGTGGTTATACAGACTCAGCAGTGAACAGTTTCAGAGTTCCAAGGCTGAATAGGAAGTTTCTTCTTTGCTCAGTAGAGAGGTTGTAACTAAAGCATGTGGACTCAGGTAGATGAACAACAGGTTTCATGGGAATGGACGCAAAATTTTGTATTCAGTGGTTGGTGGAATTTTCGGATTCACAGCCTGAAAAGGCAGCCACAGTTGAAGCCCTTAAATGTCTAAAAGACAGCTAGATGAGCCTTTGATGGGCATTCTATACAGTTGTACGTGCTTGGAGTTGGAATGTATGATTAGTCCAAACAGCTCTTTGAACTAGCATGGACACAATGGATGGAGAGGCCTTCTCTACGCTGTAGATTTCTGTGGTCCATGTCTAGTACATGGCAGCACAGGTCAAAATTCAGGGTAAAAGATGTAGGCATGTGAATTCAAAGCTCCTCAGGCCCAAATTTCTTGAGCTGGCAAAAATTATATTTGTTAATTAGTTATTGATATATTATTGTCGCATGTACCAAGATACACTAAAAAGCTCTGTTGGCATGCTGTTTAAACAAATCATGACATTCATAAGTACATCAAAGTAGTAACCAAGGAAAGCAAAAGCAGAATGCAGAATTCTGGAATGTGTTGTATTGGGTTGTGCACCTTAGAGTGGAGGAACATTGTTTCATTTGGTAATATATATGTATACAGTTGAATGACAATAAAATTGAACTTGATTTCACTTGAAAAGCCTCACCTTCTTAACCGGGTAACTTTATGGGACTATTTTCCCCGCTGGGTGGCCTGGAAGAAGCTGCAATAATGGGAGCCGCACAATTTGGTATTTGGAAGGAAAGTGCAAGAGTCAGTTTCTTACGAGGCTGCAATTTTTAAATTATATATTCTTATTGTGCTATTCTTAATTTAATTGTGCCTGCCTGAGATCCTGAATCTGATGCAAAATATTGAACTAAATATTACTCATAACTCGTTGGGATTCATGCCAAATGTAGTGTGTGGAGGCAACAGTGAAACTGAATGTAAGATGCACTGTCCAATCAGAGACAAACCCGGCCTAGTGCAAATGTACTCAGCATATTTTAATCAAAAAGTCTTATGCTATTGAAGATCTTGAATATTGCATGACCAGAGATGTTGGCAAACTTGATGCCAGAAATACATAAAGAAGTATGAAGCTTGATGAGCAAACTTCAAAGTATTAATAATGTCTTGCTATTAATCATAGGATAAGGCCAGGATATGTTGCAGCAGAAGTTGATGAGCCTCAGAGAGGATAACATCCAGACTTTTAGGGTAAATGACAATACAAAAGACTATTATCTCCATGAAGCCAAAGAACAAAGCAGAACAGTTGGATTCGTGCAATGATTAATGCAACGTAGAGCATCTCCTAATCCCACAACCATGGCGAGCAAAACAGTCAAAGAAAGTGGATCTGTCAGAAGGTTCCCCTCCTCGCCACACACCTCCCTGATTTTGAAATAGATATGTGTTCTTTCAGCCTGATTGGGTTCCATTGCCTACCAACAACACCATGGGGATAAATTCGCCAGCAGGTCTACAATGGTCCAGTAAGCAGACTTACCACCACCTTCTCAGGAGCAAATGCAGTTAGGCAATAAATACTCGCCTTACCAGCAAAGCCCACATCATAAAAGTAAATAAAATAAGCAAATAATGAACACAATTAATATCCACACTTATGCAGTAGATGACCATTATCTGCACCAAGTAAAAGAATAAAACAAAGAACGCAAAAACGATCAAAGAACAGAAGGCAGAGTTAAGTCAATTCCAAATATCGTCAAGCAATGATTAAGACGGAATCATCAAGAGGTGTGAAAGAACTGACACCCTGATTCTTTTGCCCCTTACTGGTCGGAATAAGTGGCACACGTGGGAGAACTGAGGAAAGAAAATGCAGAATACAAATAGTCACGATACTATGAAGTGAGTTTCAATAAGCTCACAGAAATGGTGTGCACTGAGACAAGTCTGTCACATTATAACACAGAAAAAGGTACTCCTACTAAAGATCAGGTAGCAGCTCTGGCACAAAACAGCAAGCTGATCGCATTTGCAGTGAGAGCACTCACGTCAGCTGAAATGAGATTCGCAAACGGCATAAGAGCAGCATTGACAGTCTGACGATAGGTAGGCATATTTCTGTGGAGCAAATCTCTCTTATTTCCCTGCAATGTAGAAGAAAATCACTCAGCCCATCGAGTCTATGTATCTCTTGGATCAATATTGTCTGTCCTAATATGTCAGTTAGCAGGGAGGAAATAGTAACACACTGAAGAAACACACATCGTCAGAGATCTTCACCACCCAGGCCATGCTCTTTTCCTCTATTCCCACCGCTGAAATCACGTAGAAGACACAAGAGCCTCAGCACTTGCATCATCAGGTTCAAGAACAGCTACTACCCTTCAACTGTCAGGCTCTTGAACAAAGGGGATAACTACTCTCACTTACTCAACTATTGATATGCTTCCACAACCATTATCTTACTTTAAGGACTTTTTGTCTTGTTATTTCAAGTTCTCGTTATTAATTGCTATTTATTTATATCTGCTTTTGCACAGTTTGTTATCTTCTGCACTCTACTTGATCTTTCATTGATACTATGCTGCAGAATTGCCTGCAGGAAAATGAACCTCAGGGCTGTATGTGGTGACATACATGTACCCTGATAATAAAATTTACTGTGACTTTGACTTTGGTCAATGAAAGAATGAGAAATCTCCATACAAACAGTAATGGAGCTCAGGATTAAACCTGTGTCGGTGCAGCCATGAGGCCGGCTGCAATTCGAACTACTGTACCACCCAAATCTACAAGAACAACCAATGTAGATGCCAGCGAGATATGCAGAGATCACACTCGAGGCTTCACTTTGCTCTCAGATACAAATGAGGGAGAGAAATGTTGCTAGCAGAAGCAATATCTCGACTGCTGCACAAGATGGGAGATTGGATCTGACAAATTCACGAATGAATAAATGTAACACCTATGAATCTGAGTAAAATCCAAGAAAATCTGCATGTGATTTCTTAACAACCGATTCAGGGGTGACCTGTAAAGGTGACACAAAGCCAGAAATGAGATGTTATTGGTCAAACAGAGATAACAATTCACTACAGGTTAATGTCATGCTAGCTAGGTCTGGAATCGTCATACCCCCCCAAAAAAAGGCGCAAGAAGGAATACTTCAGAAGATGTACAAAAGCCATATGGGTTTGGAGAAGGACACCAACTACGTACTGACTTGCCATCTGCACAGATCTACAAAATGGTGTTATCATGCACAAAATACCGGAAGTATAGAAACGGAATGGAAAAAGAAGAGATGATGACCGCAGCATATGGCCAAGATCACAGCATGCCATAGGGCTGTTTGGTCAAATATAATCCAGAACAACACCTCATTATTGTAGATTAGTGCCTCATTTCCATTCTTCAGAAAGGCAAGAAATGTAAGAGCTACAACAATAAACCAAATGATCGAAAATAAGAGTAAAGGTATTCAAACATTGTGACCTCTGCCCATTTTATCTAAGAGGACATCATTCTATGGAAAGATGTGTTCAAGTAGTCAAGAAAATCCTAATCCATCACAGTGAGACAAAGAGAGAGCTAGAAATTGCCTTGCTGTCTGCCGAGTCACACTTCTTCAGACCAACATGGAATCATCAGTCAAACTACTGCATTTCAGAAGTTCAAAGCAAACACCATTATAATCCATCCTCCTTAAGACCAAGAAGAAATAAACAAATGATTGACTGACACACACATAAGAAGAAGCTAACTGTTCAACAACCATGTTAAATCATTATTGGACTGTGGAGATGATCAGCAGCACATGTTTATGGAATTTATGGAAATATGGATCAGGTTAATGTTATTGATAAAGTCAATATGCAAGGACCATGCATCAGCAAGATTACAATTGATCAACAGATGAGAAAGAACCAGATTAATCTTCAATCTGGACCTGAGATGATGGAGGAGCAAGCATCAGTAATAATCAAAAGGCAAAGAGATGCAGATACAGGTGTCTCCCTGCTTTGTGAATGTTCGCTTTATGCCACTTCGCTTTTACAAAAGACCTGCATTAGTAACCTGTTTTCGCATTACAAAGAGGATTTTCGCTTTTATGAAAATTTTTCCCATATAAATTAATGGTTCTTCGCTTTACACCTTTTCAGCTTAAGGAAGGTTTCAGAGGAACTCTCTATCTTTGTAAAAGGTGGTAGGGGGGGATACCTTAAGCTAAAACAGATAATGCTTGAAATGCTTGGAGGGTCAGACCACATCTGTGAAGAGAGAAACAGACCCGAATTTAACTTTTCCTTCTCCAATAGGTATTAGGTACTTCCAGCATTTTCCATTTTTGAAATTTTCCACAATAACACCAGGAACATCAGCAGGTTTGCAACACCGTTAAACGTTACTTCAGCAGCAGCAAGAATAGCTGAAAGCAGATCAGCAAAACTATGCATCAACTCAGCACAGAAAGAAATAGCATCCAACTCACAAGACTAGAGATATAATATTTAACTTCCTAAGCAATAGCGAGACATTTTGTGTCAAGAATGAAAAAGGATATTTTTCATCAATAGAAAACACAATGTTATGTTTTATAAGAATAAATAAAGAATAATATCGTTAAGTGCCAGTATGCTATTTTGTACTTGTACCACATTACTGTCTATGGCATTATATTCTGTATGAAGAAAATAGATTGTTTCACTTACCAAAGTACATGGCATGAATCTGCATGGATAAGCACATTATTGAGCCAACGGTTCTGTCAACATCTACTCTGAACTGCTGCTCACTGGATGTTTTTTTTTTGCTTTTTGTTCCATTCTTTGTAAACTCTAGAAAATCCCAGGAGATCAGCAATTTCTAAGATGATCAAAGCACCTTGTCTGGTACAAACAGTCATTCCACTGTCAAAAACGAGACAGGTAGCTGTCCAGCATTATTCTGGAAATCACTATGGTGCTTGGGAGAGGTATCAGTTCTTTTCAAGTTCTATTCATTTGAATATATGTGGAAAACACCAATCAATTTACCAATTAGTGTTTCTTCTGGAGGTGGGGGGAATCATAGAGAATTTTTTACTTGCTGTTCAGGTCTGTGGTTTTCTTCTACGATTCTTCACAGAGTACTTTGGGCAGGAAGTGGGCTATCCAACATTGTCATTTGAACGATTCCAATTTTCCGGAGTTGGGCTGTCAGAAGACCAGCTGCTTTCTTCCTTGAAATGTTGGACCTATTTTTAATATTTGAATCAGAGTGTTCAATAAACGGTTATAAATTTTCTCTGCAGGATCTTGTCTGCAGGTGTAGCCTCCAATAATGTACAGGTGATGAAGCTGAGTTAAATGCATAGTTGTGTTACCAATATAACTTATAGGAAACTACTCACCTGAACTACTCAACCACTTAACATGAGATCCAGGGTAGAAGCTAATACATTTTAAACACATCAGAAAGCACTTTAATCGAGAATAGAGCACTATCCTAGTCAGAGTTATCAACCTACCATTATTACCCCTCAGTTTCTGTTGCAGTCTCCTTCCCACTGTTTCTATTTACTTTGAGTCTGGTATGTTCTATAAGTACTAAAGTACTGTCATTAGCAGTGTTATAGCAGCATTGTGAGAAGCGTCTGAAGCAGGCTGCTATCAGTAAACTCACACCACAGGCATAAGATCTGTTGAGTTTGGAGTGCCTTTGTAGGCCTAAGTAGTTGTGAAACAAATTTACAGTATATGTGCAATCTTTAACTATTAGCTGTCAGACCCCCCCCACCACAGTAAACATTCCCTCCATACCCACTCAGTCGAAGCCTTTCGATCTGTCGAATGTTGAAAGGCCTCGATAGGGTGGATGTGGAGAGGGTGTTTCCTACGGTGGAGGAGGTCTAAGACCAGAGGGCACAGCCTCAGAATAAAGGGATGCCCATTTAGAACAGAGATGAGGAAGAATTTCTTTAGCCAGAGAGTGGTGACTCTGTGGAATTCATTGCTACAGGCAGCTGTGGAGCCAAGTCATTGGGTATATTTAGGGCAGAGGTTGATAGTTTCTTAATTAGTCAGGGCATGCAGGGATACGGGGAGAAGTCAGGAGACTGGGACTGAAAGAAATATAAATCAGCCATGAGGAAATGGTGAAGCAGACTCGATGGACCAAATGGCCTAATTCTACTCCTATATCTTACACCCCTGACTGCCTCCGCCAGAACAGGTTCTATGATATCCTACAGATATGAAGCTGTCTCTTAACAATGGCGAAAGGCGTCCAGGTGTTTGGCAGGCTTAGCTCTTCCTTCCACTTGCTAAAATTCCTTATGACCAAAGGTGGTAAGGAAAATAGCCTCTAATTTTAACAGCAGTTCACATTGTTGGAAAATGTTCCTTGACCGGCAACAGCAGCAGTATCTCAGTTTATGCTCTGTGGACTGGTAACTCAGGAGGAACTCGGAGGAAATTATGTCTTATGTCTGCTTCTCACATACGTGCAAACTTATTTACTGACAACATGGCTGCAAAAATCTGACCTACTGAAAAGGCAGTGCCACAACATGGGGGAGTCATGTCAAGGTTAGAGTGGTTTTGTAAGATTGTGTATCATAGCAAAGAAAGACAGTGAATGAAATTACTTGGATAAACTAGTGGGAAGATATTGAAGTGAAAATGCCATGTAGGACCTGTATTACATATGATTAAAAACACAAAGTGCTGGCAGAACTCAGCAGGCCAGACAGCATCTATGGGAGGAGGTAGTGACAATGTTTTGGGCCGAAACACTTCATCAGGAGTGAAGTAACATGGGATGGTCGAGGGGGTATAAGAAGTGGGGGGAGGGATGAAGTAGAGAGCTGGGAAGTGATAGGCTGAAGGGGAATGGGCTAGGGGGAAGGTGGAGAATTAGGGGAAATAGAAGAGAGAGAAAGGTAGGGCTGGGGGGAGATTACAGTGAGGGGGGAAAAAGAGAGGGAAAGAGAACCAGACTAAAATTATAGATAGGGATGGGGTAAGGGGGGTCAGGGGTATCAAAGGAGGTCAGTGAGTTGAATGTTCATGCCGGCAGGTAGGAGGCTACCTAGGCGGGAGATAAGGTATTGCTCCATCGACCTGCGTGTGCCATCACCTTGACGATAGAGGAGGCCATGGACAGAGATGTTGGAGTGGGAGTGGTCTGTGGAATTGAAAATGGTTGAATTCAATTCCACAATTCCACAGACAATTCCCACTCCGATATGTCTGCCGATATAAATAATTAAATAATCATAAGTAAATAATGCCAAGTGGAAATTAGTCCAGGACCAGGCTATTTGCTTAGGGTGTCTGACACTCCGAGGGAGGAGTTGTAAAGTTTGATGGTCAAAGGCAGGAATGACTTCCTATGACGCTCAGTGTTACATCTCAGTGGAATGAGTCTCTGGCTGAATGTACTCCTGTGCCTAACCAGTACATTATGGAGTGGATGGGAGTCATTGTCCAAGATGGCATGCAACTTGGACGGCATCCTCTTTTCAGACACCACCGTCAGAGAGTCCAGTTCCACCCCCACAACATCACTGGCCTTACGAATGAGCTTGTTGATTCTGTTGGTGTCTGCTACCCTCAGCCTGCTGCCCCAACACACAACAGCAAACATGATAGCACTGGTCACCACAGACTCGTAGAATATCCTCAGCATCGTCCAGCAGATGTTAAAGGACCTCAGTCTCCTCAGGAAATAGAGACGGCTCTGACCCTTCTTGTAGACAGCCTCAGTGTTCTTTGACCAGTCCAGTTTATTGTCAATTCGTATCCCCAGGTATTTGTAATCCTCCACCATGTCCACACTGACCCCTTGGATGGAAACAGGGGTCAACGGTGCCTTAGCCCTCCTCAGGTCCACCAACAACTCCTTAGTCTTTTTTACATTAAGCTGCAAATGTTTCTGCTCACATCATGTGACAAAGTTTCCCACCGTAGCCCTGTACTCAGCCTCATCTCCCTTGCTGATGCTTCCAACTATGGCAGAGTCATCAGAAAACTTCTGAAGATGGCAAGACTCTGTGCAGTAGTTGAATTCCGAGGTGTAGATGGTGAAGAGAAAGGGAGACAGGACAGTCCCCTGTGGAGCCCCAGCTGTGGGGAAAGTTCATCAACAAGAATATATATCTGTTTCTCTCTCCAGACTGCCTGTTTTGTTTCATTTATACAGTTCACAATTTTGATTTTCCATCCATATTAACCGTTGATGTTGAACAGCATAACATATTGGTTAAGAAGGCTGATAATTTATTCTTATTTCTGAAGATTGTTTCAATTGTTTATCTTTTACTTATTATTAATAGTTATATGAAAAAGAATTTTGAGGAGTGAACTTGAAAAATGTGTATGACATTGAAAATTTTCATTTCTATCATATTTTAAATGTAGATAAGTATTGTAAGATTCCCCACAATTAGACTATCTTTGAGAGCTCAGCATCTGAAGCAAGGGGTTTCAGGTTTCTCAGCCTAATGGTTGTACATCATGGAAACCAGGACCCACAGGTCATGTTTAAATGAAGGTTCAACAAACTTATATAAATTTTAACTTGCTAATGCAATCATTTCGCTGCTCTGCTAAGAATTTAACTAACAACGAGGCAACAAAACCTCTGTACGACTCCAGACTCACAAGTTTCAGGTAGAACAAACTCAGGAAGGAAAACTGTTTGTGCAAACAGGATCGTGTCGACTATATAAGCCAGTCATGGTGGAGACACTGCTTGTCCTAAAGCCATAGTTTAGGAATCTCTCATTTTGGTAAGGAGGAGCTCGCAATTGGAAAGACATTTTCCCAAAGAGAAATGGAATAGGGGTACAGAAGGTAATTTATGGTAATATATTAGAATCAAAATTATATTTCTTACATCCATCTCATAGCACGAGGGAGTAAAAATCTTTATGTTGTGTCTCCATCACTATGTACAAAGCATAAGGAAGGGAAATGTGGGACGATATTTCCCAAACACTAAGATTGTATACATCACTGTCTTGTAACATACATGTACAGTCAGATATGCAATTAGATCAATGTGTATTGATAATATGGTATATTGCTGAGAATATACATTTGTAAGAATATGGAAATGATTACCACAGTGCCACAATTGGTTCCCAGTGTGACTTTGCATCTATAAGCCCCCGATACTGAAGGCAATGGCAAATCTCAAAGGCTTTCCTTTTCAGGTAAGAAACCAACTGGAATTTATTTTCCTTTGAACCTACCCTACAGGGAAGATGTAAGCAAGGCTGAAAGAGTGCAGAGGAAATTCACAAGGATGTTGCCGGGTCTGGAGGACCTGAGTTATAAAGAAGGATCGAATAGGTTAGGACTGTATTCTTCAGCATGTAGAAAATTGAAAGGAGATTTGATCGAGGTGTACAAAATTATGAGGGGTATAGATAGAGTAAATGCAAGCAGGCTTTTTCCACTGAGGTTGGGCAGGACTACAAACAGAGGTCATGGCTTAAGGGTGAAAGGTGAGAAGGTTAAGAGGAACATGAGGGGAAACCTTTACACTCAGTGGGTTGTGAGAGTGTGCATGAGCTGCCAGCACAAATGGTCCATTCAAGCTCGGTTTCAATATTTAGGAGAAGTTTGGATAGGTACATAGATGGTAGTGGCATGGAGGGCTATGGTCCTGGTGCAGGTCAATGGGAGTACACAATTTAAATGGTTTTGGCATGGATTAGTTGGGCTGAAGGGCCTGTGTCTGTCCTGTACTTTCCTATGATTCTACGAATTAACAAAGTTGTGCTGCCAATTGAATGCGCAGCTTTACAATCATTCAGAAGGCAGCAGGTGCTCATGGTTTATTTGTGTGTTCTCCACTTATTTGTCCCCCATATAGATAATTATTAACTATCTAAAAGTAGATTAGAAGTGTTTAAATCAATCAGGAGATCCAGATCATCTCTCAAAGCACCAAGGCATGTCTATTTATGAGCATCAAAGAGGGTGAATTACTTAAAAATATCAGAGGCAAGCTAAGAATAGAAGCAGTCAACACTTTGAGCCTGTTCTGTATTTCAATTGGATCCGAACGGCACCTCTACTTACCCTCCTTTGATCCACACCCTTTGATACCATTGCCTAATTAAACTCTTTCAATCTCAATCTTGAAAATTTTGGTTGAGGCAATATCCAGTCTTGATTTTTCTCTTAACTGACCTAGTTCTAGCCTAGCTGTGCAGCTGGTGGCGCAGTGAGATTGGCGCCGGGCTTGAGAACGGAGGTTCCCGAGTTCGATCCAGTGACAGACTGCTCCCGAGTGCGCTCTCCATCCAGGTCGACGTCGAGCTCGCAACTCGGCCTCGTAAAAAAAACACTGCCGCCTCCAGTCTAAATTCCCACACGGAATATTGTGGAGGATCAAATACCCAAACCCCAAGATTCTAACCTCTTCTTTTGACTTGCAATTCCAAATGAAGCAACCACCTCTGCATGTACTCCATTGAAAACTTTTACTCCTGCACACTGCACCCTGCACATGTTAACTTTACCCAGCTACTGAATTTTTCACTCCATGCTATTATCCCTCATTATTTCCCATTCTCTGCTAAGAAATCTTATTCCTTATGTGGGTGAAACAGCAATGCAGCTAGTCAAGTTGCTTGGCTTGTGAGCTGTTGCACCTGTGTCCATGCTCCATGACTCTTTGACTTTACAGACAGTCCCAGGTAATGAATCTTCCTGCACACATGTCCTTAAGTCGATTTTGTCCCTAATTCAGAAATTTCACAAAATTAACTGAACATAGTAGCCACACGTTCCACGTTATTGTAATGAACAACATCAAAGCACACAAGACTATTAAGAAAGAATATTTTTGAAAAGTGGAGAGAGAGAGAGGAAACTAGTTCTGTGACTCAAAGAAATGAATTTCTGTCTGTGCATTTGACTTTTGAATTTACTAATAGTATGGGAGTTTGATCATATGCAGGTGTCCATCAGTCAAGTTCAAACCCCAGGAATGATTTGTAAGTATTCTGATCATTTCTATGTGAGGGGGCAAGAATAGCTGCAGCTTTGCCTGTTCAGGTGTGTGTTTTATCTGCTCCTTCAGTGCTGAGTCCTAGATTTTTATTGCCATTTTATTATCTCAACCTTTCATTTCGTTCTTATTATTATGCTTTCTTTTATTTCTACTTTTTGGTGTGGTATTCCTTATGTCCATTCAATACTCGCTGACCAATCTTCCTAAAGCTCTCCCGGTTTTATTGCATTTTCAATAGGCCTGTAGCTTTCCTATTTGTTGAAGGAACAACAAACTCAACCAATCATCCTTCTTCATGACCCGAACTTCCTCCTGGACGACACCACAGAGTAAATTTTCAGCCTCTTCCACCTCCATTTCACCCTTCATGGAGTTCCTTCACTTGTACTTTGCTACCCACAATTGGTGATTATTATCGCTATTACTATTGGAGATTACATGGCCTTACTAATAAACTGAGAGAATGTTCCCCCTAATGGCAGTCTCGATGCTCAGCTTGGCACAGGTCAGTTTTCTTCCTCCTAACCACTCAGTAATCATTGATTTATTTACGTAGCGGTATAGCACGGATTAGGCCTTTCAAGCCACACCGCCAGCAACCCCAATTTAACCCTAGTTTAATGACAGGACTGGTACATCTTTGGACTGTGGGAGGAAACTGGAGCACCTGGAGGAAAACCCATGCATTCCACAGGGAGGACATACAAACTCCTTACAGAGAACGCCAGGATTGAACTATGAACTCTGCCGCCCCCGAGCTGTAATGGCAACGAGATAACCACTATGGAACTGTGGCCTCCCTTTGGTTCTTGTCTTTATCCGGCCAGTAGCTCTCAGATCTACTCTTTTCTCTGGCACCTGTCCAACTTTCAACCAGACTGCTTGCAGACTTCATGTTTGTTATTCTTGACTCCACGATGAGCTTTGGACTGCATCTCTTTCCTATCGATTGGGTTCACAAAATTAAGTGAACATGGTAACCACACTTTCCACATTATTGTAATGAATGGCATCAAAGCACACAAGACTGATAAGAAAGAATATTTTGTCCACTTTGTGCACTATATGAATCTGTGCCAAGTTCAATTATTTTACTGGTAGAACTCTCAGCCATGGTTACAAGAACTGAGCTTGACTTTTTTTGTAATTTTATTTTTTTATTTATTCATTTACGGGATGTGGGTGTCGCAGCTAAGCCAGCATTTATTGCCCATCCCTAGTTGCCCTTGAGAGGGTGGTGATGAGCTGCCTTCTTGAACCGCTGCAGTCCCTGAGGAGTAGGTACACCCACAGTGCTGTTAGGGAGGGGAATCCATGATATTGACCCAGCGACAATGAAGGAATGGCAATACGTTTCCAAGTCAGGATGGTGAGTGACTTGGAGGAGGATTTCCAAGTGGTGATGTTCCCAGGTATCTGCTGTTCTCGTCCTTCTAGATCAGGGGTGGGCAAACTTTTTGACTTGAGGGCCACAAAGGGTTCTAAAATTTGACAGTGGGGGCCGGACCAGGAGCAGATGGACTGAGTGTTTTGGTAATACACCTCATATGAGAAAATAAAATATCATGGGATATGTCGAAAACATGTGCTTTAATTTCAATTGAAAATGAACAAATGCATTACAACAAAATATCTGTCTTTGAAGTCCCATGGTATTTAGCTATTTATTGAAATGACTTTTAAAACACTGAAAATTAAATGAATAAAATACAGCTTTTTAAAATAGTAACAGTTATTATTTTAAAGCACTGAAAATTCTGTTATCCTTCAAGATATTATCATCATCACTCTCCTCCTGACTGTCTTTATTTCAAAAACGGTAGGAGATGCAGGTCTACTTGTCCTGCTCCTTCTTATTCAATTGTCCCCTGTGCCAAAACTCAACAACGACCCGCAGAATGACAGAACAGTGAGAATGCGCCAGTATGCGGAGCGCGTTATTTGATCTGGAGCGCATTTTTTATTTTGAGAACGTACGTGCACCTGCGCACTACTCATGTCCATCACTTAACAGAAATGACATGTAACATGTCAGGCTTATTGAAAAAAATATTTTCAAATGCATTTTTTACATAATACAATGAAGAAACTTATTTTTAATTTCAGTGGGAACAGTGTTGTTGGTCTCCCTTTTTAGCCAGCGCATCAAAGTCTGGATTTAGTTTTGTTGTGGCGATTCTCAGGATGGATCTGAGGTGTTGGTCAGTTAACTTGGATCTGTGGCTGGCTTTGTTGATGTTCATGACGCTGAACGCCTGTTCACACAAATAGGTCGAGCCGAACAAAGAGTAAAGCGCAAATGTGGAGTAATACGCTGCACCTCAACAAAGGTCAATGTGTAGCAGTGTGCTACATGCAGTGCTAAAATTACGACACAGAGTTGGTAACTGCAGTCAGTCGAAGAAAAAAACTTTATTCGAAATCCCCAGCCTCACTTTTAAGCCTCCCTCAACCTGCCCCCCCCCCCCCCCCCCCCCGCGCAGAGGCTCCAAAGCTCTGTGCTCGCAAATCCCCGCAGGCTATCTCCCTTAGCCGGAATGCTGGCTAATTGTGATCCGGTTCGGATGTGCCAGGAAATGGGTCGCCACAAATGTATACAGAGTGCGTCATCTATTGGGGAAAACGCCAGAATTGCGGGGAAAAAACGTTAACAAGGTTTATTAATATAATTTCATCAAGTTCTGCAGGCCGGATTAAAAAGCTTAACGGGCCGCATATGGCCCGCGGGCCGTAGTTTGCCCATGCCTGTTCTAGATGGTAGTGGTCATGGGTCTGGAAAGTGCTGCCTTAGGAACTTCGGTGTGTTGTTGCAGTACATCTTGTAGATAGCACACACTGCTGCAACTGTTCATCGATGGTGGGGGGATTGGATGCTTGTGGAAGGGGTACCAATCAAGTTGGATGCCTTCTACTGGATGCTGTCAAGCTTCTTGAGTGTTGATGGAGCTGTAATCATCCAAGTGAGTGATGAGTATTCCATTACACTCCTGACCTGAGCCTTGTAGATGGCGGACAAGCTTTGGGGAGTCAGGAGGTGAGTTACACACCACAGGATTCCTAGCTCGGGTAGCTACATGTTTACATAATTATCTGGATAGACAGGATCTGATTAGGAGTAGCCAGCATGGATTTGTGCGTGGAAGGTCATGTTTGACAAATGTTATTGAATTTTTTGAAGAAGTTATGAGGAATGTTGACGAGGGTAAGGCAGTGGATGTAGTCTATATGGACTTCAGCAAGGCCTTTGACAAAGTTCCACATGGAAGGTTAGTTAAGAAGGTTCAGTCGTTAGGTATTAATGCTGGAGTAATAAAATGGATTCAACAGTGGCTAGATGGGAGATGTCAGAGAGTAGTGGTGGATAATTGTTTATCGGGATGGAGGCCGGTGACTAGCGGGGTGCCTCAGGGATCTGTTTTGGGCCCAATGTTGTTTGTAATATACATAAATGATCTGGATGATGGGGTGGTAAATTGGATTAGTAAGTATGCCGATGACACTAAGGTAGGAGGTGTTGTGGATAATGAAGTGGGTTTTCAAAGCTTGCAGGGAGATTTATGCCAGTTAGAAGAATGGGCTGAATGTTGGCAGATGGAGTTTAATGCTGAGAAGTGTGAGGTTCTACATTTTGGCAGGAATAATCCAAATAGAACATACAGGGTAAATGATAGGGCATTGAGAAATGCAGTGGAACAGAGAGATCTAGGAATAACAGTTCATAGTTCCCTGAAGGTGGCATCTCAAGTAGATAGGGTGGTGAAGAAGGCTTTTGGAACGCTGGCCTTTATAAATCAGAGCACTGAGTACAGAAGTTGGGATGTAATGTTAAAATTGTACAAGGCATTGGTAAGGCCAAATTTGGAATATTGTGTACAGTTCTGGTCACTGAATTATAGGAAAGATATCAATAAATTAGAGAGAGTGCAGAGACGATTTACTAGGATGTTACCTGGGTTTCAGCACTTAAGTTACAGAGAAAGGTTGAACAAGTTAGGTCTCTATTCATTGGAGCGTAGAAGGTTGAAGGGGGATTTGATCGAGGTATTTAAAATTTTGAGAGGGATAGATAGAGTTGACGTGAATAGGCTGTTTCCATTGAGAGTAGGGGAGTTTCAAACGAGAGGACATGATTTGAGAGTTAGGGGGCAGAAGTTTAAGGGAAACACGAGGGGGTATTTCTTTACTCAGAGAGTGATAGCTGTGTGGAATGAGCTTCCTGTAGAAGTAGTAGAGGCCAGTTCAGTTGTGTCATTTAAGGTAAAATTGGATAGGTATATGGACAGGAAAGGAGTGGAGGGTTATGGGCTGAGTGCGGGTAGGTGGGACTAGGTGAGATTAAGAGTTCGGCACGGACTAGGAGGGCCGAGATGGCCTGTTTCTGTGCTGTGATTGTTATATGGTTTATATGGTGAGACCAGTGCAGTTCCCCCGATGTTGATAGTAGGGGATTCAGTGCTGGTGATGCCACTGAGTGTCAAAGGGGTCACCTTCACATTGCTGTTCCTCATTCTACAACCTGTAGTTTTGAGGTCTGCCGCTGCTTTCCTAACTTGCACCATGAGAGTGGTATTAGGATTTATGATACCATTTCCAAATGGTGAATGATACCACTGGTATGATAAACATTGAGGAGAATAGTGTTAAACTGCAAGAAAATTAGATGTGCTGGCTGGTTGGATAGATATATTCCAAATAAGAAGAAATTTTTAAAGGGAACGACACTACCGTGGCTGACAGATGAAGTCAGAGTCAAAGTAAAAGCGAAAGAGAGGGCATACAAGGGAGCCAGAGCTAGTGGGAAGACAGAGGATTGAGAAGCTTTTAAAATCTTGCAGAAGGAAACTAAGAAGGTCATTAGGAAGGAAAAGATGAATTATGAAAGGAAGCTGGTGACTAATATCAAAGAAGATATGAAAAGCTTTTTTAAGTATATAAAGGGTAAAAGAGAGTCGAGGGTAGAAATAGGACCAATAGAAAATAACGCTGGAGACATTGCAATGAGAGATGCAGAACTGAATGTGTATTTTGCATCAGTCTTCACAGTGGAAGATGTCTGCAATATACCGGATATTCAGGAGTGTTAGGGATGTGAAGTGTGAGTGTGGATAAATCTACTGGACCTGATGGAATGCACCCTCAGGTTCTGACGGAAGTAGCTGGAGAGATTGCAGAGGCAAAAATGATGAACTTTTTGGAATCGATAGACTGGATGACTGGAAAATTGCAAATGTTACTCCGCTATTTAAGAAGGGTGGGAGGCAGCAGAAAGGAAACTATAGACCTGTTAGCCTGACATCAGTGGTTGGGAAGTTGTTGGAATCGATTGTTAGGGATGAGATTACAGAATACCTGGAGGCACATGACAAGATAGGCCAAAGCCAGCATGGTTTCCTGAAAGGAAAATCCTACCTGATAAACCCACTGAAATACTTTGAGGAAATTACAAGCAGGGTAGACAAAGCAGATGCAGTAGACATGGTGTACTTGGATTTTCAGAAGGCCTTTGACAAGGTGCTGCACATGAGGCTGCTTAGCAAGGTAAGACCCCATGGAATTACAGGGAAGTTACTAGCATGGATGCAGCATTGGCTGATCAGCAGAAAACAGAGAGTGGGAATAAAGGGATCCTATTCTGGCTGGCTGCTAGTTACCAGTGGAGTTCCACAGGGGTCAGTGTTGGGACTGCTGCTTTTTATGATGTATGTCAATGATTTGGACTATGGTATTAATGGATTTGTGGCTAAATTTGCCAAGGATACAAAGATAGGTGGAGGAGCGGGTAGTGTTGAGGAAACAGAGAGACTTAGATAGTTTAGGGGAATGGGCAAAGAAGTGACAAATGAAATATAATGTTGGAAAGTGTACGGTCATGCACTTTGGTGGAAGAAATAAACAGGCAAACATTTATTTAGATGGGGAGAGAATTCAAATTGCAGAGATGCAAAGGCACTTGGGAGTCCTTATGGAGGATACCCGAAAGGTTAACCTCCAGGTTGACTCAGTTGTGAAGAAGGCAAATATAAGAGGTATAGAATATAAGACCAGTGATGTGATGTTGAGGCTCTATAAGGCACTTGTGACACCACACTTAAAGTATTGTAGTTTTGGGCTCCTTATTTTAGAAAAGATATACTGACGTTGGAGAGGGTTCAGAGATTTACAGGAATGATTCCAGGAATGAAAGGGTTACTATATGAAGAAGTCTGGCAGGTCTTGGGCTGTATTCCCTGGAGTTCAGGAGAATGAAATTAGGAGAGCCAGAAGGGGCTATGAGAAGGCCTTGGCGGACAGGATTAAGGAAAACCCCAAAGCAACCTACAAGTATGTGAAGAACAAGATAAAGACGTAAGAGATGAGGTCCAATCAAGTGTGACAGTGGAAAAGTGTGTATGGAACTGGAGGAGAAAGCAGAGGTACTTAATGAGTACTTTGCTTCAGTATTCACTATGGAAAAGGATTTTGGTGATTGTAAGAATGACTAATAGCAGACAGAAAAGCTTGAGCATGTAGATATTGAGAAAGAGGATGTACTGGAGCTTTTGGAAAGCATCAAGTTGGATAAGTCGTCAGAACCAGACAGGATGTACCCCGGGCTACTGTGGGAGGCGAGGGAGGAGTTTGCTGAGCCACTGGTGATGATCTTTGCATCATCAATGGGGTCAGGAGAGGTTCCAGAGGATTGGAGGGTTGCAGATATTGTTCCATTATTCACGAAAGGGAATAGAGATAGCCCAGGAAATTATACTAACTTCAGTGGTTGGTAAGTTGATGGAGAAGATCCTGTGAGGCAGGATTTATGAAGATTTGGAGAGGCATAATATGATTAGGAATAGTCAGCATGGCTTTGTCAAAGGCAGGTCATGCCTTATGAACCTGATTGAATCTTTTGAGGATATGATTGAACACATTGATGAAGGTAGAGCAGTAGATGTAGGATATATGGATTTCAACTGGGTACCCCATGCAAGGCTTATTGAGAAAGTAAAGAGGCATGGGATCCAAGGGGACATTGCTTTGTGGATGCGGAACTGGCTTGCCCACAGAAGGCAAAGAGTGGTTATAGACAGGTCATATTCTGCATGGAGGTCAGTCACCAGTTGTGTGCCTCAGGGATCTGTTCTTGGACCCTTACTCTTCATGATTTTTATAAATGGCCTGGATGAGGAAGTGGAGGGATGGGTTAGTAAGTTTGCTGATGATACAAAGGCTGGGGGTGTTGTGGATAGTGTGTAGGGCTGTCAGAGCTTACAGTGGGACATTGATAGGATGCAAAACTGGGATGAAAAGTGGCAGATGGAGTTCAATCCAGTTAAGTGTGAAGTGGTTCATTTTGGTAGGTCAAATATGATGGCAGAATATAGTATTAATGGTAAGACTCTTGGCAGTGTGGAGGATCAGAGGGACACTCAAAGCTGCTACATAGGTTGACTCTGTGGTAAAGAAGGTGTATGGGGCCTTGGCATTCATCAGTCATGGGACTGAGTTTAGGAGCCAAGAGGTAATGTTGCAGCTATATAGACCCCATTTGGAGTACTGTGCTCAGTTCTGGTCGCCTCACCTCAGGAAGGATATGGAAACCATAGAAAGGATGCAGAGGAGATTTACAAGGATGTTGCCTGGATTGGGGAGCATGCCTTCTGAGAATAGGTTGAGTGAACTCAGCCTTTTCTCCTTGAATGGAAGGGGGATAAGAGGTGACCTGATAGAGGTGTACATGATGATGAGAGGCATTGATCGTGTGGATAGTCAGAGATTTTTTTCCCAGAGCTGAAATGGCTAACATGAGAGGGCACAGTTTTAAGGTGCTTGGAAGTAGGTACAGAGGAGATGTCAGGGGTAAGTTTTTTACACTGAGAGTGGTGAGTGTGTGGTGTGGGCTGTCAGCGATGGTGGTGGAGGCCTATATGATAGGGTATTTTAAGAGACACCTGGATAGGTAAATGGAGCTTCGAAAAATAGAGGGCTATGGGTAGCCCTGCGTAATTTCTAAGGTATGGACTTGTTCGGCACAGCTTTGTGGGCCGAAGGGCCTGTATTGTGCTGTAGGTTTTCTCTGAGGGGGGATTTCATAGAAACATTCCAAATGTTAAAAGGCCTAAACAGATTTGATATGGCAGAGTTATTTCCCATATTAGGGGATCCTAGGACAAGAGGGCACAACTTCAGGATTGAAGGATGTCCTTTTAGAACTGAGATACAGAGAAATTACTTTAGTCAGAGGGTGGTAAATCTGTGGAAGTTGTTGCCACGAGAGGCTGTGGAGGCCGCCATTGGGTGTATTTAAGGGAGAGATAGATAAGTTCTTGATTAACCAAGGGTATGGGGTGAAGGCAGGGGAGTGAGGATGACTGGAAGAACTGGATCAGCCCACGATTGAATGACGGAGCAGACTCAATGGGCCGAATAGCCTACCTCTGCTCCTATATCTTATGGTCTTATGGTCTAGGTGAGTGGAAGATGAGATTTAATCAGAATTATAATCAGACTGACATACGTTGTGATTTTTGTTGTTTTGAGGCAGCAGTACAGTCGAACACGTAAAAAAACTGCTATAAGTTACAGAAATAAATATATACAAATTAAGTACAAAAAGGGAATAATAGTGAGGTAGGGAAAGAAGCTACACAGCTGAGTAATTTTTGTAGATAGTCTTCCCCCTTCCTTTCCAGTCCTGAAGAAAGGTTTCAGCCCAAGACATCGACTGTTCATCTGAGTGGATGTTGCCTTACCTGGTGAGTTCCTGGTGTGTGTTGCTAGGGAAAAGCTATTGATGAAATGCGAAGAAGAGGGAAGAGATACATTTTGGCAGAAGGGACAACTTGAGACAAATAGATTGGATGGCATAGTCCTAAAGCATGATGAGGAACTAGAAATTTAGAGCCTGTACAATTGAATTCTTGAAAGAGGAAGGGTGTGTTGAGAGATACATTAATGAGGCATGTGGGGTATGTTTAAGGCAGAGGTTGATAGCCTACAAAGCTAAATCTTGTGACATAGGGAACAGCAGAGCTTCGCTTCCAGATGAGCTCAATGCAATGCCTTCTATGCTTGCTTTGACCTCCAGAATAGGGAGGAACTATCATGTCTCCTGATGATAATTTGGTCTCAATATCTGAAGATGAAGTGCGGACTGCCTTCAAGAGAGTGAATCCAAGGAAAGCATCCAGTACTGGCTGAGTACTGAAGACCTGTGCCGACCAAGTGGCTGGTGTGTTCATGGATATCTTCAACCTCTCGCTCCAGCAGTGTGTGGTACCCACCTGCTCCAAGCAGACTTCAATTGTACTGGTGCCCAAGAAGAGCTTGGTAGCTTGTCTAAATAGCTATCACCCAGTGGCACTTATATCAGTGATAGAGTGTTTTAGTGTTGAAGCATATCAGCTCCTGCCTGAATGTTGATTTGGATCTGCTCCAATTCACCTACTGAAGCAACAGGTCCACAGCAGATGCTATCTCGTTGACTCTTCACACAACCCTGGAACATCTGAACACCAAAGATGCATACATCAGGATGCTCTTTATCAATTACAGCACAGCATTTATGGATTTCCTTACTCCGAGACCCCAGTCAGTTCTGATGACAAAAAAAAACATCTCCTCCACAATCAGCACAGAGAGCACCACAGGGATGTGTACTTAGCCCCCTGCTCTACTCGCTTTACTCCTATGACTGTGTGCCTATATACAGCTCCAACACCATATACAAGTTTGCTGATGACACCACTGTTGTGGGCTGTATCAAAGTTGGTGATGAATCAGCATACAGGAGGGAGATTAAATATTTGGCTGAGAGGTGTAATAACAACAAACTCTCATTCAATGTTGTTAAGACTGATTGTAGACTTCAGAAGAGGGAAAGCAGAGGTCCATGAGCCAGTAATCGTTGGAGGATCAGATGTGGAGAGGGTCAGTAACTTTAAACTCCTGGGTGTTGCTGTTTCAGATGATCTGTCCTGGACCCATCATTTAAGCATTATTGCAAAGAAAGCACAACAACACCTCTACTTCCTTGGGAGTCTGTGGAGATTTGGCATGTCATCAAAAATCTTGGCAAATTTCTATGGATGTGTGGTGGAAAGTGTGCTGACTGGCTGCATTACGGCCTGGTATAGGAACACCAATGCCTATGAATGGAAAATCCTACAAAAGGTAGTGGATTTAGCCCAGTACATCATGGATAAAACCCTCCCAACTACTGAGCACATCGACATGAAACTTTGCCATGGAAAAGCATTATCCATTGTCAAAGATCCTCAGAACCTAGGCCAGAGGTCGGCAACCCGTGGCTCCGGAGCCGCATGCGACTCTTTCATCTCTGTGATGCGGCTCCCCGTGGTTTGTTAGTTTTTGAAATGTAATTCGAAATTTGAAGATTATGGTGATCTTGTACAATCTAAAAACTTTGTGGAGACCCCATTTCTTGGCACATCCGAACCGGCTCACAATTAGCCACCATTCCGGCTAAGGGAGATAGCCTACGGGGGTTTGTGAGTACGTGTCTTTTGGAGCATCTGCGCCCACGGGGACGGGTTGAGGGAGGCTTTAAAGCAAGGCTGTTTAGTTTGAATAAAGTTACCTTTGACTGCAGTGTCTTTATTTTAGCGCTGCGTGTAGCACACCGCTACAACGTGTTTTTTATCGCTATTAATATACATCACCACTGCCAATGCCTGACACCCGCCAGTGCGCGCCTTCTTTTAATTCTTCGATCCAAGGTAGGCTAACTATGGAGTAACCTTCAACCCAACGTCTTTTTTTCGGAGTTCAAAATGTTTTTGTTGCATGCAGAAATGTAATTTCATTTTCTCTGCAGGAGTTCATCAATTTCATAAATGCAACACATTATAGTTTGTTTATACATAGCATAAATGCAAAAAAAACCGTTGTATGCAGTGTTATTTCATTTTAAATATCAAATGGGTTTTATGGCTCCCAGTGTTTTCTTTTCTGTGGGAAATGGGTCCATATTGGCTCTTTCAGTGGTAAACGTTGCCGACCCCTGACCTAGGCCATGCTCTTTTCTCTCTGCTGCCACCAGGTGCCTCAGGACTCGCACCACCGGGTTCAAGAACAGTTACTACTCCCCCAACCATCAGAAAAGCAAGTAGCTACACTCATTTAAGGACTCCATTAAATTGTTATTTAATACTCATTATTTATTGCTGTTTATTTATAGTTGTATTTGCATTGTTTGTTTACAGTTAACAGTTCCTGATGTTTACTGTTTACAGTTACTGTTCTATAGATTTGCTAAGTTTGTCCGCAGGAAAAGAATCTCAGGGTTGTCTATGGTGACATGTATGTACTCTGATAATAAATTTTACTTTGAGCTTTGAAATTTAGATTCTTGGTTAGTCAGGGCATGATGGGATGTGAAGAGAAGGCGGGAGATTGGGGCTGAGAGGGAAATGGATCAGCCATGATGAAATGGTGGAGGCAACTCGTTGGGACAAATGGCCTAATTCTGCTCCTATATCTTATGGCCTTGTGGGATCCTGGAATTCATAAACAGAATGAATAATTTTTTGTCAAACAGTCTTGTTGGGCCAGTTAGAGTATTGAATCTCATTCTGATCTCTAGACTTTGAGAAGAATGTGCAGGCTAGAGGGAGTGCAGAGAAGATTTGCCAGTATGGTTTTAAGGATGAGAAATTTCAATTCCCAATTGAGGACAGGATATTTCTGTTTCCTTGGCTAGTGGTGCATATGCTCATTATAGGGCAAACACAGGTCATCCATTCCATTTACTGAGTGATTCAAGGAGCAGGGAACACAGTTGGACGAAAGATACAAGGGGTATGTAAAGAGAAACCTTCTTACTCTGAAACATGTTTTGATATAGAATTCAACATCTTTAACCTGCACGGAGAATAACTTGAAGGACTTAGGGAAAAGAGCAGTGGAATGTGACCAATAGGATTGCTTTGCTAAGAGCCAACATAAGCCTGATTGGACAAACGGTCTTCTTCCAAGCTGCTAGAATTCTATGATCTTTGTTGACTACATTGGCTTCAGATTGAGGAAAGGCTTGATTTTAAAATTCTCCATTGTGATTTAAAATCTTTCCTTAGCATTGCCACACACCCATCGCTCTTCCGTTCTCTCCCACAGTCCATGCAATTTGTGTTCTTCCAGTTTTTGCCTCTTAACCATCCCTGGTCTTGATTGCTCCATGCTTAGTTGTACCTTCATCACCCAAGGCACTTGGCTTAGGATTCCCTCTCCAAACGTAGTTACTTGTCTGCCACCCTTTCCTTCTTTAAAATCTGTTTGAACATGATTTTGATCATATGTCATACTTTCCTACATGGCTCAGTGTCTGATACCATGCAGTGAAGTGCCTTGAGGTGTTTTAACTACAGAAAGGTATTGCATGA
The DNA here is from genome assembly GCF_030144855.1 of Hypanus sabinus. Lineage (NCBI taxonomy): Eukaryota > Metazoa > Chordata > Chondrichthyes > Myliobatiformes > Dasyatidae > Hypanus > Hypanus sabinus. The sequence continues at coordinate 35,333,408 of NC_082715.1, read as the reverse complement.
GTGTAAAATGTTGATGTTTCATAAAATCAGTGTCAGTCTGGGTCAGCTGCCCTAATATTATGACTGTGAATCTGTGCTGGTCCAAGGTCAGTTTTGCTTTCCTGAATTGTAGTCTTCAAAAACTGAACATGTACTTTAAACGCCATAAATTCACAGGTGCAAGAAGCTTATGGAGGAGAAAAACAAAACTGAATTGACTTTATTATCCTTAATATACATGAAGAGTAAACACCTTTACGTTACATCTCCGTCTAAATCGGAAACAGAATCAGAACCAGAATCAGGCTTATTATCACCGGCATGTCACATGAAATTTGTTAACTTAGCAAGTGAGCAATGTGCACTTTATAGTAAGTTATAATAAACAGTATGTGCAGCAGTACAGTCAATATCACATAGAAATACAGTTGTATCAGCATGAATTAATCAGTCTGATGGCCTGGTGGAAGAAGCTGTCCTGGAGCCTGTTGGTCCTGGCATTTACGTTGCGGTACCGTTTCCCAAATGGTAGCAGCTGGAACAGTTTGTGGTTGGGGTGACTCAATGATCCTTCAGCCCTTTTTACACGCCTGTCTTTGTAAATGTCCTGAATCATGGGAAGTTCACATCAACAGATGTGCTGGGCTGTCTACACCACTCTTTGCAGAGTCCTGCGATTGAGGAAAGGAGGGACTTAGCATACAGTCCTGAGGGGCACCAGTGTTGAGGGTCAGAGGGGCAGAGGTGAGGGAGCCCACTCTTACCACCTGCTGATGATCTGACAGGAAGTCCAGGATCCAGCTGCACAAAACAGGGTGAAGGCCGAGGTCTCTGAGTTTCTTGTCAAGCCTGGATGGAATTATGGTGTTGAATGATGTACTGTAGTCCAAGAGCAGCATTTTCACCTAAGCATCCTTCTTCTGCAGGACTGCGCAGGTGTGTGACATTGGACAATGAAGCGGGGAAGATTTAAAAAGGGCAGAAATTCTAAATCAGGTTTCATTTGGAGAAGGAAGTCGGAGGATCAGAACGGGAGTGCGGCAGGAGCCATTTTGAATTTTTCTTATTCTCATCAGAGTTAAGAGAGGCGGGACTGCGCAGGCATGTGACGTCGGGCAGTGAAGCGGGGAAGATCTAAAAAGGACACAGCATTAAACAACGGCCAGCAGAGTGGTTGTACCCCTTGACAATAAGTACTCCTGTTTGAGTACTGTTGGGGGGGACAGCCTACCTGGGGGAAGCAACAGTGGCCATGCCTCCAGCACAGAGTCCGGCCCTGTAGCTCAGAAGGGTAGGGAAAGGAAGAGGAAGGCAGTAGTGATAGGGGACTCGATAGTTAGGGGGTCAGATAGGCGATTCTGTGGACACAGTCAGGAGACCCGGATGGTAGTTTGCCTCCCTGGTGCCAGGGTCTGGGATGTTTCTGATCGCATCCAAGATATCCTGAAGTGGGAGGGTGAGGAGCCAGAGATCGTGGTACATATAGGTATCAACAACATAGGTAGGAAAAGGGAAGAGGTCCTGAAAGGAGAATATAGGGAGTTAGGAAGGCAGTTGAGAAGAAGGACCACAAAGGTAGTAATCTCGGGATTACTGCCCGTGCCACGCGACAATGAGAGTAGGAATGGAATGAGGTGGAGGATAAATGCATGGCTGAGGGATTGGAGCAGGGGGCAGGGATTCAAGTTTCTGGATCATTGGGACCTCTTTTGGGGCATTTGTGACCTGTACAAAAAGAACGGGTTACACTTGAATCCTAGGGGGACCAATATCCTGGCGGGAAGGTTTAATAGAGCTGATAGGGAGGGTTTAAACTAATTTGGCAGGGGGATGGGAACTGGAATGATGGAGTGGAGGAGAAGGAAAACAGAAATAGATCTAAGGTAGTGAGCAGTAAGGATGTCAGGAAGGACAGGCAGGTGATGGAGCAAATTTGCAGCCATTGGGATGAGTTGCAGTACAATAAGGTTGCAGTGCAATCAATGCAAAAAGTACCAAATACTGGACTTAAGGTGTTTTACTTAAATGCACACAGTATAAGGAATAAAGTGGATGATCTTGTTGTACAGTTACAGATTGGCAGGTATGATATTGTGGCCATCACTGAGACGTGGCTAAAGGATGCATGTCTCTGGGAGCTGAACGTCCAAGGATACACGGTGTATCAGAAGGATAGGCAGGTAGGTAGAGGGGGTGGCCTGGCTTTAATGGTAAGAAATGACATTAAATCTTTAGAAAGAGTTGACATAGGATCGGAAGGTACAGAATCTTTATGGGTTGAGCTAAGAAATCGTAGGGATAAAAGGACCCTGATGGCAGTTATCTACAGGCCTCCAAATAGCTGCAGTGATGTGGACTACAAATTACAACAGGAAATAGAAAAGGCTTGCCAGAAGGGCAGTGTTATGATAATTGTGGGGGAGTTTAACATGCGAGTGGATTGGGAAAATCAGGCCAGCACTGGATCTCAAGAGAGAGAATTTGTAGAATGTCTACGAGATGGCTTTTTAGACCAGCTTGTTGTTGAGCCCACTAGAGGATCGGCTGTACTGGATTGGGTATTGTGTAATGAACCAGAGGTGATTAGAGAGATGGAAGTGAAGGAACCCTTAGGAGGCAGTGATCACAACATGATTGAGTTCACTGTGAAACTCGAGAAAGAGAAGCCGAAATCCGATGGGTCGGTACTTCAGTGGAGTAAAGGAAATTACAGTGGCATGAGAGAGGAGGCGGCCAAGGTTGACTGGAAAGGGACACTAACGGGAAGGACGGCAGAGCAGCAGTGGCTGGAGTTTATGCGAGAAGTGAGTAAGGTACAAGACAGATATATTCCAAAGAAGAAGAAATTTTTGAATGGAAAAAGGATGCAACCGTGGCTGACAAGAGAAGTCAAAGCCAAAGTAAAGGCAAAGCAGAGGGCATACAAGGAAGCAAAAATTAGTGGGAAGACAGAGGATTGGGAAGTTTTTAAAAGCTTACAAAAGGAAACTAAGAAAGTCATTAAGAGGGAAAAGATGAACTATGAAAGGAAGCTAGCAAATAATATCAAAGAGGATATTAAAAAGCTTTTTCAAATATATAAAGAGTAAAAGACAGGTGAGAGTAGATAAAGAACCGATAGAAAATGATGCTGGAGAAATTGGAATGGGAGATAAGGAAATGGCGGAGGAACTGAAGGAGTATTTTGCATCAGTCTTCACTGAGGAAGACATCAGCAATATACCAGACATCCAAGGGTGTCAGGGAAGAGAAATATGCGCAGTCACAATTACGACAGACAAAGTACTCAGGAAGCTGAATTGTCTAAGGGTAGATAAATCTCCTGGACTAGATGGAATGCACCCTCGTATTCTGAAGGAAATAGCAGTGGAGATTGTGGAGGCATTGGCAATGATCTTTCAAAAGTTGATAGATTCTGGCCTGGTTCCGGAGGACTGGAGGATTGCAAATGTCACTCTGCTATTTAAGAAGGGGACAAGGAAGCAAAAAGGAAATTATAGAGCTGTTAGCTTGACATCGGTGGTTGGGAAGTTGTTGGAGTCAATTGTCAAGGATGAGGTTACGGAATACCTGGAGGCATACGACAAGATCGGCAGAACTCAGCATGGTTTCCTTAAAGGAAAATCCTGCCTGACAAACCTAGTGCAATTTTTTGAGGAAATTACAAGTAGGCTAGACAAGGGAGATGCAGTGGATGTTGTGTATTTGGATTTTCAGAAGGCCTTTGACAAGGTAAGAGCCCATGGAGTTATGGGAAAGTTACATACATGGATAGACCATTGGTTGATTGGCAGGAAACAGAGAGTGGGAATAAAGGGATCCCATTCTGGTTGGCTGCCGGTTACCAGTGGTGTTCCACAGGGGTCTGTGTTGGGGCCGCTTCTTCTTACGTTGTATATCAATGATTTGGATTATGGAATAGATGGCTTTGTGGCTAAGTTTGCTGATGATACAAAGATAGGTGGAGGGGGCGGTAGTACTGAGGAAACAGAGAGTCTGCAGAGAGACTTGGATAGATTGGGGGAATGGGCAAAGAAGTGGCAAATGAAATAGAATGTCGGAAAGTGTACGGTCATGCACTTTGGTAGAAGAAATAAATGGGAGGACTATTATTTAAATGGGGAGAGAATTCAAATTGCAGAGATGCAACAGGAATTGGGAATCCTCATGCAGGATACCCCTAAGGTTAACCTCCAGGTTGAGTTGGTGGTGAAGAAGGCGAATGCAATGTTGGCATTCATTTCTAGAAGAATAGAGTATAGGAGCAGGGATGTGATGTTGAGACTCTATGAGGTGCTGGTAAGACATCACTTGGAATACTGTGTGCAGTTTTGGGCTCCTTATTTAAGAAAAGATGTGCTGACATTGGAGAGAGTTCAGAGAAGATTCAGTAGAATGATTCCTGGAATGAGAGGGTTAACATATGAGAAACGTTTGACGGCTCTTGGACTGTACTCCTTGGAGTTTAGAAGAATGAGGGGGGACCTCGTAGAAACATTTCGAATGTTGAAAGGCATGGACAGAGTGGATGTGGCAAAGTTGTTTCCCATGGTGGGGGAGTCTAGTACGAGAGGACATGACTTGAGGATTGCAGGGTGCCCATTCAGAACAGAGATGCGAAAAATTTTTTTTAGCCAGAGGGTGGTGAATCTCTGGAATTTGTTGCCACGGGTGGCAGTGGAGGCCGAGTCATTGGGTCTATTTAAGGCAGAGATTGATAGGTTTCTGAGTAGTCAGGGCATTAAAGGTTATGGTGAAAAGGCGGGGGAGTGGGACTAAAGGGGAGATTGGATCAGCTCATGATGAAATGGCGGAACCAACGATGGGCCAAATGGCTGACTTCTGCTCCTTTGTCTTATGGTCTTATGGTCTTCTCCAGATGTGTAAGGACGGTGTGTAGAGCTGTGATTGTTGCGACATCTGTTGACGGGTTGCGTCAGTAGGTGAATTGTTGGGGGTCCAGTGTGGGTGGCAGCAAGCTGTAGATGGAGTCCTTGACCAGCCTCTCAAAGCATTTGCTTATTACTGAGGTGAGTACAACAGGACGCCAATTGTTCAGACATGTTACCTTGGTCTTTTTAGGTACAGGAACAATGATGGATGTTTTGAAGCAGGAGGGCACTCTACACTGGGAGAGGGAGAAATTAAAAATGTCTGGAAACACACCTGCCAGTTGTGCTGTGCACATTCTGAGTACTCCCCTGGGACGCCATCTGGTCTCACGGCCTTGCGACTGTCCAGTCATTGGAAATACTCCTTACCTTATAAAGCATTAAATTAAGATGATGAACCGTACCCCAATGTCCGTCACTTGGTAATGTAACATAAAGGTAACAGAGATTATTTTTCAACTGGCCATTGCTGTCACAAGCAGCACAGCCTGGGAAACCACAAGCACACAATCACTGACTCATCACTGACCCTTTGAGCATCACTCCTCATTGGACGTTGGGCTGGCAGACCAGTGTGGGCAAAGGCTGGTAGACCCTCGCAGGGTCAGCGAGTTGTCCGTGTGCTCCAGAGATGGAGTTCTGTGCAGTAGGAGGAATGAGGTTCGATGACCTCTGTGTTCATGAATTGGTGGGATTGGAGTTCCAGGCCTAGTGATCGGGGTGTCATCACTGGTGAGTCTGGAGTTCGAGGCCTGGCGATCAGAAATCAGTGGCTCCTGGGGCTGATGCTGAGGATTGAGGCCTGAGGGTTGAATTGGAGGTCTGGAAGGCCCTTTGGCAGGAGCACTAGGATCTATGAATCTCTGAGGTAGTCATAGCTTCAATGTCTGTACGTATGAGTCAGAACCCAAGTCTGCTGGTGTGTTGGTTGTTATTGAAAGCAACTCATTTCACTGTATGTTTCAATGTACATGTGATAAGTAAACTTGAATCTTGAATCTTAGAAGCATAAAATCACTCTTCATATTCAATGCCAGAGAACTTGAATCTGTAATTATTTCGATCTTGTTCAATGCCATTTGATCACCACCTGGGAGTTTCAGCTATGTATTATTTCCAGTGCAACAGAAATGGAAAATTTTGGAAAACTCCCAGCTTTCTTGTCAGAAGTTAATGTTTTGGTTCAATGACCTTTCATTAGAGCTGGAAATTATTAAAGGTGAAACGCCTGTAAACTGGTGCAAAGCTGGGAACATTGAAGAGGACAAAAGGGAAATACAATTGGGTGGAAGTGCTGAGAAATTAAAAGGCAAATGGGATGTTGGTACAAGAATGGCAATATACTTATAAACCATGGAAATATGAGGCCAATGTGGCTGTCAATGACCATAGCTGACTTACAATGAGTGAGAACATGGAAATTTCGGCATAGAAGAGGAGAAGCCCGTGAGTTGGAGGATGGGGAAAGTCAAAGAGATCAGTGAAGTATGGACTATTCCATCAGCTGGCACACTAAGTTAGAAGGAGATGAGTTATACTGCTCTCATTACATGCACATGCAGGTCAACTCTGAGTGATTATGCAGAAAGTTAATAACTCATCTCCTTCTACCTTAGGCCTCGAACTTATCAATCACTCCTGCTGTGGATACTTTCTGGAGGTCTGAGATCCGTATGCTCAACGACCACTGGACTAAGTGTGTAAATGTAGGAGGGGATTATGTTGATAAATAAATGTGCTTGGTTTTCTAAAATTGACTCCTTCTACCTTAGGCCACGAACTTATCAATCGCCCCTCGAATGTATGAAATTTACCTCTTAACACTATCTTACCCCGATTTCAAAGTTCAAACTTCAATGTACATATATGTCATCATAAACAAACTTGAGATTCATTTTCTTCTGGGCATACATGATAAGTCAATGAAACATAATGCCAACAGGATGGACAGACAGCCAATGTGCAAAGGACAGCAAAATATGCAAATATGAAATAGAAAATGGCACAAATAAATAAATAAGCAATAAATATCAAGAACATGAGATGAAGAGTCTTTGAAAGTGACTCCATATGTTGTGGGAACAATTCAGTGATGGGCAAGTGAAGTTACCCCCTCTGACTCAAGAGCCTAATAACTGTTCATGAACTTGGTGGTGTGGTCTTGAGGCTCCTGTACCTCTTCCCAACAGCTGCAGTGAGAAGAGAGCATGGCCTGGGTGGTGGAGGTCCCTGATGATGGATACTGCTTTTTTTGTGACAGCACTTCGTATACTGTAGATGTGCTCAATGGTAGGAAGGGCTTTACCCGTGAAGGACTGGGCTGTATACACTATTTTCTGTTCAAGGGCACTGTTGTTTCCATGCCAGGCTGTGATGCAAACAGTCAATAGATTCTCCAATGCATACCTGTAGAAGTTTGTCAAAGTTCTAGATGTCATGCTGAATCTTCGCAAGCTTCCAAGGAAGTTGAGATGCTGCGTGCATTTGTCGTAATTGCAACTATGTGTTGGGCTCAGGACAGGATCTCTGAAATGATAACACCAAGAAATTTAAAGACAGATCCACTGATATGATAATGCCAAGGGTTTAAAGTTGCTGAGCCCCTCCACCTCTGATCTTCTTGGCTCATGGACCTCAATCTTCCTTCTCCCAACGCCAGCAATCAGCTTCTTAGTCTTGCTGACCTTGAGGGAGAGTTCACTGCTGTAGCACCACTTAGCCAGGTTTCATTGCTGATTTGTCACCACCTTTGATTTGGCCAATATCAATGGTGTTGTTAGCAAACTTAAATATTGCATTGAAGCTGTGCTTAGCCTTGAAGGCTGTTGTCAATAAAGAGCATCCTGATGTATGCACCTTTGCTGTCCAGATGTTCCAGGGTTGGGTGAACAGCCAATGAAATGGCATTTGCTGCGGACCTGATCCAAATCATTACTCAGTATGTTTTATCACCAACTCCTAAAAACACAGTGGATGTAAATGCTGCTGGACAATAGCCACTGAGGCAGGTTACCACAGTCTTCTTTGGCACCGGTATAATTGAAGCTGGTGGTTACCTCAGATCGCTGAAGTGAGAGGTTAAAGATATTGGTAAACACTCCAGCCAATTGATCAGCACAGGTCTTTAGTGCTCACCCAGGTACTCCATCTGGGCCGGATGCTTCCCATGGGTTCCCTCCTGAAGTATGCTCTCACTTCAGTCTCAAAGACTGAAAACACAGGGTCATTGGGGGGTTTGTGGGAGTTAATAAAGTTCCCTCCGTTTTGAAGGTCAAAGCGAACATAAAAGGCATTGAACTCATCTGACACTTGATTTCACTTTGTAAGAGGTAATCCATTCAAGCCCTGTCACAGCTGTTGAACTCATGTTTGGTCTAGAATTGCCATTTCTCATGTGGGATGGCTTTCCTGAAATCATACCTGGACCCTTGCATCTTACTTGGTCACCAGACCTGAATGCCACTGATCTGGCCTTCAGCAGATTATGGATCTCATGGTTTTTCCAGGGCTTCTGTTTGGGGAAGACTCTGAATGATTTTGTGGGGGGGACGCTCATCCATGACTCTTTTAATTTACATAGCAAGGACTCTTAGGCCACAACCCCTGACCCTCCTGACCCTCTACCCCAGATGCCCCAAGCTCCCAAGGCTCAAACTCAACTTCTGACCACTTGTCCTAATGTCCAATCTCTCTGAAAGCCCTCCATGTGTCATACTTGTTCGATCTCCTCCACACCTGGCTCTCAATCAGATATTGGATCTGATTTCTCAGTTATATTCTCTCCAGGTATATCAGTCTGACTACAAGCCCACTCACTTCCAGAACCCTGGGACCCAAACGCAAATCACACATCCCTGTTCCTGAACTTCTGGGCCTGGAAATCTGCTGCTATTATCTTATGTGGGACTCCAGCACTGCAATTAGCTCTAAAACTATTTGCCTTTTGAAAAGTCCTAGCAAATCTTCTGCTTGGGGGTGATGAGGGATGGACAATAAATGGTGGCCATACCGACAATATCCACATCCCCCAAAAAATACACTGGCTGTCAATTACTATCTTTTTACTTAATTATTTTTCCGCAGATATCATACTGCAGTACGTTGACATATAATTAACACCAATGAGCACTGGTACATCCAGTTGAATTTAGTGTAATTATTTGACACAGTCTGCTTTAAGTGGATATATTGGTTCAGAAACCAGCTAATGGGCTCCTGTTCACATGAATTCTCTATAGATTTTTGAATTTCCAACATTTTAGCAGGTTGTGGTCAATGGCTGGCAAGCAGGAACCTGTTATGTTCATGTCATGTCATGGGAAGTATTAAGAAGTTCTGATTTAGCTCAGTAGCCAGAGGTTGCACAAGATGGAATGAGGCTGCTGATTCATATCCACAGGAAACGAGTCAGAACAAGTCCAACTGACCAAGAATAGATGAATTTTAAAAAAGTCATTATGGATTTATTAAAGACATATTGTGTCTTACTAATTTGAGTTTTTTGGTAAGACAGCAAATGAGAAATGTTGCTTGCATGAGCATTCAAAAGAGTGTATTGCAGTGACTTCAGTAAGAATAAGCAAACTGTTTCAGAGGGAGAGAATTCAGTAGTGTGTCAAAAAAGGGTCCAAGTTGGGAAAATTGAGAGGTCTAAATTAAGGGCAGCATTTCTCAATGCAAAGAACCGTTGTAACAAGATGATTGAATTCATGCTGTAAAAAGAGATAAGTGGGTTTGAATAGGAGCTAAATATTCCCCTTGATTTGAGATGCTGGGATCAAGCATCACAATCACATTGTGGACCTCTTTTGTGATAAGATAATGCTGGAGGCCTTTTAAGCAATCTAGAATTTGGGAACAAGATGGTAAAAGGGTTTACTCCTGAGATTATATTCCAGAAAAACAGTAAAATTGTAGTATCATTGATGTGATAAAGTTGATGTGATCATCCAGTCTGAAGACAATGCTTACTACTTGGAAAAATGGGGGTGGGGGGGAAGCACTTTTGGGAGGGGTGCGGTGGATAGCCTTGACAAATGTAAGATAAAGTAAGGACATAAGTCAAGAATAAAACAAACTCAGAGATCAGAAAGTAGAATCACGATGAACAGAAACATGAAAGGTAAAGAAGGTGACATGAGTTGGGATACGTCATTGGCTTTGCACGTAACATCGGACAGGGAATTAATTAAGAAATAAGAAAAGCTTGTAACAAAGGGAACATTAGGGCACTTTAATCTGAAGTAATGAGGCAGTCAAGAGGATAAATCCATAGAATGTATATGAGACAGTTTCCTAGAATTTAACCAAGCAAGGAACAGGTTAGTTTAGATCTCATTGTGCATAAAGCGATTGGTGTTAATTAGTAATCTCTTAAGAAAGGATCCTCCGGGGAAAAATGTGATCATAATATCCTTGAGTTCCATGTTGAATTTGATACTGCATTCTTAAATCCATAATTAAAGTCCAAAACTTAAATAAAGCCGATTAAAGAGGAATGAAGAGAGCTGGATAAGTTGGATTAGGGAAAGGCGCAACACTAAAAGAGCAATTACACACAATCAAAGAAATATGTGAAGTTCTCAACTAATTTACAAGTGATTTTGAATTAAGTACTACAAGGAAATAAGGTACCATTTAATGTTAACCAAAGAGTGTCTTCCCATATTTGGATGAAAGAAATGTTTTTCCATCCATATTGTATATTGATTAATCAGACTGACAATTTATTGGTTATTAATTTAATATTGTCACCTGTATCAAGATACAGTGAAAAACATTGTTTTGCAAGCCATTCATACAGATAACATTCAAACTTAAAGTTATTGAGCTATTACAGAGGGAAAAACAATAATAGAATGCAGAATAATAGTTAAAAGTACAGTTACCGTGAATATCTCACTCTTGTGAAATCAAGAGTTCAGCTTTATCATACAAGAGTTACATTCAAGAATCCTGTATCGGGGACAGAAACTGTTCTTGATCATGGGCAGTGTGTATTTTCAAACTGTTGTATCTTTGTCCAATGGAAAAACCATAAAATATAGGAGCAGAATTAGGCCATTTGGCCCATTGAGTCTACTACGCCATTTTATCATGGCTGATCCATTTCCCTCTCAGCCTCAATCTCCTACCTTCCCCCCATATCCTTTTATGCCCTGACCAATCAAGAATCTATCAACCTCTGCCTTAAACATACATAAAAACTTGGCCTCCATAGCTGCCTGTGGCAAAAAATTCCACAGTTTCACCAGTCTGGCTAAAGCAATTCTCATCTCCATTCTAAAAGGACATCCTTTTATTCTGAGGTTGTGTCCTGTGGTCTTAGACAACCCCACCTTAGAAAACATCCTCTCTACAACCACTCTATAAAGGACTTTCAACATTCAATAGGTTTTAATTAGGTAATCCCTCATTCTTCTGAATTCCAGTGAATGCAGGCCCAGAGCCGTCAAATGGTCTTCATACAACAAGCAGTTCAATCCTAGATTCATTTTTGTGAACCTCCTTTGAAGCTTCTCCAGTTTCAGCACATTCTTTCTAAGATAAGGGACCCAAAAATGCTCACAGTACTCCAAGCGAGGCCTCACCAGTGCTTTATAAAATCTCAACATAACATTCTTGCTTTTATATTCTAGTCCTCTTGAATCCACGGAGCAGAAGTTGATTTTCCTGATGAATTAAGCTGAGTCCACGTCTCTGCAAATTTCTGGAGTCTTTGGCAAAACCTGTAATGGTGAATGTAATTTAGTGACAGGAAATGAGGACATGTCGAATTTCCTTAGCATTCTGAGGAAGTACAGGCATTGGTGAGCTTTCTTTGCCATATCATCCATGTGGTTACATCAGGAGAGTATACTGGTGATATTTACACCTAGGAACCTGAAGCTCTCAACCATCTCCACCATAGCACCATAGCGGGGCACGTATTTTGCCCCACTTCCTGAAGTCAGTGTCCAGCTCTTTTGTTTTGCTGGCATAATGCAAGGGTCAAGATGCTTCCAAATGCTGTTGCTGAGAGATAACAAGTATATGAGAATTAGGGCCCAAGAATAAATCTGTGGGGAAACAGCAAAGATAGCGATGCTGAAACTGGAAGAGAAGCAGCTGCTGGTGATCTGCTGGATAAGGATGTGCATTCCCCTGGTAGTGGAGAGGTAATCAGGAAGGATGTTGTATTGAAGATGAGAGGGAAGGAGGAGGAAGAAGACTTTCTCACAGTATGAATTTACTTTTGGTGATTGCTGCTTTTTATGTACAAATAGTGCAGCCACAATTCTTCTTACCTTATTCTTGTGGCAGGCAGTACCTGTGAAGTGTGGCTTTACAGATCCACCCCATTTCCTGTGAACTGTCCATAGCCAAATGGAAATGCAGCTGAAACTGGTGTTATCTCATGGCAGAAGGTCCCTGCCGCCCTGTATTAGTTGGTAAGTTCATCCCGCCAGACTCAAAAACGCTCATTTGTATTCATGGGCTGCACATAAGCTGAGGGAGGGGGTGAGGAGGAAATTAAAGTGCAAATATATTACATTACAAAGTAAATCACTGTGAAAGTAGTTGGGCCAGGTCCATGGCATGAAGAATGGTGTTGAAGAAAGCCAGGCTGTTGTACAAAGCCCTGCCTTGCTATGTGATCCTTGAAGGTTACAACTCTAATCTCATTGACTGTAATAGTCATTCAGTGATATGTCCCTGGTTGACTGTTAGAGTTGACTGTACAGTTTTTATTCAGAACTCATGATAAAGAACTGCCATTCAATATGTCTGTTATGTCTACTTTCTGACAATGATTTCTGCAGTGATGTTGAATTTCCTTTTAAATATTAATATGGCCCATTTGTGGCCCATTAATTAAGTACCATCAGATGAACTGTATGTTTCTATTTTTGGCTTCAGTTACTTCATAGAGGTCAACGGTGCTGAAAAAATTCAGTCACTGATGCATTACATATTAAAGATCTGCATTAGACTACCTAGTCTTATCGGGGAGAGCGTTCCATCGTGAAGAAGTTGTTTCTGTGTAAGAGTGTAGGCCTACGCCCTCTTTGGGTTCTGGTGTTCTGGTTTTGATGAAACCAACTACAAAGACCAAGCTATCAACAGTGTATATATGCATCATGACCTAAGATATCGTGACTGCAATAGCTGAATGTTGGTACCAAAATAACACAAGACCCTAATGGGCAACTGATGAGCAATGTTAGCTATTCTTGTTCATCTGCAGTTGATTCTGGTTGGTATTCATTGCCTGGATTCACAGCGGCATTCTTCTTCTTCTTGGGCCTTTAGCTTCTGGTGGAACACAGGCCATTGATGACCTCCCAGCTCCACAGTCCAAAGTCAATGGAGTTATTGGAGTTCATCAATATTTCTGTAATCTATTGTATGGATTACCTCTCACAATGGGGATGTAGGATTGGATGTAGGGATGTAGAGGCCACAATAAAGTTGGTAGGAGACAAGTTTTCAGCAAATTAGATCATCACATTGTACAAGTAGGCTACGGAGAGTCAGCCACATTCAGTAATTAACACACATAAGTTTTAATCCAGTGCAAAATCAATTTTTAAATCTTTCAAATGAGAATAGACAAGATACTACAAGCTATGGATCATTGCCAATGCAATAAGTAACGTGTACCAGAAGCCACAGTCCCCAAAGAAAAATATATTCAAATATTAGAAATGTTTGAGTGGATATGCAAATACAATGTTAAGGTACAAGTGTCCATTTGAAAAGAAAAAGGCCATAATACATAGAAGCAGAATCAAGTCGGCTCTGCCATTCCATCATGGCTGATTTATTGTCCCTCTGAACCCCATCCTTCTGCTTTTCTCCGTAACTTTTTAACCTTACTAATCAAGAACCTATGAAACTCTGCTATATATGTATACCCAATTACTCGGCCTCTGCAACTGTTCTGCAGCAATGGATTCTATAGATTCTCTGGTTAAAGAAATTTCCTCTCATGCCTGTTCTAATTGTGCATGGACAATTGTGGGTTCAGCAGATACAGAGCAGATTGCAACATCAAAAAGGTGTAAGTAATTGTGATGACGAGAGAGCTGGAGATATTATTGCTGGTTGTTTCTAGGATGGTCCAGTTGATGTCTCATGTCTTCCTGATCTTACAATAGTTTGACATTATTGTAGCAGTTACTCTAAAAAGACAATAAGTTGATTTCTGGCAATAAAAGACTACCATATGACTTAGGCCAGAAGTTCTGAAAAATGAGCCTTTGCTACTTTGCAATATGAATATGGGAATTTAGGTGTAATACTTCAAACAATGGAGAAAGGGATCTCGTAAATTACATACAGAGATGGTCAAGGGAAAGCCATTCATGTTCACAATGTATACATTGACAAAGAGAGAGAAAATCTGCTCTGAATAAAAAGGTTTAATTGATCCCTATTGCTTAGATCTTTTATCCCATCAGCTGTTCTGTTCTTAGTCCAAAATTGACAATGCTGAATGCAGCAATGGGCCATTAAACAGATTTCAGGAATGAAAGCAGATCTTCACACTGAAAATGTGACATTCCACCTACAGCAATGGAGACTACTGAATGATTTACACAAAATCCTCGAGGAACTCAGCAGGTAAGGCAGCATCCATGGAAATGAACAGTCAACATTTCAGGCCAAAACCCTTCTCAGATCCTGAAAACTTTGTCTACTGACCTTCCAGCATTTTGTATACTTTGATTTGGATTTTCAGCATCTGCAGATTTTCTTGTTTAACAAAATAATTTGTTTCAAAATACCTCTGGTACCTAATAAAATGGCCATTGAGAGTATGTTTCTGGTCTTCTGCTGTAGCTATCCACTTCAAAGGCCAACATGTTGTGCATTCAGAAATGCTCTTTTACACAGCACTGTTGTAGCAGGTGGTCATTTGAGTTATTGTCACCTTCCTGTCAGCTTGAACCAGTCTGGCCATTTCCCTCCAACCTCCCTCATTAACAGGATGTTTTCATCCTGAGAACAGCCACTCACTGAATGCTTTTTTTGTTTTTTGCACTTTTCTCTACAAATTCTAGACAATGTAGAGTGTGAAAATCCCTTTACTCTCTGTATACCAATGACTATGTCATCACCCACAGCTCCAATCGGCTAATTAAATTTGCAGACAACACTACACTGATTGGCCCCATCTCAAATAATAATGAGGCAGCCTACAGAGAAGTCATCATCCTGACACAGTGGTGTCAAGAAAACAACCCCTCCCTCAATGTCGCAAAAACAAAGGAGCTGGTTGTGGACTACAGGAGGAATGGAGACAGGCTCACCCCTATTGCCATCAATGGACCTGGGGTTGACAACAGTGCCTTTTTCACCTCAGACAGTTGAAGAACTTTGGTGTGAGCCTCCAAATCCTAAGAACTTTCTATAAGGGCACAATTGAGAACATCCTGACTGGTTGCATCACTGCCTGGTATGGGAACTGTACTTCCCTCAATTACAGGATTCTGCAGAGAGTGGTGAGGACAGCCCAGCACATCTGTACTTGTAAACTTCCCGCTATTCAGGACATTTACAAAGACAGGTGTGTAAAAAGGGCCTGAAGGATCATTGGGGACCTGAGTCATCCCAACCACAAACTGTTCCGGCTGTTACCATCTGGGAAACAGTACCACAGCATAAAAGCCAAGACCAACAGGCACCAGGACAGCTTCTTCCGCCAGGCCATCAGACTGATTAATTCATGCTGATACAACTGTATTTCTATGTTATATTGACTATCCTGTTGTACATAATATTTATTATAAATGACTATAAATTGCTCATGAAACATTTAGACGGAGATGTAACATAAAGATTTTTACTCCTCATATATATGAAGGATTTAAGCAATAAAGTTAATTGAATTCAATCCCAGGTGATCAGCACTTTCTGAGATATTCAAGCCACACTGTCTGGCACCAATGATCATTCCATGGTCAAACAACACACACAAAATGCTGGTGGAACACAGCAGACCAGGCAGCATCTATAAGGAGAAGCACCGTCGATGTTCCGGGCAGAGACCCTTCGTCAGGATGTAAGGAAGTCCTGACGAAGGGTCTCGGCCCGAAACATCGACAGTGCTTCTCTTTATAGATGCTGCCTGGCCTGCTCTGTTCCACCAGCATTTTGTGTGTGTTGTTTGAATTTCCAGCATCTGCAGATTTCCTCATGTTTATTCTATGGTCAGTCACTTAGGTCACATTTCTTCCTCATTCTGATGTTTGGTCTGAACAACAACTGAAACTCTTGACCATGTCTTCATGCTCTTATGCACTGAGTTGCTACCACATGATTGGCTGATTAGATATTTGCTTTACCGTGCAGGTGTATGAGTGTAGCTGATAAAGTGGCCACTGAACGTATGTTCAGTGTGACACTAATGTGGATATGAGGAATATTTGAATAACTAGGCAAGTACAATGTTAAAAACACAAAATGCTGGCAGAACTCAGCAGGCCAGACAGCATCTATGGGGGGAGGTAGTGACGACGTTTCGGGCCGAAACCCTTCATCAGGAGGGTTGCATCAATGCTCCTTCATCAATACTCCTGATGAAGGGTTTCGGCCTGAAACGTCGTCACTACCTCCTCCCATAGATGTTGTCTGGCCTGCTGAGTTCTGCCAGCATTTTGTGTTTTTATTTATTTCCAGCATCTGCAGATTCTGCAGATTCACTCGTGTTGCCTTTGAAGTACAATGTTAAAATACATTTGTGCATTTCTACAGCATAACAGTGGTTTATCCTGAATTAGAGCAGATGCCGTTGTCAGTTGCTGATGGGTGAATATTATATTAAACATGGATATGGGGTTTCATGCCAAGTGCATTGCAAAGAGAAATTTTATCGAAGTTTGATATTGAATATTTTGGAATAGGGAGCATGCTTTTGCATGTTGGTTGTTTATCAAGTCTTTGTGCATAACTTTTCCTTGATTCTATTGTATTTCTTTGCTTTGCTGTGAATACCAGCGAGGAAGTGATTCTCAGGGTAATATATGGTGACATATATGTACTTTGATAATAAATTTAATTACAGGAGTTTTTTTATTGTCTGGGATAAGCTACTGAAGAACTGAAAGACTGTTGTAAATCAATGACAAACAAAATCTTTTCGGAGTCCACACTAATTATTATGTGGAGATTGATAACATGTTGCTGCTTGAAATAGATTGAGATGCCACAACTTGGTCCAATATTACAACTGAACATGCTATCGGAAAGATAAGATCCACATTCTGATACTGGGGCTTGGCAGAAGAACTACAGTCGGGTTGGGTTAAGTTGAGTTGTTCTCTGATCTTGGAAATCCATTTACAAACATTTTGTCACCATATGAGGATACATCATCAAAGCTCTGTTAACACAAAGTATCCTGCAGATGCTGTGGTCAAATCATTCTTTTTAAATCTTTTTATTAATTTTAAACAAACATAAATGAAACATGAATATAGAGAGCTTAAGAGTACATAATTAATAGGTTAAGGTATAAATACAAGTAGATGATAATCCATATATAATAACCTCCCAAACTCACAGTAATTATGAAAAATGGAGTAAATAAGGAAAAAAAACCCAAAAAAGAAAAAAAAACACTAACCAACATGGGCCACTGCATTATGTCAAATACACACAGTAACGTCAATAACTCCGTACCTCCATCCAGATAATTAAGGATAATAAAAGTAAGGTTTAGGTATAGTCAGTTTAGCTCATATGAAAATGTTGAATAAATGGTCTCCAAGTTTCTTCAAATTTAACTGAAGGGTCAAAGACAACACTTATAATTTTTTCTAAACTCAAACGAGAAATAGTTTGAGAAAACCACTGAAATATAGTTGGAGGATTAATTTCTTTCCAGTTCAATAGGATAGATCTTCTAGCCATTAGTGTAACAAATGCAATCATCCATCGGGCTGAGGGGGATAAACAACTATTATCCACCATTGGTAAACCAAAAATTGCAGTAATAGGATGCAGTTGCAATTTAATATTCAGAACTGCTGAAATAATACCGAAAATATCTTCCCAATAATTTTGCAAGTAAGGGCAAGGCCAAAACATGTGGGTCAATGAAGCAACTTCAGAATGACAGGTTGGATTAACATAAGAAAAAAATCGAGCAAGTTTATACTTGGATATGTGAGCCCTATGTACAACCTTAAATTGTATTAGGGCATGCTTATCACAAATAAAAGAATTGACTAATTGTAAAATTTTCTCCCATAGTTCAGTGGGTATAAGGCAAAAAACTTCTTTTGTCAAATCAAGATGTACAAAAAAGCTGGATGAACTCAGCAGGTCGGGCAGCATCCATTGAAAGAGGCAGTCAGCGTTTCGGATCGAGACACTTCGTCAGGACTAAAGGAGGGGGGCAGGGGCCCTATAAAGAAGGTGGGGAGAGGGTGGAAAACCAATCAGAGGAAAGATCAAGGGGTGGAGGAGAGGAAGCAGGGATGGGATAGGCAGGAGAGGTGAAGAAAGAATCTAAGGGGAAAGCACTATGGGTAGTAGAAGAAGGCAGAGTCATGAGAGTTGATAGGCAGCTGGAAGAGGAGACAGAGTGAAGGTGGGATGGGGGAAGGGAGAGGACAGGAATAACCGGAAGCTGGAGAATTTGATGTTCATATCAAGGGGCTGGAGACTACCCAGACGGTATACGAGATGTTGTTCCTCCAACCGGAGTTTGGCCTCATCATGGCAGTAGAGGAGGCCATGTATGGACATATCCAAATGGGAATATGAAGCAGAGTTGAAGCGAGTGGCAACCGGGAGATCCTGTCTATTGTGGCGGACGGAGCGTAGGTGCTCGACGAAGTGGTCCCCCAATCTGCGTCGGGTCTCGCCGATGTAGAGGAGGCTGCACCAGGAGCACCTGATGCAATAGATTACCCCCAACAGACTCACAAGTGAAGTGTTGCCTCACCTGGAAGGACTGTTTGGGGCCCTGAATGGTGGTAAGAGAGGAGGTGTAGGGACAAGTGTAGCACTTACGCTTGCAGGGATAAGAATGCTCTGTTCATTTGTGGCATTTCTATGAATGCTTGCCCTTTATATACTTATCAATCAGCTGATGGCTCGTCATTGTGGAAACTCAAATGTGATGTAGCAAACAAGCGGCAGGCAGGAGAATTCCTAGCTGGATGGTTTTCTGCAAAGAATTCTGTAAACAGACATGCAGACCTCGAAACTATTCACAAGCCAATGCTGGCAAAATTCCAGATCACAGCGTACAGAATTCGCCACACAACCAATCAGCAATGAGAGTCCCTCCCTATGTGACAATTGAGTTTCAACCAGTCAGTGGGTGATGCACCATCAATAACTCACACTGAGACGTAAGGCGAGATATCGGCTTTTATTGACTGGAAGAAGGAACCAGGAGTGAGTGTCCATCATACTATGTCCTGGAGACTGAGGCCGAGCGTCAGGCCTCAGATCGCCTTTATACAGGGGCCTGTGGGAGGAGCCACAGGAGCAGTCAGCAGGGGGCGTGTCCAGGCAGGCACATAGTTCACCACAGTGGGTTGATGAGTATGTAAAGACATTCAGAGAACACACCACAAGTGAACAGTGTATTGATAATGTCTCCTCATATTGTGATGAAATGTTTGCAAGTGGATTTCCAAGATTGGTCAGCATCCCAACCATCTGAGCTACACATTTTTGGTGTTATTTCCAACTAGAGCTAGATTACCCAGTTTGTTTCTTATGAGACAAAATGCAATTTCACTAGTGTCAGTAGATCAGGGACAGAAGCTGAAGTGCCTTGGAACAGACAGCTATTACTTGTGTGTTCAAGTTTAATGATGAGATATTTGATTAGCAAACTTGTCAAATTTCAGAAAATGTCACAAAGTCTAATAAGAAGTTCCTTATTTTGTTTAATATTTACCTTAATTTAGTAAAGCCTTGAAAGAAGAAAAGACAGATGTGAGATTTTGATTCAAGTCAGGGAGAGGAACATTGTGTTCATTTGTTCATGATAGTTGCCTCAATTATGAACACAAGAAATCTCTTGTGTTTATGATAGTTCTGTTAATATCACCCAATCAATCTGACACTCAGAAAGGTATTTTGGAGTGATGATCAAAAGTATGAGATACAATGAGATGCTTTGTGAAAGTAAGAGCTGAAATCAGAAGTGATGATCATACTTTGATCATCACTCAAACCTCCCTTTCTGATTATCAGACTGGTTTCACACAATTCCAGTAAGAGGTACATAAGGGAATATCAGAGTTATTGATCATGAGGGTTTTTCGAGAGTGAATTCAGAGGAGATGCTGAAAGAATTGACAATAACTGACTGAATTGACTCAAGAAATCATACTATTAAGTCAGGAAGTGGATGCAACACAAGTTCATTTGAGAAGATCCAAGTAGCTCAGAGGATCTGTGAAAAGGTTAAATTTATAAATAACATGAATGCAAGAGTCAAAAAGAAAAGTCTAAATGCCTGATGTATAATGTATGTGCATACTGGAACTGGAGATGAATGTGTTCTAGTAGCTGTTTGTTGCTCTCCATACCCTCAGCATAACTCACAGTTAAATTAATAGCGTGTGTATTTGTTAATGCATCACTTCAAAGAGAGGCTGTTTTTAGATTGGCTTTCCTCTTCTGTTAACATCCATTTGTGGCTGGAGAGCTCTTCGTGGTCTACAGGGGCGTAAGGAGTAACTGGGGTATATAGTGATCATCCATGCCTGGAAATAGGCTGTATCATTTCACACTGAAACTATGCAACTCCTCCCATCCCTCATACACAAGAGCAACGTGAGCACTCTTACACCTTACAGAAGCAGCCTGGTAATTCAGAACTGACTGCAGAGTACAAAGCAAGCAGATTCCATAAACAAGAGAAAATCTGCAGGTACTGGAGATCAAAGTAATACATACAAAATGTTGGAGGAACTCAGCAGGCCAGGCAGCAGGTATGGAAAAGAGTAAACAGTCGATGTTTCAGGCCGAGACTTCACAAGGACTGGGAGAAAAAAGAGATGAGAAGTCCGAGTAAGAAGGTGGGGAGGAGAGGAGGAAGTGCTACCGTAGGTGATAGGTGAAACCAGGAGAAGGGGAGGGGTGAAATAAAGAGCTGGGAAGTCGATTGGTGAAAGAGATAAAGAGCAGGAGAATGGGGAATCTGATAGGAGAGGACAGAAGGCCGTGGAAGAAAGGGAACGGGGAGGAGCACCAGAGGGAGGTGACGGGCAGGTAAATAGAGAGGTGAGCGAGGGAAGTGGGAGTGGGGAATTAGTGAAAGGGAAGGGGACAGGTTCCATGGAAGCTTTTACCAAACAGCAGGGTGGAATGAATGCCACCTTCATTCTTACTTTGGTACCCACAGACCCACACTCTAGGACAAGCGCCAGAAAAGAAACACAACCAGCTCTCGAGTCATCTCCAGTAATCAGTGAGTGACAATGGTCACTTCGCAGCTGATCTGCTCCTCTTTTACATCTTAACTGGACTGGTTAAGCAGGTCACCTTTCTGCTTGTTGCAGGAGTGACACAAATCTTCGGAAATGTGCAGGGCATCTATCAAACCGGAGTAACATTTGTTCTCTTAAAAACATCAAAGGTGCATGTGTTTATCACACTAATAGCATAAATAAACCCAAATGTGATGAATGCCAATTTTCTCAGTTCTTAATGTCACGTGTTTAACTTAATAAAGAAAAGTAGTCAATTATTTCATTGCAAGCTGTCTAAAGGCATGTATTTATTTTGAACACAAATAAAGATGCCTGGCCAGAACCCAGACTTGTAGGGAGAAAGCTGTATTGACAGACTTACTGGTGAATTTCTCAACAGGGATAGAGGAGAGAAGCCGCTCTTTTCAATAGGTAAAAAACAAAAAAATGCTTGAGGTCTGTCATTCCATGAAAATCTTAGTCTTTAGCAATCCACATTAGCACGAGAGAAGTTTAAGACAGAATTTGCACAGAAATGAGAGGCTATCATAAAGGAGGCCCATCAGTATAGAAAGTTCTAGTGGTTTATCATTGCCCTCATTTATTAGCAATTGTTGAATATCAAAACAACTGAATGACTTTTAATTTTGGACATTTCCTCTGCATACTCACATACAAGTGCTAGACAGAGTAATTTAACAATCTGTATCCGGCTTCTCAATTAGTTTTTTTCAGTCCATCGACTGAAGTATCGCTGCAGACATATGCAAAGGATAAAAGATCACAGATCAGAGGAAGGTGTTCCTGTCACACCCATGCATCAGGTATTTTTGTAAGAAGGCAGCACAGCATAGTTGCGTAGTGGTTAGCATATCATCAGTAATGCAGCAGCAACCCGGGTTCAGTTCCTGCCGGTGTCTGTAGGGGGTTTGTACGTTCTCCCCATGACTGTGTGGGCTTCCTCCGGCTTCTCTGGTTTCCTCCCATTTTCCAAAAGCATATGGGTTAGTAGTTTAATTTGCCGCATGGGTCTGTCATACCCTTTGATGCCCTGGCTAATCAAGAACCTATCTATCTCTGCCTTAAATACACCCAATGACTGAGCCTCCCCAGCCGCTTATGGCAGCAAGTTCCACAGATTTACCACCTTCTGACTAAATGGTAGGGCATTGAGGAATGCAGTAGAACAGAGTGATCTAGGAATAATGCTACATAGTTCCCTGAATCTCATGTGGATAGGGTGGTGAAGAAAGCTTTTGGTATGCTGGCATTTATAAATCAGAACATTGAGTATAGGAGTTGGGATGTAATGTTAAAATTGTACGAGGCATTGGTAAGGCCGAATTTGGAGTATTGTATACAGTTCTGGTCACCAAATTATAGGAAAGATGTCAACAAAATAGAGAGAGTACAGAGAAGATTTACTAGAATGTTACCTGGGTTTCAGCACCTAAGTTACAGGGAAAGGTTGAACAAGTTAGGTCTTTATTCTTTGGAGCATAGAAGATTCAGGGGGGACTTGACAGAGGTATTTAAAATTATGAGGGGGATAGATAGAGTTGAGGTGGATAGGCTTTTTCCATTGAGAGTAGGGGAGATTCAAACAAGAGGACTTGAGTTGAGACTTAGGGGGCAAAAGTTCAAGGGTAACATAAGGGGGAATTTCTTTACTCAGAGAGTGGTAGCTGTGTGGAATGAGCTTCCAGTAGAAGAGGTAAAGGCAGGTTCGGTATTGTCATTTAAAGTAAAATTGGATAGGTATATGGACAGGAAACGAATGGAGGGTTATGGGCTGAGTGCGGGTCAGTGGGATCAGGTGAGCGTAAGCGTTTGGCACAGACTAGAAGGGCCGAGATGGCCTGTTTCTGTGCTGTAATTGTTATATGGTTAAAAATTAATTTCTCTGAATCTCTGTTCCAAATGGATGTCCTTCAATGCAGAAGTCATGCCCTCTTATCATAGACTCCCCTACCATGGGAAATAACATTGTCATATCTGATCTGTTCAGGCCTTTTAACATTCAGAATGTTTCTATGAGATTTCCCCTCATTCTCCTGAACTCCAGGGAATACAGTTCAAGAGCTGCCAGATATTCCTCCTACGGTAACCCTTTCATTCCTGGAATCATTCTTGTGAATCTTCTCTGAACCCTCTCCAATGCCAGTATATCCTTTCTAAAATAAGGAGCCCAGAACTGTACGCAATACTCCAAGTGTGGTCTCACGAGTGCCTTATAGAGCTTCAACATCACATCCCTGCTCTTATATTCTATGCCTATAGAAATGAATGCCAACATTGCATTTGCCTTCTTCACCACTGTCTCAACCTAGAGGTTAACTTTTAGGGTATCCTGCACAAAGACTTTCAAATCCCTTTGAATCTCTGCTATTTGAATTCTCTCCCCATCTAAATAATAGTCTGCCCATTTATTTCTCCCACCAAAGTGCATGACCATACATTTTCCAACATTGTATTTCATTTGCCACTTCTTTGCCTATTCCCCTAAACTATCTAAGTCTCTCTGCAGGCTCTCTGTTTCCTCAACACTACCCTCTCCTCCACCTATCTTGGTATCATCAGCAAATTTAGCCACAAATCCATTAATACCATAGTCCAAATCATTGACATACAGCGTAAAAAGCAGCAGTCCCAACGCCGATCCCTGTGGAACTCCACTGGTAACCGGCAGCCAGCCAGAATAGGGGACCTTTATTCCCACTTGCTGTTTTCTGCTGATCAGCCAATGCTGCATCCATGCTAGTAACTTCCCTGTAATTCCATGGGCTCTTACCTTGCTAAGCAGCCTCATGTACAGCACCTTGTCAAAGGCCTTCTGAAAATCCAAGTACACCATGTCTACTGCATCTCCTTTGTCTACCCTGCTTGTAATTTCCTCAAAGTATTTCAGTGGGTTTATCAGGTAGGATTTTCCCTTTCAGGAAACCATGCTGGCTTTGGCCTATCTTGTCATGTGCCTCCAGGTATTCTGTAATCTCATCCCTAACAATCGATTCCAACATCTTCCCAACCACTGATGTCAGGCTAACAGGTCTATCGTTTCCTTTCTGCTGCCTCCCACCCTTCTTAAATAGCGGAGTAACATTTGCAATTTTCCAGTCATCCGGTACAATGCCAGAATCTATCAATTCTTGAAGGATCATTGTTAATGCCTCTGCAATCTCTCCAGCTACTTCCTTCAGAACCTGAGGGTGCATTCCATCAGGTCCAGGAGATTTATCCACCCTCAGACCGTGTAGCTTCCTAAGCGCCTTCTCAGTCATAATTTTCACTGCAGAAACTTCACTTCCCTGACACTCTTGAATGTCTGGTATACTGCAGACATTTTCCACTGTGAAGACTGATGTGAAATACACATTCAATTCCTCTGCCATCTTTGCATCTCTCATTATATCTCCAGCATCATTTTGTAT
This sequence comes from Hypanus sabinus, assembly GCF_030144855.1. Classification (NCBI taxonomy): domain Eukaryota; kingdom Metazoa; phylum Chordata; class Chondrichthyes; order Myliobatiformes; family Dasyatidae; genus Hypanus; species Hypanus sabinus. Next base: position 35,308,679 of record NC_082715.1, on the reverse strand, counting down.
TGTCCTATATCTACTCTCGACTCTCTTTTACCCTTTATATACTTAAGAAAGCTTTTAGTATCTTCTTTGATATTAGTCTCCAGCTTCCTTTCATAATTCATCTTTTCCTTCCTAATGACCTTCTTAGTTTCATTCTGCAAGTTTTAAAAGCTTCCCAATCCTCTATCTTCCCTCTAGCTTTGGCTTCCTTGTATGCCCTTTCTTTTGCTTTTACTTTGGCTCTGACTTCACTTGTCAGCCATGGTAGTGTCCTTCTTCCCTTTGAAAATTTCTTCTTATTTGGAATATATCTGTCCTGCACTTCCCTCATTTTTGGCAGGAACTCCGGCCATTGCTGCTCTGCTGTCCTTCCTGCAAATGTTCCTTTCCAGTCAACTTCGGCCAGTTCCCCTCTTATGTCATTGTAATTTCCTTTATTCCACTGAAATACCAACACATTGGATTTTAGTTTCTCCTTCTCAGATTTCAAAGTGAATTCGATCATATTGTGATCACTGTTCTGTAAGGGTTCCTTAACCTTAAGCTCTTTTATTACCTCTGGATCATTGCACAGCACCCAATCCAGCACAGCCAAATGTGCAAATGTGTTAAAAACTAACACTTAAAGATGTGCTGGGGTCAGTCCGTAACACTCAGCAAGATCTGAAACATGAGGCACTGCAGTTCTCTATACATTAATGGAGATTATTGATCTTCATGCTTTCAGCCAAAGTATTTATCAATAATTTGTGTGGTTAGGTTGATTCATGTTCATAACTATGAAAATATAGTTAGCCTTTTACCATTTTCTTCCTCACAGAGAAAATGTGCATCCTCGTCAAATGCAAATGTAGGTTTCTGGTACAGCTGCTGATAAATCCCAGGAGCCCCAGGAGCAGCAGTAAGTAATCTGGAGAAGCTGTTGAAGTGAGGTGTCCTCCTGAGAAAGCATGAGGATTGTGAAGAAAGCATGATTGCCTTGATGTCCCTGGTTGTTTTAATAAAACATGCTGAATTGACATCAAAGATTGTTATGGCTACTGCCTTCATTGGCAATAGGAAGGCTTGACAAATATTAACCAAACCAAAATCCAAGTTTAACTCATCATACTAGAATCTAGCATTTACATCATGTGGTATCATTCATACCATGAAGATTGAAGTAAATGCTGTGTGAACATTAATACTCCAGGGTCTTTTTTTTAAAACTGATTTAGATCACAAACCTCCTAAAACATCTAAATTGCATAGATATAAAACCTGTCTATTGCAAAGGAAACGCATGTTGGCAAAGAACTCACTGTCGAAAACAATACATTAAATATAATACAAAGTGCATAGCTTGCAAAGTAAAATTGCTTCAGGCATTTTGCAATAGAATTTAGCCCATTGGACTAGTCAGTATCTTATATTGAAAATACTTGTCCTACTATGACAACTTTCTCATTTGAGCCAATGTTTCCATTTTATCTTTGTTCCACTAAGAATAGCTGAACAAGACCATGAAATGATTTTTCCGAGTTGATTGATGGGGTTTAAAACAGCAATATGCATTTTTTAAAATAATTACTATGCAGTTTCAATGTTTTATTGAATTTTAAAATATACATATATATAGCTATTTTAAGTGCTGGCAATTACAATAACAAAAGTGAGGGTTTTTTTTGCTTGACGCTGGCAGATATGAACTGCAGTGAGCTCAGTGTAAATCCTGGGAGGTCTTTGAAGAAATCACTATGTGGGAACAGGTTAATGACAACTGATATCTGCTTTTATCTGTGTGATAGTGTTTTCTTCAGTTTGACTACCTTTGGAACAAGATGAGTCTGTTTGAATTTATGAGTCATCACAACCAGCTTAAAATTTTGTTTAAATATTTGAACATATTTCCTCCTACTTCAGACTTGCATCGTCTAAAATACGTTTTTTTTTAGAAACACACAATTAAAAGCTGCAGGAACCCAATAGATGCCATTAAGCAGATACCTCTCCCCTCCCAACAAAGAAGTTTCATGAAGGAAGTTTCCATTAAGAACGATTACATTATAAATGGTTTAACTAGGAATTGTTGCATCCAGAAACGTGACTGGCAATTAACCAATTATAATGAAACTATTTGGTGCTATTCCTAATGTTGCCACAGTTGCCCATGGTCTTTAATATCTGCATGTACACAATTAAAGTAAATCCATTCAGGATCAGTTCACTCTTGATACAAACTTGGAAGGATAATTCTTTGCATTGTTTAGACTCCCTTTGTGTTAAAAGATGCAATGGAACCAAATTTTAAGTATCTGATTTATTGCTTCTGTTCTTCTTTAGAGTTAAAATTCATATGAATTAAATGTTTGCTTTGGACATAATTGCTAGCTAGAGAAATTGAAAAGAAGAATGACTGGCAAGATTGCTCAACTTTCACCAAGTTCACTATCTTCTGGGCCGGGATCTATATATTGCAATCATGGGATTACCATTCAATAACATAACAATAACAATAACAGATTAGAAAGGAAGTTAGTGATATTGGATGGATTGAAGTAGGGAAAAAAAAAGCAAGTTTCTACTCAAAAAGTAAAACACTGACCCCATATTGGAAGACTAAAGGAGCCCAAAGCAACATGTATCTTGTGCTGATACCTAAATCTAATTTAATTGCAACAGTTCAAATTTAACATATGGACTGGATTAGATACCCAATGTAGGAACAAATCAGTTTATAAAATTGACAGTGAAGGAGATACAGTGGTACTGACATAAATGGCGACAGTATGGAATTAATTGATGAGACAAATTAATACCACGAGGTGAACTATTGCTGCAGTTTGGGGTTCTGCTCTTGGTAGTAGGCTCTAGCGGATTAGAAAGGAAATTGAAGTAAGGAAGAGAGGAAACTTTCCACACAGGTTAGGGAACATGGAAAGAACAACAGAGTTCCAAGTAAATGCAATACTCAGTGTAAAGCAGATGAGTTTATCAAAAATAATTGACACAGACTAGTAAAAGAATGGTTAGAAGTCTTGCTGAGATTTTACAGTGCCCATTCTGACCAGATTTGGAGGAGTATCTGTCACTTTGTTCTCTGCTCTGTATATAGAATATTTTGCTCTGGGAGCTTGTGTGGCACATATTTATAATACGATTCATCAGTGAAAATGTTACCCTGCAAAGAGTGATTGTGAAGCTTGTTCTAAGTTCATTATAATTGAAACAAATAAGATTCTTCAAGACATTAATAGGGTATTTGCCCGATGTTGGCTTCTCTTGATGGAGAGTCCAGATTGAAGTCCAAGGTCAAAAGAAGCTTGGATACTGAAATTAGGGGATTGAGATGAACTGCAGGATTGACCAAGTTCTTTTTGAAGTTGGAGCAGTGTCAAAAATTCCATGTAACCTTTACCTGCTTTAATTCCTAGTCATCTTGTTACTATTACAAATAAAACAAATATTTGGAGATAGTGTTCACTTAATGAAACCTGGAAACTGCATGAACTCCAGAAGGAATTACTGGGAGCCATGAAGAACATTAATGGAGAGGGTGGTGTGAGGGAGGAAAGCAGAGAATCAATTAAATTCCATATTAGGGTGATTTGAGAATGGAGAGAACATAAGCAGAGAGAATATAATTGTCAACCATACTGCCTGGGTAAAGGTCATGGCTTGTTCATATCTCTGTCTTTATGATATTCTATACTTTCCATGATTTCATTTAGCTCATTGAATCTTTGCTGACTTTCAGAGTGAACACATTACTCTCATTCCCCTTCTTATTTTCGATAACTCATTCTCTACGATACGCCAATCAAATTCACTCTAATTCAATGAATCGCACTAGGGGCTGGTTACAGTATCAAAGTAACCAACCAAGTGGGACATCTTTGGGATGTGGGAGGAGGCTGAACTACCTGGGTAGTTTGTCATAGGGAGAATGTGTAAACTCCTAATTTAGCAAACAGCATGTTACATTTATTGTCATTTAAGTATAGACATGTATATAACGTATATAAACATATAATGTATATAGAAATGAGACAGCATTTCTCTGAACCAGGGTGCAAAGTACAGTAGTGCACATAACACACATTGCACATGATAACTTGTGAAGGTAAGGATAAAATCTACAGATGAAACATGCATAAATAAACAAGGTAAAGTGCATAAATTAAATATTGTAAGGTACAGAACATATTAACCAGTGACATTTCAAATACGATGTGGCAGGGAATTCAGAAGCCTAATGGCCTAAGGGAAAAAACTGTTTCTCATCCTGACCATTCATATTTTTATGCATCGTAGTCTCCTGTCTGATGGTAAAATGTCAAACAGGATGCTGGATGGATGGGTGGGATCCTTAATAATATTAAGGTCTCTGTGTGCAGAGTATTCCTGATAAATGTCTCCGACCTCTATGATCCTGTCAGCTGTTCTCACAGTCCTTCGTAGGGACTTCTGGTCCAATGCTCGACTGCTCCCCTACCAGATGGAGATGCAACTTGTCAAGAAGCTCCCAGTGGTGCTCCTGTAACATGCAGGTAAGACGGGGTTGTGGGAACCTTACTTGCCTCAATTTTCTAAGGAAGTGGAGGTGCTGCTGTGCCTTCTTGGTCAGTGAGGTGATATTAAGGGACAAGGTGAGGTCATCCGTGATATGAACTCCCAGAAGCATGGTGTACTTAGCTCTCTCTATGGAGGAGCCATGTATTTGCATTGTCCAGCCAATATGAAAGAGAAAGCCTAAAGCAAAAATCATTGCCCAGTGTTTTTACTTGTATTGACATTGAAACTGTCAGCATTTTCTGCCATTACTAGATGAAACTGATAGCAGCTACTGGCAAACAAAAGTGCACATTTAAACATGTAAATCAAAATCTCCCTCTCCCTTGAATTAAACATTGGCTTAGTGGGAGAAGCCAGAGAGTTGTAGTAGATGGCTAGTTGCATCTCTGACAGGAGGCCAGTGACTAGTACTGTGCCACAGGGACTGATGCTGTGTTCGTTGTTGTTTGTCGCCTATATCAATGATCTAGATGACAACGTGGTGAACTGGATCAACAAATTTGCCAATGACACCAAGAGTGGGGCCATAGTGGATAGCGAGGAAGACCACCAAAGCTTGCAGCAAGATCTAGAGCAACAGGAAAAATGGGCTGAAAAAAGGCAGATGAAATTTAATTCAGACTAGTATGAGATGTTGCCCTTAGGGAGGACCAACCAGGATAAGTCTCGTGCAGTGAGTGGTAGGGCACTGAGAAGTGTGGTAGAGCAGAGGGATCTGGGAAAAGAGATACATAATTCCTTGAAAGTGGCATCACAGCTGCTGTAGATAGGGTCATAAAGAAAGCTTTTGGCACATTGGCCTTCATAAGTCAATGTTCAGTGTACAGGAGTTGGGGTGTTATGTTGGAATTGTACAATATGTTGGTGAGGACTAATTTGGAGTATTGTGCCCAGTTTTGGTCATTTACCTACAGGAAGGATGAAAATAAGCTTGAAAGACTACAGAGAAAGTTTATAATGATGTTGCCAGGACTTGGGGACATGAGTTATAGGGAAAGGTTGAATAGGTTATGACTTTACTCCCTAGAATGTAGAAGATTGAGAGGAGGCTGGTGGAGATACTGTATACAAAATTATGAGGGGTATAGATAGGATAAATGTAAGCAGACTTTTATTACCAAGGTTGGGTGAAGCAACAAGTTGAGGTTATGGGTTAAGGGTGAAAGGTGAAATGTTTAAGGAGAACATGAGGGAAAACATCTTCACTCAGAGGGTGGAAAGAGTGGTGGATACAGGATCGATTTCAAAATTTAATAGAAATTTAAATAGGTGCAGTACATGGATGGGAGGCGTATGGAGGGCTATGGTCTGGGTGCAGGTCTGTGGGACGTGGCAGATTAATGGTTCGGCGTGGGCTTGATGGGCTGAATGGTCTATTTCTATGCTAGACTGTTGTATGACATCATTGTTTGCCCTGTTTTATTTCCCACCTATTATTATCACACAGTCATTGATTTGATGAGAACATCAACACAATTTATTCTTGCTGTAAAAATCATTGGGTTGCTACATAATGGCATGTTCTTTATACCTGTAATATTCTGCAATAAGCCATTAATATTTACGCCAAATCTTAATTTGCTTTCTGAAAAATAATTTCAACATTAAAAACATCTGATCATGTTTTTTCTTGATTTGCATTCATTCAAAACCCTTCATTCCAATTGGGGGCAGATCAGCAAACTTAATGACATAAGACCATATATATGGGGGCAGAATTAGGCCATTTGGCCCATCAAGCCTGTCTGTCATTCAATCTTGGCTAATTTACTATCCCTCTCATCCCCACTCTCCTGCCTTTTCCCCATAACCTTTGATGCCATGACTAATCAAGAACCCATCACCCTTCGCTTTAAATATACCCAGTGACTTGGCCTCTACAGCCATCTGTGGTAATGAATTCCACAGATTCTCTGCCCTCTGGCTAAAGAAATTCCTCCTGAGCTGTTCTGAAGGGATGTCCTTGTACATCACTATATCTTGATCCTTTGATCCCACATAGAAGCTGCCAAACTTTAACTCACGCCAGGGAAAGGGAAACCTTGGGCTGAACCTCTCTCTGCCTGATAATTTTCTTTGAGATCATTGCTGCTTTGTCACAATTGATCTAAAAATCAGAACAGTAGTGATGTATAATATCAAGTCAGTAGGATAGTCACTATAAAAAGATATCAAACTACTTGGTTAAAATGGATGTTTGCATTTTGGGTTTTGTGTTTGTAACTGAGAGTTCTTCCTGCCTTTCTTTGTACTGAGTTAGTTTCACTTTGATCTTTTTGTATTTCAAGGGCAAGTTGTCTTGGGGTTGGATCTGTTGTGTCCAATTCTGTGGTGAGACTTGTGTACTGGAAGTGGCAGCTGGCCTAGTACCACCAACTATGCCATTGGTTTTGCCTCAGAGATCCCTAGGCTTCTGCTTCTCATGGGAGGCTAACTTGCTTTCTGGTCACTTCAAAGGATTTTTTTTTCCATGAAGTTGCAATTGCAACAAGCTCAATTTTGACTAGATAGTCCTCATTTAAAAACAGGTGTACCTATCCTAATGGAACTGTAGTTATAGGAGCCTACAGGTCCTAATTTAGTTGGCAGACAACAAAAGGATAATACTCAATTCCCATCAATTCCTCAGACAGTATAGAGTCTTCATTCTAATGTTAGCTGGACATACATGCTGAGCAGATTGAATGCCAGCCTCTTGTCAGTTTTACTAAAGTGCACACTGGCCTGAAAGCTTGCAAGTCAGCTTCCCATTTACCTTACAAGTCATTACAGAGCCCTCCAGAGCTGGCAAGCTTGAATGCTTGGCAGCATCTAGAGGAAGAAGCACTGTCGACATTTCAGGCCAAGACCCTTCGTCAGGACTAACTGAAAGAAAAGGTAGTAAGAGATTTGAAAGTAGGAGGGGGAGGGAGAAATCTGAAATGATAAGAGAAGACCAGAGGGAGTGGGGTGAAGCTAAGAGCTGGAAAGGTGATTGGCAAAAGGGATACGGAGCTGGAGAAGGGAAAGGATCATGGGACGGGAGGCCTTGGGAGAAAGAAGGGGGGAGGGGAGCACCAGAGGGAGATGGAGAGCAGGCAAAGAGTGATGGGCAAAGAGAAAAAAAAAAGAGGGCGGCAATAAATAAATCAGGGATGGGATAAGAAGGGGAGGAGGGGAATTAACGAAAGTTAGAGAAATCAATGTTCATGCCATCAGGTTGGAGGCTACCCAGCTGGTATATAAGGTGTTGTTCCTCCAACCTGAGTGTGGCTTCATCTTGACAGTAGAGGAGGCCGTGGATAGACATATCAGAATGGGAATGGGACGTGGAATTAAAAGGTGTGGCCACTGGGAGATCCTGCTTTCTCTGGCGGACAGAGCGTAGGTGTTTATACCAGGCACAGTATACCACACCAGCCGACTCACAGGTGAGGTGTCGCCTCACCTGGATTCCCACTACCAAGCACATCTTTTCCTCCCCCCCCCCCTTTCTGCTTTCAGCAGGGATCGCTCTCAACGCGACTCCCTGGTCCATTTGTGCCCATCCCTTCCCATCAATCTTCCTCCTGGCACTTATCCTTATAAGTGGAACAAGTGCTACACCTGCCCTTACACTTCCTCCCTCACCACCATTCAGGGCCCCAGACAGTCCTTCCAGGTGAGGTGATACTATAGATGCTGCCCGGCCTGCTGCATTTCACCAGCATTTTGAGTGTGTTGCTTGAATTTCCAGCATCTGCAGATCTCCTTGTGAAGCTTGAATGCTTACTTGTCATACATGTAGCGGGAGTTGCACTGATTTCGCCAGGACCCTTTATCTGGATGGTTGGAGCAGGATTTGGAGTAGGGCTGAGAAAGGGTGGTCCCATCTTGGATTAAGGCAAACTATGAACTAGTCTAAAATAATGCAGTTTTAAAAGAGAAAATCTGCAGATGCTGGAACTCCAAAGCAAAATGCTGGAGGAACTCAGCAAACCAGGCAACATCTATCAAAAAGAGTAAACTGTTGATGTTTTGGGCTGGGATCCTTCATCAGTCCTGATGAATGGTCTCAGCCCAAAATGATGGCTGTTTACAATTTACATGGATGCCATCTGGCCTGCTGAATTCCTCCAGCATTTTGCTTGTGTTGCATCATATATGACATATTCCAATTCATGTCTGCCTTATTAATGCTGGAATATAATTGAATATAAATATAATTGAATTCAATTAATTATTGAATCATAGAAGGATATGGTGCAGAAATGGATCCTTTGGCCCCTTATGTCTGTGGTGGATCTTTGGTAGACCTCTGTAAACAATTGCCTTTCAGATGACAAACACCACCTGTGCCCTATGGTTATCAATCTCTTTATGATAATAAGAAAGAAAATAAATAAGAAAGATATTCTTATTTAGTCCATTGGGAGCAACACACACAAAACACTGGAGGAACTCAGCAGGTCAGGCAGCATCCATGGAAGGGAACAGTCAACGTTTCAGGCTGAGTCCCATCATCAAGATTGGAAAGTAAGGGGAAAGATGCCAGAATAAAAAGGTGGGGGGAGGGGAAAGACTACAAACCAGAAGGTGATAGGTGAAGCTAGGTGGGTGCAGGAAGAGGGATGAAGTAAGAAGCTGAGAGGTGATAGGTGGAAAAGGTAAAAGGATGCAGAAGAGGAAATCAGATAGGAGAGATGAGTGGACCATTAGAGAAAGGGGAGAAGGAGGGGCACCAGGGGAGGTGATAAGCAGGAAGAAGAGAAGAGGCCCGAATGGAAAATTGAAGAAGAGGGGAGGTGGAGGGGGAAAAGTTACCTGAAGTTGAAGAAGTTGATGTTCAGGCATCAGGTTGGAAGCTAGTTAGACAAAATGTAAACTGTTGCTCCTCAAACTTGAGTGTGGCCTCTTCATGGCAGAAGAGGAAGCCATGGACCAACATGTTGGAATGGGAGTGGGGATTGGAATTAAGATAGTTGGCACTGGACTTCTGGGTTGAGCATGGAGTGAGTAGGTGTGTGTGAGTGTGGCTCCCGATCTTTATTGAAAATCTACCTGTTTATCTTGCCGTATGCGCGAGATAACTGAATGTTCAACATTGTGAACAACCCGGGACGTTGCTGGACACTGATATGGCAAACAAAACACACCTTCAAAGTAAAACTGGGGAAAAAGATAGCAAAGCCTTGAGTAAGAAAGCTGATGTTACAGTAATGGCGCCATTGCACGCTGCTGGACCTGCGCTACCTGATGACTTGGAGAGGCTTCGCTTAGTACTTCTTACTGACCTGATGCAAGCGGTGCATCCTGCCCTAAAAAGAGAACTTGAAGGTGCTTTGCCACCAGTGAATGCTACCATGGAACAAATTACGTCTTATTACCAGTCGCACGACGAACGCATTCGTGAGGTTGAAGATGGCCTGAATGATTATAGTGACCGACTGTCGAGCACCGAAGCCGCCATTGCAGCGCTGCAGAGCGAAAACGCATTTCTGAAGGGAAGCTAGATGACCACAAAAATCAGTCACAGAGATCCAATTTGAGAGTAGTCAGCATTCCTGAAAACTTGGAAGGTTCAGACTCTGTTAAATTTATGACTGAGTTTTTTTTGACGAAGTGCTGGGGACAAATTTCTTCCCGAGGCCTCTCGTGCTTTTGCACGCTCACCGAGTCGGGCCTAAACCATCCAGCGTCCCTGAAGCCAAGCAAACGAGACCAAGAACGTTCCTGGTTCTCTTTCACTTTCAAGATAAGCAGCGCATCATCAGTAGACGGAAGCAGGAGCTGTATTTCCACGGGCATTGGGTGTTCTTTCATGAAGATTTTAGTGCGGAGCTAAGGAAAAAACAAGCAGCTTTCAAGGAGGTGAAATCCCTGCTTTACAGGAAAGGGGTCAGGTTCGGCCTCTTGTATCCTGCCCAGCTCCGGGTCATCCATAAAGGTAAAAAGAATTATTTCAATACATGAGAGGCGGCCAAAGAGTTTTACCATTCGCGCTGGGGAGAAGAAGAACGAGAAGACCAACGATATTTTTAGGTTATTCACGCAGCATTGAAGGGTCCTCCTGCCAAGGCAAACTGTTAATTGTCGCAATTCACTTCTTCGTTCATTTTTCCAGTTTACCTGTAATTTGTGGAATGCAATCGGGTCAAACTGTTATGTTGCAGAATCTGATTTACAAAATCTTTCAACCAGCAAAATGTAAATATTTGGGATTTGCATCTCTGGCATTTAGTTTCCTAGTTTTTGTTTTTAATGCTTTGCTTGACCTGTGTTATCTTTAGCCTATATATATTAAATGTAGAATAAGTGATGATATAAATTTTAAGGAGGGGAGCCACCCTAGGCTAGATTGAAAGTTTTGGTTGTATGGGGAACACTTTGGAAGTTTTTTGTTTGGAAATGCCTGTGATCATCCTCAGTTGGGCAGGTAGATCTAGGTTTCGGGGGTTAATCAGGAGTGGCTCTGGATTTTAAGGAGCTAGGGAAAAAGCTGAGAAATGGGACCTCCAAGGTAGTCATCTCTGGGTTGCTGTCTGTGCCATGCGCCAGTGAGGGTAAGAATAAGATGATTTGAGAGGTGAATGTTTGGTTGAGGAACTGGTGCAGGGGCCAGGGTTCAGATTTATAAATCACTGGGATCTCTTCTGAGGAAGGTATGACCTGTTCAAAAGGGTCAGGTTACATCTGAACCCAAGATGGACCAATGCCCTTGCAGGCAGGTTTGCTTGGGAAGCTTTAAACTAATTTGGCAGGGGAATGGGAACGTAGTGATAGGCTGAAGATGAGGTAGTTGTTGGTTTATAATCAATGGAAATGTGTAGTGAGACACCTGGCACGGAGAGGCTGGTGATTGGGCATTGGGATGAGTTGCAATGTAAAAGGTGGACAAAATCGAGGTGTGAAAACAGGACTGAAGGTGTTATATTTGAATGTGTGCAGTATACAGAATAGGGTAAATGAACACATAGCACAGTCACAGATTGGCATGTTGTAGGCATCACTGAATCATGGCTGAAAGAAAATTATAGCTGGGAACGGAATGTCCAGGATACACATTGTACCAAAAGGACAGGCAGGAAGGCAGAGGGGGTGGCATGACCTTGTTGATAAAAATGAAATCAAATCATTAGAAAGAGGTGACTTAGGACTTGAAGGTGTTGAATTATTGTGGGTAGAGCTAAGGAACTGCAAGGGTAGAAAGACCCTGACGGGAGTTATGTACAGAGGCCGCAAACAGTAGTAAGGATGTGGTCTACAAATTACAACAGGAGACAGAAAATGGATGCTAAAAGGGCAATGTTACAATAGTCATGGGAGATTTCAATATGTAGGTAGATTGGGAAAATCAGGTTGATGTTGAATCCCAAGAGAAGGAATTTCTAGAATGCCGATGAGACGGCTTTTTAGAGCAGCTCGTGGATGAACGCACTAGGTAATCGGCTATTCTGGATTGGGAGTTGTTCAGTGGACTGGAGTTGATCAGAGAGCTTAAGATAAAAGAACCCTTCAGGGTAAGTGATCATAATATGATGAAATTCACCCTGAAATTTGAAAAGGAGAAGCTAAAGTCAGATGTATCAGTATTATCGTGGAGGAAAAGGAATTGCAGAGGCAGGAGAAAGGAGGTGCCCAAATTTGATGGGGGATAAAAGTACTGGCAGGGATGTCAGCTGAGCAGCAGTGGCTGGAATTTCTGAAAGTAATTCAGATGGTGCAAGATATATACATCACAAAGTGGAAGATGTACTCTCGAGGCAGTATGACACAACCGTGGGTACCAAAAGAAGTCAACGTCAACATAAAAGCCAGAGAGGGGCATAAAATGGAGCAAAAATCAGTGGGAAATTAAAGGATTGGAAGCTTTTAAAAACCACCAGAAGGCAACTAAGAAAGTCATTAAGAAGGAAAAGATAGAATACAGAAGTAAGCTAGTCAATAATATTCAAAAGGGTACTAAATGTTTCCTCAGATGCATAAAGAGCAGCGAGAGTGAATATCAGACTGCTGGAAAATGATGCTGGAGGGTTAGTATTGGGGACAAGAAACGGTGAACAAATTGAATAAGTATTTTGCATCAGTCTTCGTTGTGGAAGACACTAACAGTATGGTGGAAGCTCCAGGTGTCAGGGGGCAGAAGTGCATGAAGTTGCCATTACTAGGGAGAAGGTTCTTGGGAAACTGAAAGGTCTGAAGGTAGATAATTCACCTGGAGCAGATGGTGTACACCCCAGGGTTCTGAAAGAGGTGGCTGAAGAGATTGTGGAGGCATTAGTAATGATCTTTCAAGAATCACAAGATGCTGGAATGGTTCCAGAAGACTGCAAAATTACAAATGTCACTCCACTCTTCAAGGAGGGAGTGGGGGAGAAGAAATGAAACTATAGACCAAAATAAAAACGCAAAATGCTTGCAGAACTCAGCAGGCCAGACAGCATCTCTGGGAGGAGGTAGTGACGATGTTTCGGGCCGAAACCCTTCATCAGGAGAGGGGGTAAGGTTGGAATTGGAGCAAGGGGTGGTGAAGTCGAGACAGTTAATGTCCCGACGGCAATTAGAGATGAACATATCCAGGGCTGGTAGTCCATGAGGAGGAGGAGGTTTGGAGGCGGGAGAACGAGTCATCGGTGGGGGTGGGAGAGTCCTTGCCAAAGAAGTGGGCTCGAAGATAGAGCCGGCGGAAGAAGAGCTCCACGTCCTGGTGCACGCGGAACTCACTGAGGTGAGGGCGAAGGGGGACAAAGGTGAGGCCCTTACTAAGGACAGAGTGCTCAGCCTCAGAGAGAGGAAGGTCGGAGGGGATGGTGAAGACCCGGCAGGGTTGAGAGCTCTGGTCCGAGGGGGGTGGAAGGTTGGTTGAGTCAGCGGGGAAGGGGTGGGGGTGAGAGGAAGCTGAAGCCCCCGAGGGTCCGGGAACTGGTAATTGAACCTCTGTCTCCGAAAGATCCGATGACAGCGTGCTGGTGGTGAGGAGGGGGGAGACGGCAGCGTGTGGAGGTCGAGATGGAGGTCCAGCTCGGAGGTCAAGGCTGGGGTCCAGCGTGCTGGTGGGGGTGGGGGGGGGGAGACGGCAGGCCTGGAGGTCCAGCTCGGAGGTCAAGGCTGGAGTCCAGCGTGCTGGTGGTGAGGAGGGGGGAGACGGCAGCGTGTGGAGGTTGAGATGGAGGTCGAGCTCGGAGGGCAAGGCTGGGATCCAGCGTGCTGGTGGGGGTGGGGTGGGGAGACAGCAGGCCTGGAGGTCCAGCTGGGAGGTCAAGGCTGGGGTCCAGCGTGCTGGTGGGGGGAGGGGGAGACGGCAGCGTGTGGAAGTCGAGCTCGGAGGTCAAGGCTGGGGTCCAGCGTGCTGGTGGGGGTGGGGGGGGGGAGACGGCAGGCCTGGAGGTCCAGCTCGGAGGTCAAGGCTGGAGTCCAGCGTGCTGGTGGTGAGGAGGGGGGAGACGGCAGCGTGTGGAGGTTGAGATGGAGGTCGAGCTCGGAGGGCAAGGCTGGGATCCAGCGTGCTGGTGGGGGTGGGGTGGGGAGACAGCAGGCCTGGAGGTCCAGCTGGGAGGTCAAGGCTGGGGTCCAGCGTGCTGGTGGGGGGAGGGGGAGACGGCAGCGTGTGGAAGTCGAGCTCGGAGGTCAAGGCTGGGATCCAGCGTGCTGGTGGGGGAGGGGGGAGACGGCAGCGTGTGGAGGTCCAGCTGGGAGGTCAAGGCTGGGATCCAGCATGCTGATAGGGGGAGGGGGAGACGGCAGGCGTGGAGGTCCGACTGGAAGTTCAAGGCCGGAGTCTCTGAGGGGGATGTCCATGGCCATAGGAACCCGCGTTGGTGGTACTGGAGTCAGGGTTCGGAGTCTGTCCGTGCCGTGATTGGCAGCGGGGGTCGCGATCCGAGATCCATGCGTGCTGGCGTTGGAGCCGACGGGCTCTGGGGGCCGCAGATGGGTGATTTTGCGGTGTTTAACGGACGAAACAAAGTCAAAAAAATGACGATTGCATGCATGAATCCGTCGAAAGATAAAATAGTGGGTGGGTCCATGACACACGGCGAAGAAGGTGTCCCGGAGGTGCGGGAGGTACGAGGAGACTGAGGCCAGGTATCTCCTCATCACAGAGATGGTCGCTCTCACAGCCCGGCGGGAGGCAGAGTCAATTACATGTGAGTACCTGTGAGTACCTGTGATCCTCCGAAGGTCCAAATCGGGAGGCTTGGATCAGATTCTGAAGCCCGTTGGAGTTAGTTGGTTGCGGAGACACGCACCACGGAAGGATATGTGACTATAATACTGGGTCTGGGTGAGTGTGTGGTCCAAAAGTTTCAGGGCCTAAGAAATAGTAGGTTGGGAGCAGAGAGAGAGGCTCTCGCTGAACTCCCGTCGGAGAGAAGATCTGAACTTCTTCAGTGTCGGCATCACTGGAAGAGGCTTCGCAGTAGTGAATTCAAAGGCAACACGAGTGAATCTGCAGATGCTGGAAATAAATAAAAACACAAAATGCTGGCAGAACTCAGCAGGCCAGACAGCATCTATGGGAGGAGATAGTGACAACGTTTCGGGCCGAAACCCTTCATCAGGAGTCATCAGGAAACTATAGACCAGTTACTCTGACCTCAATGGCAGGGAAGAAATTGGAGTTGATTGTTAAGGATGTGGTTTTGGAATACTTGGAGGCACACGATAAAATAGGCCTAAGTCAGCATGGTTTCCTCAAGGGAAAATCTTGCTTCACAAATGGGTTGGAATTCTTTGAAAAAATAACAAGCAGGATAGACAAAGGAGAATCAGTTGATGTTGCGTACCTGGATTTTCAGAAGGCCTTTGACATGGTGCCAGACATGAGGCTGCTTAATGAGTTAAGAGGCCATGGCATTATAGGAAAGATACTAGCATGGATAGAGTAGTGGCTGATCGGCAGGAGAAAAAGAATGGGAATAATGGGAGCCTTTTCCGGTTGGTTGCCGTTGGCTGGTGGTGTTCTAGAGGGGTCTGTACTAGGACCAAATATTCTTATGTTATATATCAATGACTTGAATGACAGAATTGCTGGCTTTGTTGCAAAGTTTGCAGATGATATGAAGCTAGAAGGAGAGGCAGGTGGTTTTGAAGAAGAGAGACTACAGAAGGACAGATGTGCTAGGAGAATAGGCAAAGAAGCGGCAGATAGAATACAGTGTTGGGAAGTATATGGTCATGTAATTTGGTAGAAGAAAAAAAGGTAGACTATTTTCTCAATGGAGAGAAAATTCAAAAATCTGAGGATCAAAGGGACATGTGAGTTCTTGTGCAGGATTTCCTAAAGTCTAATTTGCAGGTTGAGTCAGATATGAGGAAGACAAATACAATGTTAGCATTCATTTCAAGGGGACAAGAATGTAAAAGCAAGGATGAAGTGGTGTAGCAGACTCAATGAACCAAATGGCCTAATTCTGCTCCTATATCTTATGGACTTATGGCCATTGCATTATCAATGGGGATGGGAGAGGTTTCGGAGGATTGGAGGGTTGTGAATATTGTTTCTTTATTCAAGAAAGGGAGTAGAGATAGCCCAGGAAGTTATAGACCAGTGAGTCTTACCTCAGTGGTTAGTAAGTTGATGGAGGAGATCCTGAGAGGCAGGATTTATGAACATTTGGAGAGGTATAATATGATTGGGAATAGTCAGCAGTCGTGCCTTACAAGCCTGATTGAATTTTTTGAGGATATGACTAAACACATTGATGAAAGAAGAGCAGTAGATGTAGTGTCTAAGGATTTCAGCAAGGCATTTGATATGGTACTCCATGCAAGGCTTATTGAGAAAGTAACGAGGCATGGGATCCAAGGGGACTTTGCTTTGTGGATCGAGCACTGGGTTGCCCACAGAAGGCAAAGAGTGGTTATAGAGAGGTCATATTCTGCATGGAGGTCAGTCACCAGTTGTGTGCCTCAGGGATCTGTTCTTGGACCCTTACTCTTTGTGATTTTTATAATAACCTGGATGAGGAAGTGGAGGAATGTGTTAGTAAGTTTGCTGATGACACGAAGTTTGGAGGTGTTGTGGATAGTGTGGAGGGCTGTTAGAGGTTACAGTGAGACATTGATAAGATTCAAAACTGGGCTGAGAAGTGGCAGATGGAGTTCAACCCAGATACGTGTGAAATGGTTCAATTTGGTAGGTCAAATATGATGGCAGAATATAGTATTAATGGTAAGACTCTTGGCAGTGTGGAGGATCAGAGGGATCTTGGGGTTTGGGTCCATAGGACACTCAAAGCAGCTGCACAAGTTGACTCTGTGGTTAACAAGGCGTATGGTGTATTGGCCTTCATCAATCATGGAATTGAATTTAGGAGCCGAGAGGTAATGTTGCAGCTATATAGGACACTCTGGTCAGACTCCACTTAGAGTACTGTGCTCAGTTCTGATCGCCTCACTACAGGAAGGATAAGGAAGCCATTGAAAGGCTGCAGAGTAGTTTTACAAGGATGTTGCCTGGATTGGGGAGCATGCCTTATGAGAATAGGTTGAGTGAACTCGGCCTTTTCTCCTTAGAGCGACGGAGGATAAGAGGTGACCTGATAGAGGTGTATAAGATGATGAGAGGCATTGATTATGTGGATAGTCAGAGGCTTTTTCCCAGGGCTGAAATGGTTGCCACAAGAGGACTCAGGTTTAAGGTGCTGGGGAGTAGGTACAGAGGAGATGTCAGGGATAAGTTTTTTACTCAGAGAGTGGTGAGTGCGTAGAATGGGCTGCTGGCAACGATGGTGGAGACGGATACGATAGGGTCTTTTAAGAGACTTTTAGATAGATGCATGGAGCTTAGCAAAATAGAGGGCTATAAGTAAGCCTAGTAATTTCTAAGGTAGGGACATGTTTGGCACAACTTTGTGGGCTCAAGTGCCTGTATTGTGCTGTAGGTTTTCTATATTTCTATGTTGGCACTGAAAGCATAGCGACACTTGCAGACTGCACCCCCAGCACATCCTCTGACTATGTTGGTTGTTGACGCAAACGACGCATTTCACCATATGTTTCAATGTTTTGACATACATGTGACATATCTGAACTTACCTTATATGTAAATTGTTCTCTGGTGTGTGTAGGTGATTCGTACAATCTGACTGGAGTTGATGTGGAGAATAAGGCAGAAGTAGTCAGTATGGAATCACTTGGCCAAAAATATTTTTCTGTCTTGTAAAATTTAAATTCTATTTAAATAAAAAATTATGTTATAGACAATAGGCATAGAAATGTTGAACAGTGGTTAATACTATTCTAATTAGGAAATTTATTCAAACTATTTCTTGCAATAGATTCAGAAATTCGAAGATTTAAAGTAAGCTTATTATCAAAGTGTGTTTGCCGTACAGAACGCTGAGATTAGTCTTCCCCACAGACAGCCATGAACAAAGAAAACCATGGAACCTGTTCAAAGAAAAACATCAACCCCCGCGCGCAGAAAGAAATCACACACACAGCAACAAAAAAAGAACAAAAAATGCAGAATGTAAAACAAAATCGAAAGAGTCCAGACATATTCAGTTCAGCTCGGTGTTTGTTATCTGCAAGCTGCCCTGAATTAAAATCGCCCAAAACAGCGACATAAAAAGGAGCGACCAGGAACACATCATAACGTGAACTGAAGAGTCCAACCCTTAAACCACATTGATTAGACCTTGCTCAAGACCCAGAACAACTCTAGCACCATCCTTGTTCAGCATCGAGTGAGAGAGAGTGAGAGCCAGTGAACATCCAGTTGCAGGGACCTTCTCTGGGAGCAAGGAGCGAGAGGGAGGAGAAGCAGTCACACGTAGACACCGTCCTTCGGCAGTAGTGAATGTGAGGCTGGTAGACGGCACTGAGCACTCCCTTGCCTTGATAATTTCAAACTTCCTTGGTGCTTTAATCGGTGAGAAATCCTGGGCTCGCCCCCTGTTTCCAAGTTTCTTAGCCTCACAGAATGCCATCAGAGACAGCAAAGTGCCAGATCGCTCAATCAGCCCAAAAACACACCTCCAAGCATATCAGAGCTACTTTTGAAAGAAAAAGAAGATGAAAAAGAAGTGAAAAAAGTAGTTTCATGAACCGTCTGGAGGACGTTGCCCTGGGTCCTGTTGTTTGCTGGCACCATCTTGTTCCGAGGTTTGTTGCGTCAAACTATGACTATCAAGTTATTTACATTCAAAGCTAAATCGCTGTTCATGCAGCATAAGAAGAAATTTATTTAATATCATGATTTCATTCCAATTAAATATATTAGAAAACCCCAAGACTTTTGATCAAAATTCTGGACTATGTGCCATCAGAATTTAAGCTTTCGGCTCAATATTGAGGACATGTTTTGGATTAAATCTAATATTCTATTGCTGTCAACATCTCTTTCAGGATCTTGGGTTAAAGTAATTCATGTGTCGGGAGCCAGCGAAGGGTGTGGAATAGACTTTCCTGAGCTGCATGACACTGCACAATCTTTGTATAAATCTCAATCCACTCACACGTTTCCTGTGAGAGCAAACACAGCCAATTTCTATCTAATGAGCCTTCAAAGCAGCTGATATTCATGGTACAATGACCCAGAGAAACCTTTACAGGCCACTGATTGTGAGATTTCATGTAGCCTTCAGGCTTGCTGCAATTGTCAGCTCTCCAGATCGAAATTACTTATTGAACTCTGGAAGATTGAGGATATGTATTTACCAGTCTGTACTCAGCAGTAATTGAGATCCTTGCTTGTTCTCCAAGGTTAGGGCCATTTCCCACTTGCCTAGAGCAACAGTTTGATAATACCATGCCTCAAGCAATTTCGGAGAAAAATGAGATGCGAGTTGCATGAAAGCCCTGTTGCTGTTGCCTTTCCAATTAAGAACTTCTATAACACTGCGACTGCGGTGGCTTTCATTCCAGAGCAATTGCCAGTCGTCCCTGGAGAATGCTTCTTAGATTCCAACTTTGGGTGCCACAGAATAATGTCCTAATTGATGACTTTTGTCACCAGGCATTTTAGATACAGCACGATGCAAAGAAGTCTCAGCTTATAGGAGCAGTCTCAGATGAATGGCGGGTGGGGGGGGGGGGGTGGGTGCCTTAATAACGTCAAACCGCAACAATTGAACTGTTTACCTAGTAAGGATATTGACTGCTACTTACAACAAAATTTCACATGGTACCAGGATGTGGGATTTTAGTAGAAATGTGTATATTCTGCAACAGAGAAAGAAACAACATTCCTCTACACAAGCAGATGCCCTTTCTTTATACACTAACATTTGGGTACAGTTAATTTTGACTGAGTCGCTCATTAAAACTTTCATGCAGACTGTGCCGAGCGATGTCTGATTCTTTTCAGGAATACTTTGCTGTATTCTGGAACATTCTTTTGCTGTAGTAGGCAAACTGGTCTTCTGAATGGGAGCAAACACGAGGAAATCTGCAGATGCTGGAAATTAAAACAACAACACACACAAAATGCTGGGGGAACACAGCAGGCCAGGCAGCATCTATAGGGAGAAGCGCTGTCGATGTTTCGGGCCGAGACCCTTTGTCAGGAATGGGAAGTTGTTTTCAGATACAAGAAAGTGTACATAGTAACCATCTATTTGATGGGGTTTTGAGTAAATATATCTCTGGTTGAAGCTTGCTGTTAAACTTAAATCATTAAAATGCAGGCATGTTAAAAACCAGTTTTTGGAGGTAAAATTTTATACGCTGACTAGCAAGTGTTACAATATGTGTGGCAGCTGCCTTTCTCATTCTGAAGTTTGCACAATGTACGTTGTAAAATGCAGGGTAATGTCTATGATCAAGGAGGAAGGAAATGGCCACAGATGTTTGTGGGTGATTAATTACTTGCATTTACCCTCCATTTTCCACCATTTTCACATTCTTAATTATCTCCCATGCGCTATTCATAAATTATGTAATTTTATGGGAATTGGCTGTACATAAGTCGTAAATGAAATAATCTCTCACAATCTTGGTTGTGCTTTTGACACTGGTATTCCCACCTGATTTGGAATAAAAATCAGCATAGTTGAGGGCTAATATTTTTTAGGTAGCTTCTCTACAGATGACTTACAAGCACTCAAAGGCAAATCAAACTCATACCTAGTAATGTGAAATTACAGAACATTTCTTTCTGCATGTACTCTGACACGGGAAAGAGATTTGATTTCCAGTACCTGAATGGTTTTCTTCTTGATTTCAAATCCTACTGCAGCATTGAGACCCTACTGGACAATTCTGTCCATACACGAGGAATTCTGCAGATGCTGGAAATGCAAGCAACACACACAAAATGCTGGTGGAACGCAGCAGGCCAGGTAGCATCTATATGGAGAAGCGCTGTCGACGTTTCTGGGCCGAGACCCTTCGTCAGGACTAACTGAAAGGAAAGATAGTAAGGGATTTGAAAGTAGGGGGGGAGGGGAAAATGCGAAATGGTTGGAGAGGACCGGAGGGGATACGGTGAAGCTGAGAGCTGGAAATGTGTTTGGCAAAAGGAATACAGAGCTGGAGAAGGGAAAGGATCATGGGACGGGAGGCCTAGGGAGAAAGAAAGGGGGAGGGGAGCACCAGAGGGAGATGGAGAACAGGCAGAGTGATGGGCAGAGAGAGAGAGAAAAAAACTAAATATATCAGGGATGGGGTAAGAAGGGCAGGAGCATTAATGGAAGTTAGAGAAGTCAATGTTCATGCCATCAGGTTGGAGACTACCCAGCCAGTATATAAGGTGTTGTTCCTCCAACCTGAGCGTGGCTTCATCTTGACAGTAGAGGAGGCCATGGATAGACATATCAGAATGGGAATGGGACGTGGAATTAAAAATGTGTGGCCACTGGGAGATCGTGCTTTCTCTGGCAGACAGAGCATAGGTGTTCAGCGAAATTATCTCCCAGTCTGCGTCGGGTCTCACCAATATATAAAAGGCCACACCGGGAGCACCAGACGCAGTATACCACACCAGCTGACTCACAGGTGAGGTGTCCCCTCACCTGGAAGGACTGTCTGGGGCCCTGAATGGTGGTGAGGGAGGAAGTGTAAGGGCAGGTGTAGCACTTGTTCAGCTTGCAAGGTTAAGTGCCAGGAGGGAGATTGGTGGGAAGGGATGGGGGGGGGGGGATGAATGGACAAGGGAGTCACGTAGGGAGCAATCTCTGCTGAAAGCAGAAAGAGGGGGGGAGGAAAAGATGTGCTTGGTAGTGGGATCCCATTGGAGGTGGCGGAAGTTATGGAATTCTGTCCAGATGTAGCTATGCTGAAGGTACACAATTTGTTCTGCTTACATCTGACTCCTAGTCCTGACAGCTCAGGAAGAAGCTAAATTCAAGACGACACCCTGCACAGTCTAAGTCCTCCTCCTTTCACTTCACTGTCAGTGATGCCTTTTGCCATCGTCATTCTTTTGGAAAAACAATTTGAGCTAGAAATTCTATCTTTTGTTTCAATAAGTTTAAGAGAAAATTTATCCATAGCGTTGCCTCATTTCAGCCTTGGTAGTTTTGAACAGCAAAAGTCATTCTACTCCAAGGAGCCATACAATATGGAAAAATTTACAATTTTGTGGAAGAACAGAGTTTGTGTCTAGCAACATGTTTTTGTTGTTGTTCAGATGCTCCCAGTCTTCAGAATCAGAATCAGGCTTAAACCACTGCTCTATGTTGTGAAATTTGCTGTTAGCAGCAGCAGTACAGTGCAATACACAAAATAACTACAATTTACAAGAAATATATACAATATATAAAAGTTAAAATAAATAACTAGTGGTTGGTTCAATGTCCATTAAGAAATCTGATGGTGGAGGGGAAGAAGCTGTTCCTACAACATTGAGTGTGTGTCTTCAGGTTCCTGTACCTACTCCTTGATGGTAGTAACAAGACAGAATGTCCTGGGTAATGGAGGTCCTTAATTATGTATGCCTCCCTTTTGAGGTATCAACTTTTGAAGATGTCCTTGAAGCTGTGGAATTCATTGCCACAGGTGGTGGGGCAGGCTGAGACAGCAGGTATACTTGAGGCCAAGTTTCATTGATTCTTGATTAGTCAGAGCATGAAGGGATACGGGGAGAAGGTAGGAAATTGGGGATGAGAGGGAAATGTTTTAGCCATGATGAAATGGCAGAGCAGACTCGATTGGCCAAATGGCATAATTTTGCTCCTATGAATTATGGTCTTCTGCTGGGGTGATTAGTGACAGAGCTGCCTGGGTTTGCAACACTTTGCAGCTTTTTCCAATCCTGTGCAGTAGCCCCTCCATGACAGATGGTGGTGCTTTCCATAAGAATGCTCCCCACAGTACCTCTTAGAAATTTGCTGGAGTCTTTGGTGACTATCAAATATCCTCAAAACCATAATGAAATCTTGCCACTGGTATGTTTCTTGGTAATTGCATCAATATGTTGGGTCCAGGATAGACCTTCAGATGTTGACACTCAGGAACCTGAAACTGCTCGCCCTTTCCACTGGTGATCCCTTAATGAGCACTGCTGTGTGTTGCCTTGACTTCTCCTTCATGATGTCCACAATCAATTCCTTGGTCTTACTGACCTTGAGTGTAAGGTTGATTGCCCAACCAGCTATCTCATTTCTGTACTTTGATTCTCTTATAAAATTATACAAACCCCAACCCTCACAAGAAGGAACAGGTGAAAGGTTTTGCCTCAAACGATAACTCGCAGGAAGAGGATACCCCGCACCACTGCGTAGTCGCTGGCCCATTTCAACGCATATAGGATCCAAGTAAAAGTATAAATTAAAAACAAAAATATTCTGCTAAATTCATTAAACATTAAATGAGACACACCAGCACATCAAGCTGACTGGTGTGCAGAAATACTCGGCCCGAAACGTCGACGGTGCTTCTCCTTATAGATGCTGCCTGACCTGCTGTGTTCCACCAGCATTTTGTGTGTGTTGTTCAAATTTAATGTGACTTTTCCAACCTTGAATATTTGCTAACGAATGAGAGAGAATCTTAATGAAACCTACTGAACATTGAAAGGCCTAGATGGCGTGGATATGCAGAGGATGTTTCCAATAGTGGGAGAGCCTAGGACCTGAAGGCACCACCTCAGAATTGAAGGACACCCTTTTAGAACAGAGATGAGGGGGAATTTCTTTAGCTAGAGAATGGTAAATCCATGGAATTCATTGCCACAGGAGGTTGTGGTAGCAAGGTTATTGAGTATTTTTAAAGTGGAGGTTGATAGTTACTTCATTAGTAAGGGTGTCAAAGGCTAAGGGGAGAAAGCAGGAGAATGGAGTTGAGAGGAAGTAAATCACCCATTACTGAATGGAAGAGCAGACCTAATGGGCTGAATGGCCTAATTCTGCTCCTATGTCTAATGGAACCTGATGGGAAAAAAGAAGGTAAAAAAGTTCTGAAAGAAAGAGCATTTTTTTTAAGTTAAGCAGGCAGTCCTTGATGTGCTGCCACTGGATAGTTTATTGCCAAAGTCAGACATTGGGTCTTCATTGATAGATTAAATATCTCTGATGTTGCTCTCGAAGGGGTGCCGTGATTCTGTGGTGAACTACATATACCTGTCCGGCCACGCCCCCTGCTGACTGCTCCTGTGGCTCCTCCCACAGACCCCGGTATAAAGGTGATTGAGGCCTGAGCCTGGCCCTCATTCTCCTGGATGTAGTATGGTTGTCAACCACTGCTTGTTCTTTCTTCCAGTCAATATCTCGACTTCATGTCTCAGAGAGAGTTATTGATGGTGCATCAGATTCCCGTGGTGTTCGACATCCCATTGAAAAGCTGGATGCCCAATTCAGTCCTATCCCAGAACTCCCATAGTAATTAATCAATCCTACTGTCTGAAGCGGTTGTTCTCACTGAGAGCTCCAACTTAACAGCTCCGTCCATTGTGGGAGTTTTGACATCTTGCGTGTTTTCTGAAGTTGCCGGTGGTTACCATGTGTAACAGTGCTGAAGGTTCACAAGTTGTAGTGCTTACGTGTGGCTCCCTTTCCAAGTCAAGATGCAGTGTTCTTTTGATAGCCTTGTCACAGTCACATATTCAAAGAGCTTCTTGGCTTAATTATATAATTTACCAGTGCTCTTGCAGACTTGGGGTCCAGCTCACCAAAACTTGCACAATGAGAACAATAGGAAAACTTGCAAAATTTGCAAAACCAGCTCACCAAAACTTGCACAATAGGAAATGAGAACCCGAAGGTACTGGTGGCAATGTCTTCGCTCTCATTTCACCCTGCTTCCTTAGTTTCCTAGCTACTCCTTCAATTGTTAATTTTGTTTAGTCAGGCTTTATATAAATAAACATTAATTTACCGAGGAATTGGAAACCTGTGCCAGATCTGTGTCATCAACTGCTACATTCCTTTATGCTATAATCTTAAACTCAGTTTGTAATAAAGATATTTTTAGTGGCTGTTACTGAGTTTGGAGCCAAGTTTATTACTGTCTCTCGCATGAAGAAACTTCATTTTCACTGCAAATCAGCTGAAGAATTCCTGCCACTGCTTTATTTTCAGCGAAAGAAATGGAGATGACCTAGGTTGTATCACTGCTTAATTGAGGAGATGTTTGGCTCCAGCGTTAATGTGTATTCATGCAAGATATTAATTCAGCTATCTAGCTTTGGATGTCTCAAAGGGAAATCTGCTCAGATGCCCAGAAGGAAATGCAGTTCATTAAAATGAAGTTAAGTATCTATCCGGGCTGAATTCAGTATAGGCTTTAGCACTTCACATCTCAAGGTAAATTTTCATCTTTAAGTTTTGGACACAAAACATGCCTAGGCTCAAGGCAAAAGAAGAAATTGAGTAGGGAAAATTGTACATCTTGTAGATAAAAAGGCAGACATTCTGCTCAAGAGATGAAATTCCCTGCATACACTTTTCAAATTTGTATTCTGAAGCCAATGCTTTCTGTCCAAGTGCTGAAGAGGTAAATCTGTACCTTGGTATTGATGATTTTGACTTTAGTTATTCTTTGTGAATTTTCAGTCTCCTAAAAAAGGGGTTCTTGATTCTAACTATGCCAATTTCAACAAAAAGTGACTAGTACTTCCTCCCTATCGCTAAATGCATTCCATTGCAGTGGCAGTTAATTCAACTGCATATCCAGAACACTGTGTCATTGAACTCTGGAATCAGAGCAAGAGATAAAGCCAATAACATATTTATCAATAAGGACTAGGGCTGAATTTCTGGTAGAAAATTAAAGTTTTATCCAATCTTCCTTCCCGAGGGGACACCTATTCCCTTGCATAGTTCTATTTTCATTTTTGTGTTGTGGAGTTTACAAATGTTGTCTACCTTCCCCTGTTCTAGTATCAACATTTTAAGGTAATATAATATTTAAGAAGAATTACTGTTCAATACTTATATATCATCAGATAGTATGCCACTAACAATATTTGTTTACAAGGTGCGTTTGACCATTTTCATAACATGGATTTATCATAGAATGCATAATTAATATTTTGACAATTATATTGAATTTATAATATTCTTTTAAAATGTGTTGTCAAGTATATTTCAATTTTTCTCCTTATCTCATAACTCAAAACTAAAATACAAGGGAATTTAGCAAGTTGGGTTTAAGAAGATAAGTTGAGGAAACTTGCAAAGATGTAAAATAATTCATTAGGAAGCCAGTAAAGTCAAAATGCAGAGCAGCAGAAAGAGTGAGGGGAGGAGGAATGGACCATTAGTCCCAACGATTGTTTTATGGTCCCTGTTCTTTATTTTTGCCTTTCCACTGATGTTCAAGTTGTGAATGGACTGACAGACTGTACAATAAAACTCAGAGCTGGGTCTTTGAGCAATATTGAACTTAATTATGTCATTCAGAGCATCACATCTCACTCAGAGAACCTTCAGAAACGGAATAAGACAAAGTTACAGCTCCTAACTGAATCCATTCCTCTTACCAGAAAGCCTGTCAGATGTGGTAAATGGAATGCTGTGCCACTGTTCCATGACGAATAGCTGCCTCAATGTGATGCCGGAGGGTCCCTAGGAATAACACTATTCCCAGGATCTAAATAATGGAATTATGCCTTCAAGTTTGAAGCACTGTGTATCATAAGGATAGGACTTATTGAAGTTCAAAAATTAATTATGTTGAATGATGTTACAAAGAAAAGTTTTGTAATGAGTATATATTCAAACAATTATCAATTAAAAATACAGTATATGATCGAATATTTGTGCTTTATTCCCTTCATCAAGTTTGTTTTTGAGGTCAATAAATATATCTTCCCCATGTGGGTAAAGGCTTCCATCGGTATTTTAAGAAGCTAGATACTCTCAACAACAGGCCTTTCCTACACAAGTACCTCGTGCTGAGTATTTTGTTCAATCTTCTTAAAGTGACTCATGAATTAGAGTTGGTAAATATCTTCTTTTACATAGGACAAAAGTTTAACAAGTACGCTAAGAACCAGAATATAAAAGCAAGGATGTAATGTTGAGGCTTTATAAAGCAGTGGTGAGGCCCCACTTGCAGAATTTTGAGCAATTTAGGGCCCCTTATCTAAGAAAGGATGTGCTGACATTAGAGACTGTTGTAATGTGAGTGTTATTAAAAGTAAGTTAATACTAATCGGGAAGCTGTTGGTAACAAGGGGCGGATTCCGGGGTTGGCGGGGTTTTTACTTCCAGTATGCATTGTATATAGTCATGCCACATTGGGTACCTGGAAGCCTCTGTATTGTAAATATCGTTTGCCGTCCCAGATAAAGATGCTCTTTTGGCCATCAAGTTGTCCTTTTGTAAAGTAGAAGTTACCTCATATTTGGCGATGAGGTGAACTGGTTTTGTGGACGTGTCGGCCCATTTCGAACAGGAGCTGTGAGAGGATGAGGAGCCTTGAGTTTGGATGGCTACTTTCGGGACTTTCGGTGAATTTGTGAAGGGAAATGAGGACTGGCTGAAGTATGAGGAAAGGTTGGACACTTTTTCTGTGCTAATGGAATTACTGAGGAGGCGAAAGAAGCACTCTATTCTCCTCTGTGTGTGTGAGGCAAAGATGTACAAGCTGATAAGGAACTTAGCTACACCGCAGAAACCGGGAGAAATTCCATATGATGAACTGGTCAAGCTCATGGGGAACCATTACAATCCGAAGCCTTTGGTTCACATTTCACAGCCATTTCAGGAAGCCAGGTCAGTCTGTGGCTAATTTTGTGGCCGAGCTTTGCGATTTCGGAGCCCTGTTAGATGACAAGCTCCGTTATAGATTAGTATGCGACATTAATAATGACACCGTACAACGCCGCTTGTTGGGGGAAACCCCACCATTGACTTTCAAGACAGCCCTAGAGATTGCCCAAGGCATGGAGATGGCTGCTAATAACGCCAAGGATATACAGAAAGGACATCGGGGGTCGCAGTCAGCAGCAGTGCTCCAAGTCAGGAGGGAGTCTGGTAAATAGGCAAAGCGGGTGGAATGTTTTTGGTGTGGAGGAACACACTATGCAAATGTTGGTAAATTCAAAGATACTGTCTGTCATGCTTGTGGCAAAAAAGGACATTTAGCTAAAAAGTGCAGGGGAAAGCTCAACAGGCTCAGGCAGCCTCACACCACCTAGGAGAAGCAGACGAGGAGGCAGCGTGTGCCTACAGCATGTCTGGGGTGGAAACGGATGAGGGACCACCTGAACCATATTATGCCACAGTCACTGTCAGGGGAAAGTACATTAAGTGTTTGATTAATTCAGGGGCTACTGCATCGGTCATTAGTGAGGAGACCTACAGGAGGACATGGGGATCCAACCTGCCTCCTATCAGACTGTCTAAACTCAAACTCAGGACCTATAAGGGGCAGCCCATACCTCATTTAGGGGTGGTATATGTGGATATTTTGGCCGGGGGCCAGAAGGCTGAAGCCAGGCTGGTGATAGCTAACGGCAGTGGGTCCAGTCTTTCTGGGCCGTGATTGGCTTTGCAAAATCCGGCTCAACTGGCATGAGATTAAGTATGCACGCATGACGGAGGACATTCTGCAGCGGTATAGTGACGTTTTCAGGGACGAGCTGGGCACACTGAAGGGCGTGACCGTGAAACTCCACGTTGACCATGAGGCCACACCACTTTTTTTAAGCCCAGGTCAGTGCCCAATGCCAGGAAAGGCAAAGTCGAGGAGGAGCTACAATGTTTACAGGGGCTGGGCATCATTGAGCCCGTCCAGTTTTCAAGTTGGGCGGCTCCTATTGTTCCGGTTTTGAAGGCAGATAAAACAGTGAGGATATGAGGGGACTACAAGCTTACGGTGAATCAGGTCTCTAAGTACCCATTGCCACAGGTGGATGACCTGTTTGCGACCCTGTCAGGGGGTAAGCTGTTCACAAAGCTGGACATGAGCCATGCCTACCAACAGCTGCTGCCAACGAGGATTCAAAGGAGTACGTCACCATCAACACGCACAAGGGATTATTCAAATACAATTACCTGGTGCTTGGAGTTGCGTCTAGCCCCGCCATTTTCCAAAGGACAATGGACTGTTTGCTGCAGGGGATTCTGCATGTAGCAGTGTATCTTGATGATATCTTGATCACAGGAGCCATGGAGGGGGAGCATCTGGCTAACTTAGAACAGGTGCTGAAGAGGCTCTCAGACACAGGCTGCATTTGAAATGCGGAAAATATGTGTTCCTGGCTCCGAGTGTGACCTACCCGGGACACAAGATCACACCTGAGGAGCTTTGCCCAGCGGAGGACAAAGTGAGAGCTATCAAGGAGGCCCCAAGCCCCAAGAACGTCACTGAACTCAGATCATTTTTGGGCATGGTGAATTATTATGGCAAGTTTCTTCCCAACCTCTCAGAGGTTTTGGCCCCACTGTGTAAGCTGCTTCACAATGACACTAAGTGGCGGTGGGGTGAAGAGCAGGAGGAAGCTTTCAAGAAAGTGAAAGAACTCCTGCACTCAGTGAAGCTGCTCGTTCACTGTGACCCAGACAAGGAGATCACCCTTTCATGCGACGCTTCGCCCTATGGAGTCGGGGCAGTTCTCTCACACATAATGGAGGACTATTCAGAGAAGCCTGTTGGTTTTGCTTCATGTACCCTGACGGCTGCTCAGAAGGGATATTCACAGCTAGACAAAAGTGGTCTGGCCGTTGGTTTTGCGGTCAAGCACTTTCATCAGTACCTCTATGGACGAGTATTCACAATTTATATGGACCATAAACCACTGCTGAGCCTTTTTAGGGAGATCAGATGCATCCCACCGCTAGCCTCAGCCAGGATACAGCATTGGGCTCTCACATTGTCAGCCTACCAGTATACTATCGTGTACAGAGCGGGCGGGGATAATGTAAACGCCGATGCTCTGAGTCGACTCCCTTTACCTGAGACACCTGTTACTACATGTGTGCCTCCAGAGACTGTGTTTTCATTGGAGAGGCTGTTTGTGACACCTGTAAAGGTGACCCAGATCAAGCAATGGACAGAGAGGGACCCAGTCCTGTCTAAAGTCAAGACTTTCTTTTTACAAGGTTGGCCCAGAGTCATGCAAGGAGAGGAACGGAGACCTTATACCAAACGCAAGATCGAGCTGAGTCTGTAGGATGGCCGCATTTTCTGGGGGGCGAGGGTCATCGTGCCTCCCCTGGCCATTCACAGACTGTGGAGGAAATTCATGAGACTCAACCAGGGGTGTCTCGAAAAAAAATAGCCTTGCAAGACCCTACGTCTGGTGGCCAAGAATGGATCAGGATCTGAAGAGCAAGGTAAAATCATGCATGCAACGTCAGACCAATCAGAACATGCCACCACTAGCTCCTTTGCACCCATGCCCTGTATTTCTTGTAATGGTATATATTTCTTGTAATGGTAGATGCGCACTCCAGATGGATAGAAGCTCACATCATGAGCAACATCACAGCCCCCTCAACCATAGACAAACTCAGGCAAGTGTTCGCAGTCCACGTGTTGCCTGACACTCTGGTCACTGATAATAGCCCAACGTTCACCAGTGAGCTGTTCAGTGAGTTCATGCGGCAGAATGGCGTTCGTCACATTCGGACAACCCCTTTCCACCCAGCCTCAAATGGTTTGGCTGAGCGGGCTGTTCAGATAGTGAAGGAAGGCCTGAAGTGGATGACAGGGGACTCTCTTGGTACCTGGCTTTCACGTTTCCTGTTTAAATACCGCCTCATGCCACGGACTACGACTGCACGCTCTCCAGCAGAGATGCTGATGGTGCGTAGGCCTAAGTCAAGATTGGACCTGCTGCATCCGGACATGAAGGCAAAAGTGGAGAGAAAGCAGGAAAAGCAGAAGGAGGGACACGATCAACATGCGCGAGGCAGACAGTTAGAACCGGATGACAGTGTCTATGTGAGAAACTTTAGCAGTAGCAACAATTAGCAATGGCTACCTAGGGTTATTCTTGAGCAGAGTGGTCCAGTCTCCAGTGTTGTTAAGCTGACCGATGGGCGTGTTTTCCCGCAGACATCAGGACCATGTGCGCCTGCGTCATGATACAGGCTCAGAGGTAGACAGCTCCATGGAGTTTCCAATGGTGGGACAGACTACTGGGGAAGCATGTCCACCAGATGCTTTGCCAGAGGGAGAGATGACGAGAGGGGTCAGGGTCCCCTGAGGAGGATGGACATTCTCATGAAGACACACAGACCCCTCTCGTGTCCCCAACACCAGATCCACCCACAACATCCTCACCAGTGGTGCCTGCTGGGTTACCGGGGGTAGTGCACAGATCGCAGCGTCCTCGCAAATCTCCTGACAGACTGAATCTTTGATTGGATGGTTTCTTCTGTTGTTAGATTGAATGTTGAATTTGCCATGTTTTTAGGTGTTGGTAACCTGTTGCTAATGATACCACTGTTTTTATTTCCCAGTTCTTCTGTACTTGGGGAATGTTGTATTTTAAAGGGGGAGAAATGTTGTAATGTGAGTATTATTAAAAGTAAGTTAATACTAATCGGGAAGATGTTGGTAACAAGAGGCGGGTTCCAGGGTTAGCGGGGTTTTTACTCCCAGTATGCATTGCATATAGTTTCTCCACCCATGCCGCACGAGGTACCTGGAAGCCTCTGTATTGTAAATATCATTTGCCGTCCCAGATAAAGTTGTTCTTTTGGCCAGTAAATTGTTGAGTGGTCCTTTTGTAAAGTCGAAGTTACCACAGACAGGGTTCAAAGGAGGTTTGTGAAAATGCTTCTGAGATTGAAAGGCTTGTTATATGAAGAGTATTTAGTGGCTCTGGGCCTGTACTCACTAGAATTCAGGAGAAAGTGGGGTGAACTCTTTGAAACCTATCGAATGTTGAAAGGCCTCGACAGAGTGGATGTGGAGAGGATGTTTCCTATAATGGGGGAGTCTATGACCAGAGGACACAGCCTCAGAATAGAGGGACATCCTTTTAGAGTGGAGCTGAGGAGAAATTCTTTAGGTAGAGAGTGGTGAATCTGTGAAATTCTTTGTCACAGGCACTTGTGGAGGCCAAGTCATTTGGTATGTTAAGACAGAGATTAATAGATTCTTGATTAGTTAGAGCATAAAGGGCTACTGGGAAAAGGCAGGAGATTGGAGCTGAGAAGGAAAATGGATCAGCCATGATGAAATGGCAGAGTAGACAATGGGCCAAATGGCCTACTTCTCCTTCTATATCTTATGGATTTATATTGATGATGAGAATATCATTACTTATTACTGCCAGAAGTTTGGAATTTTGCCAGTCTATGTTGTGTCTGACATGACAGTCTTTACCTTCTTGGCATCACTGATCCAATTGACTTAAATTGATAATGCTTCCATCACTGAACTTTTCTATAATTTTTTAAATAATAATTCTGTTTTTTTTTTGGTATAAGGAATGTGTATGCAGATAGATCAGTGCCTAGGAAAGTTTCCAGGGCACAAGCCTTGGCAAAGTTTTCTTTTATGGAAGACCGGCAGTTGCCCAAGCTGCAAGTCTTCCCTCTCCATGCCTCTGATGTTGTCCAAGGGAAGGGCATTAGGACCCATACAGCTTGGCACTGATGTTGTCCCAGAGCAATGTGTAGTTAAGTGCCTTGCTCAAGGACACACACGCAGCCTCAACCAAGGCTCGAACTAGCGACTTTCAGATCACTAGACGAACCACTTGGCCACATGCCAACGCTTGGTATAAGGATATGTATGTGGAGCATGTATTTATTCCTCATAGACTAATATTGGTTTTCCTTATAAGATGGGATGAATACTATTAGGTCTTGGTTGCACAATTTAAAGGATTTCAATTAATTCAATTTATTTATGTATTGTAATATTTCTAAATGTATCTGCTAATCTGACTATAAATAGATTGAATAGTTAATAGCATGACAATGAATAGAAATATCTGGTCTTTGAGTATACTTCCTTTCCTATGTAGAGACAGAAATAGGCCATTTAGCCCACTGAGACTGCTACATCATTCGATCATGGCTGATTTATTTTCCCTCTCCTGACTTCTTGATGTAACCTTTGACACCCTTACTAATCAGTAACCTATCAACTTCATCTTTAAAAATAGACAATGACTTGGACTCTGAGGTTTTCTGTGGCATTGAATTCCACAGATTCACCACCTTCTAGCTAAGGAAATTCCTCCTCATCTCTGTTCTAAAGGGACGTCCTATTCCAAGGCTGTGCCCTCTGGTCCTAGACTCTTCCACTATCGGAGGTATCCTCTTCATATCCATTCTAACTTTTAACATTCAATAGGTTTCAATAAGATGCCTCCTCATTCCTTTAAACTCCAGAAAGTACAAACCCCAAACCAACAAATGCTCCTCATACGTTAATCTTTCATTCTGAGATCACTCTCATAAATGTCCTCTGAACCCTCTCCATGCTGTCCTTTCTTAGATATGGGACCAAAACTGTTCACAATACTCTAACTGTGGTCTGACTAATACCTTAAAAAGCCTCAGCATTATATCTTCTTGATGTTGTAGTTCTCTCAAAATGAATGCTAACATCGCATTACTGCAAGTCAACCTTCAGAAAATCCTGCACTGGATTCCCAAGTCCTCTTTGCACTTCAAATTTCTGAATTCACTCCTGGTTTGAAAACAGTCTATGCCTTTATTCCTTCTACCAAGCTGCATGATCATACACTTCCCCACACTGTATTCCATCTGCCACTTCTTTCTCCACTCCCCTGATCTGTCCAAGTCCTCCAGCAAATTCATTACTTTCTCAAACTACCTGCCCCTCCATCTATCTTTGTGTCATCCACAAACTTGTCAACAAAGCTATCTATTGCATCATCTAGATCATTAACATATACTGTAACGTGAAATTACGGATCGGACATCGAACCCAACTTAGTCATCAGCAATCAGCCAGTAATGGCCCCCTTTATTCCCACTCTTTGCCTTTTGCCAATCAGCCAATCTTCTAACCATGCTAGTATCTCTCCTGTAATATCATGGGCTCTAGCCTTGTTTAAGTCAAAGACTGTTGTCAAAGACATTTTGAAAATCCAAGTAAACAAAATCTAGAGACTCTTTGTCAATCCTGCCTGTTACTTCCATAAAGATTTGTCAGGCAAGATTTTGCCTTAAGGAAACAATGCTGACTTTGACCTATTTTACATTTTGTCTCAAAGTACCTTGAAACCTCTTTCTGAATAATGGACTCTAATATCTTGCCGATCATTGAAGTCAAATTAACTGGCCTTTAATTTCTTCCTTATTATCTCTCTTCCTCCTTAAAGAGTGGAGTGACATTTGGAGTGACTTCTGGAACTACTCTAGGATCTAGTCATTTCTGAAAGATCACTACCTACGCCTTCACAATTTCTTCAGCTACCTCTTTCAGAGCAGTGGCGTGCAGTCCATCTGGTCCAGCTGACTTACTTACTTCAGACCTTTTAGCTTCCCAAACAACTTCTCCTTAGTAATAGCCATTACACACACTTCATCTCCCTGACACTCTCGAATTTCTGGGTATGCTGCTGGTAGCCAGGGTATGGGGTACAGATTATAATGGAAAAGGCATGTAAAAGGGGCAGTATTATGATGGTTGTGGGGTATTTCAATATGCAAGTAGTTTGGGGAAATCAGGTTGTGCTGATGTAAATGCATTTCACTGAATGTTCCGATGCACATGTGACTAATAAATATATATCTAATCTCATCTAATCTAAAGTGTTGGAGTATAGGAAAAGGAATTTGTAGAATGCCTACCAGATGGCTTTTTAGAGTAGATTGTGACTGAGTCTACTAGAAAAAAGGCGATTCTGGGTTGGGTGTTGTGTTATGAATCTGATTTTATTAGGGAGCTTAAGGTAAAGGAACCCTTAGGAGACATTGATAAATAATATGATAGAATTCACTCTGTGGTTTGACAGGGATAAGCTAAAACTGGATGTATTGGTATTACAGTTGAGTAAAGGTAACTATAGAGGCATGAGAGCAGAGCTGGCCAGAGTTGATTGGTTGGGATCACTAATAGGGATAGTGATATTAGCAGTCTTGTGACCATCATGGTATAATTGAAAACATCCTACTGTCAACACAGGTATAGAGAAATAAGCTGGAAATACTATTTCAAGACTCAGCAGATTTATTCATATATGTTTCCTCAGTGACATCATTTAATTTCAGCTTTTTATTTATGCATTATGTTATACACCCTTGTATTTATTGTGCTTCACCTTTCTGTTTACTTACAACTCAATACGTTGTTTATTTTAGCCCATGGAATTAAAACTGTGTTTGATAGGAACTAACCTGCAGGAAACAGATCAATGCAGGTAAGGTGGTTGTGAGTTTTTTCATTGTGCTCCTCGGCAAAAGCAGATTTCAGAATTTGTACTCCATCTAAAATGTTTATTTATGGAAATCACTGCACATTTTTTATGAAGGGAAAACAGTACCATTAAACCTGTACCAGGAATTTCTGCATGGATTATCCAGTGGAAGATTGCTGAAGCCCCAGGAGAAATAGTATAAATAGCTAAAAATGTTCAGATTCAAATATTCTGTTCTTCACAGAGAATACAGGTTATTCCCCTAATTGGAAGAGACCTACTCTTTCCTAAGGTCTGTTGAACCCTCGGGCTCTAAACCGTCAAATCAAATTTATCTCACGCAGTTTATTCAGCTATGATGCTGTTAAAAGATTCTATCAATCTGGACTATAGGCATTTTCTCAGTTGCATCAGCCTCCTTTTGATTTCTCCGAAAAATGAACAGTTACCAGGTTATAGGACATAGAATATTACAGCACAGTACAGGCCCTTTAGCCCATAATGTCATTTCATTTCTTCTTCTTTAGCCCATCATCTACTGGTGCATTGGCCGATGACAGCAACTTCCTGAACTCTCTGTCCTGTGCCGGTTTGATCGGTCGTGGGCC
Organism: Hypanus sabinus; assembly: GCF_030144855.1. NCBI lineage: Eukaryota > Metazoa > Chordata > Chondrichthyes > Myliobatiformes > Dasyatidae > Hypanus > Hypanus sabinus. Next base: position 35,272,895 of record NC_082715.1, on the reverse strand, counting down.
ATCTGCTTTCACCACACGGCCTCTAAACGAAGATCCTTCCTCTCCCAGGGATGAGGTCTTTGAAGTTTCTGTAGCTCTGGGTTTTATGGGAGGGGGTTATAACCCCTTGCCTAAACCTCCTCCTTTCACATGATGGATGTTGTGTCAACCTTCAAAACTACTCTAAAATCAATTTAACCCTTCCCGCCTACACAACCCTCCATTTTTCTATCATCTATGTGCCTATCTAAAAGTTGCTTAAATGCCCATAATGTAGCTGCTTCTACCACCACCCCTGGCAGGATGTTCCATGCACTCACCACTGTGTAAAAAAAAAATTGCACCCTATACGTTCACCCTATACTTTCCTCCAATCACCTTAAAATTATGCCCTTTGTATTAGCCATTTCCACCATGGTAAAAAGTCTTGATCAAAGCCTCTGATCATCTTGTGCACCTCTATCAAGTCCTCATTCTTCTTCACTTCAAGGAGAGAAGCCCTAGCTTGCTCAGCCTAACTTCATAAGCTATGTTCTCTCATCCAGGCAACATGCTGGAAGAACTCCTCTATACTCTCTCTAGGAGGGTGCTATACATACTTCAACATCCACTGTAACAGCAAGTTGGCAGTGTGGAGGATCAGAGGGACCTTGGGGTCAGAGTCCATTGGACACTAGAAGCTGCTATGCAGATTGACTCTGTGGTTAAGAAGGCGTACAGTGCATTGGCCTTCATCAACAGTACAATAGAGTTTAGGAGCTGAGAGGTAATATTGCAGCTATATGGGACCCTAGCCAGATCCCTCTTGGAGTACTGTGCTCAGTTCTGGTCACCTCACGACAGGAAGGATGTGGAAACCATAGAAAGGGTGCAGAGGAGATTTACAAGGATGCCTGGATTGTGGAGCATGCCTTCTGAGAATAGGTTGAGTGAACTCGGTCTTTTTTCCTTGGAGCAACAGAGGATGAGAGGTGTCCTGATAGAAGTGTATAAGATGATGAGAGGCATTGATCGTGTGGATAGAGACTTTTTCCCAGTGCTGAAATGGCTAGCATGAAAGGGCACAGTTTTAAGGTGCTTGGAAGTAGGTACACCTAACAAACTCCACCCCATCTAAACCGCTTGCTCTAGGAAGATACCAATCGATATTTGGGAAATTAAAATCTCCCACCACGACAACCCTGTTATTATTGCACCTTTCCAGAATCTGTCCCCCTTTCCAATCCTTGATGCCCCTGTTACTATTGGGTGGTGTATAAAATACACCCAGTAGAGTTATTGACCCCTTCCTGTTCCTAACTTCCACTCACAGAGACTCGGTAGACAACCCCTCCATGACTTCCTCCTTTTTTGCAGCGTGACACTATCTCTGATCAACAGTGCCACACCCCCACCTCTTTTGCCTCCATCCCCGTCCTTTCTGAAATATCTAAAGCCTGGCACTCGAAGTAACCATTCCTGCCCCTGAGCCATCCAAGTCTCTGTGATGGCCACCACATAATAGCTCCAGGTACTGATCCACACTAATATCTAAGGTAATCATTTTCAGAGGTTCAAGCACCTCCTCTTTCTTGACACCGAAATGTTCTAACATATCAGCCTGTTTTATGCAGTCTTCACAAATGTCATGGCCCCTCTCACTGGTGAATGCTGAAGCAAAGTATTCAGTATTCTCTACCTCCCCTACCCTCCAACTCCAGTTTCTTCTTTTATCCCTGATTAGTCATCTTTCTGTTTTTCACATACGTGAAGAATGACTTGGAGTTTTCTCTAATTTTGCTCACTAAGGCCTTCTCATATGCCCTTCTTGCTCTCCTCAGTACAGTCTTCAGCTCCTTTCGGGTAAGCTTCTATACCTCTTCCTGATCGTTGCTTCCTAAACCTTAAGTAAGCTTCTTTCTTCCTCTTGACAAGATGATCCTTCGCCTTATCACTCTTTCCCTGCCTCTTTGGAACAATCCTGTTCAGAACCTCATGCAAGTGCTCACTAAACAACTGCGCTGCTCCAAAGAGTGCTATATGAGGTCATTCTTACCCTTGGCCACTAGGCTCTATAATGAGTTGAGGAAGTGATGAACCCCTCCTGTTAACTGTTTGTGGTAACTTACTTTTTTTTATTCTTTCTACTTCTCTTCACCTGTAATGCTAGTCTGACAGTGTCATTTCCTTTGGGATCAATAAAGTATCTATCTAAGCAACCTCCACATTTCTATTTTATATTTCCCTGAATAGATCTATTCCCAATTTATGCTCCCAAGTTCCTGCCTAATAGCATCATAACTCCCCCTCCCCCAATTAAATACTTGCCCCTACGATCTCCTTCTCTCCCTCTCCAAAGTTATGGTGGGGGGGTGGGGGGTGGTGTTATGGTCACTATTTCCAAGATGCTCGCCAACCAAGAGATTTGCCTTGCACCAGATCTAGGTATGGCCTCTTTGCTAGTTGGCCTATCTACTTTTTGTGTCAGGATTCCTTCCTGGAAAAACCTAAAAAATTCTAGCCCAACTAAACATTTTGCACTAAGGAGGTGCCAATCAATATTAGGGAAGTTGAATTCACCCTTGACAGCAAATCTATTATTTTACTTTCCAAATCTTGCTTCCCGATCAGCTCCTCGGTGTATCTGTTACTGTTGGGACTTCTGTAGAATAGGCCCATAGAGTGATTGCTCCCTTCCTGATTCTGACTTCCACCCACACTGTCTCAGCAGGCAATCTGTCCACAACGTCCTCCCTTTCTGGAGCTGTGATACTATCCCTAATTAACAGTGCCTCTCCCCCATCTCTTTTTACCTCCCTCCTTGTCTTTTTTGAAACATCTAAGCCCCAGACCATTTAGCAACCATTCCAGCTTCTGTGACAGCCAAGTCTCCATCATGACCACAATGTCGTAGTTCCATGTACTGACTCATGCTCTAAGTTCATAATTCTTGTCCCTAATATTTCTTGCATTAAAATAAAAGCACTTCAACCTATCCCACTGACTGCAATTTTACCTTGTGAGATTTTCCTGACCCTGACAATTGGGAGGCAACATGCCACGTGTGTTGCTCTTTCATGTCCACAGAATCTGCTGTCTGCTTCCCTAACTATTGAATCCACTGTCCACCACCGCACTCTTCTCCTCCCCCCTTCCCTTCTGAGCCACAGAGTGTGACAGTGCCAGAAACTGGTTGCTGCAGTTTTTCCCTGGTAGGTCGTCCCTCCAACAGTGTCCAAACCAGTATAAACAGGGCTACTCTGCACTGTCTATCTATACCCTGTCATTCTCCTGACAGTCACCCATCTATGTGCTTCCTGCAACTTACCTCCCAGCAGCTCCTTCTTCTCCTGTATGAGCCAAACTGCATTCAACTGCAGCTCCAGTTCCCTAACATGGTTTGTATGCAGCTGCAACTGGATGCACTTCATGCAGGTATAATTATCTGGAAGTCTAGAGGTCTCCCAGATCTACTACATCGGACATGAAGAACACACCACTGACCTTGAACCCATTCTCACTACACTTGCTAGGGAGTAATAGAGGAAGAAAGAAGGGAACTTACCAGAAACCTACGTTAGTGGCTGCCACCTCTCCTCGCCAAAGCTGCTTGAGCCTCAAGCTTCCCTCTCTAACACAGGCCCACATTCACAATGGCTGCTCCATTTAAAGCTAACTACTTCTTATCAGTCCTTTTCAACTGCCTAATTGCGATTTCAGGCAGGCAGAATGTCCCAAATGGTACCGATCACTTCTTCAAACCTTGCTCCCACATTGCACTATCCAATGGCTCCTTGTGATCTCAGGCATATCTTTTGTCAGCAAAGACCCAGTTAAGGAAAAGAAGCAGCCATAAGTATAAAGATGGTGATCTGTTATAGTTAAACTTTCACTGTGAAGGCTGTGAATAGATTGGAAATGGGTGCAAGTTAGAGTCCACAAACTAGCTGGGGCTTCACAGATATCCATCTGAAAGTCATTTTCCTGAGGTTAAACCCTTGTGAGGTTTGGGACTTGTGCACTTTCATAACAGAATCAAACCCTGGGAGAGTCTGAGTCACATAATGTGCTGATGGACGTGTAGGTTGCTGATAACTCCTGGTTCTTCCACAAAAAAATGCTAAGTTTCTTCACAAGTTTGCCGATGACACCACTGTTGTGGGCTGAGTCAAATGGGGTGATGAATCCGCAAACAGGAGGGAGATTGAAACTTGACTGAGTGGTGCCGTAACAACATCCTCTTACTCAATGTCAGGAAGACTAAGGAACTGATTGTAGACCAGGAGATCAAAACCAGAGGTCCATAAGCCAGTCCTCATTGGAGGATCAGAGGTGGAGAGGGTTAGCAACTTTAAATTCCTGGGTGTCACTATTTCAGAGGACCTGTCTGGGATCCAGTATATAATTGCAATTAGGAAGAAAGCATGGCAGTGTCTCTACTTCCTTAAGAGTCTGTAAAGATTTGGCATGACATCAAAAACTTTGACAAACTTCTATAGATGTGTAGTCGAGAGTATTGACTGTCTGCATCACTGCCTGGTATGGAATCACCATTGCCTTTGAATGGAAAATCCTAAAAAGAGTAGTGGATTTGGCCCAGTGCCTCACTGGTAAAGCTGTCCCAACCATTGAGCATACCTACATGAAACACAGTCATAAGAAAGCAGCATCCATCACCAGTGACCCCAGTCACCTGCCATCAAGTAGAAGGTAGAAGAACCTCAGGACTCACACCACCAGGTTCAAGTCTAATTCCTACCCCACAACCATCAGGATCTTGAACAAAAGGGGTTAATTTGCCCAAGCACTGAGAAGTTCCCAAAATCAATGGTTCACTTTAAGGACTCAGTACCTTGTTATTTCATGTTATTATTTATTAAGATTTATTTACATTGTCATTTGCACAGATTGTTGTTTTCTGCACTCTGGTTGATCTTTCATTGATCCTGTTATAGTTACTATTCTATAGGTATGCCCACAGGAAAATGAATCTCAGGGTTGAAAATGGTGACATATATGTTGCTTGATAACATTTACTTTGAACTTTGATATAGTGTGTCTCCTTGAGTTATGCTGTGCACAACAATCAAGGCTGAAATGGGGTGAAGTCAGGTGCACTCCAACAAACAAAAAAGCCCCAATACTTCAAATGGGAGTGTGGCTTCAGACAAAAGGAAAACTCTGTAAATCGCAGCTCTGCAAAGATCCTGACATGCTTGTACATTCTCTCTGGACACATGTCAATTTCCTTGTGATTGGGTCACTAGGTGACAATTCTGACATCCAATGTCAACCCATTTTTACTTGCTTCTCATGCTCCAGTTGTTGACCTAATGCCCAAACCTTGCACCTGGAATTTCTAGCTGTCTGCGCTAACCACTTTGCAACATGCAGGGCCAACTGCCAGCTGTCCCGTGAAATGGGGTGTCCTCTGTACTATTATAGGCCTTAGCTGACAGAACTGATACCAGGTCCCAAATGTACCTTGTCAGTTTAGACATTGTTCTGGAACGTCTCTGAGTTATATTGATAATAAGAGTTTCAATAATTAAAATAATGTAACAAATATTAAAAAGAAACAATCAAATTTAATTAAGAATGTAAGGACATATGAAATAGGAGAAGGATTGACCTAGTCTGCTATTCATCAAGAACATAACTGATCTGCACTTTCCCCATGTTCTTTGATGACCGAATAGATAGAAATTTATCAAGTTCTGTTTTAAATGAACAAAGTCTAAGCCTTTGGTTCTATCTCTAACAGAAAACTCCAGAGCTTTACCATCTTCTCTCAGTCCTCAGTGAGAGACTTACTATCTTCAAACCCATGGTCCTCAGTCAACGGAATCATTCTTTCTACACTTACCCCTTTATGCCCTTTTTGAATTTTGTTAACTTTCTTTTTCTAATCAGAATCTCCTCATCTAGCATATATCCTGCTTCTCTCCTTCTCACTCAGGCTGAAAACATATTTTTGTAAATCCTTAAAGCCCAGAAGGAGATCTATTTTGGCATTTAAGTCTATGCCTACTCACTGATCATCCCATTAATTACCTGCAACTCTCTGTAATGTTTCACTGCTAAGGTAATGGTTTCTCTGCAGCAGCAATGTTTGGGTTATGACTGGAGATAACGGGGCTTTGGAATGTGTGCTATCCATTGAGAGGCATGTTGTTTTTTCTTGTGGGGTTGGAAGCAGGGATTCCATGGTCTTTTAGTCAGCGAGAGATGAAGAGAGAAGACGCGAATGGAAAGAGTTGGTAGACTGGCGGATGGAGTGGACTCGGAACGAGGGTCTGAAGGTCAGCGACGATCGGAGGAGGTTGATGGGGAACGAATGGATGAACCTGTGAGCTCCAACGTGCCCCTTAGACAATTTCATTAACATTTTTCTTTTTATTTTCTTTACTAACCCTATAGCCAGATTTGTAAGTGTGCAATGCATCAGGTGGCATCCACACAACGAGAGTTCTCAGTTTGGCCGGGTTAGAGGCTGTCTTGTCCTAGATAAATGCATGCTAGCCGAACCTGAGGTCACGATTGTGGGGGTATCATTCCAGGATTGATTCTTTTGGATGCTGTGAGATTGCCCTGTGCATTGTGTGTTTAAATCTGTGCTGGTATGGATGCTGTCAGGGTGGAGTACTGGTAACTAATGTGTGCATGTTGAGTGGGGTGGAAATTCGTACCCTGGATGAATTGTTCGATGTTTGATGTTTGTGTACGGTTAAAGTTGTTGGCAATGTTGAGGTTTGATAAAATGGCAGGTTCAGACCTTGTATTGGTTCAGACTAGCACTGATGTAATGGTAGTGGACTGCCGGCATCTATCGGTGCCCCAGGTGAGGTGGGGCCGTGTCCTGTCCGTACTGTCAGGGAGGAGAGGAACGTAACGGAGCGGGCTGAGTCACAAGTGGAGTTTCCTGTAGCTGTGGGTGGGCGACTTCAGAGACAGGGTTCTTCCGTTTCGGAGGAGTGAGGGGGAAGAGTGGTCGGATTTGGAATGTCTAATTAGTCCCTGTCCCACAGGGAAGAGTGAGAATTCTGAGGTAATATCTGTCCTTACCTCTCTGGCGAATGAATGGAAAAATACCCAGGTTCAAAGTGCCTGCTCTGGTATGCTCCGCCTATTCTCTGGAATAATGGCCACCGCCGAGGGGGAAGAGGAGTGTGAGACCTGGGCAGAGCAGACCTCTTAATTGTTAGATGACTGGCAACACTCTGATGATGTAAAGCAACATAGATTGGTTGAGAGTTTGAGTGGGCGAGCCGCTGATGTGGTGAGAGCTGTGAAAACATGCCAACCTTTAGCTAAACTTGTCGATTATATGTGCACATTGGAGAGTGCCTTTGGTACGACAGGGAGCCCACTGGAGCACATAGTGAGGTTTCAGAACATGTGTCAGAAGGGGGAGAAGCTTTCTGCTTTTATTTTCTGACTAGAGAGGCAGCTAAATTGTTGCAGCGCGGTGGGGGGGGGGGTCATTCAGGCGGCAGAGGTGGATCAGATAAGAATGGACCAGACAGCCAGTCCCATGGCCAGATTGTGTGTGGTCTCTGACAGTCTCGTGAGATGCGCCCCCCCCCCTCCATCTTTTGTTGAGCTGATCAGAGAGGTACGGGAAGAGGAGAATGTGTTAGAGGCAGGGTACAGTCCTCGGTAGTGGTCCCCTGCGGTGAAGTGACCACAGAGAGCCTACCTCGGGAAGCGGTAGAGGAGATTGTGACAGAGTTGAGACCTGAGGTATGTCGGCTGTTACTAGTGGGTGTGACCCCTCCCCCATATTATGGAGGTGATGGGGGGGTGGCAGATCGCCAATGGGACGAACAATGCAGAAGGCTGCTGGCAGCAGGTGTCACACCAGAAGGAGAGTGAGCCCCCGGGTACCTCAGCAGGGAGAGTCGTTGGGAAAACTTAGAGGAGACCCAGTGAGGGAACAGCCCGGTGTCTGTGGGGGAGCACATTCCCAGCAATGTACCAAGGAACTCCTGAAAGCAAAAGCCCAATTCCTGAAAGCTTAATGAGACCATGCTCCAGTGTGTGGCTACAGATAGAGTGTATTTATGCTAAAGCCATACTGGACACAGATCACAGGTCACGTTGCTGTACCAATCATTTTACAACTGGTATCTGAAGCATTTACTGTTCAGTGAACTGGAGACCTGGGGTCTTAGTGTAGGTGATTATCCGTACGATGGCTATTTGTCAGTGAAACTGTTGTTTTCGGAGGCCGATGTGGGAGTGTCTGAGCTTCTTGATACATTATTGCTGGTTTGTCTGGACCCTATTGAGACTTCAATTCTAGTGGGGACCAACACCCCTCTTGTGAGGAGGCTCAGGGGGGCCTGCGAGGAGAAGGTTGGCGAGAGCTTTCTGGGAACATTGACCGTGCTCCTGGGGTTTTGAGCTGCTTTTGAGGAAGCACGTGGCAGCATCGGGCTGGATACTGAGTTTAGATGAGGGACTGTGTAGTTCACTCAGACGAAGCCACTGGTGGTACGGCCCGGGGAAGTAGCGAGAGTGATGGGACTCCCAAATTTCACGGAGACCTTCTTAGTGGACACCCTGGAAGACCACGAGGGGGAGTTGGGATTTCCTGCTGGGGTACTGGTGAGGCCTAAATGCAGAAGCCCTCAGCTGTACAGGCGAGCAGGATTGCAGTGATTGACAGGAACACTACAAAGAGAGAGGTCACCTTCAAGAGGGGGGTGCCCCTGGAGCATCTGTTCCTGGTGACGGTAATGTCTGGTGTCCCTGTGAGACAAGCCGGGAAGAAACTATTGGAAAAAGTGGGGAAGTTGACTGCTGAGTCATTCAATTTCAGGGACTCCCCGGTTCCTGCGGGTTGGAAGAGGAGGTTGTAGAGAAGATGTTGAAGCTGTACAGTGTCTTTTCCACTGACGAGTTTGATGTGGGTTGTTCCAAGAGCACTCATCACACTATTGGGGTGACCGAGGACAGCCCGTTCAGAGAGAGGTCATGGAGACTGGCCCCTACAGAAGTGGAAGACATTCAGCAGCATTTGTGTAAGTTGAAGGAGGCTGGGATCATCACTGAGTCCCAAAGCGCCTATGCGTCCCCAATAGCAGTAGCCAGAAAGAAGACTGGGAAAGTACGGATGTAAGTGGACTATAGGACTCTGAACTGGCACACCGTCCCTGACCAGTATACTGTCGTAAGGATTGAAGATGCGTTGGCCTGTCTCAGTGGTGCAAAGTGGTTCAGTGTGCTGGATTTGAGGAGTGGATATTACCCGATCCCCACGAATGAGGCTGACAAAGAGAAGATGGTATTTATATGTCCTCTGGGATTTTTCCAGTTTGAAAGGATGCCCCAGAGCATCTCGGGAGCTCCTGCAACCTTTCAGCGGGTCATGGAGAAGGTTGTGGGGGATATGAACTTGCTTGAGGCATTGATGTATCTGGATGACCTCATAGTGTTTGGATCCACCTTGGAGGAGCATGAAGCCAGGCTGCTGAAGGTTATCAGTCGCTTGAAAGCTGAAGGGTTAAGACTTTCCATGGACAAGTGTCAGTTCTGCAAAAAGTCTGTTAACTATGTTGAGCACATCGTCTCATGGTATGGCGTAGGTACAGACCCAGCTAAGATAGTCGCGGTGACCACTTGGCCAAGACCCCAGACTGGGAGCGCTCTGCGCTCGTTCCTTGGGTTCTGTGGTTACTATCGGAGGTTTGTAAAGGGCTACGCAAAGTGAGTCACCCAATGAATCAACTTCTGTGTGGTTACCCTCCCTTGGGGTAGAAAGGGAGGGGGGAAAAAAGGACAGGAGGGTGGAGAGTATCTTAACTCATCGGAGCAATTTGGACCAAGGTGGGATGCAAAATATGAAAAAGCCTTTCAGACATTGAAGGAGCTGCTGACCCAGGTGCTGGTGCTGGCTTTTGCAGACCCCCTGATTGCCTTACGTATTGCATACGGATGCCAGCTGAGAAGGCTTGGCGGGCATCCTGTGTCAGGATCAGGGCATTGGGTTGAGACCCGATGTGTTTGTCAGTCAGAGTTTGTCGCGCTCTGAGAAAAACTATCCCACACAGTTTAGAATTTCTGGCGTTGAAATGGGCTGTGGTAGATAAACTGAGTGACTACCTCTATGGGGCCAAGTTTGAGGCGAGGATGGACAACAAGCCCCTAACTTATATCCTGACTTCGATGAAACTGGATGCCACAGGCCATCAGTGGATGGTGGCGTTGTCTGCCTATGATTTCAGCCTGAAGTACCAGCTGAGAAGCAGGAACATTGATGCTGATGCTTTGTCCCGATGGGTGCATGAGGAATTGGTCAGGGACAAGGAGTGGGAGAGCGTTCCTGCCCCGGTGGGTGAAGGCCCTGTGTAAGTTTGCCATCACCATGAAGGCAGAGGGAAAGGAGGGGCAGGATCGAGCGGTGGATCAATTGGGAGCTTCTGACGACGCCATCCCCAAGTTTACTATAACCTGACTGCTCTGAAGACAAATCAGCTGGGGACCCTGTCCCTAGAACCCGATGCCAGTAACACAGTGAATGTCTTAGTCATCAGGGACCAGATACGTGCAGGCTTTTCCTACCAAGGACCAGACGGTGTCAACGGTGGCCAAAGTGTTATGGGAGAAGTATTTCATTTATTATGGCCTTCCCAGGCAGATACATAGTGATCAGGGATGGGGTTTCGAGAGCAGACTCATCCATGAATTACTGGAGTCGAGAAGTTGAGGACCACATCCTAATACCCACATGGTGATCCCGTGAGGTTTAATCAGACCTTGCTGGACATGGTCAGGACCCTGGAGATCAGCAAGAAGAGCAGCTGGAATCAACATATTGGACACCTGGTTCACAGTTACAACTGTACACAAAATGAAGCTACTGGGTACTCACCATATTATCTGATGTTGGGGCGCAAGACGAGGTTGCCCATTGACCTTTGCTTTGAGACTGACGAGGGTGACTTACCACTGAAGACTTATCTGAAGAATGTGTCTGACATGAGAAAGTAGCTGAAAAGAGCTTATGAATTAGCTGGGGTTGCAGCTGCCAAGCAGAATCAAGGAATGAGAGGAGGAATGATCAAAAGGTGAGGTTCTCCCAACTCCTCCCTGGAGGTCGGGTCCTCATAAAGAATATGGGGCTACCTGGGAAACATAAGTTGGCTGACCGCTGGATAGCTACGCCCTATGTGGTGGACAGCAAGATGCCAAACCTACTAGTTTTCCAGGTGAAACCAGAGGATGGGAATGGGCCTGTCAAGATTCTCCATCGGAACCATCTGCTGCCCCTGGGGCAGGAGGTGCAGGTAGACCCAGAGCCCGGCTTGGAGACTACACCTAGTAAGAGGACTCTGCAGAAATGCGGGGCAATTACATGGCCCCCAACAGGTGAGGTTAGGCCGGTCCCCACCCCTGAGAGGGATACTGATTCAGAGGATGAGGACCTGGATGTGAGGTATATGCTACCTTTTACTAACTCCCCATTGATTGAGGAAGAGACCTCCAGCCCTTCTCCCGTTGAGTGAGGTGAAGTGGGGGGACAGCCTGGATTGCAGAGGGACCCTGCAAGTGATGAGGCGGGGCTTGTCCATGGGACAGAGGGGTTCGAGTTGCAGATGGGCACGAGTGATAGGCCGGGGGAGGCCTCGACAGGTAGACCAGAAGTATCCCCAATCGTGTTTGAACCTGAAGAGTTAGGTGAGGCAGTACTGAGGTCTCAGAGAATTAGGAGACCACCAGATAGGCTGGCCTACATAACACTGGGGGAATAGAGTGTGACCTCTACCATTTTGCGGAGCTATGTTACTGCCCTTTACACCTAGGTTGGACTTTGTGCTTTGCAGGAAGGGGTGGCGAATTATTTCAATGTCGTCAGGACATGACTAAATTTGGTGGGGGGGAGAATGTAACGTGTTGTAAGGTTTCACTGCTAAGGTAATGGCCGCTCTGAAATGTTTCCCTGCTAATGTAATGGTTTCTCTGCAGCAGCAGTGTTTGGGTTATGACTGGAGATAACAGGGCTTTGGAATGTGTGCCATCCAATGAGAGACGTGTTGTTCTTTCTTGTGGGACTGGGAGCAGGGATTTCATGGTCTTTTTGTCGGTGATAGATGAAGAGAGAAGACGCGAATGGAAAGAGTTGGTAGACTGGCGGATGGAGTGGACTCGGAGCGAGGGTCTGACGGTCAGCGACGCTTGGAGGAGGTCGATGTGGAACAAATAGACGAATCTGTGAGCTCCAACGTGCACCTTAGACTGTTAAAATGGCCATTTTTCTTTTTATTTTCTTTACTATCCCTATAGTCAGATCAAGATTTATGAAGTTCAATCATTTAATTGCATACGGTGTACTGTTTGATATTTTGCGGTTCGGATTTGTAACTGGGCAACACATCACGCGGCATCCACACAAATGAGATTTCTCAGTTTGGCCGGGCCAGAGGCTGTCTTCCCCTAGACAAATGCATGCTTGCCGAACCTGAAGGTTACATACCTCACAAATGTTTCACGTTTTTCTCCACATGCCCATCATCTCAACTCATCAGCTGAAACTAGGGAGAATTTACAGTGGCTAATAAACATCCTGTTAATTAGCCTAATTAACGTAGTGACTGGGATGAAGGAGGAAACCAGAGCATCTGGAGGAAACAATTGGGTGAACATGCTAATTGTCTGTAGACAGCACGGAAGGTCAAGATTGAACCCAAGTTGCTGGAGATGCACGAGATAGACCACTGTGTTGCCCACATCTACATTTTCTTGTGATCTCACAATCCCACTTACTGTTGTTTGGTACCACTAGTAAGTCTGGAAATAGGTATGACATTTTCTCTATTCAAAGTTCAACATAAATTTATGATCGAAGTACATATATGTCACCATATACAACTCTAATATTAATTTAACATACTCAATAAATCCATAATAGAATAATAACCATAATAGAATTAATGAAAGACCACACCAACATGGGTGTTCAACCAATGTGCAAAAGACAACAAACTTTGCAAGTATAAAAAGAAAGAAATAGTAAAAATGAATAAATAAGCAATAAATATCAAGAACATGAGATAGAGAGTTCTTGAAAGTAAGTCCATAGGTTGTGAGAAAAATTAAGTGATGGAGCAAGTGAAGTTGAGTAAAGTTATCCCCTTTGTTTCAAGAGCCTGATGGTTGAGGGGTAATAACTGTTCGTGAACCTGGTGGTGTGACTCTTAAGGCTCCTGAACCTTCTTCCTGATGACAGCAGCGAGAAGGGAGCGTGACTCGGGTAGTGGGGTTCCCTGATGATGGATGCTGCTAAAATGCTTCAGGTCGATATTGTCAATGATGGGGAGGGCTTTCCCTGTGATGGATGGACCATATCCATGACATTTTGTAGGATTTTCCATTCAAGGACATTCGCGTTTCCATACTAGGCTGTGAGGCAATCACTATGTCATTGCTGAATCTCTGCAAACTCCTAAGGAAGTAGAGGCACTGTCATGCTTTCTTCATAATTGCACATGTGCTGGGCCCAGAACAAGTTCTCCAAAATGATAACATTGAGGAATTTGAAGTTGCTGATAGTCTCCACCTCTGACAGTCCGATGAGGACTGGCTCGTGGACCTCTGGTTTCCTCTTCCTGAAGTCAGTAATCAGCTCCTTCATCTTGCTGACATTGGGTAAGAGGTTGTTGCTGTGGCACCACTCAGCTAGATTTTCAATCTCTCTCTACATATGCTGATTCCATTAGCACCTATGATTCGGGATGGTGTCATCAGCAAACTTGAATACGGCATTGGAGCTGTACTTAGCTACACAGGCGTACGTGTAAAGTGAGTAGAGTAGAAGGCTAACCACACAGTTTGAGGTGCACATGTGCTGATGGAGATTATAAGACCATTAGACCATAAGACAAACGAGCAGAATTAGGCCATTCTGCCCATCAAGTCTGCTCCACCATTCCGTCACGGCTGATCCCAGATCCCACTCAACCCCATACATCTGCCTTGCCTTATCCTTTGATGCCCTGACTGATCAGGAAACAATCAATTTCTGCCTTAAGTATATCCACGGCCTTGGTCTTCACTGCAGTCTGTGGCAGTGCATTCCACAAATTTACTACTCTCTGGCTAAAAATATTCTTCCTTACCTCTGATCTAAATTTTGAGGCTATGCCCTCTAGTTCTGTATACCCCAACCACAGGAAACATCCTCTCCACCTCCGCCCTGTCCAGTCCTTTCAACATTTGGTAGGTTCCAATGAGCTCCTCCCGCATTCTTCTGAATTCCGGTGAGCACAGGCCCAAAGCTGCCAATGTTAATCCCTTCATTCCCAGAATCATCCTTGTGAACCTCCTCTGGACTCTCTCCAACGACAACACATCCTTTCTGACAATAATCCAAGTGTGGCTGGGCTAATGTCTTATAAGGACTCAGCATTATCTGCTTGCTTTTATATTCTATTCCCCTTGAGATAAATGCCAACATTGCATTTACCTTCTTTACCACAGACTCAACCTGTAAATTATGGAGAGGAGATTGTTGCCAATCGGAAATGATTGGGGTATGCAAGTGAGGAAATCGAGGATCTAATTATACAATGAGGGACTGAGGCCAAGGTCTTGAAGTTTATTGATTAGTTTTGAGGGGATGGTGGTATTGAATGCCGAGCTGTAGTATAAAGGGGATCCTGATGTATGCATTTTTGCAGTCCAGATGTTCCAAGTGAGTGAGGAGCCAATGAGATGGTACTTGCTGTGGACCTGTTATTCCAGTAGGCAAATTGGAGTGGATTCAAGTTGCTTGTCTGGCAGGAACTTGTATATTTCATCACCAATGTTTCAAAACACTTCATTGCTGTGGATATAAGTGCTACTGGACAATAGCCATTGAGGCATATTACCACATTCTTCTTAGGCTTTGATAGAAGAGAAGCCTGCTTGAAGCAGGTGGATACCTCAGACTGCTGAAGTGAGAGGTTAAAGATCTCAGTGAACACTCCAGCCAGGTCTTTAGTTCTTGGCCAGGTATCCTGTCTGGGCTGAATGCTTTTCACCCTCTTGATGGCTGCTCGCATGTTGGCTTCAGAGACTGAAATCACATAGTCATTGGGGACTGTGGGAGTTTCTTCATGTTTTGACAGTCGAAGTGAGAAGAAATAACATTGAGCACATCTGGAAGTGAAATCCTGTTGTCACCAATGTGGCTTGAATTTACTGTATAAGAGGTAGTGTTCATGCCCTGCCACAACTGTCAAGTATCCTTCGTTGATTCAAGTTGAGTTGGGAATTGCCGCTTCACCTGTGGGATGGCATTCTGGAGATCATACCTGGACCTCTTGTAACTTTCTTGGTCACTGGACTTGAACACCTCTGATCTGGCCCTCAGCGGATCTCAGATCTCATGGTTCATCCAGGGCTTTTGGTTGGGGAAGACTCTGAACGATTTTGTGGGACATAATCTTCTACAACTCTTTTAATAAAGTCTGTGACAACTGTGGTGTATTCATTCAGATCCACAGTTGAGTCCTTGAACACAGCACAGCCCACCGACTCGAATCATTCCGGTAGCCGCTCTTTTGCCTCCCGTGACCATCTCCTTGTTGTCCTAGTCTCTGACGCTTTGCTGTTTGGCCTCTGCCTGTGTGTAGGTAGGAGAAGGACAGTCAAGTGATAAGAGTTGCCAAAATGTGGTCGGGGCACGGAACGGTAGGCATTCTTTATTTTAGTATAACAGTGGTCTTGAGTGTTAGGTCCTCTGGAGATACAGGTTATATGCTTATGGAAAACAGGCAGAGTTTTCTTCAGATGTGTCTGGATGAGGCCTGGTTTGAAATGAATTGGGATGGACTGTTTCTTGTTTGCAGTCAGCATCATGCGGTGTCACAATTGCTTGATTATAGCTAAATAATTAGTATAAATGGTGAAAAGTGGGATCCAAAGCACTGATAATTGTGGTACTCCATTCATCCCAGCCTGGCAACCTAAGAAGGATCTGTTTATTCTCACTTTCTGTATTTGCTTAATAACCAATCCTCAATCCAAGACAGAATATTATCCAGAATTGCACATGCTCCAAGCTTGTTAATCAAATTCCCATGTGCTGCTTTATCAGTAGCCTCTCCTAATTTTAAGTCCACTTCATCCATTAGTTTCTCTTTATTTTCCTGCTTGTCACATTCTCCAAGGCTCCTGCTGTTTAGTCAGATGGATCAACTCACCTTGGCAAAAACCTGATATTCTCCTTTCCTTTGACATTGTGGAACACTGACTAATAACTCTTGTGCAAAGAATCTCTCTAGGGTCTGAAAACCACTCTTGACTGGAGATTGCTGGTTGTCAAATTAAAATTAGAGAATGAATGAAGAGGTAAAATGTATGAAACAAATGGCCATGTAAATGATAGTCATGATCCTCGAACCTCCTGTAAAAACTAATCAATTTATGGAGCAGAAATAAAAACAAAAACCGCTGGTCAAACTCAGTGCACCGTGGAGACAAATGTTTCTGGTCAAGACCCCACATCAGGGAAGGTAGCTCGTACAGAGAGGCGGGAGGGAGGGATAAGACAGAGGCTAGTAGGTAATAGATGGGACAAGGTGAGGCAGGGGATAATAGATGGATGGAGCTCATGTTTTTAGCGTCCCTATCTGCTTCCACCTATCACCCCAGCCTCTGTACAAAAAAAAACTCTTTCTTCCCTACCTGGCACTATCTGCCCATCATATTCACTCTTAGTCCTGATCCAGGGTCTCAACCCAAAATATTGACCATTCACCAAGCTGCCTGACCCACTGAATTTGTCCATCAGTTTTCTTTCTGCTTCAGCATCTTGTGAATACAGTAATGGTGTTACTTGATCAGATTTACTAACTAAACCAGCTGTTGTACTGTGCTAGAAGAAAGTTCACAAATCACAGAAGGCATAGTGTATCCTCGCTCTAATAAACATGTTTTAATACCCTGAAGCTTCAGGCAATCTAGTTTCATAACTTGATGCACTTGAGCGTCAGTGAGGAAATAAAATGATTTTACTCGTAGCTCAGGTCGCCAAATCAATACGCATCCCTGTTAGGAAGTGTAGGATAAGCTGTTCAGTGATTTTGTCCATTGTCATCAGCAGTGCATGTCGTGTCTTTGCAGTGTGCAGTGTGGATATAGCAGGCAGAAACGGCTTGCTACTGTTATTCGGGCATACCTGCCTCATTACTTCTGCACCAAAACTGCTACTAAAGCTTTTTGTTAATATTGATTTGACATGATTTTATTTCACACAGTAACAGGTGACTGGATTTGATTTGAAGAGGCAGAATGTTTTGATTTATGAATTTTATTCCCCTTGAACAGTTGTGGTTTCAGTTTCACGCCTGTCAGGCTGACTTTATGATGAGTGCTTCTGTGTGGTGTACGGGCTGGTTTACCATGGATGCTGAAAACAAACTACAAGTGTACCAATGTCACTGTTATGTTGCAGAAAAAGGAAAATGGTTTTAAATCTCTTCAGTTAGTGGAAAACAGAGGTTTCAGGGCAGCTTATAGGATTAGGGATCAATTTTATTTGCCATATATATTTACATTTGTTGGGAATTTGCTGTGGTGTGTTAGTGTATAATGCAACAAAAAACAACAGCATTCAACAATTACACAAGATAGCAAAGATTTTGCTTCCTGAATACTTTTGGGAGTATCTTCTGGATTTTGGGTTGCTGATCATGTAAATCACCATGAACTTTTCCTCTCATGCACCGTTTTTCAAAAATCGCCTACATTTGTTATTTCACTTCAGAATTCAAGTCAGAATAACTGATACCAAGATTAAGGAAGGCATTTTCATTGGTCCACAAATCAAACAGGCCATCAATGACAGGCAATATGAAGAACTTCTTGTGGGACTGGAGGAAACTGCATGGAAGGCATTGAAGGATTTTGTTGAAAATTGTCTTGGCAACTACAGAGCACCCAACTCTGTGCAGTTGGTTGACAACATGCTTCAAGCATACAAAACCATGAACTGCAACATCTCATGAAAGATTCATCTTCTGCATTCCCATTTAGACTTCTTCCTTGCAAATCTGGGCACTGTCAGTGACGAGCATGGCGAAAGGTTTCACCAGCACATTGCAATCCTGGAGAAATAGTGTCAGCACATCTGGAACCCATCAGCACTGGCTGATTATCATTGGACACTTCAGCAAGCCGTCTCAGTCACTGAGTACAAATGAAAATCATCAACAAAACAGTTTTAGCTTATTTGAACTATTGTAAAGCATCAGCACCGTTATGCAATTAAACCCATTACATTCAAAAAAAGTTAATTTCTTGCTCTCCAGTTCCTCCGAGAGACAAGTATTC
This sequence comes from Hypanus sabinus, assembly GCF_030144855.1. NCBI lineage: Eukaryota > Metazoa > Chordata > Chondrichthyes > Myliobatiformes > Dasyatidae > Hypanus > Hypanus sabinus. Next base: position 35,254,616 of record NC_082715.1, on the reverse strand, counting down.
TGAAATCCTATTCGCATTCAGCTTCAAGTGGTCTATCATAAACAAAAAAACTTCTGAGGGAGCAACACTTTCTAAAAAATTTGTTATCTGGTGTTATAAGAAAAAAGAATTGTATTAAAAAAACTTAGAGGTTAAAGTACAAACATGGAATAAATGCATAAATACCATAATGTATTTACAATGTAAAGAGCATTATGAAAAGTGTTTTAAAGTGTTTACGATGTGATTAGAGTGATAGAAAGAAGGGGTGGGAGTGGCTAACTAGAATGGTTGATCAGATTAACTGCCTGGGGAAAGAAGGCCCTGTAAAAATTTTTACAATAGAGTAAATTTCCACTTTGACTATTTGGGTGGAAATTCAGCATAGCCAATATTATCTTTCACTGAAAGGTTATGTTCCACTGGGCATGGATGATTAAGAGTGATGTAACTGAATTACTTAAATTGATGTTTTAATAGTGTAGATAAGAGGATCAATTTCCTCTGTTGAACAGTCTAGAACAGGAAGCAACACTCTTAAAACTGGAGGCAAACCCTTCAAAGAATGATACCTGGGAGCATTTCTTTGCACCAGGTAGAGATCTGCAGCTCCCACCTAAACTCTGCTGAATATGAATCAACCCTGAGGCTGGTAGATTCCCATAAGCGAGAGTTTAAAGTGGTTAAATTCAGGCCGGCCGTGAACTAATGGAATGGGGAATAGTTGTGAAGAACTGATTGGCTTACTTCTGTACCAATATCCCTAATTCACTGAAATAGATATCTGGTTATTTGTCTCATTTCCATTTCCAGTTCTCTGTTGAATACAAATTAGCTAATATGTTATAATCAATGTAAAACTGTATGAAACAAAGGGAGAAGGCTGTTGTGGTGTGACTTCATATTATCGCCATGTTTCACGAAATGTCCTGTCCAGACCCCCTGTCCCACTTCTGGATGGCCATCCATATCGCGATCTGGCGGTACCTCAACGAACTGAGATTTCAGAACTACCCTTCAGATGATGGCATTCATCCTTCAGCTATCCTCAGATGGGACCTTCAACTAAAGAGGCCAGAGCACTGTCCAGGCACTCTCAGGGGGTGTCCATGCATAGTTACTAATCGGAAGGGACCTTCTTCCTTACTCATAAGTTACCTCAAGAATTGTTACATCAAATATTTATCACTAGGGCATTTTGTCGCCCAGACCAGGAATCCATTACCCATAAATCAATGGTCCCATGCCTGGAAATATAGTTGTTATCAACTATGGATGAACTAAAGAGTTGCTCCTGAAGAGTTATGAGTAAAAGGCAAGTATTGGAATTGTAGAATTATTTGGGGTTCTAAAATGAAATAAACCTAGTTTTTAAATTCAGACTTCTTCGTTTCTATAAATGATTTATAAAATTTATAATTGTACACTTCAAATTGGTTGTCTACACTTGCGTACCTTTAGAATAAAATTTATTTTAGTGCACCAATAAATATTAGAAGTGTCGTGTGTATGAATAGGTAGGTGAGCTTAAAGAATTTAAAAGCATAATTTTACAGATTCCGATTATTAATGAAGGACGTTCAATATGAACTCAACATAAATTGGTTCACAGTTGGAAGGGCTAAAATTGTCATTTAAAAAAACATTTAATTCCATTATCCTTCAAAATAGTAATGAGCACAAAAAAGATGATATAACATGCACTATATCTAACATTTGCTGACATCTGTTTTAAATTCTCTGTTTACACCAATTCACAAATTGTGCAAATATATTAACACTACGTAGCTTGTGCAATTAATGATGACAACCTTTGGAGTAATTAAGATTGTGATAAGCTATCAATCATTTCCCAGTTCTCCTGAGCAAAGATGTGCAATTGCTATCTGAATCATTGAAACCATGAACTAAAACTATTTCAGGAGCTGTGATGTGTAAAGCAGGAGGTGCATGAGGAAGGGTTAGATCATAAGACAAAGGAGCAGGATTAGGCCATTCAGCCCATTGAGTCCGCTCTACCATTCCATCATGTTTGATCCTGGATCCCACTAACCCCCAGACACCTGCCTTCTCGCCATAATCTTTGATTCCCTGACCAATCAGGAAACTATCAATTTTCACTTTAAATATACCCACAGTCTTGGCCTCCACAGCTGTCTATGGCAGAGCATCCCACAGATTTGCTGCCCTCTGGCTACAAAAATTCCTCCTTATCTCTGTTCTAAAGGGACGCTCCTCAATTTTGAGGCTGTGCCCTCTAGTTCCCCCACCATAGTAAACATCCTCTCTACATCCACCTTACCTAGTCCTTTCAAAATTTAATAGGTTTCAATGAGATTCCCTGCATTCTTCTACATTCCAATGAGTTCTGGCCCAAAGTTGCCAAATGCTCCTCATATGATAACCCCTTCATTCCTGAAATCATCTTTGTGAACCTCCTCTGGACTGTCTCCAATGACAACACATCCTTTCTGAGATGAGAGGCCCACAGTCTCTGTTGACCATAATCCAAGTGCGGCCTGACTAGTGTCTTGTAAAGGCTCAGCATTATCTCCTTGCTTTTATATTCTATTCCCCTTGAAATAAATGCCAACTTTGCATTTGCCTTCCTTACCACAGACTCAAACTGCAGATTAACCTTCTAGGGGTCTTGCACAAGTACTCCCAAGTCCCTTTGCACGCTTGATATTTTGAATTTTCTCCCCATTTAGATAATAGTCTGCACGTTTGTTCCTTTCACCAAAATGCATTATCTTACATTTCCCAACACCATATTCCATCTGCCACTTTTTTGCCCATTCTTCCAACTTGTCTAAGTCCTTCTGCAATCACATTGCTTCCTCAGCACCACCTACCCTTCTACCTATCTTCCTATCATCCACAATCTTTGCCACAAAGCCATCAATTCCACTATCCAAATCATTGACAAACATTGTGGAAAGTAGCCGTTCCAATACTGACCCCTGAGGAACACCACTAGTCACTGGCAGCCAACTAGAAAAGACCCTTTTTATTCCCACTTGCAGTGTCCTGCCTGTCGGCTATTCCTCTATCCATGCCAGTATCATTCCTAAAATGCCATGGAATGTTATTTTGTTAAGCAGCCTCATGTGTGGCCACTTATCAAATGCCTTCTGAAAATCCAAGTAAATGACATCCACTGCCTCTCCTTTGTCCACCTGCTTGTTACTTTCTCAAACAACTCTAACCAATTTGTCAGGCAAGATTTCTCTTGACAGAAACCATGCTGACTTTGACTAATTTTATCATAAGTCTCCAGGTACCTTGAAACCTCATCCCTAATAATAGACTCTAACACTTTCCCATTGACAGAGGTTAGGCAAACTGGCCTATAATTTCCTTTCTTTTGCCTTTCCCTTTTCTTAAAGAGTGGAGTGACATTTGCAATCTTTCCATCCTCCGGAACCATGCCAGAATCAAGTGATACTTGAAAGATCATAACCAATGCATCTGTTATCTCTTCACCATCCAATTTCAGAACTCTGGATGTAGCCCATCTGACCCAGGTGACTTATCCACCTCAAGACCTTTTAGTATACCTAGCACTTTTTCCTTTGTAATAGCAATGGCACCCATTCCTGCTCCCTGACACTCAGGGTCCTCTGGCACACTGCTCATATCTTCCACAGTGAAGTCTGATGCAAAGTACTCATTAAGTTCATCCCCCATTACAACCTCACCAGCATCATTTTCTGGTGGTCCAATATCAAATTTCATCTCCCTTTTACTCTTTTATATCTGAAAAAACTTTTAGTATCCTGCTTTATACTATCAGCTAGTTTGCCCTCATATTTAACCTTCTTTCTTCTTATAGCTTTTTAGTTGCCTTTTGTTCAATTTTATAAACTTACCAATCATCCAACTTCGCAATCACTTTTGCTACATTATATGCCCTTTCCTTGGTTTTTATGCAGTCTTTAACTTCCCTTGTTTACCCTTGCCATTTGAGAACAACTTCTCTGTGGGACATCTTTATCCTTCACCTTGTGAACTATTCCCAGAAACTTTAGCCATCCCTGCTCTGCCGTCATCCCTGCCAGTATCCTTCTCCAATCCACCTGGGCAAGCTCCTCTCTCACACCTCTGTAATTCCCTTTATTCCATTGTGATACTGGTACATCTGACTTGTGCTGCTCCCTTTCAAATTGCAGTATGAATTCAATCACTGCCTCCTCAGGGTTCCTTTACATTAAGTCCCTAATAGAATCCAGGTTATTACAGAACACCCAATCTAAGATAGCCTTTCCCCGAGTAGGCTGAAGCATAAGCTGCTCTAAAAAGCTAGCTCGTACGCTTTCACCAAATTCCGTCTCATGCGATCCAACTCCAATCTGATTTTCCTGGCCCCCTTGCATATTGACGTTCCCTATTACAATGTTACATTACCCTTATTATATGCCTTTTCCAGGTTCCTTTGCACTCTCAAACCCACCTTCAGTCCTGTATTCTTCACCCTTTTGAATTTTGCTTCTATGGTACAATTTAACTCTTTGCTCTGACTGTCTTTGTACCCAGTCATTGGCTTGTCGTTCCTTACATTCATGTTACACCTATCATCTACGTGTAAACCTGCTGGCTCATCCTCAGCTCTATCATCCTGGTTCCCATCCACCTGCCATAATAGTTTAAACCACTCCCAAAAGCCTTAGCAAACCTACCTCCAAGGATATTGGTCCAGCTGGGATTTAAGTGCAACCTCTCCCTTTTGTACAGGTCCCAATGATCCAGAAATCTGAATTCCTGCCTCCTGCTACAATTTTTCAGCCATGCATTTATCTGCCACCTCACTCTATTCCTGTCCTCACTGTCACATGGTACAGGCAGCAATCCTGAGAATACTACCCTGAGACTGAGGTTGAGAGGGTGTTGGTTAATGACTACTTCAACCTCATTCCCCAAGTATGTTCTTGAACAGATTGTTCTACACTATGAGTCAGACCTCCCAGATTTAGATTTGTTTATTTATTTCATGTATATTGACGCGTACTGTTGTAATGTGAGTGTTATTAAAAGTAAGTTAATACTAATCTGGAAGCTGTTGGTAACAAGAGGCGGGTTCTGGGGTTGGCGGGGTTTTTACTCCCAGTATGCATTGTATATAGTTCATCCACCCGCGCTGCACGGGGTACCTGGAAGCCTCTGTATTGTAAATATCATTTGCCATCCCAGATAAAGGTGTTCTTTTGGCCATCAAATTGATGAGTGGGCTTTTTTAAGAATAGAAGTTACCACACATACAATGAAATGCCACAAGCCAAACCGAACAATGTGACGGGGAGTGTCAGAACGTAGAACACAACAAGCAACAAAACAACAACAGGGAAACAGTCCTCGTTCTGCCTCCCACCCACCCACGCACAAACACAGACCTCCAACCCCAAGCAGGCTGTCTTCAGCCTCCAGCGGACTCATGGATTCGCAGACATTGGGCATTCACACCCCTAGCAAACTTGTAGAGGGTCATAGACCGTGGCTTCTGCAGACTTCCAGACTTCCAGAATTTCAGGCTTCGATCTTCAGTATCAACCAGGAACTCACCGGAGTTGATGAATAAAAACCCTAGACAAGGACCCCAAACACTAGGCCTCAAACTTCAGACTCTCCTTTGCAATTTCATGTCATCATAGTCTCTCAATTTAATTATTACAGAATCAAGTGGGAAAACAATCCTGGTCAGAAGTTCGAATGAATATAGAAACCATGAAGAATGCAGCCCAAATAATGCATTCTAATTACCTGAATCAAGAATCCAGATTCAATATGCAGGCATAGCTGAGGATCAATATTTTATCTATGCATAGTTCAAAACACTAACGTCATAATTCTGTTCTGTTCACTTGGCTGATTTGAGCCAATGTCCGTTGTGCCATAATGTTCTGGGGGATGAAACCTGTATGTTTCTTCTAGAACAGTATTCTCTGTAGACAATGCATGAGATGCCAGAGCAGGTTCTAGATCTCTGTGAGTTAAAGTACTGTAGCAGTCTGGTGCCAAGGCACCAGCTAATGCTAATTGTGGAGGCGGAGGGAAGGAGGGGCAGCAAGCTGTATGCATTAATTGCTGGAATTGCAGTGACGTGGAAACAGAAACCAGGAGCTGGAGCCCTTTTGGCCTGCTCACCCTCGTCAACGCGATCATCTAATTCAGTACCCTGTTCCTGGTTTTGTTTGTATCCCTGATCTTTAGTTAGTATTAAGTATTTTCTAAAGGGGGGAGTGTGAGCAGCCAGAAAGCATGGGACATATTGGCACCAATGACATAGGTAGGAAAAGGGAGGAGGTCCTGAAGGAAGAATTTAGGGAGCTAGGTGGAAAGCTGAAAAATGGGATTTCGAGGGACCTCTGGTTTGCTGTTCGTGGCGCGTGACAGGATGATACTGCAGATGAATGCGTGGCTGAGGAACTGGTGAGAGGGCAGCGTTTCAGATTTCTGGATCAGTGGGATCTCCTCTGGGGAAGGTATAACCTGTGCAAAAGGGACAAGTTACACCTGAACCTGAGGGGGACAAATATCCTTGCAAGAACTATTGGGGAGGGTTTAAACTAATTTGGCAGGGGGATGGGAAGCTTAGGATGAGAATGGGGCAATTGGTATACAAGAGGAAGTGTGCAATAAGACTGTGAGGAAGGTCAGGTAGGTGACAGGGCAAAGTTACAGTCAGTGGGACGAGCTACAGCGCAACAGGGAGACAAGATCAAAATGGGTGATGAATACAGAACTGAAAGTGTTATATTTGAATGCGCGCAATATATGGAATCAGGTAATTGATCTTGTAGCATAGTTAGAGATTAGCAAGTATGTTGTTGTGGACGTCAGTGAGTCATGGCTGAAAGATTATAGTTGTGACCTTAAAATCCAAGGATACACATTGTATTGAAAGGACAGGACAGAAAGCATTGGGGGTGATGAGGCTCGGCTGGTAAAAAATGAAATCAAATTCTTAGAAAGAGGTGACATAGGATTGAAGATGTAGAATCATTGTAGGTAGAGTTAAGAAACTGCAAGGTTAAAATTACCCTGATTGGAGTTATGTATGGGTCTCTGAACAGTAGTCAGGAGGTGGGCTACAAATTACCATGGGAGATAGAAAATGAATGTCAAATGGGAAGTAGTCATGGCGGATTTCAATCTGCAGGTAGATTGGGAAAATTAGGTTGGTGCTGATTTTGGATTTCAAGAGTGAGAATTAGTAGAATGCCTACAAGATGGCTTTTCGAGTACCTTGTGTTTGAGCTCTCCTGGGGAAAGTCTATTCCGGATTGGGTGTTGTGCAAAGGAAACATAGAAAAACTACAGCACAATACAGGCCCTTCGGCCCGCAAAGCTGTGCCGAACGTGTCCTTACCTCAGAAATTACCTAGGGTTACCCATTGCCCTCTATTTTTCTGAGCTCCATGTACCTATCCAGGAGTCTCTTAAAAGACCCTATTGTTCCTGCCTCCACAACCGCCACTGGCAGCCCTTTCCACACTCTCACCACTTCCTGTGTGAAAAATTTTCCCCTGACATCTCCTCTGTCCTACTTCCAAGCATCTTAAAACTATGCCCTCTTGTACTAGCCATCGCAGCCCTGGGTAAAAGCTTCTGACTATCCACATGACCAATGCCTCTCATTATCTTGTACACCTCTATCAGGTCACCTCTCATCCTCCGCCAGTCTAAGGACAAAAGGCTGAAATCACTCAACCTATTCTCATTAGGCATGCTCCCCAATCCAGGCAACATCCTTGTAAATCTCCTCTGCACCCTTCTAAGGTTTCCACATCCTTCCTGTAGTGAGGCGACCAGAACTGAGCACAGTACTCCAAGTGGGGTCTGACCAGGGTCCTATATAGCTGCAACATTACCTCTTGGCTCTTAAACTCAACCCCAAGGTTGATGAAGGCCAATGTACTGTATGCCTTCTTGACCACATAGTCAACTTGCACAGTAGCTTTGAGTGTCCTATGGACTTGGACCCCAAGATCCCTCTGATCCTCCACACTGCCAAAAATCTTACTATTAATGCTATATTCTGCCATCATATTTGACCTACCAGAATGAACCACTTCACACTTATCTGGGTTGAACTCCATCTGCTACTTCTCAGCTACTTTTGCATCCTATGAATGTCCCACAGTAACCTCTGACAGCCCTCCACACTATCCACAACACCCCTAACCTTTGTGTCATCAGCAAATTTACTAACCCATCCATCCACTTCCTCATCCAGGTCATTTATAAAAATCACGAAGAGTAGGGGTCCCAGAACAGATCCCTGAGGCACACCACTGGTGACCGACCTCCATGCAGAAAATGACCCATCTACAGCCACTCTTTGCCTTCTGTGGGCAAGGCAATTCTAGATCCACAAAGCAATGTCCTCTTGGATCCCATAGTTCCTTACTTTCTCAATAAGCCTTGCATGGGGTACCTTATCAAATGCCTTGCTGAAATCCAGATACTCTACTGCTCTTCCTTCATCAATGCATTTAGTCACATCCTCAAAAAATTCAATCAGGCTCATAAGGCATAACCTGCCTTTGACAAAGCCATGCTGACTATTACTAATCATATTAGGCCTCTCCAAATGTTTATAAATCCAGCTTCTAAAGATCTTCTCCATCAACTTACCAACCACTGAAGTAAGACTCACTAGTCTATAATTTCCTGGGCTATCTCCACTCCCTCTCTTGAATAAGGGAACAACATCCGCAACCCTCCAATCCTCCAGAACCTCTCCCATCCTCATTGATGATGCAAAGATCATTGCCAGAGGCTCAGCAATCTCTTCACTTGCTTCCCACAGTAGCCTGGATACATCCAGTCTAATCCCGATGATTTATCCAATTTGATGCTTTCCAAAAGCTCCAGCACATCCTTTTCTTTAATATCTACATGCTCAAGCTTTTCACTCCACTGCAAGTCATTCCTACAATCACCAAGAGCCTTTTCCATAGTGAATACTGAAACAAAGTATGCATTAGGTATCTCTGCTATCTCTTCCGGTTCTATACACACTTTTCCACTGTCACACTTGATTGGTCCTATTCTCTCAAGTCTTATCCTCTTGCTGTTCACATACTTGTAGAATGCCTTGGAGTTTTCCTTAATCCTGTCCACCAAGCCCTTCTCGTGGCCCCTTCTGGCTCTCCTAATTTCATTCTTAAGCTCCTTCCTGCTAGCCTTATAATCTTCTAAATCTCTATCGTTGCCTAGTTTTTTTGAACCTTTCATAAGTTCTTCTGTTCTTCTTGACTAGATTTAGAACAGTGTTTTTACACTACAGTTCCTGTACCCTACCATCTTTTCCCTGTCTCATTGGAATGAACCTATGCAGAACCCCACGCAAATATCCCCTGAACATCTGCCACATTTTTTCCATATGTTTCCCTGAGAACATCTGTTTCCAATTTATACTTCCAAGTTCCTGCCTGATAGCCTCATATTTCCCCTTACATCAATTAAATGCTGTCCTAACTTGTCTGTTCCTATCTCTCTCCAATGCTATGGTAAAGGAGATAGAATTGTGATCACTATCTCCAAGATGCTCTCCCACTGAGAGATCTGACAGCTGACTAAGTTTATTTCCCAATACCAAATCATGTACAGCCTCTCCTCTTGTAGGCTTATCTACATATTGTGTCAAGAAACCTTCCTGAACACACATAACAAACTCCACCCATCTAAACCCCTCACTCTAGGGAGATGCCAATCAATATTTGGGAAATTAAAATCTCCCACCACAACAACCCTGTTATTATTCCATCTTTCCAGAATCTGTCTCCCTATCTGCTGCTCGATGTCCCTGTTACTATTGGGTGGTCTATAAAAAATAACCAGTAGAGTTATTGACCCCTTCCTGTTCCTAACTTCCACCACAGAGACTCCATTGACAACCCCTCCATGACTTCAGCCTTTTCTGCAGCCGTGACACTATCTCTGATCAACAGTGCCACACCCCCACCTCTTTTGCCTCCCTCCCTGTCTTTTCTGAAACATCTAAAGCCTGGCACTTGAAGTAGCCATTCCTGCCCCTGCACCATCCAATTCTCTGTAATGGCCACAACATCATAGTCCCAAGTACTGATCCATGCTCTAAGCTCATCTGCTCTGTTCATGATAGTCCTTGCATTAATAGACACATCTCAAACCATCAGTCTGAGCACGTACCTTCTCTATCACCTGCCTCTTGTACTGTCTCCAAGCTTTCTCTATTTGTGAGCCAACCTCCCCTTCCTCCATCTCTTCCCAATCCTCCCCCCCAGCAATTCGAGTTAAAATCTCCCCAGTAGCCTTAGCAGACCTCCCTGCCAGGATATTGGTCCCCCTGGGATTCAAGTGCAACCCGTCCATTTTGTACAGGTCACACCTACCCCAAAAGAGGTCACAATGATCCAGAAATCTGAATCCCTGCCCCCTGCTCCAATCCCTCAGTCACATATTTATCCTCCACCTCATTCTCTTCCTATACTCACTGAAATGTGGCATAGGCAGTAATCCAGAGATTCCTACATTTGAGGTCCTGCTTCTCAAATTCCTTTCTCACTCCCTGTAGTCTGCTTTCAGGACCTCTTCCCTTTTCCTACCTATGCCATTGGTACCAATATGTTCCACGACCTCTGGCTGTTCTCCTTCCCTCTTCAGGATATCGTGGACACGATCAGAAACATCCCGGACCCTGGCACCTGGGAGGCAAACTACCATTCGTGTTTCTTTCCTGCGTCCACAAAATCGCCTGCTGACCCCCTAACTATAGAGTCTCCTATCACTACTACCTTCTCTTCCTTTCCCTACCCTTCTGAGCCACAGGGTCAGACTCTGTGCCAGAGGCACGGCCACTGTTGCTTCCCCCAGGTTGGCCGTCTCCCCGAACAGTACTCAAACAGGATTACTTGTTGTCAAGGGGGACAACCACAGGGGTACTCTCTATTATCTGTCTCTTGCCCTTCCCTCTCCTGACTGTTACCCACTTATCTGTCTTCCTAGGCCCTGGAGTGACTACCTGCTTATAGCTCCAATGAACCAGATTTGACTAGGGATCTTAAGGTAAAAGAATCGTCAGGAGACAGTGATCACAGTATGATAGAATTCAGCATGCATTTTGAGAAGGAGAAGCTGAAGTCAAATGTATCAGTAGTTACAGAGGAGTAAAGGGAATTACAGTGGCATGAGAGAGGAGCTGGGCACAGTTGATTGGAAAGGAAAACACCAGCACAGCAATTGCTGAAGTTTCTGGGGGCAACTTGGAAGGTGCAGAATATATACATCACAAAGAAGAAGAACTAGTCTAAAGGCAGGATGACACAATTGTGGCTGATGTGAGAAGTCAAAGCCAACATAAAAGCAAAAGTGAAGGCATATAATAGAGCAAAGGAAGGGTTCAGAAGATAATCATGAGAATGAAAAGATCATAAGAGGAGCGTTCAATGGCTCTCGGCCTGTACTCTCTGGAATTTAGAAGAACGAGCAGGAACTTATTCAAGCCTGTTGAATGTTTCAATGTTTAAGGTGGATGTGGAAAGGATGTTTCCTACAGTGGGGGAGTCTAGGACCATAGAGCACAACCTCAGAACAGAGATGAGAAGAAATTTATTTAGCTGGAGGGCGGTGAATCTGTGAAATTCATTGCTATAGGCAGCTATGGAGGCCAAGTCATTGGGTGTATTTAAGGTAGAGGTTGACAGATTCTTGATAAGTCAGGGCGTGAAATATTATGGGAAGAAAGCAGAAGAATGGGATAGAGGGGGAAATAGGTCATCCATGATCAAATGGCAGAGCTGACTCAATGGCCCAAATGGCTAATTCTGTTCCTATTTCTTATGGTCCTACGGTCTATATTGACCCAGTGCTCTGACGATACAACCATTGTTGGTAGACTCTCAGGTGGTGACAAGAGGGCGTAAAGGAGTGAGATATTCCAACTAGAGGAGTGGTGTCACAGCAACAACCTGGCACTCAGCGTCAGTAAGATGAAAGAGCTGATTGTGGACTTCAGGAAGAGTAAGACGAAGGAACACATACCAATCCTCACAGAGGGATCAGAAGTGGAGAGAGTGAGCAGTTTCAAGTTCCTGGGTGTCAAGATCTCTGAGGATCTAACCTGGCCCAACATATCGATGTAGTTATGAAGAAGGCAAGACAGTGGCTATACTTTATTAGGAGTTTGATGAGATTTGGCATGTCAACAAGTACACTCAAAAACTTCTATAGTTGTACCATAGAGAGCATTCTGACAGGCTGCATCATTGTCTGGTATGGGGTGGGGGGGCAACTGCACAGGACCAAAAGAAGCTACAGAAGGTTGTAGATCTAGTCAGCTCCATCTTGAATACCCAGGACATCTTTAGGGAGTGGTGTCTTAGAAAGGCAGCGTACATTGTTAAAGACGTCCAGCACCCAGGGCATGCCCTTTTCTCTCTGTTACTATCAGGTAAGAGGTCCAGAAGCCTGAAGGCACACACTCAGCGATTCAAGAACAGCTTCTTCCCCTCTGCCATCGATTCCTAAATGGACTTTGAAGCTTTGGACACCTTCCTCACTTTTTTTAATTCACAGTATTTCTGTTTTTTTGCACATTTTAAAGAATCTATTCAATATACGCAATTGATTTATTTGTTCATTTTTTTATTTTATTTTTTTCTCTTCTATATTATGCATTGTATTGAACTGCTGCTACTAAGTTAAATTAAACGTTACATGCCTGTGATAATACATGATTCGATTCTGATCTTGCTTTACACATCAGTCCTGCCATCCCAGGAATCAGTTTGACACCCCCCCACTTTTTATGAATTTATTCTTTTCATTGCCCACCCAACCACACCTCCTAATACAACTGGTGATTTCATGATTAGTTCTTTGATTGTCAACATTCATAGTTTCACTGTCTGTCTTCCTTCTGAAATAGTGCTGAAACTGTTTGGAGCTGTTGCAGGGAAGTCAATTAAGTAAAACATTGTAATCTCTTGCTGATTAGATTGACAGTTTGGCCAACAGACTGGAGTATAAACTATCATCAGCCTTCTATAGTCAAGCAGTGGGTAGCTGGTAGATTAAGGAGTGGGATGACGTTTGTCTATGACATAGGCTGGGAAAAGGAAATGCGTGTGATCAGACCATGGCTATAACTCATGATCCCCTTGTCCTGTCTGCACGGAAACCTAAAATAAATAAAGCTTGACAATCTGTGCTTTCTCTGATTAGATTCAACAGTTTGATCTGATGTGGAACCAGCACAGCAGCCACTGATACCACTGACTTTCTCAACCTTAAATTACGAATTGGGTCCTAATGACATCAGTAGGCCCAGACTGCAACTTACAGCAAGGCCTGTTCACTTCCTGCTCAAAGGAAGAGATTAATTTTGGAGGACATGGGGAAGGAAGCATTGTTAATGAGGACAGCCTCCACTTTTTTTTTACAAAAATCTGAACAATCTACAAGGAAAAGATATCGGTGCAGTTGGCAGGATCTCTCCAGTCAGGGTTTGGTATTCTCTCCTCTATGGTCTAATTTCTGGTTTCCAGCATCTTTGCCCCCTAACCCCTAACTCATTCCTTGCTAGGTTTTCAAAGCCTCAACTTCCTGAAATTCTCCTTAAGGATTTAAAAACTTATTGTCCCAATACTAGTTTCTGGATATGTGGTGTGATTTAGCAAAACTAACACAGAGCCAGGCTATTGCAATGATAAGGGAATTCAGTTTGATCCTCACAATGTGCCAGTAGGCCCAAATGGTGGCCCTGGGTAAACTGTGCACAATTAAGCAGAAAGGAATGATCGGGCAGGCATCAAAGTGATAGTTGGATTAGGGTGCAGAATTGTTATTTTTCTTATATTTTTCCTGTAGTTTAATCTTTTCTATGTTTGATTTTAAATTTATATAATTAACTTTCTATGTGGAGTTGTTCAGTTAGTTTTCTAGTAACTGCAGTACAGCTAATTCTGTATTTTACAGAAGCTTCTCAGTTTTTCAGCAGTTGGTGTAATACCACTTGAATCTGGATATTTTAAGGTTGAAATGTGATTAACGCTAGTCTTTGTATGAAATGACCACAACTTCTTTTCTTTGTTTCTTCTTTGTTCTTGTAACACTTCATAAAATGACCACTCTTGTCTCTTTCTTATCTTCTGAACAACTTCAGGATTAATATCACCAGATCCAACGATTATTATTGCAATTCTATAAGTCTGTAATTTGCTCCTAAATAATCACTTTATTGTTGACCATCAACATTGTGAGTCTTTTGGAACTTGGGGCTAAACTTTAGCTTGTATGAATAAATGGGCTTTGGAGCATGAGTGAGATTAAAACCATTGACAACGTCAATGCTTTAGGAAGTTATCTCCAACCTGACAACTTTTCAATTAACCCAAGCGTGTCCAGCTGAGCAATTCCCCCTGAGAGGGGCAGGTTGGCACTTTCAATATGTTAATCATTCAGTTCGAGTGATATTAATGCAGGTTTGTAGGATTGGCTTCCTGGACACTCACCACTGAAAGCTAAGTGAGCATGCAGCATCATTGGCTGGTTCTACAGAAAGGACAGGCAAGACTGTTAACAACCAGTAAACACAAAGTACACTGCAGATGCTGGGGTCAAATCAACACAGGTGAACTCAGCAGGTCGGGCAGCATCCGTTGAAAGGAGCAGTCAACGTTTCGGACCGAGACCCTTGTCAGGGCTGAAGAAAGAGGGGGCAGGGGCCCTTAAAGAAGGTAGGGGGAGGGGGAAGGTGCAGGTGAAAAAACAATCAGAGGAAAGATCAAGGGGTGGGGGAGGGGATAGGCAGGAGAGGTGAAGAAGGAATGAAAGGGGAAAGCACTATGGGTAGTAGAAGGCGGCAGAACCATGAGAGGTGATAGGCAGCTGGAAGAGCAGGCAAAGTAAAAGTGGGATGGGGGAAGGGAGAGGGAGGGAATTACTGGAAGTTGAAGAATTTGATATTCATACCAAGGGGCTGGAGACTACCCAGACGGTATATGAGGTGTTGCTCCTTCAACCGGAGTTTGGCCTCATCATGGCAGTAGAGGAGGCCATGTATGGACATATCCAAATGGGAATGTGAAGCAGAGTTGAAGTGGATGGCAACCGGGAGATCCTGTCTGTTGTGGCGGATGGAGCGGAGGTGCTCGACGAAGCGGTCCCCCAATCTGCGTCGAGTCTCGCCGATGTTGCACTGGGAGCACCGGATGCAATAGATTACCCCAACAGACTCACAAGTGAAGTGTTGCCTCACCTGGAAGGACTGTTGGGGCCCTGAATGGTGGTAAGAGAGGAGGTGTAGGGACAAGTGTAGCACTTACGCTTGCAGGGATAAGTACCAGGTGGGAGATCTGTGGGAAGGGATGTGTGGACCAGGCAGTCGTGGAGGGAACGATCCCTGTGAAAAGCAGAGAGGGGTAGAGAGGGAATGATGTGCTGGGTGGTGGGGTCCTGTTGAAGGTGGCGGAAGTTGCGGAGGATAATATGTTTGATCTGGAGGTTGGTGGGGTGGTAGGTGAGGACAAGGGGAACATGGTCCCTGTTGTGGTGACAGGAGAATGGGGTGAGGGTCGAAGTGCAAGAAATGGAGGAGATGCGGGTGAGGGCATCATTGATGATGGCAGAAGGGAAACCACGATTCTTAAAGAAAGAACACATTTGAGATGTCCTGGAATGGAAAACCTCATCCTTGGAGCAGATGCGGTGGAGACGGAGGAACTGGGAATAGGGAATAGCATTTTTACATTTGGCAGGGTGGGAGGAGGTATAATCAAGGTAGTTATGGGAGTCAGTGGGTTTGTAGAAGATGTCAGTGGACAGTCTGTCTCCAGAGATTGAGACCGAGAGATCGAGAAAGGGGAGAGAAGTGTCCGAGATGGACCAAGTGAATTTGAGGGCTGGGTGAAAGTCATGAAAGTATTTCAAAGTCGATGAAATTGATGAGCTCAGCATGGGTGCAGGAAGTAGCACCAATGTAGTCGTCAATGTAGTGAAGGAAAAGTTGGGGAGCAGTACCAGTATAGATTTGGAGCATAGACTGTTCCACATAACCCACGAAGGGGCAGGTATAGCTGGGGCCCATGCGAGTGCCCATAGCTACACCCTTGGTCTGAAGAAAGTGGGAAGAGCCAAAGGAGAAGTTATTAAGTGTGAGTACCAGTTCGGCCAACCGGAGGAGTGTGGTGGTGATGGGGAACTGGTGAGGTCTATTGTCAAGAAAGTAGCGGAGGGCTTTGAGGCCTTCTTGATGGGGAACTGAAGTGTATAAGGATTGTTAACAATATTGTAACATCACAGCTGCTTCCTTGAATAATTTGTTAAGGGCTATTCACTGAACTGATAATGAGAGCTAACAGTAACAAACCTTAGAGTTTGCAGTTTACTTTAGACATTTCTTGGTGTGACTTGCACATTGAAGCTCTAAACTGCCACATTAGTAGGGTGCTGCTGATTCTGCCTTCCTATGGATCAGAGAAGAAGCAACAGGAATGGTGAACAAACAAGTGAAAATCCGAGCAACACACACAAAATGCTGGAGGAAATCAGCAGGCCAGGTGGCACCTATGGAAAAAAAGTACAGTCAATATTTTGAAACTGACCTTTTTTCCACAGATGCTGCCTGGCTTGCTGAGTTCCTCCAGCATTTTGCATGTGTGTTGAAGAGAAATGGTGACAATGTAGAGATCTGATAGCTGTGCAAAACCAGTGGCACTCTGTCACATTACTTTGGTATCCTGTCAGGGGTCTACTGGAGATGTGTGTGGGACCTTGCAGTTGTTTGGACACAAGTACGTAACATCAGGTTATAGCTGTAGAGTTTCACCTCACAGAACCAGGCCCTTTAGGCCGCACCCAGGCTGACCAATATCCCAGCTACTCAAGTTCTATCTCCCTGCATTAGAGCCACCAATTAAACACCCTTAGGTCACTTAGAATGGGTGGGTAGTTTGTTTTGTGGTGCTGGGTGATTTATTGTGGGTGCACCCAGCTGCTGAGGCCTACCTCATTAACATGCATCCGGCGTACAAACTGACGTAAATCTTCACAGAGAAACGTGAATGGCTCCTGCACTGTTGAAACGATGCCTTATTTCCCTCTCAGGCAGTCTAGCTTTCATGATTTCTTAGCATCTTGAAGCAGACCTTCAGACTGGTAGCGCAGAGATGAGAATTACTCTTCTAAAACATGGTTGGCAGCGCCAGCAAGATGGACAATGAATAAGGCCCAAGGACATTAGAAGCAAAATAATCTAAGGAGCAATGAGAAAGCTGGCTGGAGATGGGTTTCAGACTGGCTGGAGATGGGGTTCAGACTGGCTGGAGATGGGGTTCAGACTGGCTGGAGATGGGTTTCAGACTGGCTGGAGATGGGTTTCGGGCTGGCTGGAGATGGGTTTCAGAGAAGCTGGAGATGGGTTTCAGACTGGCTGGAGATGGGGTTCAGACTGGCTGGAGATGGGTTTCAGACTGGCTGGAGATGGGGTTCAGACTGGCTGGAGATGGGGTTCAGACTGGCTGGAGATGGGTTTCAGACTGGCTGGAGATGGGTTTCGGGCTGGCTGGAGATGGGTTTCAGACTAGCTGGAGATGGGTTTCAGACTGGCTGGAGATGGGGTTCAGACTGGCTGGAGATGGGTTTCAGACTGGCTGGAGATGGGTTTCAGACTGGCTGGAGATGGGTTTCAGACTGGCTGGAGATAGGGTTCAGACTGGCTGGAGATGGGTTTCAGACTGGCTGGAGATGGGGTTCAGACTGGCTGGAGATGGGTTTCAGACTGGCTGGAGATGGGGTTCAGACTGGCTGGAGATGGGGTTCAGACTGGATGGAGATGGGTTTCAGACTGGCTGGAGATGGGTTTTGGGCTGGCTGGAGATGGGCTTCAGTCTGGCTGGAGATGGGTTTCAGACTGGCTGGAGATGGGTTTCAGACTGGCTGGAGATGGGTTTCGGGCTGGCTGGAGATGGGTTTCAGACTAGCTGGAGATGGGTTTCAGACTGGCTGGAGATGGGGTTCAGACTGGTTGGAGATGGGTTTCAGATTGGCTGGAGATGGGTTTCAGACTGGCTGGAGATGGGTTTCAGACTGGCTGGAGATGGGGTTCAGACTGGCTGGCGATGGGTTTCAGTGGCTGGAGATGGGGTTCAGACTGGCTGGAGATGGGTTTCAGACTGGCTGGAGATGGGGTTCAGACTGGCTGGGGATGGGATTCAGACTGGCTGGAGATGGGTTTCGGGCTGGCTGGAGATGGGTTTCAGACTGGCTGGAGATGGGTTTCGGGCTGGCTGGAGATGGGTTTCGGGCTGGCTGGAGATGGGTTTCAGACTGGCTGGAGATGTGTTTCGGACTGGCTGGAGATGGGTTTCAGACTGACTGGAGATGGGTTTTGGGCTGGCTGGAGATGGGTTTCAGACTGGCTGGAGATGGGTTTCAGACTGGCTGGAGATGGGTTTCGGGCTGGCTGGAGATGGGTTTCAGACTGGCTGGAGATGTGTTTCAGACTGCCTGGAGATGGGATTCAGACTGGCTGGAGATGTGTTTCAGACTGGCTGGAGATGGGGTTCAGACTGGCTGGAGATGGGTTTCAGACTGGCTGGAGATGGGGTTCAGACTGGTTGGAGATGGGTTTCAGACTGGCTGGAGATGGGTTTCAGACTGGCTGGAGATGGGTTTCAGACTGGCTGGAGATGGGGTTCAGACTGGCTGGCGATGGGTTTCAGTGGCTGGAGGTGGGGTTCAGACTGGCTGGAGATGGGTTTCAGACTGGCTGGAGATGGGGTTCAGACTGGCTGGGGATGGGATTCAGACTGGCTGGAGATGGGTTTCGGGCTGGCTGGAGATGGGTTTCAGACTGGCTGGAGATGGGTTTCGGGCTGGCTGGAGATGGGTTTCGGGCTGGCTGGAGATGGGTTTCAGACTGGCTGGAGATGTGTTTCGGACTGGCTGGAGATGAGTTTCAGACTGACTGGAGATGGGTTTTGGGCTGGCTGGAGATGGGTTTCAGACTGGCTGGAGATGGGTTTCAGACTGGCTGGAGATGGGTTTCGGGCTGGCTGGAGATGGGTTTCAGACTGGCTGGAGATGTGTTTCAGACTGCCTGGAGATGGGATTCAGACTGGCTGGAGATGTGTTTCAGACTGGCTGGAGATGGGGTTCAGACTGGCTGGAGATGGGTTTCAGACTGGCTGGAGATGGGGTTCAGACTGGCTGGAGATGTGTTTCAGACCGGCTGGAGATGGGGTTCAGACCGGCTGGAGATGGGTTTCAGACTGGCTGGAGATGGGGTTCAGACTGGCTGGAGATGGGTTTCAGATTGGCTGGAGATGGGTTTCAGACTGGCTGGAGATGGGTTTCAGACTGGCTGGAGATGGATTTCAGACTGGCTGGAGATGGGGTTCAGACTGGCTGGAGATGGGTTTCGGGCTGGCTGGAGATGGGTTTCAGACTAGCTGGAGATGGGTTTCAGACTGGCTGGAGATGGGGTTCAGACTGGCTGGAGATGGGTTTCAGACTGGCTGGAGGGGTTTCAGACTGGCTGGAGATGGGTTTCAGACTGGCTGGAGATGGGGTTCAGACTGGCTGGCGATGGGTTTCAGACTGGCTGGAGATGGGGTTCAGACTGGCTGGAGATGGGTTTCAGATTGGCTGGAGATGGGTTTCAGACTGGCTGGAGATGGGTTTCAGACTGGCTGGAGATGGGTTTCAGACTGGCTGGAGATGGGGTTCAGACTGGCTGGAGATGGGTTACGGACTGGCTGGAGATGGGTTTCACACTGGCTGGAGATGGGTTTCAGACTGGGTGGAGATGGGTTTTGGGCTGGCTGGAGATGGGTTTCGGGCTAGCTGGAGATGGGTTTCAGACTGGCTGGAGATGGGTTTCGGGCTGGCTGGAGATGGGTTTCAGAGTAGCTGGAGATGGGTTTCAGACTGGCTGGAGATGGGGTTCAGACTGGCTGGAGATGGGTTTCAGACTGGCTGGAGATGGGGTTCAGACTGGCTGGAGATGGGGTTCAGACTGGCTGGAGATGAGTTTCAGACTGGCTGGAGATGGGTTTCGGGCTGGCTGGAGATGGGTTTCAGACTAGCTGGAGATGGGTTTCAGACTGGCTGGAGATGGGGTTCAGACTGGCTGGAGATGGGTTTCAGACTGGCTGGAGATGGGTTTCAGACTGGCTGGAGATGGGTTTCAGACTGGCTGGAGATAGGGTTCAGACTGGCTGGAGATGGGTTTCAGACTGGCTGGAGATGGGGTTCAGACTGGCTGGAGATGGGTTTCAGACTGGCTGGAGATGGGGTTCAGACTGGCTGGAGATGGGGTTCAGACTGGATGGAGATGGGTTTCAGACTGGCTGGAGATGGGTTTTGGGCTGGCTGGAGATGGGTTTCAGTCTGGCTGGAGATGGGTTTCAGACTGGCTGGAGATGGGTTTCAGACTGGCTGGAGATGGGTTTCGGGCTGGCTGGAGATGGGTTTCAGACTAGCTGGAGATGGGTTTCAGACTGGCTGGAGATGGGGTTCAGACTGGTTGGAGATGGGTTTCAGACTGGCTGGACATGGGTTTCAGACTGGCTGGAGATGGGTTTCAGACTGGCTGGAGATGGGGTTCAGACTGGCTGGCGATGGGTTTCAGTGGCTGGAGATGGGGTTCAGACTGGCTGGAGATGGGTTTCAGACTGGCTGGAGATGGGGTTCAGACTGGCTGGGGATGGGATTCAGACTGGCTGGAGATGGGTTTCGGGCTGGCTGGAGATGGGTTTCAGACTGGCTGGAGATGGGTTTCGGGCTGGCTGGAGATGGGTTTCAGGCTGGCTGGAGATGGGTTTCAGACTGGCTGGAGATGGGTTTCGGGCTGGCTGGAGATGGGTTTCAGGCTGGCTGGAGATGGGTTTCAGACTGGCTGGAGATGTGTTTCGGACTGGCTGGAGATGGGTTTCAGACTAACTGGAGATGGGTTTTGGGCTGGCTGGAGATGGGTTTCAGACTGGCTGGAGATGGGTTTCAGACTGGCTGGAGATGGGTTTCGGGCTGGCTGGAGATGGGTTTCAGACTGGCTGGAGATGTGTTTCAGACTGCCTGGAGATGGGATTCAGACTGGCTGGAGATGTGTTTCAGACTGGCTGGAGATGGGGTTCAGACTGGCTGGAGATGGGTTTCAGACTGGCTGGAGATGGGGTTCAGACTGGCTGGAGATATGTTTCAAACCGGCTGGAGATGGGGTTCAGACCGGCTGGAGATGGGTTTCAGACTGGCTGGAGATGGGGTTCAGACTGGCTGGAGATGGGTTTCAGATTGGCTGGAGATGGGTTTCAGACTGGCTGGAGATGGGTTTCAGACTGGCTGGAGATGGGTTTCAGACTGGCTGGAGATGGGGTTCAGACTGGCTGGAGATGGGTTTCGGGCTGGCTGGAGATGGGTTTCAGACTAGCTGGAGATGGGTTTCAGACTGGCTGGAGATGGGGTTCAGACTGACTGGAGATGGGTTTCAGACTGGCTGGAGGGGTTTCAGACTGGCTGGAGATGGGTTTCAGACTGGCTGGAGATGGGGTTCAGACTGGCTGGCGATGGGTTTCAGTGGCTGGAGATGGGGTTCAGACTGGCTGGAGATGGGTTTCAGACTGGCTGGAGATGGGGTTCAGACTGGCTGGAGATGGGTTTCAGATTGGCTGGAGATGGGTTTCAGACTGGCTGGAGATGGGTTTCAGACTGGCTGGAGATGGGTTTCAGACTGGCTGGAGATGGGGTTCAGACTGGCTGGAGATGGGTTACGGACTGGCTGGAGATGGGTTTCACTGGCTGGAGATGGGTTTCAGACTGGCTGGAGATGGGTTTTGGGCTGGCTGGAGATGGGTTTCAGTCTGGCTGGAGATGGGTTTCAGACTGGCTGGAGATGGGTTTCAGACTGGCTGGAGATGGGTTTCGGGCTGGCTGGAGATGGGTTTCGGGCTAGCTGGAGATGGGTTTCAGACTGGCTGGAGATGGGGTTCAGACTGGCTGGAGATGGGTTTCAGACTGGCTGGAGATGGGTTTCAGACTGGCTGGAGATGGGTTTCAGACTGGCTGGAGATGGGGTTCAGACTGGCTGGAGATGGGTTTCAGACTGGCTGGAGATGGGTTTCAGACTGGCTGGAGATGGGGTTCAGACTGGCTGGAGATGGGTTTCAGACTGGCTGGAGATGGGTTTCACACTGGCTGGAGATGGGTTTCGGGCTGGCTGGAGATGGGTTTCAGACTGGCTGGAGATGTGTTTCGGGCTGGCTGGAGATGGGTTACGGACTGGCTGGAGATGGGTTTCACACTGGCTGGAGATGGGTTTCAGACTGGCTGGAGATGGGTTTTGGGCTGGCTGGAGATGGGTTTCAGTCTGGCTGGAGATGGGTTTCAGACTGGCTGGAGATGGGTTTCAGACTGGCTGGAGATGGGTTTCACACTGGCTGGAGATGGGTTTCAGACTGGCTGGAGATGGGTTTTGGGCTGGCTGGAGATGGGTTTCAGTCTGGCTGGAGATGGGTTTCAGACTGGCTGGAGATGGGTTTCAGACTAGCTGGAGATGGGTTTCAGACTGGCTGGAGATGGGGTTCAGACTGGCTGGAGATGGGTTTCAGTGGCTGGAGATGGGTTTCAGACTGGCTGGAGATGGGGTTCAGACTGGCTGGAGATGGGTTTCGGGCTGGCTGGAGATGGGTTTCAGACTGGCTGGAGATGGGTTTCAGACTGGCTGGAGATGGGTTTCAGACTGGCTGGAGATGGGGTTCAGACTGGCTGGCGATGGGTTTCAGTGGCTGGAGATGGGGTTCAGACTGGCTGGAGATGGGTTTCAGACTGGCTGGAGATGGGGTTCAGACTGGCTGGAGATGGGTTTCAGATTGGCTGGAGATGGGTTTCAGACTGGCTGGAGATGGGTTTCAGACTGGCTGGAGATGGGTTTCAGACTGGCTGGAGATGGGGTTCAGACTGGCTGGAGATGGGTTACGGACTGGCTGGAGATGGGTTTCACACTGGCTGGAGATGGGTTTCAGACTGGCTGGAGATGGGTTTTGGGCTGGCTGGAGATGGGTTTCAGTCTGGCTGGAGATGGGTTTCAGACTGGCTGGAGATGGGTTTCAGACTGGCTGGAGATGGGTTTCGGGCTGGCTGGAGATGGGTTTCGGGCTAGCTGGAGATGGGTTTCAGACTGGCTGGAGATGGGGTTCAGACTGGCTGGAGATGGGTTTCAGACTGGCTGGAGATGGGTTTCAGACTGGCTGGAGATGGGTTTCAGACTGGCTGGAGATGGGGTTCAGACTGGCTGGAGATGGGTTTCAGACTGGCTGGAGATGGGTTTCAGATTGGCTGGAGATGGGGTTCAGACTGGCTGGAGATGGGTTTCAGACTGGCTGGAGATGGGTTTCACACTGGCTGGAGATGGGTTTCGGGCTGGCTGGAGATGGGTTTCAGACTGGCTGGAGATGTGTTTCGGGCTGGCTGGAGATGGGTTACGGACTGGCTGGAGATGGGTTTCACACTGGCTGGAGATGGGTTTCAGACTGGCTGGAGATGGGTTTTGGGCTGGCTGGAGATGGGTTTCAGTCTGGCTGGAGATGGGTTTCAGACTGACTGGAGATGGGTTTCAGACTGGCTGGAGATGGGTTTCGGACTGGCTGGAGATGGGTTTCACACTGGCTGGAGATGGGTTTCAGACTGGCTGGAGATGGGTTTTGGGCTGGCTGGAGATGGGTTTCAGTCTGGCTGGAGATGGGTTTCAGACTGGCTGGAGATGGGTTTCAGACTAGCTGGAGATGGGTTTCAGACTGGCTGGAGATGGGGTTCAGACTGGCTGGAGATGGGTTTCAGACTGGCTGGAGATGGGTTTCAGACTGGCTGGAGATGGGGTTCAGACTGGCTGGAGATGGGTTTCGGGCTGGCTGGAGATGGGTTTCAGACTGGCTGGAGATGGGTTTCAGACTGGCTGGAGATGGGTTTCGGGCTGGCTGGAGATGGGTTTCAGACTGGCTGGAGATGTGTTTCGGACTGGCTGGAGATGGGTTTCAGACTGACTGGAGATGGGTTTCGGGCTGGCTGGAGATGGGTTTCAGACTGGCTGGAGACGGGTTTCAGACTGGCTGGAGATGTGTTTCGGGCTGGCTGGAGATGGGTTACGGACTGGCTGGAGATGGGTTTCACACTGGCTGGAGATGGGTTTCAGACTGGCTGGAGATGGGTTTTGGGCTGGCTGGAGATGGGTTTCAGTCTGGCTGGAGATGGGTTTCAGACTGGCTGGAGATGGGTTTCAGACTGGCTGGAGATGGGTTTCGGACTGGCTGGAGATGGGTTTCACACTGGCTGGAGATGGGTTTCAGACTGGCTGGAGATGGGTTTTGGGCTGGCTGGAGATGGGTTTCAGTCTGGCTGGAGATGGGTTTCAGACTGGCTGGAGATGGGTTTCAGACTAGCTGGAGATGGGTTTCAGACTGGCTGGAGATGGGGTTCAGACTGGCTGGAGATGGGTTTCAGACTGGCTGGAGATGGGTTTCAGACTGGCTGGAGATGGGGTTCAGACTGGCTGGAGATGGGTTTCGGGCTGGCTGGAGATGGGTTTCAGACTGGCTGGAGATGGGTTTCAGACTGGCTGGAGATGGGTTTCAGACTGGCTGGAGATGGGGTTCAGACTGGCTGGCGATGGGTTTCAGTGGCTGGAGATGGGGTTCAGACTGGCTGGAGATGGGTTTCAGACTGGCTGGAGACGGGGTTCAGACTGGCTGGAGATGGGTTTCAGATTGGCTGGAGATGGGTTTCAGACTGGCTGGAGATGGGTTTCAGACTGGCTGGAGATGGGTTTCAGACTGGCTGGAGATGGGGTTCAGACTGGCTGGAGATGGGTTACGGACTGGCTGGAGATGGGTTTCACACTGGCTGGAGATGGGTTTCAGACTGGCTGGAGATGGGTTTTGGGCTGGCTGGAGATGGGTTTCAGTCTGGCTGGAGATGGGTTTCAGACTGGCTGGAGATGGGTTTCAGACTGGCTGGAGATGGGTTTCGGGCTGGCTGGAGATGGGTTTCGGGCTAGCTGGAGATGGGTTTCAGACTGGCTGGAGATGGGGTTCAGACTGGCTGGAGATGGGTTTCAGACTGGCTGGAGATGGGTTTCAGACTGGCTGGAGATGGGTTTCAGACTGGCTGGAGATGGGGTTCAGACTGGCTGGAGATGGGTTTCAGACTGGCTGGAGATGGGTTTCAGACTGGCTGGAGATGGGGTTCAGACTGGCTGGAGATGGGTTTCAGACTGGCTGGAGATGGGTTTCACACTGGCTGGAGATGGGTTTCGGGCTGGCTGGAGATGGGTTTCAGACTGGCTGGAGATGTGTTTCGGGCTGGCTGGAGATGGGTTACGGACTGGCTGGAGATGGGTTTCACACTGGCTGGAGATGGGTTTCAGACTGGCTGGAGATGGGTTTTGGGCTGGCTGGAGATGGGTTTCAGTCTGGCTGGAGATGGGTTTCAGACTGACTGGAGATGGGTTTCAGACTGGCTGGAGATGGGTTTCGGACTGGCTGGAGATGGGTTTCACACTGGCTGGAGATGGGTTTCAGACTGGCTGGAGATGGGTTTTGGGCTGGCTGGAGATGGGTTTCAGTCTGGCTGGAGATGGGTTTCAGACTGGCTGGAGATGGGTTTCAGACTAGCTGGAGATGGGTTTCAGACTGGCTGGAGATGGGGTTCAGACTGGCTGGAGATGGGTTTCAGACTGGCTGGAGATGGGTTTCAGACTGGCTGGAGATGGGGTTCAGACTGGCTGGAGATGGGTTTCGGGCTGGCTGGAGATGGGTTTCAGACTGGCTGGAGATGGGTTTCAGACTGGCTGGAGATGGGTTTCGGGCTGGCTGGAGATGGGTTTCAGACTGGCTGGAGATGTGTTTCGGACTGGCTGGAGATGGGTTTCAGACTGACTGGAGATGGGTTTCGGGCTGGCTGGAGATGGGTTTCAGACTGGCTGGAGACGGGTTTCAGACTGGCTGGAGATGTGTTTCAGACTGGCTGGAGATGGGATTCAGACTGGCTGGAGATGTGTTTCAGACTGGTTGGAGATGGGGTTCAGACTGGCTGGAGATGGGTTTCAGACTGGCTGGAGATGGGGTTCAGACTGGCTGGAGATGTGTTTCAGACTGGCTGGAGATGTGTTTCAGACTGGCTGGAGATGGGGTTCAGACTGGCTGGAGATGGGTTTCAGGCTGGCTGGAGATGGGTTTCAGACTGGCTGGAGATGGGTTTTTGACTGGCTGGAGATGTGTTTCAGTCTGGCTGGAGATGGGTTTTTGACTGGCTGGAGATGGGTTTCAGACTGGCTGGAGATGGGGTTCAGACTGGCTGGAGATTGGTTTCAGAGTGGCTGGAGATGGGTTTCAGACTGGCTGGAGATGGGCTTCGGGCTGGCTGGAGATGGGTTTCTGACTGGCTGGAGATGGGTTTCAGACTGACTGGAGATGTGTTTCAGACTGGCTGGAGATGGGGATCAGACTGGCTGGAGATGGGTTTCAGTGGCTGGAGATGGGGTTCAGTGGCTGGAGATGGGGTTCAGACTGGCTGGAGATGGGTTTCAGACTGGCTGGAGATGGGTTTCTGGCTGGCTGGAGATGGGTTTCAGACTGGCTGGAGATGGGTTTCAGACTGGCTGGATATGGGTTTCAGACTGGCTCGAGATGGGGTTCAGACTGGCTGGAGATGGGTTTCAGATTGGCTGGAGATGGGTTTCAGACTGGCTGGAGATGGGTTTCAGACTGGCTGGAGATGGGTTTCAGACTGGCTGGAGATGGGGTTCAGACTGGCTTGTGATGGGTTACGGACTGGCTGGAGATGGGTTTCAGACTGGCTGGAGATGGGGTTCAGACTGGCTGGAGATGGGTTACGGACTGGCTGGAGATGGGTTTCACACTGGCTGGAGATGGGTTTCAGACTGGCTGGAGATGGGTTTCAGACTGGCTGGAGATGGGGTTCAGACTGGCTGGAGATGGGTTACAGACTGGCTGGAGATGGGTTTCAGACTGGCTGGAGATGGGGTTCAGACTGGCTGGAGATGGGTTTCAGTCTGGCTGGAGATGGGTTTCAGACTGGCTGGAGATGGGTTTCAGACTGGCTGGAGATGGGTTTCGGGCTGGCTGGAGATGGGTTTCGGGCTAGCTGGAGATGGGTTTCAGACTGGCTGGAGATGGGGTTCAGACTGGCTGGAGATGGGTTTCGGACTGGCTGGAGATGGGTTTCAGACTGGCTGGAGATGGGTTTCAGACTGGCTGGAGATGGGGTTCAGACTGGCTGGAGATGTGTTTCAGACTGGCTGGAGATGGGGTTCAGACTGGCTGGAGATGGGTTTCAGACTGGCTGGAGATGGGTTTCACACTGGCTGGAGATGGGGTTCAGACTGGCTGGAGATGGGTTTCAGACTGGCTGGAGATGGGTTTCGGG
The DNA here is from genome assembly GCF_030144855.1 of Hypanus sabinus. NCBI lineage: Eukaryota > Metazoa > Chordata > Chondrichthyes > Myliobatiformes > Dasyatidae > Hypanus > Hypanus sabinus. The sequence goes on along the minus strand of NC_082715.1, from coordinate 35,227,220 downwards.
CTGGCTGGAGATGGGTTTCGGGCTGGCTGGAGATGGGTTTCAGACTGGCTGGAGATGTGTTTTGGACTGGCTGGAGATGGGTTTCAGACTGACTGGAGATGGGTTTCGGGCTGGCTGCAGAAGGGTTTCAGATTGGCTGGAGATGGGTTTCAGACTGGCTGGAGATGGGTTTCAGACTGGCTGGAGATGGGTTTCAGACTGGCTGGAGATGGGTTTCAGACTGGCTGGAGATGGGTTTCAGACTGGCTGGAGATGGGGTTCAGACTGGCTGGCGATGGGTTTCACTGGCTGGAGATGGGGTTCAGACTGGCTGGAGATGGGTTTCAGACTGGCTGGAGATGGGGTTCAGACTGGCTGGAGATGGTTTTCAGACTGGCTGGAGATGGGTTTCAGACTGGCTGGAGATGGGTTTCAGACTGGCTGGAGATGGGTTTCAGACTGGCTGGAGATGGGGTTCAGACTGGCTGGAGATGGGTTTCAGACTGGCTGGAGATGGGGTTCAGACTGGCTGGAGATGGGTTTCAGACTGGCTGGAGATGGGTTTCACACTGGCTGGAGATGGGGTTCAGACTGGCTGGAGATGGGTTTCAGACTGGCTGGAGATGGGTTTCAGACTGGCTGGAGATGGGGTTCAGACTGGCTGGAGATGGGGTTCAGACTGGCTGGAGATGGGTTTCGGGCTGGCTGGAGATGGGTTTCAGACTAGCTGGAGATGGGTTTCAGACTGGCTGGAGATGGGGTTCAGACTGGCTGGAGATGGGTTACGGACTGGCTGGAGATGGGTTTCGGGCTGGCTGGAGATGGGTTTCAGACTAGCTGGAGATGGGTTTCAGACTGGCTAGAGATGGGTTTCAGACTGGCTGGAGATGGGTTTCAGACTGGCTGGAGATGGGGTTCAGACTGGCTGGCGATGGGTTTCAGTGGCTGGAGATGGGGTTCAGACTGGCTGGAGATGGGTTTCAGACTGGCTGGAGATGGGGTTCAGATTGGCTGGAGATGGGTTTCAGACTGGCTGGAGATGGGTTTCAGACTGGCTGGAGATGGGTTTCAGACTGGCTGGAGATGGGTTTCAGACTGGCTGGAGATGGGGTTCAGACTGGCTGGAGATGGGTTTCAGACTGGCTGGAGATGGGTTTCACACTGGCTGGAGATGGGTTTCGGGCTGGCTGGAGATGGGTTTCAGACTGGCTGGAGATGTGTTTCGGGCTGGCTGGAGATGGGTTACGGACTGGCTGGAGATGGGTTTCACACTGGCTGGAGATGGGTTTCAGACTGGCTGGAGATGGGTTTTGGGCTGGCTGGAGATGGGTTTCAGTCTGGCTGGAGATGGGTTTCAGACTGGCTGGAGATGGGTTTCAGACTGGCTGGAGATGGGTTTCGGACTGGCTGGAGATGGGTTTCACACTGGCTGGAAATGGGTTTCAGACTGGCTGGAGATGGGTTTTGGGCTGGCTGGAGATGGGTTTCAGTCTGGCTGGAGATGGGTTTCAGACTGGCTGGAGATGGGTTTCAGACTAGCTGGAGATGGGTTTCAGACTGGCTGGAGATGGGGTTCAGACTGGCTGGAGATGGGTTTCAGACTGGCTGGAGATGGGTTTCAGACTGGCTGGAGATGGGGTTCAGACTGGCTGGAGATGGGTTTCGGGCTGGCTGGAGATGGGTTTCAGACTGGCTGGAGATGGGTTTCGGGCTGGCTGGAGATGGGTTTCGGGCTGGCTGGAGATGGGTTTCAGACTGGCTGGAGATGTGTTTCGGACTGGCTGGAGATGGGTTTCAGACTGACTGGAGATGGGTTTCGGGCTGGCTGGAGATGGGTTTCGGACTGGCTGGAGATGTGTTTCAGACTGGCTGGAGATGGGATTCAGACTGGCTGGAGATGTGTTTCAGACTGGCTGGAGATGGGGTTCAGACTGGCTGGAGATGGGTTTCAGACTGGCTGGAGATGTGGTTCAGACTGGCTGGAGATGTGTTTCAGACTGGCTGGAGATGTGTTTCAGACTGGCTGGAGATGGGGTTCAGACTGGCTGGAGATGGGTTTCAGGCTGGCTGGAGATGGGTTTCAGACTGGCTGGAGATGTGTTTCAGACTGGCTGGAGATGGGTTTTTGACTGGCTGGAGATGTGTTTCAGACTGGCTGGAGATTGGTTTTTGACTGGCTGGAGATGTGTTTCAGACTGCCTGGAGATGGGTTTCATTGGCTGGAGATGGGTTTCAGTGGCTGGAGATGGGGTTCAGACTGGCTGGATATTGGTTTCAGACTGGCTGGAGATGGGTTTCAGACTGGCTGGAGATGGGTTTCTGACTGGCTGGAGATGGGTTTCAGTGGCTGGAGATGGGTTTCGGGCTGGCTGGAGATGGGGTTCAGACTGGCTGGAGATCGGTTTCAGGCTGGCTGGAGACGGGGTTCAGACTGGCTGGAGATGGGTTTCAGACTAACTGGAGATGGGTTTCAGACTGACTGGAGACGGGTTTCAGGCTGGCTGGAGACGGGGTTCAGACTGGCTGGAGACGGGGTTCAGACTGGCTGGAGATGGGTTTCAGACTGACTGGAGATGGGTTTCAGACTGACTGGAGATGGGTTTCAGGCTGGCTGGAGACGGGGTTCAGACTGGCTGGAGATGGGTTTCAGACTGACTGGAGATGGGTTTCAGGCTGGCTGGAGATGGGGTTCAGAATGGCTGGAGATGGGTTTCAGACTGACTGGAGATGGGTTTCAGACTGACTGGAGATGAGTTTCAGGCTGGCTGGAGACGGGGTTCAGACTGGCTGGAGACGGGGTTCAGACTGGCTGGAGATGGGTTTCGGGCTGGCTGCAGAAGGGTTTCAGACTGGCTGGAGATGGGTTTCAGACTGGCTGGAGATGGGTTTCAGACTGGCTGGAGATGGGTTTCAGACTGGCTGGAGATGGGTTTCAGACTGGCTGGAGATGGGGTTCAGACTGGCTGGCGATGGGTTTCACTGGCTGGAGATGGGGTTCAGACTGGCTGGAGATGGGTTTCAGACTGGCTGGAGGTGGGGTTCAGACTGGCTGGAGATGGTTTTCAGACTGGCTGGAGATGGGTTTCAGACTGGCTGGAGATGGGTTTCAGACTGGCTGGAGATGGGTTTCAGACTGGCTGGAGATGGGGTTTAGACTGGCTGGAGATGGGTTTCAGACTGGCTGGAGATGGGGTTCAGACTGGCTGGAGATGGGTTTCAGACTGGCTGGAGATGGGTTTCACACTGGCTGGAGATGGGGTTCAGACTGGCTGGAGATGGGTTTCAGACTGGCTGGAGATGGGTTTCAGACTGGCTGGAGATGGGGTTCAGACTGGCTGGAGATGGGGTTCAGACTGGCTGGAGATGGGTTTCGGGCTGGCTGGAGATGGGTTTCAGACTAGCTGGAGATGGGTTTCAGACTGGCTGGAGATGGGGTTCAGACTGGCTGGAGATGGATTACGGACTGGCTGGAGATGGGTTTCGGGCTGGCTGGAGATGGGTTTCAGACTAGCTGGAGATGGGTTTCAGACTGGCTAGAGATGGGTTTCAGACTGGCTGGAGATGGGTTTCAGACTGGCTGGAGATGGGGTTCAGACTGGCTGGCGATGGGTTTCAGTGGCTGGAGATGGGGTTCAGACTGGCTGGAGATGGGTTTCAGACTGGCTGGAGATGGGGTTCAGACTGGCTGGAGATGGGTTTCAGATTGGCTGGAGATGGGTTTCAGACTGGCTGGAGATGGGTTTCAGACTGGCTGGAGATGGGTTTCAGACTGGCTGGAGATGGGTTTCAGACTGGCTGGAGATGGGGTTCAGACTGGCTGGAGATGGGTTTCAGACTGGCTGGAGATGGGTTTCACACTGGCTGGAGATGGGTTTCGGGCTGGCTGGAGATGGGTTTCAGACTGGCTGGAGATGTGTTTCGGGCTGGCTGGAGATGGGTTACGGACTGGCTGGAGATGGGTTTCACACTGGCTGGAGATGGGTTTCAGACTGGCTGGAGATGGGTTTTGGGCTGGCTGGAGATGGGTTTCAGTCTGGCTGGAGATGGGTTTCAGACTGGCTGGAGATGGGTTTCAGACTGGCTGGAGATGGGTTTCGGACTGGCTGGAGATGGGTTTCACACTGGCTGGAGATGGGTTTCAGACTGGCTGGAGATGGGTTTTGGGCTGGCTGGAGATGGGTTTCAGTCTGGCTGGAGATGGGTTTCAGACTGGCTGGAGATGGGTTTCAGACTAGCTGGAGATGGGTTTCAGACTGGCTGGAGATGGGGTTCAGACTGGCTGGAGATGGGTTTCAGACTGGCTGGAGATGGGTTTCAGACTGGCTGGAGATGGGGTTCAGACTGGCTGGAGATGGGTTTCGGGCTGGCTGGAGATGGGTTTCAGACTGGCTGGAGATGGGTTTCGGGCTGGCTGGAGATGGGTTTCGGGCTGGCTGGAGATGGGTTTCAGACTGGCTGGAGATGTGTTTCGGACTGGCTGGAGATGGGTTTCAGACTGACTGGAGATGGGTTTCGGGCTGGCTGGAGATGGGTTTCGGACTGGCTGGAGATGTGTTTCAGACTGGCTGGAGATGGGGTTCAGACTGGCTGGAGATGGGTTTCAGACTGGCTGGAGATGTGGTTCAGACTGGCTGGAGATGTGTTTCAGACTGGCTGGAGATGTGTTTCAGTCTGGCTGGAGATGGGTTTCAGACTGGCTGGAGATGGGTTTCAGACTAGCTGGAGATGGGTTTCAGACTGGCTGGAGATGGGGTTCAGACTGGCTGGAGATGGGTTTCAGACTGGCTGGAGATGGGTTTCAGACTGGCTGGAGATGGGGTTCAGACTGGCTGGAGATGGGTTTCGGGCTGGCTGGAGATGGGTTTCAGACTGGCTGGAGATGGGTTTCGGGCTGGCTGGAGATGGGTTTCGGGCTGGCTGGAGATGGGTTTCAGACTGGCTGGAGATGTGTTTCGGACTGGCTGGAGATGGGTTTCAGACTGACTGGAGATGGGTTTCGGGCTGGCTGGAGATGGGTTTCGGACTGGCTGGAGATGTGTTTCAGACTGGCTGGAGATGGGATTCAGACTGGCTGGAGATGTGTTTCAGACTGGCTGGAGATGGGGTTCAGACTGGCTGGAGATGGGTTTCAGACTGGCTGGAGATGTGGTTCAGACTGGCTGGAGATGTGTTTCAGACTGGCTGGAGATGTGTTTCAGACTGGCTGGAGATGGGGTTCAGACTGGCTGGAGATGGGTTTCAGGCTGGCTGGAGATGGGTTTCAGACTGGCTGGAGATGTGTTTCAGACTGGCTGGAGATGGGTTTTTGACTGGCTGGAGATGTGTTTCAGACTGGCTGGAGATTGGTTTTTGACTGGCTGGAGATGTGTTTCAGACTGCCTGGAGATGGGTTTCATTGGCTGGAGATGGGTTTCAGTGGCTGGAGATGGGGTTCAGACTGGCTGGATATTGGTTTCAGACTGGCTGGAGATGGGTTTCAGACTGGCTGGAGATGGGTTTCTGACTGGCTGGAGATGGGTTTCAGTGGCTGGAGATGGGTTTCGGGCTGGCTGGAGATGGGGTTCAGACTGGCTGGAGATCGGTTTCAGGCTGGCTGGAGACGGGGTTCAGACTGGCTGGAGATGGGTTTCAGACTAACTGGAGATGGGTTTCAGACTGACTGGAGACGGGTTTCAGGCTGGCTGGAGACGGGGTTCAGACTGGCTGGAGACGGGGTTCAGACTGGCTGGAGATGGGTTTCAGACTGACTGGAGATGGGTTTCAGACTGACTGGAGATGGGTTTCAGGCTGGCTGGAGACGGGGTTCAGACTGGCTGGAGATGGGTTTCAGACTGACTGGAGATGGGTTTCAGGCTGGCTGGAGATGGGGTTCAGAATGGCTGGAGATGGGTTTCAGACTGACTGGAGATGGGTTTCAGACTGACTGGAGATGAGTTTCAGGCTGGCTGGAGACGGGGTTCAGACTGGCTGGAGACGGGGTTCAGACTGGCTGGAGATGGGTTTCGGGCTGGCTGCAGAAGGGTTTCAGATTGGCTGGAGATGGGTTTCAGACTGGCTGGAGATGGGTTTCAGACTGGCTGGAGATGGGTTTCAGACTGGCTGGAGATGGGTTTCAGACTGGCTGGAGATGGGTTTCAGACTGGCTGGAGATGGGGTTCAGACTGGCTGGCGATGGGTTTCACTGGCTGGAGATGGGGTTCAGACTGGCTGGAGATGGGTTTCAGACTGGCTGGAGATGGGGTTCAGACTGGCTGGAGATGGTTTTCAGACTGGCTGGAGATGGGTTTCAGACTGGCTGGAGATGGGTTTCAGACTGGCTGGAGATGGGTTTCAGACTGGCTGGAGATGGGGTTTAGACTGGCTGGAGATGGGTTTCAGACTGGCTGGAGATGGGGTTCAGACTGGCTGGAGATGGGTTTCAGACTGGCTGGAGATGGGTTTCACACTGGCTGGAGATGGGGTTCAGACTGGCTGGAGATGGGTTTCAGACTGGCTGGAGATGGGTTTCAGACTGGCTGGAGATGGGGTTCAGACTGGCTGGAGATGGGGTTCAGACTGGCTGGAGATGGGTTTCGGGCTGGCTGGAGATGGGTTTCAGACTAGCTGGAGATGGGTTTCAGACTGGCTGGAGATGGGGTTCAGACTGGCTGGAGATGGATTACGGACTGGCTGGAGATGGGTTTCGGGCTGGCTGGAGATGGGTTTCAGACTAGCTGGAGATGGGTTTCAGACTGGCTAGAGATGGGTTTCAGACTGGCTGGAGATGGGTTTCAGACTGGCTGGAGATGGGGTTCAGACTGGCTGGCGATGGGTTTCAGTGGCTGGAGATGGGGTTCAGACTGGCTGGAGATGGGTTTCAGACTGGCTGGAGATGGGGTTCAGACTGGCTGGAGATGGGTTTCAGATTGGCTGGAGATGGTTTCAGACTGGCTGGAGATGGGTTTCAGACTGGCTGGAGATGGGTTTCAGACTGGCTGGCGATGGGTTTCAGACTGGCTGGAGATGGGGTTCAGACTGGCTGGAGATGGGTTTCAGACTGGCTGGAGATGGGTTTCACACTGGCTGGAGATGGGTTTCGGGCTGGCTGGAGATGGGTTTCAGACTGGCTGGAGATGTGTTTCGGGCTGGCTGGAGATGGGTTACGGACTGGCTGGAGATGGGTTTCACACTGGCTGGAGATGGGTTTCAGACTGGCTGGAGATGGGTTTTGGGCTGGCTGGAGATGGGTTTCAGTCTGGCTGGAGATGGGTTTCAGACTGGCTGGAGATGGGTTTCAGACTGGCTGGAGATGGGTTTCGGACTGGCTGGAGATGGGTTTCACACTGGCTGGAGATGGGTTTCAGACTGGCTGGAGATGGGTTTTGGGCTGGCTGGAGATGGGTTTCAGTCTGGCTGGAGATGGGTTTCAGACTGGCTGGAGATGGGTTTCAGACTAGCTGGAGATGGGTTTCAGACTGGCTGGAGATGGGGTTCAGACTGGCTGGAGATGGGTTTCAGACTGGCTGGAGATGGGTTTCAGACTGGCTGGAGATGGGGTTCAGACTGGCTGGAGATGGGTTTCGGGCTGGCTGGAGATGGGTTTCAGACTGGCTGGAGATGGGTTTCGGGCTGGCTGGAGATGGGTTTCGGGCTGGCTGGAGATGGGTTTCAGACTGGCTGGAGATGTGTTTCGGACTGGCTGGAGATGGGTTTCAGACTGACTGGAGATGGGTTTCGGGCTGGCTGGAGATGGGTTTCGGACTGGCTGGAGATGTGTTTCAGACTGGCTGGAGATGGGATTCAGACTGGCTGGAGATGTGTTTCAGACTGGCTGGAGATGGGGTTCAGACTGGCTGGAGATGGGTTTCAGACTGGCTGGAGATGTGGTTCAGACTGGCTGGAGATGTGTTTCAGACTGGCTGGAGATGTGTTTCAGACTGGCTGGAGATGGGGTTCAGACTGGCTGGAGATGGGTTTCAGGCTGGCTGGAGATGGGTTTCAGACTGGCTGGAGATGTGTTTCAGACTGGCTGGAGATGGGTTTTTGACTGGCTGGAGATGTGTTTCAGACTGGCTGGAGATTGGTTTTTGACTGGCTGGAGATGTGTTTCAGACTGCCTGGAGATGGGTTTCATTGGCTGGAGATGGGTTTCAGTGGCTGGAGATGGGGTTCAGACTGGCTGGATATTGGTTTCAGATTGGCTGGAGATGGGTTTCAGACTGGCTGGAGATGGGTTTCTGACTGGCTGGAGATGGGTTTCAGTGGCTGGAGATGGGTTTCGGGCTGGCTGGAGATGGGGTTCAGACTGGCTGGAGATGGGTTTCAGGCTGGCTGGAGACGGGGTTCAGACTGGCTGGAGATGGGTTTCAGACTAACTGGAGATGGGTTTCAGACTGACTGGAGACGGGTTTCAGGCTGGCTGGAGACGGGGTTCAGACTGGCTGGAGACGGGGTTCAGACTGGCTGGAGATGGGTTTCAGACTGACTGGAGATGGGTTTCAGACTGACTGGAGATGGGTTTCAGGCTGGCTGGAGACGGGGTTCAGACTGGCTGGAGATGGGTTTCAGACTGACTGGAGATGGGTTTCAGGCTGGCTGGAGATGGGGTTCAGAATGGCTGGAGATGGGTTTCAGACTGACTGGAGATGGGTTTCAGACTGACTGGAGATGAGTTTCAGGCTGGCTGGAGACGGGGTTCAGACTGGCTGGAGATGGGTTTCAGACTGACTGGAGATGGGTTTCGGGCTGGCTGGAGATGGGGTTCAGACTGGCTGGAGATGGGTTTCAGGCTGGCTGGAGATGGGTTTCAGACTGGCTGGAGATGAGCGAACTCCTATTAAAGCCTATCTGCATTCACTTGTCCTTCAATGCTGCAGGTGGGCATTTTTCCCATGGATAGAACCATCAGTGCCATGCTTGAGAGGGTCCTCTGATCTCTGCAGGAATGCACAGAGAGCTTGGGAAGCTTGCCAGCCTCTCGTACATTGTATCCTGTCACTCAGGTGTGTCCTATTCACTGACAATCCCTGAAGTGCATTTGCAGCAGCTGGATGGAGCAGGAAACTGCCCCGCACCCATTAATGTGTTCTCTCTACTGCCGTCTAGTTTTGCCATCTGCTTTGGCTCACCCAGTACGATGTATATGAGTCACCTGGTTACGATCCTCATTACCCCTAATGTACGTTGCACCAGCTCGCCAGTATCTTAACTGCAGCGTCTCTGCATGAATCATCTATTAACTCGTCATCAGAGAGACTGACTCATTCTGAAATGCTAACGTCATCATCCCCTGCTGCTCTGCTCAAGAAGCTCGAGTTCAGGAAGCTCAGCACAATGTGTTGAGGCTCCTATACTGCACACTACTCGTCAAGAATCCAGGGATGAATCTCTGATACATAAACAGAAATGCCAGGGATATTCTGGAGGTCTGGCAGCACCTGTGAAAAGCGAAGCAGGGGCCTACTACTCGATGGAAGTTCCCGACGTTCCTTGCTAGACTGCCAGTATTCACCCTTGTAGTTGCAAATTTGGGAATTCTGGACGGCATTCCAAGCTCTGCTGACTATTTCTGAACTGGTTCTGCATGGAGTGCAATGGTAACACACAAACTTGCTGAGTTACTGAGAACTTATTGGCCATTTCTGGTTACTGAGAAACCCTGACTGCTTTGACAGATGGCTTTTGCTACTTGTCAGCATCTTTTGGGCTTTTTTTGAGCAAGGCATATTGTGAACACCCACATAACCACCAAAATACATACATGCCGCTGTGCGTTTTGGATCTGGGCTTACCATTCTAGAAATTGAACATTTAGAACAGGGATGGAGTGGAAGATCTTTATGTCATGGATGGCTGTGCAGGCCAAGTATTTGAGTATATTTAAAGCGGAGGTTGATAGGTTCTTGATTAGTCAGGGAGAGGGCAGGAAATGGAGTTAGGAAAGATGATAAATTAATAAATTAGCCATGATGGAATGGCAGAGTGGACTTGCTGGGATGACTGGCCTGATACTGCTCCTGTGTCTTGTGGTTCCATGGACTTCCTGAAAGACTCATCAAACATAGTTTCCCAGACCTCCATTTAAGTCTGGCTTCACAAATTATCAGACGACATGCCACAATTACTTAATATTGAATATACTAATGCTCTAATACGCCAATCCTTGTCCTTCTACCGCAGACATAAAATCACTGTGCCAGGTCTGGTTCCACGAAACTCTATTATTGATCAGGCCATTGTTCCTGGAAAAGCAACACAAATTAAATCTATGTAGCCCCCTGGGTTGCCTCAGGCTCGCTCAGCTCGCTTCCGTGTAGGGGGAGCAGCCTTCAGCCCCGCCAAACTGGGTAATCAGTTTTTGTGGATGCTGTGTGATGTCCCCACCATGCCAATAACAGACAGTACACCATATGCGATTAAATGATTACACTTTATAGATCATGCTGGAACTATGTAATTAATAGAGATACAATATAAAAGGAAGAAGTGAAAGGCGCCAAACTTATCAAAGTTCAACCTCTTCGTGCACAACCATTGGAGCTCAATCAATGGAGTCTTCTTTCCAGCATTCGATCCCCTCTGACCTCCTCGACCCGCCGCCTGGGACCAACAACTGTGGTCGCCCAGACACTCTACATGAGTCTGTCCTCATCTCCTTTCCTCGCCGAAGACCCTGGGCCTTGGACTCCTGCTCGGGGTCCGTCCCATCACCCAGCATACAGCATCGCATCTCTTCTCTCTGTCCCCATCGCACCTTCTCCCCAAAGCCTTTGAAAACAATAACTTACAGACACACAAGAAAGAGTAACATCTATCTCAATTGGTTAGCAAATGAATACAATTCTCTCTATCAGTAATTATAACCCAAACAAGCTGCGAAAGAGAAGCACTTTCTCAGCAGTTAACATAACAACAAAGCTATTTTTATTTTTACCATAATAAAGAAGCCATTTTATTAGCCTTAGCAGTAACATAAAAGAAGAAACCCCTTACATCTTTGATCATGACCATAGTTTCATAATAAGACCAGGAGCAGAATTAGGCCATTCAACCCATTCAGTCTGTTCCACCATTCAGTCATATATCATTTATTATGCCTCTCAACCCCATTCTCCTGCCTTCTCCCCATAACCTTGAAAACCCTAATTAATCACGAAACTACCAACTTCCTCTTAAATATATCCAATAAGTTAGCCTGCATAGCTGTCTGTAGCAAAGAATTCCATAGATTCACCACCCTCTGGCTAAAAAAAAATCATTCTTCTCTGTTCTAAACAGATGCCCCTCGATTCTGAGGCTGTGCTCTCTGGTCCTAGACTCCTCCATTATATGAAATATACTTTCCTCATCCACTCTATCCAGACCTTTCAATATTTGATAGGTTTCAATGAGATCCCCTTTCCTTTCTTCTTCTAAACTCCAGGGAGGACAGGCCCAGAGCCATCAAACACAGAAAAGGTCCACTTTATTCCCACTCTTTACCTTCTTCCAGTCAGCCAATCTTCTATTCCTTCTAGTACCTTTCCCGTATACCGTGGGCTCTTACTTTGTTAGGCAGCCTCATGTGAGAGAGCTTGTCAAAGGCCTTAGGAAAATTTAAATAAACAGAATTGACTGATTCTCCTATTAATTCTTCTGAAGTCCAACAGATTTGGCTTGCACAATTTCCCCTTTAGAAAATGAAGATGTGAAGATACCCACAGTAATAAAGAAATTATATGTGATTATCATGTTAAGGCATCACAAAGAAAACATGAATTCAAAATAGCAATAGTGAGTAGGATGCAGACTTATAAGCAGGATTTGTTGTATACATTTATAATTTTATAATGATGGAAGATCATTATAAACTAATAACTAATAGAACAAACTAATATAGCTTCTATAAGCATTATTATTACAACCCACAGAAGCAGAGTAAGGGTTAAAATGGAATACTGGTCGCAGCATGTCAGGCAGCTTCTGAGTAGATAGGAACAGGTATGGGGATGGTCAAATAATCTTCAACTTTGAACACATGCGTTAGTAGATTAATTGGTTGCATGGTGTAATTGGGTGGTGTAGGGTTGTTGGGCTTGAAGGGCCTTTTACTGTGCCTTGTTACCTAAATAATAAATCAACAAATAAACTCTGTTCACCTTCCTACAGATGCTGCCTGACCTGCTGAGTGTTTCCAATGCTCTTTATTGTTTCTGATTTCCAACTTTTGCATCATTTGTTTGATTTTCACGCAAAGTGTATACTTTACTAAATGCAGCATTACAAATTATAATCCACCTGAGCAGCAACAGATGAAGTAAAATATATCTAAAGCAAATACAGAGATCAAGGTCAAAATAACATGATGCTTGGGCTAGCTGAAGGTGCTTGTCAAGAGTAAAGGTCATGTAGATTGTGAAACAAGCGTTGGAGTTTTGATATTTGTTTTCATTTAAAGTCTGCTGTCAGTATTCTGCATCTCCTTTGCATTCACGGAGGGGGCAATTTCAGCAACAAATCTGAAAACTAAAATGGATGCATCTGCAGCCAGAACACACTGCAGATGGTGTCATTTACACTTGGGATGGCATTTTACTGCATGGCAGCTAAATGCTGTGAGCCACTGACACTTTAAAAGGTCTCTCTTAGAAAAGGCAGGACTCCATTCAATATCATACCATATTTGTAACATAGCCAAGCTGTCATGTATGTGAGGTCTAATTTTTTTTGGAACATTATTAAATTGTTATTTTGAATTCATATTTTCTTTGTGATATCTCAACAAGAGAATCACATATAATTTCTTTATTGTTGTATGTAATTTCACATTATGAAATTATGATCATGATTTATTGAAGTCGCTCCATATGTTGTAATGATATAAACTTTTTAGTACAGTAATAGCTCACAAGAGGAAGAATTATAATTCTCACTCTGATTTTTAATTCTTTTCCATTGTTTTAAGATTTTTATTGTGACACTTGGCTCAAGTTCAGTATTTTATTTCAAGTTTGGTGCCATGAATATCTCCTAGAATTGTGGTCTGCAGTTTATTTTACCTGGTCATTAAACTCTGGACTACACTATTTCACAAAGAATCTTGAATTTGAGAAACCAGGAGCTTAGGAACTAAGGAGCATTGAATACACATGGTGGTGGAACCTTGGCTTGTTTAATGCTGATGGTTATGGAAGCCAGCTATGAGAGCATAACTTATATCAGATAAAATGTGTATGGAGGCAGATTTCAGGACTGAAGGATTTGTTGTGATGGAGCTGGAACAATCACTTTCTATAATGATACTCTGAGGTTAAGTGACTGCCAGATGTTGAGTGAAGCTGGTAAAAGACTGGGGGAACGGAACCGCTGGGAATGTACAGATTTTGCGGCAGGAACAAAAGTGATACTGAGTCCAAAAATTCCTCCTTTTTGACGTGAGTTTCATGCAAAAGTTGTGATCTTGCGCCCTCTCATTTAAGGATTTTAATCTCAACAGGATATTTGGGCTGGGCTCTATGTTCCTCACATTAAATGCTGACTTTTTTCGGTTGAATGAAAGGAAAATACACCAGAGCCAGTGTGTATATAGTATCCACAGTGACAGGGAAAACTTCCATCACTCGGTGTCAGGATACCCATACTTTACATCTTGTGGCCTTCATTTGCTCTTCCGTATGTGAAATTAAGACAAAGTATTAGAAATTCTGGAGCTGTAGTCTGTAAAGAGAAAGGCAAAGGAAATAGAAAAAAAGGAATTATAAGGTGGGGCATGAAGCTTTGGGTGGAGGGAACAAAAATAACATAAGCTATTCAACATTCCTTTGCATCCCATTTCACAAATGGGCTATGCCTCATTCGAATATTATTTACATTTTTGATCTGGACTGACTTTAAGCTTTTGAAAATCTCACTTCCAGGATTTACTCTTCATAATCACTGGATAAGTGTGCGGAAAATATCTTGATGACAGCTTAGTATTGTTACATTGTGCATTCAACAACGTTGCACTCAATGTCAGTAAGACCAAAGAACTGACTGTGGACTTCAGGAAGGGTAAGATGAGGGAACACACACCAGTCCACATAGAGGGATCAGAAGTGGGAAGAGTGAGCAATTTCAAGTTCCTGGGTGTCAATACCTCTGAGGAGCTAACATAGACCCAACATATTGATGCAGCTATAAAGGAGGCAAGACAACGGTTATACTTCAATAAGTGTTAGAGGAGACTTGGTATGTCTCCAAAAATACTCACAAATTTTTATAGATGTACTGTGGAGAGCATTCTAACTTCATTATCGTCTGGTATGGGGGTGCTACAAAGTAAGCTGCAGAGGGTTGTAAAATTAATCAGCGCCATCATGAGCACTAGCCTCTGTAGTATCCAGGACATCTTCAAGGAGCGATGCCTCAGAAAGGCAATGTATATCATTAAGTACTCTCACCACCCATACTTATATTGCATTGTACTGCTGCCGCACAGTTAACAAATTCCATGACGTATGCTGGTGATACTAAACCTGATTCTCATTCAACTGGTGGGATTACATTGTACAAATTGCACAATTTCTTGTTCATAACTTTATTATGAAAGATTAGCTAAGATGTCCAAAACAACAATCTAAAGAGATACATGTCTAAAATCCTAGTAGGTTTTGTATTTATATTACAAACTAGAGCCTCAGGATTTCATAATGTGCTGTTTCACACCTGGTGAAGGCTATTGTGGAGAAACAAATGATCAGATCTGTATGCAGCCACACCCTGCAAAGTGCAATGTCATAATGACTATACTTTCTCGTTTTATATCCATAGTGAAGCTTAAACAAAGGCCTTCTGGATTCTATATTTGGGCCAATACGAAGAAGAATTATTTCAACTGCATTCCAATCTTTAAAATTGAATCAGTTTTAAATGTGAATTTAGTTTTAATCCACTTCTTTGCAAGTTTTTAATTAATGAGAAGAAAAAGTTCTGGAAAATCACAAGTGGGAGATAATCAAGTAAACTTGCAAGAGTATTCTTTCAAAGGAACAATTAAGTTAAATTGCTATGCCTCGTTTACTATGGCAGAGTTTCAAGACAACTGTAAATGCAAGAAGCGTGGATGCTGGGAACTTACTCTGTACATAGAGAGTACTGGAAATTTCGGCAGCTATGGAGATGGGAACCATTTGGCTGGATTTCTGAAAGGTCATCCAGCTGAAACATTAACTTTGTTGCTCCAGAGATGCTGTTTAACTTGAAAGGAATTTTCAGTCTCTGTCTGTTATTTCAGATGCCCAGCCTCCAAATTATTTTCCTTTAAGGTTTCAGCTTATAAAACACTATGCATTGATATTGATAGCAAATTATCTTTCATTAAATAATCTTGTTATTAAATTAAAAAGTTAATTATTTGTGTTCTGACCAATGGTGATATTGAGTGTAAATATCAAATGCTGTACCCACATTTTAGACCCACTCTCATCTATATTTGGATGGCATTGCCCGGCACAGATGCTTGCCGTGCCGGTGGCACAGAAACATTTGGCAGAATGAAGCTTTTCTCTGCATGTGAATGCCCTTTTAAAGAGACAGACCATCTGAAACACAGCCAAGTTCTAAATAATCTAAATTGGTCTAAATTTGCATTTGTGTTTACCTGAATGCTCAAACGTAGGCAAGAGTTCTTCGAACGCTTGTGCCATCTGGCATCGTCTGCTCATATGAAAACAAATTGTGTGCTTTCCAATTTGTTACTTGGATTTCTTGAATCTTCATTTACATCCCTACTTAAGCGCTGTTATCTGTTACACATTGACACATTAATATAGACGAGCAATTTATAGGAGAGAAATTTCATGGAGATAATTTACCCAGATAATAGGTTAACAAACATGAGAGAATCTGCCGATGCTAGAAATCCAAAGCAACACACTCACAATGCTGAGGAACTCAGCAGGCCAGGCAGCATCTACGGAGAAGAGTAAACCGTTGGCTCTTCAGGCCGAGACCCTTCATCAGGACTGGAAATAAAGATGAGAAGTCAGAGTAATAAGATGGGGGGAGGGTAGGAAAAATTACAAGATGGTAGGTGATAGGTGGAAATGGGACGAGGGAGGGTGTGAAGTAGAGAGCTGCAAAGTCGATTGGAAAGAGAGATAAAGGGCTGGAGAAAGGGGTATCTGACAGGAGAGGGTAGAAGACCATGGAAGCAAGGGAAGAAGGAAGAACACCAGAGGGAGGTGATGGGCAGGTATGGAGATAGGTGAAGGAGGGAAGCAGGTACTGGAAATGGTGAAGTAGGGGTGAGGGGCAATTACTAGACATTCAAGAGATTGATGTTTATGCCAGCAGGTTGGAGGCTACCCAGACGGAGGCCATGGACTGACATGTCGGAATGGGAATGAGAAGTAGAATTGAAATGGGTGTCTACTGATAACAGATTGTTGGATATTTTTTGCCTGCAGACTTCCCCTTGGTTAAGGAGGCACTCATTTGCATTAATTTGCTTATTCTTGTACTTGGAATTATTAGATCATTCAAGTGACGCCAACAGTAATTGACCTCAACTAGGCCTGTCAGTAGTTCTGCCCATTAGTTAGTTAGGTCTGCTTCTATACAGACAGCCAGAGTCCAGTGGTAGAAATTTCTGAATTTTTGTTCTGCACCGAACTGCGTAGTTACACTTAGATATTTCCAAGTGTTACTTACTCAAAAAAAAAGAACAACAACAAAGAATGGAGATTAGAAATTCTGCAGATGCTGAAAGTCTTGAGCAATGCACATAAGATGCTGAAGGAGATCAGCAGGTCAGGCAGCATCGATGGAGTGAAATAAACAGTTCACGTTTCAGTCTGAGTCTCTGCATCAGAACTGTTTTAGGCACTGCCATCCCCTGATAAAGCATGTTCGCCTGATTCAACTCTTCTGTGGCATGCCTGTGAACCATCTTTGTTTGGTTTTTAGTGTCTGTATTTGCACGTAGCTGAGCCCTCAACTCACTTCTGCATACTGGCTTGCTCCTTGTGACAAGATCAAAACTGCAAGATCCCCAATTGGTTCCATGACTCAGATTCAAGCTAGCAATTAATGTTAACTCTATCAATTAACTTCCATAAATTTTAGGAGTGTCTGGAGATAGCTTATTGATCTGAAATGCTAACACTCTGAGCCCCTATAGATATAGCCTGACCTTCTGAGCATTTGCTGTATTTTTGTGTCTGTTTCAGATCTCCACCATCCACCTCATTTTATTATTTGTTTCTGTGAAAACCCCGGTTTTTCAATAATCACAAGCAAAGGAACAAGAAAACCTGCCTGCATGTTCAGAGGTACAAGCCCACAAACATCCTGCAATAAAACCAATTTGCTGATTTCTTTAGTCTTATCAGTTCTGCTTTTCTAACATTGGCTCAGCGGTCACTTTATTGGGTGCTCCTGTACACTTGATTGTTAATGCAAATACTAATCAACCAATTACGTGGCAGCAACTTAATGCGTAAAAGCATGCAGACATGGTCAAGAGGTTCAGTTGTTGTTCAGACCAAACATCAGAATAGGGAAGAAATGTAATCTAAGTGACTTGACTGTGCAATGAATGTTGCTGCCAGGTGGGGTGTGATTTGTTCACCCCAGAAATTGCTGAGCTCCTGGGATTTTCACACACCACAGTCTCCAGCAGGAGTTCCCAACCTGAGGTCCAAAGATCCCTCGGTTAATGGTAGGGGCCCATGGCACAAAAGAGATTGGGAACCCCTGATCTAGAGCTTTGAGAGAATGGTGCAAATGCAAAAAAAGAACATCCAGTGAGTAGCATTTCTTTGGATGAAAATGCTTTGCTAATGAGAGAGCTCAGAGGAGAATGGCCAGACTGGTTCAAGCGACGGTAACTCACATAAGCATGCGTTATAACAGTGGTGTGCAGAAGAGCATCTCTGGCCAGGCAACATATTGAAGTGGATGGGCTACAGAGCAGAATACAATGGGCATACACTCAGTGGCCAGTTTATGAGAGACAGGAGGTATTGAATAAAGTGGCTGCAGAATGTAGTTTGAGTGGATATTGTGCTGGGCCACTGTTTAGGTACCTTGCTTACAGTCTGGAAAAGAAAGAGTGCTATTTTGAGCTCCCTTTGGTAGATGGAGAGCTGGAAGAGCAAAGCAACGGATGGACAGGCTACACCTTGTACTATACTGCATCCGCTGTATCCTAACTAGCTATCAAAAGGTAAGTGTCATACAACTAAAATTTAAAAAAAAACAGGGTTTTCTTTGTGAGAGCAAAGAGTAGAAGAGGTTTAGCCACCTGTAAAGGGACGTATGGAATGAGAGAGACCATATGTATGAAGGCCATCAAATAAAAAAGTTGCACCATTCGTGTGCACTCCATTCCATCATAATCTCCAACCATTCTGCTTAAACTCTTAAGGGAAAAATCTGCACATAAATTTCCCTAATCTCTAAATGTAGCTAAGCAAAGCTCTACAAAATGTATACCTCATTATTCAAGGATGGCAAGCTTACTTCCACAGACATCATATCCATGGTCCCAGCAGCACAGAACCCATTAACCTAGAAATCATTTGCGACAATATTAGCATATGAACATTTAACACATTTGTATGGCATTTCACTATCCTGCATCTGAATACAGAACCCTTTTATTTTCACCAATACTGAATTCAATTGGATGATGTCCTATTACTTACTCAGTGTACAGTGTGCTGACATACCCTGTCACTGGGCACACATGAAGATGGGCTGGCTGGGTGGACTCTGAGATTGCTACTGTTGCCTGTAGAACTGTGTACTGCTGTGATGAAGGAAGGAAAATTGGTCACAAGAAAAATGTATAATCATAGAGCATTTATTTCTCTGTGGAAAGGCTTTGGGTTAAATACTGCAGGAACTTTATATTAACTTCACCAACAGTGAAAGAGAGTAAGTGGCCTGAGAGTATTTTTACTACAAGTTTTGGCATAGAACAAATTATTTCAACTTTTATTGATATAGTTCCTTTATATAGTACTTAGGGCTGACACCACCAGGTTCAAGAACAGTTTCTACCCCTCAGCCACCATGCTCTTGCCTAAAAGAGGATAACTACACTCACTTGCCCCGTCATTGGAATGTCCCCACAACCTGTAATCTCACTTTCAAGGACTCTTTATCTCATTATCTCATGTGCTTATTATTCATTTATATTTGTGTTCACATAGTTTGCTGTCTTTTGCGCTGGAGTTGATCTTTCATTGATCCTGTTATAGTTACTATTCTATGGATTTGCTGAGTATGCCACAGGAAAATTAATCTCAGGGTTGATGTGGTGACATACAAGTACTTTGATAATAACATTTAGTTTGAACTTTGAACATGGAATCCTTATGTCTGATTGTGTGAAAATACTAATTTTAGTTGTCTAGAAAGTGAACTTGATACCATATGTACCAGCTGCCCTTGTTGTTGTAGCGCTGGGTCAATATCTTTTTATATCTTACCCATTTAAAAGCCTGTTTAAATGTCTCAGAAACATGGTGATTGTTTCTGACTCCACCAACTCCTCTGGCAGTGAGTTCCAGATATCAACCATTTTCTGTGTAAAAACTTTCCCCTTAAATCCACTTTTAAACTCCTTCCTCTCACTTTAAACCTAAAAACCCCCCAGAGGAGTGTATTTTACAAGTACAGCTTGCAGCAGCTACAGCTATATACTGGTATATGGCTGAGTGCTTTTAGTGGCTTGTTAATGAAAGTCATGAATGGCATTGCAATGTCTATGTTATTGGAGGAGCAAAGAACCAGTGGAGGAGTTCATTCACAAATGCAGCCACTGATATCCAATCATGTGGCTGGCTCAGTAAAGTTTATATTAATGGTGACCACCTGCATGACAGGTTCCTGCTCTCTGAGAACCTAACCTGGTCCCAACATATCAGCTATAAAGACAGCAAGACAGTGGCTATATCTCCTTTGGAGTTTGAGAAGATTTGTCATCTGAAACTCTCGCATATGTCTACAGATGTACTGTGCAGACCTTTACAACTGGCTGCATCACCGTCTGGTATTGGTGGGATGCGGGGGGCAGGGCTACTGCACAGGATTGAAATAATCTGCAGAAGAGTTGTGAAGTCAGTTAGCTTCATCATGGGCACTAGCCAAGACATCTTCGAAAAGATGGTGCCCATCACTCAGTGCATGCCCTCTTCTCATTGTTACCACCAGGAAGGAAGTACAGAAGCCTGAAGGCACACACTCAACAAATCAGGAACAGCTTCTTCCTCTCTGCCATCCGAACCCATGAACACTAACTCAATACTTTCTTGTATATATATTTACTGTAGTTCTGTTTTTTTCCTATATTATCAAGCATTGCATTGTACTGCTGCCTCAGAGTTAACAAATTTCACCACATATGCTGGTGATATTAAACCTGATCCTGAATCAGACCTTCAGAGTATTGATGGTGGTCATTCTGTCACATGGCTAAGGAATTTGGTTTGTCAATGTTCATTACTTGGCACATAGATGATATATCACACAAAATACCCAAAGCTTCACTATTGCTCCAGTCTTACCTCTTGAGATCAAGGACTGTTACAGCTTTATCTAAAGTTACTAATGAAACTGAGTACTTGAATCCTCAATGGATGTCCCCATTTCTGATCTTTAGGTGTTTGGAAGGTCATTGTTAAAGCAGCTGAAAAGGATTGCGGAACTATTTTGAGGAACTCACCAATATTGGATGGGATTAAACTTCAACCATCACCTGTGGTGCTTGGCAAACTCCAACTAGTGGAGTCCTTCACTTTCATTGACTTCAAAATTACTTAGACTGTTTGAAGCCACACTTAGTCAGATTTTGCCTTGATGCCCAGGGCTGTTGCTATCACCTCAGTAATTAGCCTCTTTTTCAACATTTGGACCATGTTGTGCTAAACTCTGGAACCAATCTACAAAGGTAGGTACCAATGAGCAGGATTATTCATAACTAAGATTTGCTTGAAAGGATTGCCAGAAACATCTTCCTTCAATGTGCTAATGATTGAGAGCAGATTAATATGTGGTAATGAGCTATATTGAATTTTATCTGCTTTTTTTTAACAGGGTCATAGTATGTGGCTTTCTAAACGTATTAGGAGCTCTGCTGAGTTAACCTGATGGGTCCCGTGACAGGTTTTGGAACATGTGTTCAGTGGCATGGTGAAGACATTGTTGGGGCCCGTGGTGTGGAAGTGCACCTAATTTAAATACATTGTCTCTGTTGGGCGTGTGTTGTGGACACTGCCAAAGACAGGACACACGTAGTAATGTGGCGAGGACAAGGTAAAATAGTTCCCTTGATGTCTGTCCTCCCACCACCTGTTACAAGCTCATTCAGGAAATAGCATTAATCAGCAATGGCCAGCTCCACCTATAATACAGTATTGGTCATCAACCTTCCTCAGACAGAGTACATTCTGGGCCTTTGCTTCCCTTTGTACTTCCGAGTGCTGTTCGCTGTTGAGTGAAGATGCATCCATTGAGGGTGGACATTTGACTAGACACCATGAGATTCCATGGAGGTCAGGGTCACTGTCGAGGGCTCCAAGGGCTATGGTTTCCTGACTGGATATCATCCTACTGTCACCTCTGGAGATGTGGTCCTGTTGTAGGGGGAGAGGGAGTGAAAGACGAGTGTGGGGCATTGGATGAAAACTACGAATCTATGTGAATGGCGATATCACACTGTTGCTTGGTTAGTCTGTGGGGTAGCCTGCTGAATTTTGGCACAAATCTCCAGGGAGACAGTCAGAATGGTTTCCTGGACTGGGTGCCTGAATGTGATATCCAGGTTACTGACAAATAATGCATCTGGTTTCAGTTTTATTATCTCTTGTACAAGTAAGGAGTTTGCCTGACTGGGACCTGGTTGATCACAATCAGGGAGCTGAGTGGTTTTGGTGGACAACAGGTAAGCTGTGAAGTAAATATACTAGCTAAAGGAATATCAAGCTCTACTTATTTCATTGAATGCACAGATCTCAACTCAAATGATAAATTATCATTGTATTTATTGGTCTATAACCATTTTTTAATGGTGTACCAAAAATTTACGTGAAGGCTTGTAAAGTAAAAGGCCTCTGATTTGCAGCTCTTTTATTTAAAAGCATACATTATTATCCTCAGAGGTCTGTGGAAATAATTTACATTGTTAAATGGCCCAGATTCATATTTGCTTGTCTCAGTAAATTAATGGCCATCATTCTTTGTGGCACTCAGTAGTGTATCCACTGATAATTGGACCAGCTCCCACACAGGAACATGACAAACAGCTTGTCATCAAAGATCATGCTCGTACTAGTTAGCTGAAGCTGTACCTTAAAGGATGAAGGCCTGAGTTGTAGTGAAGTGAGTGTGACTGGATGAAGGCCTGCGTTGTGATGTGTGAGTGTGTGTGAGGTGGTAATATGGTCTGCGTTGCACTGAATGTGTGACAGGAACAGCAATAATCATTTCTGGGCGTAATTGTGCCAATCAGAAAATTGGCCAAAGCAATTCCATGACTTCTGGCATAACTTTTCAGTGTATCCTATGACCTTAAGTGATCAGGGGCAGAGATTGGTAATGGGAGGTCATCACAGAGACATTAACCTCTTATACACAGCATCTGCCTGTCTCCGTTTTAAATAACAACACATACAAAATGCTGGTAGAATACAGCAGGTCAGGCAGCATCTATAGTGAGAAGCGCAGTCGACGTTTCGGGCCGAGACCCTTCGTCAGGATGCTGCCTAACCTGCTGTGTTCTACCAGCACTTTGTGTGTGTTGTTGTTTGAATTTCCAGCATCTGCAGATTTCCTCGTGTTTGCTCAGTTTTAAATAGTCAGGTTTATAGAATCTGCCTCATTGTTCACAGTCTTTCTATATCGTCCTGTTTTGTGATCACTGTTACTGATATGTCTGCATCTCAGTGTGGCACAAGGCTCCTGAAGGAATGGCACTTGATTGGAGCTGACTATTGTGGGGTGAGTTCCGGCCGCACAAGAGGTTGTGGTGTTCTTGCTCCCATTGTGTTTTCTCTCTCCTTTTCGTGGCCTTCGACCTCTCACACAATGTTCTGCCCTGACCTACTGTAGTTCTGTGTCTTGAGTGGCCTTGTGTCATGGTGTGACTGCATTAAACCCACTGATGAGTGCTGTAATAGCCCAGCAGCTGCGAGTTCTGTGCAGAATGCAGAAAACTAGATTCTGTGCGCTGCTGTTTTTTCAGAGATACAGCACAGTGACCGGCCCTACAACAAGTCAGAGTGGTGTCAAGAAAACAACCTCTCCCCCAATGTTGCAAAAACAAAGGAACTGGTTGTGGACTACAGGAGGAATGGAGATGGGCTAACCCCTATTGCCATCAATGGATCTGGGGTTGAGAGAGTGAGCAGCTTTAAGTTCCTTGGCATCCACATTACCAAGGACCTCACGTGGTCTGTACACACCAGCTGTGTGGTAAAAAAGGCAAGGCACAACGAGGAAGTTTGGTGTGGGCCCTCAAATCCCAAGAACTTTCTACGGGGGCACAATTGAGAGCACCCTAACTGGGCTGCATCACTGCCTGGTATGGGAACTGTAATTCCCTCAATCACAGGACTCTGCAGGGAATGGTGCAGACAGCCCAGCACATCTGTAGACGTGAACTTCCTGTGATTCAGAACATTTACAAAGACAGGTGTGTGAAAAAGGCCCGTAGGATCAGTGGGGCCCGGAGTCACCCCAACCACAAACCTGTTCCAGCTGCTACCATCTGGGAAACAGTACCACAGCATAAAAGTCAGGACCAACAGGCTCCAGGACAGCTTCTTCCACCAGGCCATCAGACTGATTAACTCACCCTGATCTGAGCATATTTCTATGTTACATTGACTGTTCTATTTATTATAAATTACTATGATTGCACATTGCACATTTAGACAGATTATTACTCCTCATGTACATGAAGAATGTGAGAAATAAGGTCAATTCAATGTGAGCAATTAACCTACTAACCCAAATGTCTTTGGAAGCTCCCGAAGGAAACCCATGTGGTCACAGGGAAAACATATGAACTCCTTACAGGCAATGGTGGAAATTGAACCTTGGTCATTTGGCGCTGAAATAACGTTAACCTAGCCAGTCACCACCGTGTTGCCCCTGAAGCTTCTGCTGATCCATGCCCGTTTTCTTTCATTTTTTTTACTAAACATTAATGCTATGACTATTCCTTGATTTATAAATTGGAGGTGTACTTGAACACATTTTGTTAAGCAATTTTTTTGTGAATTAAAAAGGCTGGGTGAATTGCGTGAAGAATATTTTGATCTCTGTCCCTATGGTGGAGAGTGGTGGAGTATTTCTTGGAGTGAAAATTAGATCCACAAATAGTAGAAACTAATGCAAAGATTCAAATGCATTACAGCGAGAATTGGTGAGATAGGAGATCTGTAAATTGGGGAAAGCAGCACACGCTTAACTCTCTAAAAGAAGGTGAAATCCACTTTCTAGTTATACAGTATATGCTTATGGAAACATTATATTTAAACGACCTTGCTATTTATAATTAATTTTGCTGTGCCTGATGAAGATTTGAGACTGCTTACAGATTCGGGTACCATCTGGTAAAACCCAAAAATAGTGAAGTCATGAGGGTGGATATTTTCCTGAAGGGCAAATTGGAGGACCGTAGTGCTGTCCTGCCACGGGAGAACTGACCTACTTCCAAAAAGCAGTTAGCAATGTGATAATGACAACCACGCTGGCTGCAGGTTCGATTGTTAATACCTCGGATAGATTGAGTATTATCAAGGAGCCCTGCACCAACCAGTCTGCAAACCAAAAAAGCGGAGAAGCCAGCAATACTTTGCACTAACAAATGCTCTAAAGGGATAATAACCGCTTGCTTATAATGTATAGAAGCAACAGGATTCAAAATGATCCTCTAAGTCCTACATTTTCTGTGCTTTAAAGATATACCCAACTTTTCCCTTAAAAGATATACTTGGCTCCATCTCTTTGTAGCAAAGTGTATCTCATTACAGTAATCTTTTATTGATAAAAAATGCTAAATTACCTTCCCATTCTGATGGTGTTAACTGCAAATTGATGATTCCTTGTCACTGATTCCACAATTAAAGAAAATAGTATTTCTTGTTTCACAATCAAAACTTTTCACTGCTTAAAAAACCAATTAAACATAGAAAACAGAAACATAGAAAACCTACAGCACAATACAAGCCCTTCGGCCCACAAAGTTGTGCCGAACATGTCCCTACCTTAGAAATTACTAGGCTTACCTATAGCCCTCTGTTTTACTAAGCTCTATGTACCTATCCAAAAGTCTCTTAAAAGACCCTACCGTATCCGCCTCCACCACTGTCACTGGCAGCCCATTCCACACACTCACCACTCCCTGAGTGAAAAAACTTACCCCTGACATCTCCTCTGTACCCACTCGCCAGGACCTTAAACCCATGTCCTCTTGTGGCAACCACTTCAGCCCTGGGGTTAGGTTTAATTATTTGTGATGCATGGATTTGCCTCTCCCAGTTATATTTAATTGTGATAGGTTTACACTATCAGTCACCCGCCATATTTGGTTCTGTAGCCGTCCCCGGTGGTGAGTGGAGCTGGATCCTTTGCACCTGACGCCAGGTCAGCCTGATGGCTTTCTGACAGTTTACTGTGATTAAAAACCCTTTGGCTATATCACATACCTCAAACTCAGATACGTTTTAACTCTAAATACAGAAAAAAGGCATAATATTTATAAATGGAAAAGATGCTTTGAAATTATATAACAATTAAAAATATGAACTAAAAACAAAGGTAAAATAAAAGAGAACTAACCAACCCACTTGATTGTACTTCCTATTCTGTTCAATGTTACTAAGGTTAAGAAGGCGTACAGTGTATTGGCCTTCATCAGTCATGGGATTGAGTTTAAGAGCTGAGAAGTAATGTTGCAGCTATATAGGACCCTGGTCAGACCCCACTTGGAGTACGTCCTGTGCTCAGTGCCTCACCACAGGTAGGATGTGGAAACCATAGAAACGGTGCAGAGGAGATTTACAAAGATGTTGCCTGGATTGGGGAGCATGCCTTATGAGAACAGGTTGAGTGAACTTGGCCTTTTCTCCTCGGAGCAACGAAGGATGAGATGTGACCTGATAGAGGTGGATAAGGTGATGAGAGGCATTGATCGTGTGGATAGTCAGAGGATTTTTCCCAGGGTTGCAGTGAGAGGGCACAGTTTTAAGGTGCTTGGAAGTAGGTACAGGGGAGATGTCAGGGTAAGTTTTTTATGCAGAGGGTGGTGAGTGCATGCAGTGGGCTGCCAGTGATGGTGGTGGAGGTGGAAATGATAGGGTCTTTTAAGAGACTTCTGGATAAGTACATGGAGCTTAGAAAAATAGAGTGCCATGGGTAACTCTAGATAATTTCTAAAGTAAGGACATGTTCGACACAGCTTTGTGGGCCGAAGGGCCTGTATTGTGCTGTAGGTTTTCTGTGCTTCTATGTTTTTAATCCTAGTTGTTGTGAAGCCAAGGGGTAAGACCATATGTGCATTCCAGCCCCTCAGCTTTGTTGAGCATTGACATGGTTTGGGAGTTCAGATACATCAATATCTGCCCTCCAGTTTGTTTCTGATGTCCACACTTCAAAATGTAGGCACAAAAATAAGATAGCCTGACTTATGAGGAGGATGTAGCTGGCAGTTCTCTATGAGACTATGGGTAGAGGTAAGTGCATTTCAGTCCTTAACATCTTAATGTTATCCCCTTTACTTCAGCAACCCAATTCTTTCTGTCTAACCATTATTTTTCACCATTACTATATTGTATACTCTTCTGTCCCTAATTTGCTGGTCAGGCCTGTATGTAGTAATCAATAAGCTTATTGTTAACATTTGCATCTTACACGTTAGCATCCATTTAAAAGGTACTGACAATTGCCCATGTAGTGTCGCTATGGTATTATTATTTTATTTTATGTATTTCCTCTTTAAGAGCACTATGTGTATTCTGTCATTGAGTATGCATTGTATAATCATGGAACACAGGACATAGGACATAAATGTTATGCCAGGTAGCTCAAGTGAAGCAACAGTTGAAACAAATCCTTATAATTAATCAGAGGCATGAGGGATAAATCAGTCAAAGTTCATAGCCTATTTTATGGTGTTATCTTCATCTACGAATGATTTCAGGGAGGTTGATAATTGAATCTATAAGCCATACTTTCAACCTCTCAAATTGCCAACCTTCTGTTGAAAGGAAATAGTGTCATTACTTCACACCTAGCAATATTAAGTTGTGTTTGCCATGTGTTTTCGCTTTCATTAATTTGCATATCTTCCTGAAGATCTGTACAGCCTTTTTCACAGTTAATCAAAAACTGTGCTATCAGCAAATTTGGAAAATACCAGGCTGCCCAAGTACAAATTGTCCATGTGCTGTCTAGTATAAGTGCAACTCTAACATTATTCTGCACCTGATGAGCATATATTCATCCAAATTCTGTCAACCAACCAACTTTCAATTTATGTTATTATAATTCCTCTTACAACGTAACAACACACACAAAATGCTGGAGGAGCTCAGCAGGCCAGGCAGCATCTGTGGAAAAGAGTAAACAGTTGACATTTCGGGCTGAGATCCTTCACCAGTCCTGCTGAAGGGTCTCAGCCTGAAAAGTCAACAGTTGAAAGTTGTGGAATCTGCTCAGGTTGAGGTGAGTGAAGTTATCCACATTGGTTCAGAAGCCTGATGACTGCAGTGTAGTAGCCGTCCCTGAACCTCGTGGTGTGCAACTTAAGACTCCTGTATCCTACCTGATGGGCGTAGGAAGAAGATAGCATGGCCTGGGTGGTCCTTGATGATGGATGCTTGTTTCTTGTAGCAGCACTTCTTGTAAATGTGCCCACTGGTGTGGAGGGCTTTGCCTAGAACGGATTGAGTTCTGTCCAGCACACTCTGTAGACTTTTCCAGTCCTGGGCATTGGTATTTCCATACAGACTGTCATGCAACCAGTCAAGATACTCTCCACTGTGCGTCTACAGAAGTTTGTCAAAGTTTTTGGGGATATGAGGAATCTACGCAAACTTTGAAGAAAATAGAAGTGCTGTTGTTCCTATTTTTCTGACGGTACTTACATGCTGGTCCCAGGACAGATCCTCTGATATGATAACACAAGGTAAGTTAAATTTATTGACTCTCTCTATCTCCAATCCCCTAATAAGGACTGGATCATGCATCTTTAGCTTCTTCCTCCTCTAGTTGGTAATCATCTCTTTGGTTTTGCTGATTTTGAGTTAGAAGTTGTTGTGGCAACCAGATTTCCAATCTCCCTCCTTTATGCTGATTTGTCACTACCTTTGACTTGTGTCATCAGCTGACTTAGATATGGCATTGAAGCTGTATTTAGCTGCTGCCTTGAGGCAAATTAGGGTGGATAAATCCCCAAAGCCTGACAAAGTATTCCCTTGGACACTATAGGACACTGCAGAAATTGCCAGGGCCCTAGCTTGGATATTTAAATCATCCTTAGTGACAGGTAAAGTACCAGAGGACTGGATAATAGCCAAAGTTGTTCCACTGTTTAAGAAAGGCTCTAAAAATGAACCAGGCCGGTGAGCCTGACGTCAGTAGTGCAAAAGTTATTGGAAGGTATTCTAAGGGACCAGATATATGAGAATTTGGATAGACATGGACCGATTAGGAATAGTCAGCGTGACTTCATGTGTGGTAGGTCGTGTCTAACCAATCTTAGAGTTTTTTGAGGAAGTTGCCAGAAAAGTGGATGCAGACAATGGAGTTTGGTCTAAGTGGACTTTAGCAAGGCATCTGACAAAGTCCTGCATGGGAGGTTGGTTAAGAAGATTCAGTCTTTCAGCATTCAAGGTGTGGTGGTATATTTGTTAGACATTGGCTTTGTGGGAGAAGCCAGAAGTGATAGTAGATGGTTGCCTCTCTGACTGGAAACCTGTGACTAGTGAAGTGCCACAGGGATTGACGCTGGGTCCATTATTGTTTGTCATCTATATGGATGATCTGAGTGATAATATCTGGATCAGTAAGTTTGCAGATGACACCAAGATTGGCGATGTAATAAACAAAGAGGAAGACTATCATGATTTGCAGTTGGATCTGAATCAGCTGGAAAAATGGGTTGAAAAATGGCAGATGGAATTTAATGCAAACAGGTGTGAGGTTTTGCACTTCAGTAGTGCCAACCAAGGTAGGTCTTACACATTGAATGGAAGGGCACTGAGGAGTGTGGTAAAACAAAAGGATCTAGGAATACAGGACCATAATTCATTGAAAGTTCTGTCACAGATAGAGAGGGTCGTAAAGAAAGCTTTTGTGCATTGGCCTTCATAAATCCAATATTGAATGCAGGAGATGGGATGTTATATTGAAGTTGTATAAGACATTGGTGAGACCTAATTTGGAGCATTTTGTGCAGTTTTGGTCACCTACCTACAGGAAAGATGTAAACAAGGTTGAAAGAGTACAGAGAAAGTTTACAAGGATGTTGCCTGGGCTAGAGGACCTAAGTTATAAGGAAAGATTGAATAGGTTAGGCCTTTATTCCTTGAAGCATAAAAGACTGAGGGATTGACAATGGTATAAAAAATTATGAGGGGTATAGATAGAGTAAATGCCTGTTTCTGTTCTGTACTTTTCTATCACTATGACATAATCATAGGTATATATATAGCGAGTAGAGCAGGGTGTCTAAGCACACAGTCTTGTGGTGCACCTGTGCTGATGGAGATTGTGGAGGAGATATTGTTGCCAATCTGAACTAACTGGGATCTGTAAATGAGGAAATAAGATGTAGTTTCACAGGGTGGTATCAAGTCCCAGGTCTTTGAGCTTAGTGATTCACTTTGAGGGAACGATAGCATTGAATACTGGTCTGTAGTCAATGAGGAGAATCTGGATGTATGCATCTTCATTTTGCAAACGTTCCAGGGTAGAGTGAAGAGCTAATGAAGTGGCATCTGCTCTTAATCTGTTGTGACATTTGGCAAATTGGAGCAGATCCAGGTCACTCTTCAGGCTGGAGTTGATATGCTTCATGACCAACCTATCAAAGCACTTCATTACAATGGATGTTAGTGCTACTGGACAAAAGTCAGTGAGACAGGTTACTACTTTCTTCTTGACTGCAGATTTAACAAGAAATGGGAAACTGC
Source organism: Hypanus sabinus (assembly GCF_030144855.1). Taxonomy (NCBI): domain Eukaryota; kingdom Metazoa; phylum Chordata; class Chondrichthyes; order Myliobatiformes; family Dasyatidae; genus Hypanus; species Hypanus sabinus. The sequence goes on along the minus strand of NC_082715.1, from coordinate 35,197,095 downwards.
CAGAATCTTTGCTATTTCCTCTTTGACCTGTTTAAACAACAATATTATCTGTTTATACCTGTTAAGAATACTACTTGGGTGTTTAGTTATCCTGGGTAGTGTGTGTAATAGTACACTTGCAATAGAAGGGAATATTGACCCATTTGAGTAAGGTATATAGCATGACAGTGTGTAGCCTTGTATTGGGCTGCATTGGACTCTTCAATGTCATTCGGGTCTGAGAGAAAAACATTCAGCTTCTGCATTCCAACAGTCCTATATTCTTCAAGTACTGCCATCAAATCAATAAAAGAATTTTCTGAGTCTTTTCAGGTACAGCCCTTGGTGTAATAGTAAGAATGGTACCACTGATAATGCAGTGCTTCCACAACATTCAGCTTGAGTTGAAGTGGAACTTGTGCTCAAGAGGACATGCAAGGTTGATTCTCAGCTTTCTTACTTAAAGAGTTCTTTACCTTCAGAGTTGAAGTATATCAGGGAACAGAAATACATATGTAGAATAGGGAAATAAATCGGCAAGATTAGATGATTTTTATGCAAATTTCTGAATTTTCTAGATGTTGTAGGCAGCCCTTCACTCTTCAGTGCTAAATTATTTGATTAGAGTGTGCAAATTCACCACAGAAACCACAGAAGCTCCACAAAACGTTGCTAGTTAGCCCTAACAATCTGACCATTTTTAACTAAGGCTTCTATTATACCCTATATCAGCACCTATTCAAACTAAAGTGCAGCAGGTAAGAGAAATATTATTAGACTTCTTTCTTTCAATGTTTTCTTTCCAGCTAATTAAACATTTTTGAGAGTTGGAGTGGATCTGTGAATGTGCCAAAAAAAGAGATTTATATTTCACAGGGTTTTCAAAATACAGTAATTTATACATGTATTACTTTTAGGGAAAATAAGAGCCAACACAATGTTCCACTTCAAAATTGTCAGCTCTGGCTGTCAGGCAATCAAAAACTGCAGGGACATGACAGCATCAACAAAAAAACATGCCGTAGGAGTTAGCTTGATAGAAAGTGCAACCATCTGCATTAACACGGGATCTTTTGCATATAGAACATCCTCACCATCTTTTAAAAGAATGATAAAAATTTTCATTGGAGGTGGGATCTGTTCCGAAGGGACGGTTTACACCTGAACTGGAGCAGTACTAACATTCTTGCAGGGAAGTTTGCTAGTGCTTCTTGGGGGGGGGGGTTTAAACTAAATTTGCAGGGGCCAGGGATCCAGAATGTGAGAGAGGATAGCAAGAGGAAGAATAAAGGACAGGTGGGGACTACATGAATATTAAGTGTGTAGTAGAGAAAGGTGAGGAGGAACAAGTGATAAGGAAGACACATGTACAGAGGGATGGTCTGACGGAACATGAAGTTAAATGTGTTGAAAGAATAAGTAAATTTAGGAAGGACAACAAAATTCTAGGGGTGTATAGCCCGATGGGAGTTCGGGGAGCTGGGTTAAGCACAATAGGCAGCGATTCAAACAGAGAGAGGAGAAATGGGTTAAAAATTCTATATCTGAATGCACGAAGTGTCAGAAATAAGGTGGATGAGCTTGAAGCTCAGGTACGAATGGGTAACTATGATGTTGTTAGGGTAACGGAGACATGGCTGCAGGGAGATCAGACCTGGGAAATGAATGTACAAGGGTATACATGCTATCGTAGGGTCAGAAATGTGGGCAGAGGGGGTGGGGTGGCCCTGTTGGTGAGGAATGAAATTCAGTCCTTTGCAAGGGGGGACATAGGATAAGGAGAAGTAGAGTCTGTGTGGATAGAACTGAGGAACAGTAAGGGCAAAAAGACCCTAAAGGGTGTTGTCTACAGGCCACCAAACAGTAGCATGGATATTGGATGCAAGTTGAATAGGGAGTTAACATTGGCATGTGGCAAAGGTAATGTCGCAGTAGTTATGGGGGATTTCAACATGCAGGTGAACTGGGAGAATCAGGTTGGTGCTGGACCACAGGATAGGGAGTTTGTAGAGTGCCTACGGAATAGCTTGTACGAGAGCCGACCAGTGACAAGACTATTCTGGATTTAGTGTTATGTAATGAACAGGATTTGATAAGCGATCTTGCAGTAAAGGAGCCATTAGGAGGTATTGATCATAATAAGATAAGTTTTTATCTGCAATTTGAGAAGGATAAGGGCAGCTCGGAGATGTCAGTGTTTCAGTTGAACAGGGGAAACTATGGAGCCATGAGGGAGGAGCTGGCCAAAGTTAACTAGATGGATATCCTAGCAGAAAAGACAGTGGAACAGCAATGGCAGGTATTCTTGGGAATAATGCACAAGGTGCAAAATCAGTTCATCCCCCGGAGAAGGAAGGATTCAAAGGGGGGAAAGGGGCCACAGTGGTTGACAAAGGAAGTCAGAGACTGGATAGCATTAAAAAAAAAGAAATATGACAGAGCTAAGGTGAGTGGGAGGACATGATTGGGAAGTTTTTAAGGAACAACAGAACTTAACTAAAAAGGCAATACGGGGAGAAAAAATGAGGTACGAACACAAGCTAGCCAGGAATATAAAGGAAGATAGCAAAAGCTTTTTTAGGTATGTGAAGAGAAAGAAGATAGCTAAGAACAATGTTGGGCCCTTGAAGAATGAATTGGGTGAAATTGTTATGGGAAACAGAGAAATGGCAGAAGAATTTAATGAGTACTTTAGATCTGTTTTCACTAAGGAAGACACAAGCAATCTCCCAGATGTATGGATGGGCCAAGGACAGAGGGTAACAGAGGAAATGAAACAGATTGACATTAGGAAGGAAACAGTGATGAGTAGACTGATGGGACTGAAGGCTGACAAATCCCCAGGTCCAGATGGTCTGCATCCTAGGGTACTAAAGGAGGTGGCCCTGGAAATTGCGGATGCATTGGTAATCATTTTCCAATGTTCCTTAGATTCAGGATCAGTTCTTGAGGATTGGAGAATGGCTAATGTTATCCCACTTTTTAAGAAAGGAAGGAGGGAGAAAACAGAGAACTATCGATCTGTCAGCCTGACATCGGTGGTGGGGAAGATGCTAGAGTCCATTATTAAGGAAGAAATAGTGGCATATCTAGATAGCAGTGATAAGATTGGGCCGAGCCAGCATGGATTTACCAAGGGTAAATCATGCTTGACTAATCTATTGGAGTTTTTCGAGGATGTAACCAGGAAGTTAGTCAAGGAAGATCCAGTGGATGTAGTGTACCTCGATTTTTAGAAGGCATTTGATAAGGTCCCACATAGAAGATTGGTGGGTAAAATCAAAGCTCAGGGCATCGGGGGGAAGACATTGACATGGATAGAAAACTGGTTGGCAGATAGAAAGCAAAGGGTAGCGGTGAATGGGTGTTTCTCGGAATGGCAGGTAGTGACTAGTGGAGTGCCACAGGGTTCGGTATTGGGACCACAGCTGCTTACAATTTACGTCAACGATTTAGATGAAGGCATTGAGAATAAAATCAGCAAATTTGCAGATGATGCTAATGTGGGTGGCAGTGTGACATGTGATGAGGATGTTAGGAGAATTCAGGGTGACTTGGATAGGCTGGGTGAGTGGGCAGATACTTGGCAGATGACGTTTAATGCGAATAAGTGTGAGGTTATCCACTTTGGGAGTAAGAACAGGAAGACAGATTAATATCTGAATGGTGTAGAGTTAAGTAAGGGAGAAATACAAACAGATCTAGGAGTCCTTGTTCATCAGTCACTGAAGGTGAATGAGCAAGTGCAGCAGGCAGTGAAGAAGGCTAATGGAATGTTGGCCTTTATTACAAAGGGAATTGAGTACAAGAGCAAGGAAATCCTCTTGCATTTGTACAGAGCCCTGGTGAGACCACACCTGGAGTATTGTGTACAGTTTTGGTCTCCAGGGTTAAGGAAGGACATCCTGGCTGTAGAGGAAGTGCAGCGTAGATTCATGAGGTTAATTCCTGGGATGTCAGGACTGTCTTACACAGAGAGGTTAGAGAGACTGGGTTTGTACACACTGGAATTAAGGAGATTGAGAGGGGATCTGATTGAAACATATAAGATTATTAAGGGATTGGACAAGATAGAGGCAGGAAATATGTTCCAGATGCTGGGAGAGTCCAGTACCAGAGGGCACGGTTTGAGAATAAGGGGTAGGTCATTTAGGACAGAGTTAAGGAAAAACTTCTTCTCCCAGAGAGTTGTGGGGGTCTGGAATGCACTGCCTCGGAAGGCAGTGGAGGCCAATTCTCTGGATGCTTTCAAGAAGGAGCTAGATAGGTATCTTATGGATAGGGAAATCAAGGGATATGGGGACAAGGCAGGAACCGGGTATTGATAGTAGTTGATCAGCCATGATCTCAGAATGGCAGTGCAGGCTCGAAGGGCCAAATGGTCTACTTCTGCACCTATTGTCTATTGTCTATAAAAACGGGGAAAAAAACAAAAATTTTGGGCCAAAATGTTTACTTCAGAAAGAGTCTTGTACGAGGAGGGAGCAAAAGGCAGATAGAAGGATTTAGGGAAGGAATGATGATGGTGAGGACAATATGAGTGAAGTTGATGTTCTGGAGCATGTTGATATTAAGGGACAGGAGGTGATGGAGTTGTTAAACTACATTAGGATGGATAAGTCCCTGGGGCCTGACGGTATATTCCCGAGGCTGCTCCACGAGACGAGGGAAGAGATTGCTGAGCCTCTGACTAGGATCTTTATGTCCTCGTTGTCCACAGGAATGGTACCAGAGGATTGGAGGGAGGTGAATGTTGTCCCCTTATTCAAAAAAGGTAGTAGGGATAGTCTGGGTAATTATAGACCAGTGATCCTTACGTCTGTGGTGGGAAAGCTGTTGGAAAAGATTCTTAGAGATAGGATCTATGGGCATTTAGAGAATCACGGTCTGATCAGGGACAGTCAGCATGGCTTTGTGAAGGACAGATCATGCCTAACAAGCCTGATAGAGTTCTTTGAGGAGGTGACCAGGCATATAGATGAGGGTAGTGAAGTGGATGTGATCTACATCGATTTTAGTAAGGCACTTGACAAGGTTCCACACGTTAGGCTTATTCAGAAAGACAGAAGGCATGGGATCCAGGGAAGTTTGGCCAGGTGGATTCAGAATTAGCTTGCCTGCAGAAGGCAGAGGGTCATGGTGGAGGGAATACATTCAGATGGGAGGGCTGTGACTAGTGGTGTCCCAAAGGATCTGTTCTGAGACCTCTACTTTTTGTGATTTTTATTAATGACCTGGATGTGGGGGGTAGAAGGTTGGGTTGGCAAGTTTGCAGATGACACAAAGGTTAGTGGTGTTGTAGATAGTGTAGAGGATTGTCGAAGATTGCAGAGAGATATTGTTAGGATGCAGAAGTGGGCTGAGCAGTGGCAGATGGATTTCAATCCGGAGAAGTGTGAGGTGGTACACTTTGGAAGGACAAACTCCAAGGTAGAGTACAAAGCAAATGATAGGATACTTGGTAGTGTGGAGGAGCAGAGGGATCTGGGGGTACATGTCCACAGATCCCTGAAAGTTGCCTCACAGGTAGATAGGGTAGTTAAGAAAGCTTATTGGATGTTAGCTTTCATAAGTCGAGGGATAGAGTTTAAGAGACACGATTTAATGATGCAGCTCTATAAAACTCTAGTTAGGCCACACTTGGAGTACTGTGTCCAGTTCTGGTCGCCTCACTATAGGAAGGATGTGGAAGCATTGGAAAGGTAACAGAGGAGATTTACCAGGATGCTGCCTGGTTTAGAGAGTATGGATTATGATCAGAGATTAAGGGAGCTAGGGCTTTACTCTTTGGAGAGAAGGAGGATGAGAGGAGACATGATAGAGTTGTACAAGATATTAAGAGGAATAGACAGAGTGGACAGCCGGCGCCTCTTCCCCAGGGCACCATTGCTCAGTACAAGAGGACATGGCTTTAAGGTAAGGGGAGGGAAGTTCAAGGGGGATATTAGAGGAAGGTTTTTTTTACTCAGAGAGTGGTTGTTGCATGGAATGCACTGCCTGAGTCAGTGGTGGAGGCAGATACACTAGTGAAGTTTAACAGACTACTAGACAAGTATATGGAGGAATTTAAGTTGGGGGATTATATGTGAGGCAGGGTTTGAGGGTCAGCACAACATTGTGGACCGAAAGGCCTGTAACGTGCTGTACTATTCTATGTTCTGTAGAATGCGTCTGAATCAGCGGTGGGACAAACAGGAAGTGCAACGGATCAGATGACGGTCATAACGTTGGGAAACTATACAGAAACCATGAAAGGATTCAAAAACAAACATTAAAATTTAATCTACTGTAGAATTGGGAGGCAATAAATGTTAATGATAACAGGACCATAGAGAAGGATAGAATGGAGTGGCTTGGAGGATTTTGGCAAATTTCTACAGATACCTGGAGAGCATTCTGATGAGCTGCATCAACATTAGGTATGAAGGCACCAATGCACAGGATCAGAAAAAGCCACAGAAGGGCCTGTATTGTGCTGTAAGTTTTCTATGTTTCTAAGGTTGTAGATTTAGCCAGCTCCATTATGGATACTAACTTCCCCACCATCAAGGGCATTTTCATAGAAACATAGAAAACCTACAGCACAATACAGGCCCTTCGGCCCACAAAGTTGTGCTTAACATGTCCCTACCTTAGAAATGACTAGGCTTAGCCCTTTATTTTTCTAAGCTCTATGTACCTATCTAAAAGTCTCTGAAAAGATCCTATCACATCCGCCTCCACCACCACCGTTGCCAGCAGCCCATTCCACACACTCACCACTCTCTGAGTAAAAAACTTACCCCTGACATCTCCTCTGTCCCTACTCCCCAGGACCTTAAACCTGTGTCCTCTTGTGGCAACATTTTCAGCCCTGGGAAAAAGCCTCTGACTGTCTACATGATCAATAGGCAATGCCTCAAGAAAGAGGCATCCATCAAGGACCCTCACATTCTAGGACAAGCCTTCTCAATGCTCCATCAGGGAAAAGATACAAGAGCCTGAAGACACACACTCAACATTATAGGAACAATTTATTCCCCTCCACCATATGATTTCTTAATGGAACGTGAATCCATTAATTCTACCTCAATTTTCCTCTCTTTTTCACTACTTATTTATTGTTTTATACTTTTTATTATAACTTGCAGTAGCTTTTTAATGTATTGCACTGTACTGCTGTCACAAAAGAGCAAATTTCAGAACATATGTCAGTCATAATAAACCTGATTCTGAAGATTGCATTGAGGAGGAAGATGAGGCTGAGGTAGCAGTGAAGATGTGTATTGTTACGGGGGCAGTTGCTTGTGGTGGAGATGATGACGAGAACTGGGAATCAAATGTCAGCGAAAATAAGAACATTTCAATTAGCAGAAAAATGTGGAGTACCCATGAGAAGTTTTGCTGGGGGCAAAACTCTTCCCACTCTCCACATGAAGTTCATTTGAGCCTGGATGCCAGATAAATGGTTAAACAACAAAGAGAAATGGCAGTGCCTCTGGATGATACTGTAAAGATGAAGTACTGTATATTGATGATGGGTTCATGGCAGACCCTTGTGGAGCTTTTACTGGGGAGGAAAGCAACTGGCAGGGATGCTTTCTAAAATCTAAATAGTTAGTAATGAAACACCTGAAGGACTGTGTCAGGTAGATGAAAAGTGGAGGAGAGGAAAATATGGAAAATTGTGATGAAACACGTTTAAAGAGCTCAGAAGCAGAGGGAGCATGAGGATGAGAAAGGCAACTTGGTCACAATAAGAATAAGGCGAAAAATAAAACGGTATCAGAATCAGGTTTATTATCACTAACATATATTTAGTGGCACTTTACTTGGTGGAGGAGGTACTTGAGTGAATTTCTGTGTGTTTGCGGTCTTCTGCTGCTGTAGCCCATCCACTTCAAGGTTCAACGTATTATGTGTTCAGAGATGCTCTTCTGCACATTATTAACTTAAATGTGTGATTATTTGAGTTACTGTTGCCTTCCTGTTAGTTGGAACCAGTCTGGCCATTCTCCTCTGATGTCATACATTAACAAGGCATTTTTGCCCAAAGAACTGCCACTCACTGGATATTTTTTTATTTTTCACACCATTCTCTGTAAACTCTAGAGACTGTTTTGTGTGAAAAGCCTTGGAGATCAGCAGTTTCTGAGATATTTAAACCTGCCCACCTGGCACCAACAAATATTCCATGGTCAAAGTCACTTAGGTCACCTCTGTTTCTGATGCTTGGTCTGAACAATAAATGAACGTCTTGACCCTGTCTGCATGCTTTTATGCATTGAGTTGCTGCCACATGTTTGGCTGATTAGATATTTGCATTAACGAGCAGGTGTAGCTGATAAAGTGGCCACACAGTTTATGTCATGAAATTTGTTGTTTTGCAGCAGCAGTACAGTGTAACACATAAATTTATGGTAAGTTACAATAAGAAATATTACATAAATAAGTAATGCAAAAAGTGAGCAGAATAGTGAGGTAGTGTTCTGAGGTATGTGGACCGTTCAGAAATCTGATGGCAATGGGGAGGATGCTGTTGCTGAAATGTTGACTGTGAATCTTCAGGCTCCTATGCCTCTTCCTTAATGACAGCAATGCGAAGAGGGCATGTCCTGGATGATGAAGGTCCTAGAAGATGGATTCCGCCTTCTTGAGACACGGCCTTTTGAAGATGTCCACAATGGTTAGTGTCCATGAGGGTGCTGGCTGAGTCTATCGTCCTCTGCAGATTGCTTTGATCCTGTGCATTGGAACTTCTACACTGGGCAGAGCGATGGCTGATTTATCCAAGCATGAGGAAAGGACTTGGGAATAATTGTTCCTTAGGTAATTAAATTAGCCAATGTTACAGCACAAGATTAAAACAGAATTTGAAATACATGTGCACCCTCTAGTGGGTGAAAGAAAATGATTTATAATGACTGTATTCAAAGAGCCAAGCAGAATTGTAACATATGAATCTTATTCCACAAAATCGTGTATTTAGTTCCATGGCAAACATATTAATATTTCTTTATAAGTGCAAAGATTAAGTATTTCAGGTGGTGTACTGTATGCATTCTCTGGCAATAAACAGAACCATTTGAATGACAATGAGAAAGGTGGTGATTCAATTGTAAACACTTTTTATGGTTAACAGCGGCTGATAGATCTCTTCCGTTGCCTATTCTATGAACCTGATAGTTGTACTTCTTGAAAATTGAGAGGCAGCACATTTTGAATCTTATAGTATTTACACTTGATACAAAGGTGTCAAGCCCCAGGATGCCAAACAGCATTCGGATACATCACTCAAACTTTTCTCTCTTCCCTCCTTGTATGTACACCGAGTGGTGCTGGTGAAAATTGGCTCAAGTCAGATTACAGCAATATTGTGCTCATTTCTGGATTTCTTGGCACCCATCAGGAAACTTGGCTCAAGCACTCTGGTGGGATTTTCATTTCCTGGAGCAAGGCTTTTCCACAGCAAGCTCCCAAGATTATGTCCACAGTAACGCAAAATGCAATATTTATCTCCAGCGTAATTTCAATGTCACAGCCTTGTAAAGAGAACCATCCTTACGTGCTGACAGGTTTCACTCATCTTGATTCTGTGGCATTGAAGGACTGACATTAAAACTGTATGCTTTGATATCTGTGCAACCTCAAACACAATTTCACAAGTTTGCCGTGACTGCTTTCTTTGTGGAGGTTCAGTTCATCTACATTCAAGTGTGCAAAAGATACAGTACATTGTTTAGGAAAAGCTTCATCTGCAGTCAAGGGAAAAAGCAACAAAAGACCAGATGAACGCTATAAGCTGTTGTGATTTCACTGTAAATGCTAAGTTAATCTGTGGCGTTCTTGGAAAAGTGGCCAGCTGCAGTGACGCACAGCAGGGTTCATCAAGATCCGGAGCTTTGCCTTGTGCTTCAAACAGTTTTTGCCTCAGCATGAATCCAGACACACAAGGGAAGAAACAATCAGAAATTGCTCGTGCTTTGGGCATTCTATAGGTATGAATGGAACTGCAAATGTGGATATTTGGTGTATGTCTCCTCTTCTGCCCAATTCATGTTGGAGGAGCAACATCTCATATTTTGTCTAGGTAGCCTCCATCCTGATGGCATGAACATCAATTTATTCAACTTCCAGTATATGTTTCCCTTCCCCTTCCCTCTTCTTCATTTCCCCACTCTGGCGACTTACCTCTACTCCTCACCTGCCTATAACCTCCCATGGTCCATTATTCTCTCCTATCAGATTCCTTTTCCAGTCCTTTGCCTTTTCCACATCACCTACAAGTTTATGACTTCATCCCCCCCTCCCCCACCCACCTGGCTTTACCGATCAACTTCCATCTTGTCCTCCTTCTGTGACGAGGTGGGGACAAGGGTGCTGGGAAAGGACCCACACACAGCAGATCGGGAAATTAAGGACAAAGAAGAACACGAACCTTGGACTAGGGGTCTAGGGACTTGGATCGCCACGGACCTGGGACTTGGACAAGGGGGAGCATGGACAACCGCGGCCAAGACTGCGACCCTGGGGACTAGAAACGCCATGGCCCTTGGACTTGGAGACTGGGACCTTGATTCACCGCCACCAGACACTTGGATACCATGGATCGCTGCAGCCAGAAACGTGGACACCAAAACACAAGACAAGGAATCTTGAACCAGGACTCCTCCTTCAGATCAGGCACCGAGCCGGGACTCTTCGAGGAGGGTAGACACAGACACTGAGCATGACATCGAGCTGGAACTCCGCCTTCAACTTGGCCACCGAGCCAGGACTCCTTCGAAGGGTAGACATGGACAAGGGGCATAAACGTCGAGTCGGGATTCCGCCTTCCACTCACCCCTGGTAGATTGACCTTGCCCGGACCCACTCTGGCGACGGAAGGCGAATTGCTGGAACTCCGATGTGGGCTGCATCACTCTGGCTTGTTGTAATGGCAGCGGCGGCGACTTGCGAAGGCTTCTTTAACACTCTCACCCCGAACGGCTAAAGCCAAGGGTTTATAAGCTGCTGGTTTGGACCAAGGGTAGATTACCTAGATTGCCAAGCTCAAGGGAGGCGTAAAACGAAATTAAAAGGGAACAAGGCGTCAATGGTCCGGATCACAACCTAACTAAATTTAAAGGGGAACCGATCCGGACCATGACACCTTCCCCTCCCTTCACCTTCTGGCATCTATCCCCTTCCTTTCCATATCTAAGTAAAGGTCTTGGCCTAAAACATTAACTGTTTATTTATTCCCATAGGTGCTGCCTGACCTGCTGAGTTCCTCCTGCATTTTGTGTGTGTTGCTCCAGATTCCCAGCATTCGTAGGATCTATTGTGTTTTTGATTTGCTACTCCATTGCGATCTCTTTAAGGGATGCCTACCTTGAAGAAGTTTAAATCTTCTCTTCAACTGGAGCTCCATGAGACCCTTTTCTCACTACTCCCCTTCTGTGATCTCGGTCGCTCTTCAATTCTTTAACTATGTTCTTACCCAGACTTGCTACCTTAGCCACGTCTTTCACGGGGAATTGTCTTTGCTGTCATCTTGTTCCATATGGCTTCCAGCTCTGTTTCCAGACCTCCTGCTTTGGACCCTCTGAGGAGTCCAGATATCTGCATCTCCCTCTGTATTCTACACACCACCCTCTCTGCTCCAGGCCTCACCTGCCACGGACCTGTCTGATATTTCACCCTCCACTGGATCCACGTCTTAAACTGCCGGTTCTTCTCCTTCCTTGCATCCAGGCAGGATCAGAAGATCACATGTCTCCAGATCACAAACCTGCTGCCTCCTGCTCAGAACTGGATTCGATCAGTTGGCTCCAGCCCACAGACTTCTACAGCTCTGGACACCTCTAGACACCATTCCCAATTCCAGCTCCAATGACTGCAGACTGCAGATCCCACCTTCAACAACTCCAGTTCCAACGACCCCGAATTATCCACCCTCCTGTACCGATCTCAGCTACCCACCTCCAGGCTGTGACTTTTCCCACAGCTGCTGAGACCCTGGGTTCCACTTTCCTTAACCCCAGGTCTCTCATGCTCCCCCATCATCACTCGGGTCCTAGTAGCCTCCATTTTCCTCCCACCCTACCTTTCCTGAACATCCCAGAACTCCCTCCTCCTCTGATACCACCAACTTCCTTCTCCCCTCTCATCGCAGCTCTGATCCCTATCGTGGCTTTACATTTCCCTCTGAACTTCCTCTTCTTTGAGCTGGAACATTCTGTCCACAGCAAGGCCTTTACCTTTGACCCCCTTCAGCCGAACCTCTGTGCGTTCCGCACACGCCACAATGCTGTTCTCTCCTTCTGCTGCCTCCATCTCTAAGCCAGCTTCTTTGACTAGGATTCCTCAGCCTGCTAAGAAATGACTGTTGGCGCCAGACGGGATGGCTTGAGTGTCTCAGAAACTGCTGATCTCCTGCCACTGCACAACATTCTCTAGAGTTTACAGAGAATGGTGTGAAAGATGAAAAAATCACTTAGTGAGTGTTGGTTCTGTGGGCGAAAATGAATTGTTAATGAGAGAAGTCAGAGGCCAAACTAATTCAAACTGACAGGAAGTTGACAGTAACTCAAGTAACTACATGTTACAATAGTGACGTGCAGAAGAGCATTTGAACAAACAATAGTTGAAGTGGATGGACTACAGCAGCAGAAGGCCAGTGGCCACTTTATAAGGGACAGCAGATAGCTAATACTGAGTGTATTGTCCAAGTGCTCTTGCACTCTGTAAAGAATTTCATTGTTGGGATTCTGGAAGTATCATCCACTTAATAGGTTTTGCTTTGATTACCCATTGACATCAGCGTGGGGATGTTACTTTTTCATATTAAAAATATGACACTTAATATGAAACTTTTAAGGACAAGTACAGCTATCCTCAGGTATTTAACTTTGGCATTAACATTTGATTCATACCGGCGATATTTCCCATTCCTATTAGCATATGGCCGAGTGGTTAAGGCGTTCGTCTGGTGATCTGAAGGTCACTAGTTCGATCCTTGGCTGAGGCTGCGTGTCTGTCCTTGAGCAAGGCACTTAACCACACATTGCTCTGCGACGACACCGGTGCCAAGCTGTATGGGTCCTAATGCCCTTCCCTTGGACAACATCGGTGGTGTGGAGAGGGGAGACTTGCAGCTTGGGCAACTGCCGGTCTTCCATAAAAAAAACCTTGCCCAGGCTTGCGGTCTGGAAACTTTTCAAGGCGCAAAACCATGGTCTATCGAGACTAACAGAGGCCTACACACACTTCCCATTCCCATACTGAAATGTCCGTCCATGGCCTCTTCTACTGCTGTGATGAAGCCAAACTCGAGTTGAAAGAGCAACTCCTCATATTCTGATATTCTGTCTGGGTAGCCTCTAATAATCTAATGTGAGAGCATGGACATCGATTTCTTTCATTTTCCCCACCCCCGTCCACTCTCTCTATTTTCCATTTCTCATGCACCTGACCATCATGTCTCTCTGGATACTCTCCTCCTTTTCTTTCTTCCATGGACCATGCAACAGTTTGTCCAAGACATTTTAGTTCTACAAAAAGAATGTTTACAAGGCTAATAGACTTTGGTGCGCTCTATACACATAGCCGTCTCTTATGAAGTGATCAACATTGACTGTAACATTGTCAGAGAGTTTTCAAGTAGACAATATCTACTCATCAATTATGGTTAGCGAAGATTGAAGCACACCAGCCCTTCCTGCTAACATCCTCCACATGAGGTTGGGGTTGAAAATAAAACCTTCTCTCATGCTTGTTGTCAATGGCCCATCTTGGCTGAATAATTTGTCTTATATAAATAGTCTGAGGATGCAGATCTCAGAGGTACAGAGGGATCCACAAGTCACAAAAAGCAATAATGTGGGTGAAGTAAGTCATTATGAAAGCTTACAGAATGTCGTTTATTGTGAGAGAAATTGAAAATAAAAGTAAGGAAGTTATGATTCAGTTAATTGGGATACTGATGAGACTTCATGCAAAGAACCTTCACAGACTGGACTCCCTGTTTAAGGATGAAAGATAATGCATTGGAAGCAGTTTAGAGATTGCCTTGAAAGATGTGTTGTCCTTGATGAAAGGTTGGATAGGCCAGTCTCTTATCTGTTGAAATTTAGAAAAGAGAGAACTTGATTGAAACACATGATCTGATGTGGACATTAAGAGGATGCTTTCTCGAATCAGAATCTAGGACCACATCTAGATTCTCCTACAAGAGAAATCTGTTTTAAAAAAGCAGTTATCTGTTAACAACAGATGAGGCATATTTTTCTCTCTCTAATGTTGTGTATCTCTTTGAACCTCACTTTCTCTTCGAAAAATGGAATAATAATCTCAGAATATTTGTAAGGCAAAGTTACATTCTTGATAAACAAGGGGATTAGCAGAGGTAGTGAGGAATGGAGAGTTGAGGTTACAATGAGAGTAGTTTTGAATAGTAAAAATAGATGAGAGCTGACCATTTCCTGCTCCTAATTGACATGCCTGCCTTAGTCGACATGATGTGTCCATGCCTGTATAATTTGTTTGTGTCTTATTTGTGGCCAGGTACATGGTGTGAGTGTGTGTCTGAGAGTTGCGAATTGCGATCTTTGTGAGCTAAGAACAGCTCCTAGGAGAATGATGCATGTTTTGCAAGGCTGCAGTTGACAGACAGAGTTATAACATTCACCTTGACCGAACATGTGAGAAAACGGAATATTTTTCCTCCGCCTTTCCCAGCTTACATGGCTCACTGCTGACTAAGATTTCTGTTGCCACCGTGTCGCTGGAGCTACACTTTGATCCTGGCACAGAGAACAGACTTCCACCTTCCCACCTGCTGTGTCCAGTGAAAGGCTGAGGTTGTGGGGGAAGGGAGGGAGGAGCAGATAGCATCCATGCACAGCTGAGTTTATTTTGCAGCTCTCTGTCCAGAATGCACCAGAGACTTCCGGGCATACTGTTGGGCACCCTCTGAGGGCATGTGTCATGACATTTAATGAGTGAGTCAGAAGGTGCTGTAGTATTAATAATCACTATTCAATCAGCACCAAACTTAAAAAAAAAGACCGCATACAGACAAGATATTGTTTACAGTCAAAACTGAATGCCACTTCCCAGGTGCGCTGCATGGACACACATTGGATCCCCATGTCTTCTGGGTTTAATGCTATTGATGTACAGATGAATTTATTGGTCTAATGAATTTACTCCTGTCTTTTTGTTAAGCTGGAGTGCAGACAGACTATGGGCACCTCTGTTCCATTCATTTGTACCGGAGGAGTTGGAATTCCTGAGATAGAGATTAACATACCATTTCCTAGGGCTGCGCGTCCCAATGGAAGTAAATAGTATATCTCTACGCGCAGTTTGATAAAGACCTATTAGTGGGGCTATTGACATTAGCTGCTGAAGTAAGTATGACAATTAGCCATCAACCTGTCTTCCAGATGTGGGGCATAATTTATTTTCCATTGCTGCACTGTGGCAAAGATCACAGAGCAAAGAGACTGAAAGTGGCTTTAGTTATCCCAATGAGATCAGCAGATGTAATTGGGGGGATTTCCATGTAGTAATTACTTTTGCAATGCATGCCATATTAATTACTCTAAATGACTATGCATGCACCTAAATAAATAAGAATATTAATTAATTAACTGAAAATACTCAGTTGATAAAATGCATTTTAAAAATGACAAGAGAATTGAAATGTATCATGTTTTGTCATATTTTAATTTTCTTACCTCTTCTTTAAATACAGCGCTACTTTTAGAAAATATGTCTGTCTATATCAATGAAAAGTATGTTGTCATTGGCCTCACTTAGATATTTGGCGACTGAAAAGTTTTGGCTAGTAAGTCAACAAAAAGGATTACACCCTTCAATTATCCCCATTGAGAACTCCATCTGCTTTTGCAAATCCATGGAGAAAGCAGTTTGTGTACTCCAAGTAGATTCCTGTATCTTAGATACTCAATCAGCTGATTCGTTCATTGTTTCAATGCTCTATATGCCAGAAGAAATCCTAGATTCCACCATCACACCACGTTTCATCTCAGCCCACCGCTGTTATTGGTTCCCTTTAAGTAATGGTATGTCAAATTTATTCTATTGTTAGTAACGCGTTACATCTTTCACACACAGAACAGTGCGTTAACTCACGTGTGAAATAAAATTGTCAATAATTAACAAAGAGCCATCATTAATACAAAGATCTGTCTCAGTATCCTGGAGCAGAAACTACTAACTGAATAGGGTTAGAATGAATCTAATTACTTCAACCACCAACATACAAATAAATGCAAAATATATTGAAGTAGTATTCCAATTGATTACCTGCACAATTTTATTGAAACCGAAGACTGCAGACAAGTGAGGCTAGCTTGACAATGTGAGCTCATTCATGCACCTTGTGAAAGCGGACAACCCGAACTATTTGGGAAAGTGGTGGTAAATTACCTTCTTTAAACGCTGGAGACACACCCTCCCTTGGTGAAGGATGCTTTTCTAAATTGGGACGATGTGTAAATGGGGGGGTAATCTGCAAGCAATGCTGTGCTGCGCACCCCACTTGTAGTCCTTGTCTTTCTTTGCAGTAGAGGCTGAAAATTTGAGTTGCTGTTGGTGTAGCCTAGGCAAGCAAATGCAGTGATGTTTCAAATGGCAATTCAAATGAGAGGTTGGTCATGTGGGGATATGGGATAAATGTTGAAAATGAAGCATTCCAGAATTAGGTGACATGTACCAAACCTGTTATCACTGAACAGTGTGTCCACAGTTTTCTGTAGTTTCCTGCATTCTTGGGCAAATCCAAATCAAAATCAGAGTCAGATGAATTATCACAGTCTTGCAAGACATGAAATGTGTTGGTCTGCAGCATCAGTGCAGTGTAAAGGTATAAAATTACTATGAATTTCAAAAATAAACATGGTGCAGGCAAAAGCTAATACTAAGGTATAGTAAACACAAAGTACACTGCAGATACTGTGGTCAAATCAAGATGTACAAACAAGCTGGATGAACTCAGCAGGTCAGGCAGCATCCGTTGAAATGAACAGCCAATGTTTCGGGCTGACCCTTTGTCAGGACTGAAGAAGGAGGGGGCAGGGGCCCTATAAAGAAGGTGGGGGGAGGATGGAAGGTGCCTGGTGAAAAACCAATCAGAGGAAAGATCAAGGGTTGGGGGAGGGGAAGCACGGAGGGGATAGGCAGGAGAGGTGAAGAAGGAATGTAAGGGGAAAGCACTATGTGTAGTAGAAGAAGGCAGAATCATGAGAGAGGTGATAAGCAGCTGGAAGAGGAGACAGAGTGAAACTGGGATGGGGGAAGGGAGAGGGAGGGAATTACCAGAAGTTGGAGAATTCAGTGTTCATACCAAGGAGCTGGAGACTACCCAGACGGTATATGAGGTGTTGCTCCTCCAACCTGAGTTTGGCCTCATCATGGCAGTAGAGGAGGCCATGTATGGACAATAATAATAATAATAAGGTATTGTTCATGGGCTCATGGATCATTGAGAACTCTGATGGCAGAAAGGAAGAAGCTATTTTTGAATTATTGGGAAGGTCTTCAGACTGCTGTACCTCCTCCCTGTCAGTAGTGATGAGAAGAGGGCATGTCCCAGGTGGTGAAGGTTCTTGGTGATGGTCCACTTCCAGAACCACTACCTCTTGAAGAGGTACTCAGTGGTGCCATGGGGGAGGGGGTTGTGTCCGTGATGAAGCTGTTTGCACCTTTTGTAATCCTATGCATTGGAGCCTCTATACCAAGCTGTGATCCAACCAGTCAAAATGCTCTCCGCTCTACAGCTATAGAAATTTGTAAAGAGTCTTTGGTTACATACTAAATCTCCCCAAACTTCTAATGAAGTAGAACCGCTGGACTGTCGACTTTGTGATTGGGACCCAAGATAGATCCCCTGAGATGCTAGTGCTCGGGAGCTTCAGGCTGCTCACCCTTTCCACCGCTGACTGGAGTGTGTACTCCCAACTTTGCTTTCCACAATCAACTCCTTGGTTGTTCTGACATTGAATGCAAGGTTGTAGTCACAACACTACTTAACCAATCAATCTCATTCACTCCCATCGTCATCTGAGATCCTACCAACAACAGAGATGTCATCTGTGAATCCATAGAGGGCACTTCAGCTGCACTGTCACGATGTAGAGTAAGGCAATGAGCTAAGCATGCATCCTTGAGATGGCCTTTTGTTGATTGTCAGCTAAGTGGAGATGTTATGACTGATACACACTGACTGTGGTTTTTCAGTAAAGAAATTGAGGATCTACTTGCAGAGAGAGGTACAGAGGCACAGGGTCTGAAGCTTGATGATTAGTACTGGGGGCTGGGGGGGGGTTTGCTGATGATGGTACTGAATATGGAGCTGTAATTGATAGACAGCAGCATGACAAATTTGTGCTTATCTAGGTGCTCTGAAACTGACTGAAGACCCTGTGAGATTGTGCCTGCCGTAGGTCTGTTACAGTGGTAATGAATTGCAATGGGTTCAGCTTCTTCCTCAGGCAGAAGTTTACACTGCCCATGCCAAGCTTCTCACATCACCTCGTTACAGTAAATGTGAATGCTAATGGGTGACAGTCGCTGAGGCACTAGTATGATTGCTATCCTTTTTGAAGCAGTTGCCATACAGATAGGATGCTTTCTGAGGTGTATATCAATGGGTACATACAAAAGTCTCCTAATGAAGTAAAGATGCTGGTGTGCTTTCTTGGCTGGGACATCTGTGTGGACCAGGACAAGCTATTGAATACAAACCAGAAGCAGAATCAGATTCATTATCACTGACATATGTCATGAAATTTGTTGTTTTGTGGCAAGCAATACAGTGCAAGACATAGAAACACTACAATTAAACGAATAACTAAATAGTGCAAAAGAGGAATAGTGAGGAACTGCTCATGGGATCATGGACCATTCAGAAATCTGAGGGCAGAGGGGAGTAAGCTGTTCCTAAGACATTGTGTGTGGGTCTTTAGGCTCCTGTACAACCTGCTGTGAACAAAGGCAACCCTTGTACAGGCAGTCCCCAAGTTACGAACGTCTGACTCACAGACAACTCATACTTACGAACGGAGGGAAGAGAACGCTGTCCGCCATTTTAAGTCAGATCACGACGCCGTCCTCCACTTTAAGTCATTGCCGTTAACGCTGTGCTGAGTGGGTAACTTTGGACTTGGCTTAAATATTTCTTAGCAAGATTCACCCTGACCTCCCCCCACCCCACCCTTTTCCAGTCAGCAACTTGTCCCATTTAACCTGTCTCAGTGCAGGTGGATTTTAGGACCCAGAGCAGCACAAGACCCGCCGCCCATGACTGCTGCTGTATTTTTTTTATTAAGTGAGATCCTGAACAATAGCCAGAAGCCAGATCAGAAATGCTGAGCATGTCAACTAGTTCCTAAAGAGAACTCTGACAGGCCAATCAGACGGTTCACTGCTGCTCAGCGATAGAACATAAAATCCACAGTTTTCTGTTCTGTTCACATAAAATGATCGCTATTGAAAATAAAATGGAAAAAATAAAGTGATTGGAAAGAAGTGAAATGCCATCGGTCATTGGAAAAGCTTTAGGTTATAGTCGGTCAACGATCGGAACAACTTTAAAGGATACAGGTAAAGGATAAAGTGAGAATAATGGCGCATGTGAAAGGCCCTGACCCGAAGAAAGCTACAATTATTACTTAGCAACGCAGTGGCTTAATGATTGAAATACGTACGTTTCTTAAGTGTTTTATATGCATAGTAGGGTAAAATATATGCTACATACTATGACAAACATTTGACTACCCAACGCTAAATAATACCGGATGTACTTGTTCTGACTTAGTACAAATCAGGGTTAACGACGGACTCAGGAACGGAACTCGTTCGTAACCCATGTACTGCCTGTACTTGGGTTTCATGGATTTGACAACAGCATTCGGTACAGCAGTTTGCCAAGCTCTCTGGCATATGCTATCAAGGGATGTTTTTTTTATTGCTGACATATTTCACCTCAGTGGCCAGGACCTGCTGCAAGAAATCCCAATTGTGTATAGAACGGACAACGGGTTTTTCAAACTCAACTGGTTCAAGGCCAAGAGCAAGGTCAGCACCACCACTCTGATGGAGCTTCAGTAGGCAGCTGACACAGTGCAACTGTGAAGAAGACCTTCATTGTACCCTGAACGCCTTTGCCCAGACACATAGAGCCCTGGGTTTTGTTTTGACTATTGAAAAAGACAGGACCCATATCAGCAACTGCCCAACCAACTCTTTACCCAGCCCTCCATAAAGGTTGATGATAGCCCCCTTGAAAGTGTAAAGCATTTTCCTAATCTTGGCAGCATTCCCTTCTCAAAAGCAGACATTGACTCAGAGATCAACCCACTGGCTAAGTAGTATTAGTGGAACCTATGCAGGATTGAGGAAAAGAGGCTTTGAAGACCATGACCTATGGGTTCAAACAAAACTTTTGGTCTACAGAGCAGCCAGCCTTCCTACAGTATTGTATGGAGCAGACTCATGGATCACCTACAGTAGATACCTGAAAGCCCTGGAGCACAGGAGCTTTACAGAAGGTTTGAGGATCAGCTGGAAGGACAGACGCACTAACACCAGTGTACTGGAGGAGGCCAACGTGAGCAGCATCTCCACCACGGTAACAACTCCGCTGGATAGGTCATGTCATTCAGTTGAAGGAAGGTCTGCGAGCCCCTGGTGGGCAAAGGACAACATTAAAATCAGCCTGAAGAAATTCAACTTTACATCTAAAAACTGGGAAGACAGTGCACCCAGTAGATAGACCTGGAGGAAATCTGTTCAAGAGGGAGCTGTGCTACATGGAAGTGACTTCTGCTGTGCCGCACAGAACAAATGGCAGCTGTCAAAAGAGATTCCGAGAACCCAGAACACCCAACCACCAACAACCTTACCTCAGTACTTCTACACGCCGGCCCAGCCTTACTAAGGCAGGGATTTCCTGACTTTAATCAGCAGACCAACAAACATTTTCCTTGATGCCCAATGTTTGAAAAGTTTGATGTACTAATGAGTAGGCATTGCCCTGTGAAAATCCTGTCATCCAGAACAGTGAGTATGGGTGCTGGGTGCCCTGTGATGGAGATATCTGAACTGAGGTAGATCAGAAGTTGGCTGGGTGGATTAGTGCTTTGGGATCAGAAGTGTCAGGCTAATCAGCAGGCAGAAGAATATCCTCCTCAATGACCATCAGCATAGGCACACCTTAGGGTGTGTGTTTAACATCCTGCTCTACTCTCTCTGTTGCTGTGACTACATGACAGCATATGTCCAACAGATCTACAAATTTTCCAATGGGTCATAGAATTATAGAAAAGTACAGCATGGAATCAGGCCATTCAGCCCATCTAGTTCATGCTGAATCATTTAAACTGCCTACTCCAATCAACCTGCACAGGGAACCATAACTTTCCATACCCCTGCCATCCATGTATCTATTGAAACTTTTCTTAAACATTGAAATCGAGCTCGCATGCACCACTCGTGTTGCCAGCTCATTCCACACACTCACAACCCTCTGAGTGAAGGCATTTTACCCCATGTTCCCTTAAACTTTTCACCTTTCACCCTTAACCTATCAACTCTCATTGTAGTCCCACCCAACCACAGCAGAAAAACCTGCTTGCACTTACCCTATCTATACCCTTCATAATTTTGTATATCTCTATCAAATCTCCCTTCAGTCTTCTACATTCCAAGGAATAAAGTCCTAACATGTTCAATCTTTCCTTATGACTCAGATCCTCCAGACCCCACAACATCCTTGTGAATTTTCTCTGTACTCTTTCAACCTTATTTACATTTTTTTCTGTAGGTAGGTGACCAAAACTGCACACAATATTCTAAATTAGGCCTCACCAATGTCTTATACAACTTCAACGTCCCATCTCCTGTACTCAATACTTCGGTTTATGAAGCCAACGTGCCAGAAACTTTCTTTATGTCCCTGTCTACCTGTGCTACCACTTTTAATAAATTATGGTCCTGTATTCCAGATCTGTGTTTTCTACCACACTCCTCTGTGCCCAACCTCTCACCATGTAAGACTACCCTAGCTGGTCCTCCCAAAGTGCAACACTTCACACTTCTCTGCATTAACTTCCATCTGCCATTTTCTACCCTATTTTTCCAGATGGTTCCCACTGCAAGCTCTGATAGGCTTCACTGTCCACTACTCCACGACAGCCTTAATCTTGGTGTCATCCGCAAGTTTGCTGATCAAGTTAACCCCATTATCATCTGAATCATTGATATAGATGTCAAACAGCAACAGGCCCAGCACTGAACACTATGACACTCCACTAGTCACAGGCCTCCCATTAGAGAGGCAACCATCTACAACCACTCACTGGCTTCACCAACAAGGCCAATGTCTAATCCAATTTACTACTTCTTCTTGAATGCTGAACAACTGAAACTACTCAACAACCTCCCATGTGGGACCTCGTCAAATGCCTTGCTAAAGCACATGTAGACAACATCCACTGACCTGCCTTCATCAATTTGCCTGGTAACTTCCTCAAAAATCTTTATGAGCTTGGTTAGACACTACCTACCACACACACAAAGCCATGCTGACTATCCCTAATTAGTCCATGTCTAACCAAATACTCAAATATCTGGTCCCTCAGAATACCTTCCAATAACTTTCCCAATACTGATGTCAGGCTCACCAGCCTATATTCTCCTGGTTTATTTTTAGATCATTTCTTAAACAGCAGAACAACATTAACTATTCTCCAATCCTCCAGTACCTCACCTGTTGCTAAGGATGATATAAATATCTCTGCTCAGGTCCCTGCAAACTTTGCACTTGTTTCCGAGGGAACCTTGTCAGGCTCTGGGGAGTTACCTACCCGAATTTGCCTCAAGACAGCAAACACCTCCTATGCAATCTGCATAAGGTCCATGAAGTTGATGCTGCTTTGCCTCACTTCAGTAGACTCAGTGTCCATCTCCTGAGTAAGCACAGATGCAAAAAATCAATGGAAGATCCATTTGAGATCTCTCCCATCTCTTTTGCATTTCTTATACTCCATAAATATCTCTTTTGTTCCTAGTGCCCATACCTGTTATGCACCGCCTTTTTTTCTCTTAAACAGAGCATCAGTACCTCCTGAAAACCAAGGTTCCAATAGACAATAGGTGCAGAAGTAGACCATTCGGCCCCTCGAGTCTGCACCTCGAGTTCCCTAAACCTATTGTCTTTATCTTTTATTATGACAGGGACATATAAGCTTTGTACTCTCAAAGTTTCACTTTTGGCCTTCCAATTACTAAGTAAACCTTTGCCAAAAAACAGCTTGTCCCAATGCACACTAACCGGATCCTTTTTGATACCATCCAAAATGGTCTTTCTCCAATTTAGAATCTCGACCTGTGGGTCGAGACCTATCTTTTTCCATATTTACTTTGAAGTTAATGGCATCGTGATCACTCTATGCAAATGTTACTGTTGTTAGCAGAATCACAGATGGTGATGAAGAGACATACAGGAGTGGGTTGAGTGGTGTTTTACTCTGGCATTTAAGAAGGGGAAATCAGTGAGTATGCACCAGTCCTCATTGATGTGGAAAAGGTGAACAGCTTTAAGATCCAATGTGTCAACAGCTCAGAAATCTTCACACTTTCACACATGAGATTTTGGTGTAATTTCACACATTTACTGAACAATGTATGACCATAAGACGATAAAATCATAAGACATAGGAGCAGAATTAGGCATTTCAACCCATCGAGTTAGCTCTGCCATTCCATTACGGCTGATCCCAGATCAAACCTCGTACACCTGCCTTCTCACCATATCCTCTGATGCCTGACCAATTAGGAAACGATCAACTTCTCCCTTAAATATACCCATGGACGTGGACTCCACTGCAGCGTGTGGCAGAGAATTCCACAGATTCACCACTCTTCGGCTAAAAAAAAAATCCTCCTTACCTCTGTTCTAAAAGGTCACCCCTCAATTTTGAGGCTGTGCCCTCTAGTTCTGGATACCCCCACCATACGAAACATTCTCTCCACATCCACCCTGTCTAGTCATTTTAACATTCAGTAGGATTCAATGAGATCCCCCTGTATTCTCCTAAGTTCCAGTGGGTACAGGCCCATAGCAGCCAAGCACTCCTCTTATGTTAACCCCTTCATTCCTGGAATCATCCTTGTGAACTTCCTCGGCACCATCTCCGATGACCACACTTTATTTCTGAGTTATGGGGTCCAAAACTGTTGACAATACAGTGCCCTGACTAGTGTCTTATTATCTCCTTGCTTTTATATTCTATTCCACTTGAAATAAATGCCAACATTGCATTTGCCTTCAACCTCAACCACAGACTCAACCTGTAAATTAACCTTCAGGGAGTCTTGCACGAGGTCTCCTAAGTCCCTCTGCACCTCTGATGTTTGAAACTTTTCCCATTTAGTTAATAACCAGCACTAATGTTCCTCTTACCCAAATGCGTTATCATACAGTATTCCTTCTGCCACTTTTTTGTCCATTCTTTTAATTCGTCTAAGTCCTGCTCCAATCACATTGCTTCCTCAGCACTACTTACCTCTCCACTATCTTTGTATCATCCGCTAACTTTGCTAAATCCATCAATTCCATTATCCAACTCACTGGCAAATAATGCAAAGAGTATTGGTCCCAATACTGATCCAGAGGAACACCACTAGTCACCGGCTGCCAACAGAAGAGGCCCTGTTATTCCCACTCGCTACCTCCGGCCTGTCAGCAATACCTCGATCCATGCCAGTATCTTCCCTGTCACGGCATAGGATTTTATCTTGTTAAGCAGCCTCATGTGTGGCACCTTATCAAATGTCTTCTAAAAATCCAAGTCAATGACATCCGCTGCCTCTCCTTTGTCCACCTGCTTGTTACTTCCTCAAGGAACTCCGACAGATTTGTCAGGCAAGATTTCCCTTCACAGAAACCATGCTGACTTTGACTTATTTTATCATTAGTCTCCAAGAACCCTGAAACCTCATCCTTAATAATAGACTCCATCTCTTACCCAGCCACTAAGGTTAGGCTAACTGGCCTATAATTTCCTTTCTTTTGCCCTCCTCTGTTCTTAAAGAGTGGAGTGACATTTGCAATATGCCAGTCCTCCGGTACCATGCCGGAATCAAGTGATTCTTGAAAGATCATGACTAAGGCATCTGTTATCTCTTCAGCAATTTTTCTTGGCTCCCTGAATGTAGTCCATCTTGTTCAGTTGACTTATCCACCTTAAGACCTTTTAGTTTGCATCGTATTTTTACCTTTGTAATAGCAACAATATTCACTCCTGCCCCTGACACGCTGCTAGTGTCTTCCACAGTGAAGACTGATGCAAAGTATCCATTAAGTTCATCTGCTATTTCTTTGTTCCCCATTACTTCGTCATGACAAGATGCAGAACCTTCCTGAGGCCATCTCGAGCAGGCACAAATCAACTGAAAATATTGCATAAATTGTCTGTCGTACTTTCTTACCAAAGACTATGTGTAGATAAGACTGATGGCTTATTTGACATATGTTTAAAATGTTACAGGATTTGGCAGGGTAGATGCAAAGAATTTATCTTTGATGGAGAAATCAGGAATGAGGAATGTATTCTTAAAAATTATTGCTCAGCCATTTAGGAACAAGAGTACTTTTTTCAAGTAAAGCAGAGGAAAAATCATTTCCTGAAAATGCATTGGATCCTGAGACAATTAAAACTTTCTTGCCTGACAGTTTTGCTGTATAAGACTTTGAGGCAAATCTACTCCGTGAAGCTGATGTGCAGTTTATGTCCAATGCAACAGAAGAATGGAGGAAATCAAAGGGATGAAGGACCTATTCCTGACTCTTAAGTTCCTTTGCTCCCAAAATACATTTAATAAATGCTTCAATTTATCTGAATTCAACAAAGCTTTGAAAATGCTAAATGCAGAGTCATTAAGTTAATCACACCTTAATGAGATGCAAGAAACCTAATGAAATACCTTCAATCAGCATCTTGTAAATACCACCTTCGTAATTGATTAGGAGATGGCAAATGATTATGAGAAATTGCCTGATGTAAATTATTTGTCACAAAAATGTAGGCAGTCTAAGTGGTGGTGAGGATGAGTACTAGTTAATTATGTGATGCTTTTTCAGAGGGCAGAAGTGAACACTGGCTAATCACAGAAAAACTTGCATGATTAATCTTGCATTAGAAATGTTCAACTTTGGTTCAGAATGGATAATTCACCCATAATATTTAAACAACAATCATGTGAATATTGCTGGACAATGCAATTCCAAACTGAGGCTCTTCAACAGTTCATCGACTATGGTGTCTGAGATGCTTAGTGCTTTCTACATTGAGTTGTTCTGGAAAGAGATCTTAAGTGGGGAGGGATGAATGATAAAAAGACACTGCCTGTAGACGTTATAGGATGAATGCATCTTATCTAAGTGGTCCCTAAGAGTACTGATTAGGCTGCTCAGTGTCTGGGGCTAACATAAGAAGTCTATTCTTTCCTCTTTGTTAAAATTGCAAATGTGGGTTCACAACCACGGTACTATTAAAGGTAATATTTAATTAGTGTGGTGAACTACATGTACCTGTCTGGACATGCCCCCCCCCCCCACTGACTGCTCCTGTGGCTCCTCCCACAGACCCCTGTATAAAGGCGATTGGAGGCACTGCTCCTCCCTCAGTCTCCAGGATGTTGTATGATGGTCTCTTGTTGCTGACAGTGCTTTCTTCCAGCTAATAAAAGCCTATCTCGCCTCACGTCTCCGAGAGTTATTGATGGTGCATCAAGTAGTCTTCACTTTGTATGGGCACCATGTTTTCCAGGGCTTTCTTCTGCTGCTCAACCATTCAGGACAGGAAAAATGATTGGAATTCCACGCATTGCTCTCCCATATTCCCGCCATTAACCTCCAACAATGTTCATGATCAATAACTGATTCAAGTTTGGTAGAGTACTGTCCAAAGCCCACATATTCCGAATGTATCAATTAGTCTAATTTGGAATACTAATATTTCTGAAGTGTTTCAATCTTGTGTTTATTTCAGGTATATTCGTACAATGTACTTGGGCATTCAGAGCAGGAGGAAGAACGAACACCAGCGCCGATTTTACTGGGCCATGATGTATGAGTATGCAGATGTGAATATGCTGCGCCTTCTGGAAACCTTCCTGGAGAGTGCGCCACAACTGGTGCTACAACTCTGCATAATGATCCAGAAAAACCGGGCAGAAACTTTACCATGTAAGTCTCAATGTTGCATGCACGTGCTTGTCTTGATACCCATTTTATGAAGTTCCCTTGTTTACAGCAAATCCCATGACACAAGCAGAGACTTCCATTATGTGAATTGCTTATTGATGGATTAGGGAATATTATTTACTTTACACAAAATGCATTGATTATAGTGTGGTTAATTTTTTAGGAACTTAACTTTCATGTTATAGTAGAAGTACTATAACATGAAAGTTACAGTACTTCTTAGAAATTGTTTTAGAAAGAATTTGTCATTTTATACCTGTTGTGCTTGTAAAATGTGGTACTCAACCCTTCTGTGTTTAGGATTCCAACATTGAAATTGTAAATCAAAAACGTCATAGTACTTCTATAGTACTAAAGCATTTGTGTTTTGTGCATAATGACAATGTTATGATATGTATTCCACCTTAACTTGCAAATATATATTTGGCAAATATTGTAATTTTTTGCAGATATTGCAGTTTAATCTGCAAGCAAATTGAGGCTTTTGTTCACTTTAGTTGGAAGCATTTGACATAACAGTTCCAAATTAGAAACTGCACGTAACTGCAAAATAAATGATATATATATATTGTATCAACTTGGGTGTGTTTAACTTTTTTCTGTAAAAAGGTATTGACAAGAACTTTGATGCAGCTGAAGTATCTTGTGAACTCTGAACATTTTTAGGAAACATTTTAAATGAACCTTGGATTCTTGTTTGAAAGTCATATTCAAAGCTGTAGGTTGTGATTCACACAGTTGAAAGGCAATTTTTTTTAGAAAGAGTTTGTCATTTTATACCTGCTGTGCATGTAAAATGTACCCAACCATCTTGTGTATAGGATTCCAACATTGAAATTGTAAATCAAAAATGTTATGCTATTCATGTATGAGATAATGATCAAAAAGTAGTGAATACGGTTTTTCAGCTAGAAAGGATAAAGTTGACCTTGCTATGTGGAGAAATAGAGAAAATAATCAAAGTATCAGAATTCTATGCATAAAGTGCTCATCGGAAAAGGTGATGGAGTTAACAAAGTTTTCTTAACCACAAATGCTATTGTGAAAGTTAATGAAGGCAAATAACTTTCTTTGATTAGGGAGTCAAATGTTCATGAACACAAGTTGAGAGAGAAATCATGAATATTCCTTTATACAGCAAGGAACATTCCTCTAGAATGGTTGTCAAGAGAAAATTAAATAGGGTTTGTAAATAACCAGATATATTTCAGGAGATAATTGTGAATGCAATCGAAAGGCAAGAAGGGTCTAATTCCTGATAAAGGCTCTCGACCTGAAACACCAACTCTCCTTAAGTGCTGCTTAACCAGCATTTTGTGTGTGCTGCTCCGGATTTCCAACAGACTTTCTTGTGTTTAGGAAGGCAAGAAACTTTCTTTTGAAGATTGGGACTTGTCCCATTTTTAACTGAGCTTCAAAATTGACCATTCTCATATCTTAAGACTCAAAATTTCTGTTGACAACCACTGGCCCTTTAATTTTCAAATGAGAATAATCATCTGTTCTGAATAATTTATTTAAATACAAAATTAAGTTTGGAAAAATGGACTATGGGTGAAGAGAGATAAATAAAACCAAATAACAAAAAGTCAATGCTATTAATCATTAACAGGAGAAAATCTTCAGCTGCTGGAAATCTGAGTAACAAAATGCTGGAGGAACTCAGCAGGCCAGGCATCATCTATGGAAAAAAGTACAGTTGATGTTTCTGGCCGAGACCCGTAGTCCTCCCAAAGGGTTTTGGCCTGAAATGTTGGCTGTACATTTTCCATAGATGCTGCCTGGCCTGCTGAGTTCCTCCAGCATTTTGTGTGCTCTTAGTCATTAATGTTTCTGGAGAATGGCAGTATGTTCACATATGATATTCCTGTTTCATTACATTTCAAGAGCAAGTTCTTACTTTATGCCCAAGAGCTGTTCTTTCTCTTTAGCATTGCTGGCTACTTCATGTATGCTTGTACTTCTTGTACCCAATATTGCTAAGAAAGTAATGATGGATAATCTTGGGTGAAATCACACTGTCAAGTGTTAATTATTTGCAATATACTTAATGTACAGTCTCAATTTTAATATCTACCCCAATACCAATAAAGGGTTAAGCAAGAAGTCAAACACTAAAAATCGAGATATCATAGCAAGTTGACTCATTTCTGGCCTTTGTAGTATTTAGAAAACTGATTTGGACTTTTGAGAAAGTGAAGTTGATGATTATCAGTTTATGAGGCCAAGTTTACATGCTAATGATAACAGCAGCGATCCCACCTACAGTGGTATGCAAAAGTTTGGACACCCCTAGTCAAAATTTCTGTTACTGTGAATAGTTAAGTGAGTAGAAGATGAACTGATCTCCAAGGGTCATGATGTTAAAGATGAAACATTCTTTTCAACATTTTAAACAAGATTAGTGTACAATTTTAGAGTGAAAAAAGGAAAGGAACACCATACAAAAGTTTGGGCACCCCAAGAGATTTGAGCTCTCAGATAACATTTACCAAGGTCTCAGACCTTAATTAGCTTGTTAGGACTGTGGCTTGTTCACAGTCATCATTAGGAAAGGCCAGGTGATGCAAATTTCAAACCTTTATAAATACCCTGACTCCTCAAACCTTGTCTCAACAATCAGCAGCCATGGGCTCCTCTCTCTAAGCATCTGCCTAGCACTCTGAAAGTTAAAATAAATGATGCCCAGAAAACAGGAGAAGGCTATAAGAAGATAGCAAAGTGTTTCAGTTAGCCATTTCCTCAGTTCGTAATGTAATTAAGAAATGGCAGTTAACAGGAATGGTGGAGGTCAAGTTGAGGTCTGGAAGACCATGAAAACTTTCCCAGAGAACTGCTTGCAGGATTGCTAGAAAGGCAAATCAGAATCCCCGTTTGACTGCAAAAGACCTTCAGGAAGATTTAGCAGACTCTGGAGTGCTGGTGCACTGTTGTACTGTGCAGCGACACCTGCACAAATATGACCTTCATGGAAGAGTCATCAGAAGAAAACCTTTCCTGCATCCACATCACAAAATTCAGCATCAGTAGTTTGCAAAGGAACATCTAAACAAGCCTGATGCATTTTGGAAACAAGTCCTCTGGACTGATGAAGTTAAAATAGAACTTTTTGGCCACAATGAGCAAAGGTATGTTAGGAGAAAAAAGGGTGCAGAATTTCATGAAAAGAACACCTCTCCAATTGTTAAGCATGGGAGTAGATTGATCATGCTTTGGGCTTGTGTTGCAGCCAGTGGCACGGGGAACATTTCACTGGTAGAGGGAAGAATGAATTTGATTAAATACCAGCAAATAACATTATACTGTCTGTAAAAAAGCTGAAGGTGAAAAGAGGATGGCTTCTACAACAGGATAATGATCCTAAACACACCTCAAAATCCACAATGGACCACCTCAAGAGGTGCAAGCTGAAGGTTTTGCCATGGCCCTCACAGTCCCCCGACCTAAACATCATCGAAAATCTGTGGATAGACCTCAAAAGAGCAGTGCATGCAAGATGGCCCAAGAATCTCACAGAACTAGAAGCCTTTTGCAAGGAAGAATGGGTGAAGATCCCCCAAACGAGAATTGAAAGGCTGCAGAAAGCATTTACAAGGTGTGATACTTGCCAGAGGGGGTGTTACTAAGTACTGACCATGCAGGGTGCCCAAACTTTTGCTTCAGGCCCTTTTCCTTTTTTGTTACTTTGTAACTGTAAAAGATAGAAATAAAAACGTAATCTTGCTTAAAATATTTAAAGAAATTTGTCATCTTTAACTTTATACCTTTCGGAAATGAGGTCATCTTTTACTCACTTAGCTATTCACAGTAACAAAAGTTTTGACCAGGGGTGCCCAGACTTTTTGCATGCCACTGAATTTATAAAGTCCATGAAAAGGGCATCTCTTGATATCTGTTGGCAGGCAGCTGCAAAAGAGGCCTGTGTGCAATTGAAAACTTTGTTTTTCTATGGATTTAGTGAGCTGAGAAGATCAAAAGGGCTTCTTTCAAGTCACTGAAGGAGTTCTTTGACTTCTCTGCAGTTACATCCTCTTACTTCCCACAATGAAAATTGGAAGCCGTTTCCCACCCACACTCTGACAGCCAGAGTCCAAGGAGAATTTTCTAAGTCTTCCTGAGCATCATTTTCGTGACTAACGTTAGAGTAAAGTACTTTCTTTGGTAGTTTGGCATGATGTAGCCAAGCTTTTTGAGACTTATTTTTAACTCAGTCTGGCGACTTAAGCTTGAGAGAGGATGCATAAGCTGCCAGCAGTATTGGAGTGTTTTACCGAGGCAGAATTGGTGATATTTTCCAAATGCTTTGAGATGTCTGTTATGATTTGCTCATGGCTCTGATGCTTACAGCAAGAAATGGATCTCTGCTGCTCAGTAAATCATGGGTTAGGTGCCAGCTTTGAGGTCTTGATCTTCCAATGTTTTTTCTGCAGGTGGTCAAAGACTTTGATAGTGCACTGTAGGTGGAGATGGACGTTTTTCGTTTGGGGTTTTCTCTTGCTAACAGGGTTACTTCCAAGTTATCGGAAGAGATCCATGTTGAATTAGCAGGGTAGAGCCTCTGTGAGGGCAAGCGCATCTTTTAGATGTGTGATCCACTTTGTCTGCCTCAGGGAAATTCATCATTTTTCCATCCAGAACCTCGTCCTTACAGTAGTGAAGAATCTTCTCATAGTTTTACTGAGCATTACACATATCAAGAGGTTCAATGACATGATTTTCATCTTAGAACAGTCCATAAAGAGGTGTGCAGGGCATGGCATCAACCATCGAAAGTTGTCTTCTTTAACCTCTCAAAAGTGTTTAGTACTATAAGCCAAGAAGGTTTATGGAGTATCCATTCCAAAGGCTGCTTTTTTAGCTGTCCCCACAAATTTGTTACACTCTCTGTCTCTCTGCTCCATGATGATTTGCAAGCTGTGATTCTCACCAGTTGATCTCAGTGAAGACAGGATCAAACAAGGCACCAACCATTTTCTTTGTTTTCCTTGCCTCCACCTCACTGACAATCAACACCAGAGCACCTCAGCAACGTGTGCTAAAGCTCATGACTCTGCTCTCTCTACTCCCCCGGCTGTGGCCAGGCACAGCTCAAGTACCATCTATACGTTTGGCTGATGACCCAACTGTTGTTGGCAGAATCTCAGATGGTAACGAGGAGGCATACAGGAGTGAGACAGATCAGCTGGTTGAGTGGTATCACAAAGTGAACTAGGGCAACGTGTTGCGGGCATCATCCAAAACTTCCAAATATACTTCTTCTGAACTACTCTCACTGCAATCTGCAGCTTGTAATTTCCCTTTAAGTGATGCAATTTTGAACTGTTTTAATAAAGTAGTGATTTCATGATCTTCTGAAGGACTCAGTGGACTTAACTCTTTGGTATGCAGATACAGCACCCTTAAGTGGACAAAGGTACATTGCCATGGCCAAAGAAGAGGAAGTCAGACTGGAACACTGAGGTATGACAGTTCCTCTGCCCAGCACCTTGTTAGCAAATATACAGTTGTTAGAGAACAAGACTGGCTACCTAACAGAAAGTTTGCTGTATTAGAGGCAACTTAGGAATTGCTGCATTCTCTGTTTCATGGAGACATAGCTCACTCCAGATATGCTGGATAAGTTGGTAAAATCTGAGGGCTTCTCAATACACAGGATGGACTGAACTACTGATTCTGATAAAGCAAAAGGTGGGTGTGTGCGTTTCATGATAAACTCTTTGTGGTGTTCAGACGCAGCGGTTTTGGCACACCCTTGCTCCCCTAGCCTGGAGCATCTCATGATTAAGTTCCAATCAATCTACCTACCAAGAAAGTTGTCCTCTGTGATCCTGACTGCAGCTTGCATACTGTTAAAGGCGGACATTAAGTGAGCCCTCGAAGTACTGAGTGCCACCATCAGCAAACTAGAAACAGCCTACCTGGACACCATTCAAATCATTGTCAGGGACTTCAATCAGACCTGTTCACAGAAATTTCTGCCCAGTTACCAACATATTACCTGCAGCACCAGGGGTCCCAGCTCACTTGACCACTGTTAACTATAATGAGGAATGCCTACCATGCCATTCCTAGACCACATTTTGGAAAATCTGATCGCTTGGCTGTTCTCCTCCTACTTGCATACAGGCAAAGGCTTCAGAGACAAGGACAACAGGAAGGAGACAGAGGAGCGGCTAAGGGATTGCTTTAAGTAGGTGAACTGGCTCAGCTTCAAGGGTTCATAGGATCTGAATGAATACGTCACAGTTACTTTACTTTATTGTCACCAAACAATTGATACTAGAGCATACAATCATCACAGCGATATTTGATTCTGTGCTTTGCGCTCCCTAAAGTACAAATCAAAGTAGATATAATAAAAATTTAAATTATAATTCATAATTAGAAAATAGAAAAGGGAAAGTAATGTAGTGCAAGTCAGGTCCCGATATTTGGAAGTTACAGCCCAGATCCGGGTCAAGATCTGTTCATCAGTCTTATCACAGTTGGAAAGAAGCTGTTTCCAAATCTGGCCATACGAATCTTCATGCTCCTGAACCTTCTCCCGGAGGGAAGTGGGACAAAAGTTGTCACAGACTTGATAAGGACAATCATAGATGAGTGTGCTCCCACATAATCATCCCAGTGTCCCCAACCAGAAGCCCTGGTTAAACCATAAGATCCACAATCCACAACCATAAGGTCTGTGGCTTTCAGATCTGGCAACCAAATAAAATACAACAAGTCTACCTACCATTCCCTGAAAGCCATCTCACATGCTGGACCAAACTTGAATCACAGGGGGATGCTCAACAGCTGTGAGCAGGCTTGAATGCTAACACCTGATATAAAGTAAAACCAAGTGACATATGTGACAACAAAACTTCACTTCCAGAGAGCTCAGTGCCTTTTATGCTCACTCTGACTGTCAAAACATGGTGGAGCCTTCACAAACTCCCACACTCTACAATGACCCTGTGATTTCAATCTTTGAGGCTGGCATGAGAGCATCCTTTAGGAGGGTAAAGCCATGGAACACATCTGGCCCAGACCGGATACCTGCCCTAGTACTAAAATCCGAAGATGATCAAATGGTCTCCAATACCTTTAACCTGCTGCTTTGGCAGTTTGGGATAACCACCTACTTGAAGCAGGCTTCCGTTATGCCAGTGCCTAAGAAGAAGATGGTGACGTGCCTCAATGACTATCGTCCAGTAGCATTTACATTCACTGTGATGAAGTGCTCTGAGAAGCTGGTAATAAAACTTATCAATTCCTCCCTATGATCCACTCCAATTTGCCCACTGCCACAACAGGTCAACAAGAGATATCATTTTAATACTATCATCCCCCAAAACTAATCAATAAGCCTTAATACTTCCTTGTACAACTGACTCCTCAATTTCCTCACTTGCAGACCCCAGTCAGTTCTGATCGGCAACAACATCTCCTCCACGATCTCCATCAGTACAGGGGCACCACAGGGCTGTGTGTTTAGCCCCTTGCACTACTCTCTTTACACTTATGACTGTGAGGCTAAGCACAATTCCAATGCCATATTTAAGTTTGCTGACACCACTGCCATTGGTTGAATCAAAGGTGGTGAAGAATCAGCATTTAGGAGGGAGATTGAAAATCCGGCAGAGTGGTGCCACAACAGCTTCTCATTCAATGTCAGCAAGACAAAGGAGCTGAGTGTTGACTTAAGGAGAAGGAAACCGGAGATCCATGAGCCAGTCCTCATTGGGGAATCAGAGGTGGAGATGATCAGCAACTTTGCATTTCTCAGTATTATCATTTTAGAGGACCTGTCCTGGGTCCTACACATAAGTGCCATTACGAAGAAAGCACAGCAGTGCCTCTAATTTATTAGGTTAGGAAAGATTCAGCATGTCATCAAAAACTTTGACAAATCTCAACAGATGCTTGGTGGAGGGTTTATTGACTTGTCGCATCATAGCCTGGTATGGAAACACCAATGCCCTTGCACAGAAAAGCCTACAAAAAGTAGACAATACGGCCCTCTTGAAATGAATGCTAACCTTGCATTTGTCTTCCTTACCACCAACCCAACCTACAAGTTAACCTTTAAGATTGTAGCTATTATTGAAACATGGTTGTAGGAGGGGTATGATTGGCAACTAAATATTCCTGGATTTTGTTGCTTCAGGTGTGATAGAATCAGAGGGACAAGAGGGGGAGGTGTTGCATTGCTAGTCAGAGAAAATATTACAGTGGTGCTCTGGCAGGATAGATTAGAGGGCTCGTCTAGGGAGATTATTTGGGTGGAATTGAGGAATGGGAAAGGTGTAGTAACACTTATAGGGCTGTATTATACACCACCTAATGGGGAGTGAGAATTGAAGGAGCAAATTTGCAAGGAGATAGCAGATATTTGTAGTAAGCACAGGGTTGTGATTGTGGGAGATTTTAATTTTCCACACATAGACTGGGAAGTCCATTCTGTAAAAGGGCAGGATGGTTTGGAGTTTGTAAAATGTGTGCAGGATAGTTTATTGCAGCAATACATAGAGGTACCTGTTACGACTGTGCCCCAACTCTGAGGGGCCGAAGGGTACAAAGTAGCCCCCTCCTTTTTGAGAATCGCAAGATCGCTATTAATTCAGGTCAGGAGACCCAGGAAATGAGAGAGAGACGTTTGGAATGTGTCCTGGCCTCTGCGATACAAAGCCACGGATAACGGCCATTGTCTCTTGGAGACGGAATTGTGTATTGAGTACTGTACTTCATGGAAGCCCTCAGAGAATGATCAGAGGGGGCTGGTTGAGGGATTGCATCATCCCAACCTGATTGACATCTGAGACCCCGTGAGTAAGGATAAAAGAGGGTCGGGGGAACAGCCCCTCAGATGCACCAGAAGAAACGCTAGCGATCCCGTAATAGCGAAAGCCGGTGGGAAGGCCACGTGCATCCGTTTCCATTTGCCCCGGAATCGGTGGGCCTTTACCACGGAAGAATGGTTTTTAGCTAACAACGGGGAAATCAACTCCCAGCGACTCTCAAAGGATTGACATCATAAAAGGAATGGGCAAGTTTTAACCCACCTTTCTCTCCAACCTAAAAAGCTGCAGCTTGAATGAACTAAAGTGACTTCTATATTTCCATCGGACAATACATTTTCCCCTAGACAACGATAGAGCTTTTCCTTATTGATTATTATTATATCCGTGCTTTTAGATTTAGTATTGATGACGTATAGTATCTGTATGTTTGCATTGATATTATTTTTATGTATTTTTACCAATAAATACTGTTAAAATAGTACCATCAGACTTTAACAGACCTCTCTATCTTTGCTGGTAAGTTACCCAGTTACGGGGTACGTAACATACCGACTAGAGAAGGGGCAGTATTGGATCTTCTGTTAGGGAATGAAATTGGTCAGGTGACGGAGGTATGGGTTGGGGAACACGTCAGGCCCAGTGATCACAATGCCATTAGTTTCAATATAATTATGGAGAAGGATCGGACTGGACCCAGGGTTGAAATTTTTGATTGGAGAAAGGCTAACTTTGAGGAGATGAGAAAGGATTTAGAAGGAGTGGATTGGGACAATTGTTTTATGGGAAGGATGTAATAGAGAAATGGAGGTCATTTAAAGGTGAAATTTTGAGGGTACAGAATCTTTATGTTCCTGTTAGGTTGAAAGGAAAGATTAAAAGTTTGAGAGAGCCATGGTTTTCAAGGGATATTGGAAACTTGGTTAGGAAAAAGAGAGATATCTACAATAAATATAGGCAGCATGGAGTAAATGAGGTGCTCGAGGAATATAAAGAATGAAAGAAGAATCTTAAGAAAGAAATTAGAAAAGCTAAAATAAGATACAAAGTTGCTTTGGCAAGTAAGGTGAAAATAAATCCAAAGGGCTTCTACAGTTATATTAATAGCAAAAGGATAGTGAGGGATAAAATTGGACCCTTAGAGAATCAGAGTGGACAGGTATGTGTGGAGCTGAAAGAGATAGGGGAGATTTTGAAAAATTTATTTTCTTCGGTATTCACTAAGGAGAAGGATATTGAATTGTGTAAGGTAAGGGAAACAAGTAGGGAAGTTATGGAAACTATGACGATTAAAGAGGAGGAAGTACTGGCACTTTTAAGGAATATAAAAGTGGATAAATACCCTGACAGGATATTCCCTAGGACCTTCAGGGAAGTTAGTGTAGAAATAGCAGGGGCTCTAACAGAAATATTTCAAACGTCATTAGAAACAGGGATAGTGCTGGAGGATTGGCGTATTGCTCATGTGGTTCCATTGTTTAAAAAGGGTTCTAAGAGTAAACCTAGCAATTATAGGCCTGTCAGTTTGACGTCAGTGGTGGGTAAATTAATGGAAAGTATTCTTTGAGATGGTGTAGACAGGGTAGATTAGGAACAGTCAGCATGAATTTGTGCGTGGAAGGCCATGTTTGACAAATCTTATTGAATTTTTTGAAGAGGTTACAAGGAAAGTTGACGAGAGTAAAGCAGTGGATGTTGTCTATATGGACTTCAGTAAGGCCTTTGACAAGGTTTCGCATGGAAGGTTAATTATGAAGGTTCAGTAGTTAGTTATTAATATTGAAGTAGTAAAATGGATTCAACAGTGGCTGGATGGGAGATGCCAGAGAGTAGTGGTGGATAACTGTTTATCAGGTTGGAGGCCAGTGACTAGTGGTGTGCCTCAGGGATCTGTACTGGGTCCAAAGTTGTTTGTCATATACATTAATGATCTGGATGATGGGGTGGTAAATTGGATTAGTAAGTATGCAGATGATACTAAGGTAGGTGACGTTGTGGATAATGAAGTAGATTTAGTGGGCTGAACGATGGCAGATGG
This sequence comes from Hypanus sabinus, assembly GCF_030144855.1. Lineage (NCBI taxonomy): Eukaryota > Metazoa > Chordata > Chondrichthyes > Myliobatiformes > Dasyatidae > Hypanus > Hypanus sabinus. Next base: position 35,159,039 of record NC_082715.1, on the reverse strand, counting down.
AGTTTAATGCTGTTAACTGTGAAGTAGGAATAATCCAAATAGGACATGCATGGTAAATGGTAGGGCATTGAAGAATGCAGTAGAACAGAGTGGTATAGGAATAATGGTGCATAGTTCCCTGAAGGTGGAATCTCATGTGGATAGGGTGGAGAAGAAAGCTTTTGGTATGCTGGCCTTTATAAATCAGAGCATTGAGTACAGGAGTTGGGATGTAATGTTAAATTGTGCAAGGCATTGGTGAGGCCGAATTTGGAGTATTGTGTAAAGTTCTGGTCACCGAATTATAGGAAAGATGTCAACAAAATAGAGAGAGTACAGAGAAGATATACTAGAATGTTACCTGGGTTTCAGCACCTAAGTTACAGGGAAAGGTTGAACAAGTTAGGTCTTTATTCTTTGGAGCATAGAAGGTTGAGGGGGAACTTGATAGAGGTATTTTAAATTATGAGGGGGATAGATAGAGTTGACATGGATAGGCTTTTTCCATTGAGAGTAGGGGAGATTCAAACAAGAGGACATGAGTTGAGAGTTAGGGGGCAAAAGTTTAAGGGTAACATGAGAGGGAATTTCTTTACTCAGAGAGTGGTAGCTGTGTGGAACGAGCTTCCAGTAGAAGTGGTAGAGGCAGGTTTGGTATTGTCATTTAAAGTAAAATTGGATAGGTATATGGACAGGAAAGGAATGGAGGTTTATGGGCTGAGTGTGGGCCAGTGGGATTAGGTGAGAGTAAGCGTTCGGCATGGACTAGAAGGGCTGAGATGGCCTGTTTACATGCTGTAATTGTTATATGGTTATACCCTGCACAAGTCACCGAAGAACCTTTGCACTTCTGACTTTTGAATTTTCTCCCCATTTAGAAAATAGTCTATCTCTTTCTTACTTCTACCAAAGTGCCTGACCATACATTTACTTGCACTACATTCCACCTGCTACTTCTTTGACATTCTTCTCATTTGTCCAGGTCTTTCTGTAGACTCTCTGGTTCCTCAACACCACCTGCCCCTCCACCTATCTTCGTATCATCTGCAAACTTGGCCAAAAACTATTAATTACATTATTCAAATCATAGAAATCTAACATACTAAGAAGCAGTCCCAACATCGACACCTGTGGAATACCATTAGTCACTAGCAGACAACTAGAATAGGCCCCCTTTATTCCAACAGTCAGCTAATCTCCTACCCATGCTAGTATCATTCCTTTAACACCATAGGCTCTTATCTTGTTAAGTGGCCTCATGTGCAGACTTTGTCAAAGGCCTTCTGAAAATCCAAATAAACAACATGAACTGACTCTCCTTTGTCTATCTTGCCTGTTATTTCCTCAAAGAATTCCAACAGAATTCAAATGTAGTGCTATTGTAGGAAAGCAGCATCCATGATCAAGGACACCCAACATGCAGGCTATGCTGTCTTATTACTGCTGAGAAGAGGTACAGGAGCCTCAGGACCCATTACATCAGGTTCAGCAAACATTATTACCCCTCAACCACCAGGCCCTTAAACCAGAAAGGATCAACTTCACTCACTTCATCACTGAACAGTTTCCACAACCTATGGACTCACTTTCAAGGACTCTACATCTCAGGTTCTCAATATTTATTGCTTATTTATTAATTACTATCATTATGATTTCATCTTTTTTTCTTGTTTGTACATGCACAGTTTGTTGTCTTTCACACATTGGTTGGGTGGTGATATTTCATTGATTCTATTGTATTTCTTGTACTTACTGTGAATGTTTGCAAGAAAATCTCGGGGTTGTGTGTGTGTGTGTGTGTGTGTGTGTGTGTGTGTGTGTGACCTTAACTCCTGGTGGAGTCGTCGGGGTGACATCACAACAAGCATTTTGCACCGATCTTTTTGGTGATTGTGCATCTGAAACCTGGCGGAGCCCATCCCTCTCCAGGTTTTTTTTTATGAGGTAGACACCCAACACAGGCACAGATGGAGAGCAAGAGAGCCGGCCAGATTCGAACTCAGGACCTCTCACCCTGAACTCCACTGATGCCACTATGCCACCAGCCGGACATATATGTACTTTGATAATAAATTTACTTTCAAGTTTGAACTTTGAACAACTGTACATCCAGCACAGGTAAGACCAAGGAATTGACTGTGGACTTTAGGAAGGGAGAGCCGGGAGAACACATATGATCCTTAATGATGGGTTAGCAGTAGAAAGGGTGAGCAGCTTCAAGTTCCTGGATGTCAACATCTCAGAGGTTCTATCCTAGGCCCAACCTATTGATGGAATCATGAAGAAGGCTCTCTAGTGTCTCTACTTTATTAAGAGTTTGAGGAGATTTGGTATGTCATCAAAGTCTCTAGCAAATTCTACAGAGGTATCACGGAGAGCATTATGACTGGTTACATCACTAACTGAGGCTCTAATTAACAGGATTGAAAAAAGCTACAGAGGATTGTAGACACAGTCAGCTCCACACTATCCTCCCCACAACTGAGGATATCTTCAAAAAGATCTTCAAAAGATCGGTGCAAAATATCATCCATCATTAAGGACCATCACCATCCCAGACATGTGCGCTTCTTATTACTACCATCAAGGCAGAGGAATGAGGGCCTGAAGATGCTCACTCAATGCTTCAGTAACAGTAATGCTTCGTCCCCTCTGGTATCATCATCCATGACCCATGAACACTACCTCAATATTTTGCACTATTTATATATACGTACATTTATATTTCTTATTCTAACCTGTAGTAATTTTTTTCGGGTAATGGACTACACTGCTTCAGCAAAACAAATTTTGTGACGTGCTGTATGTCAGTAAAAATAAACCTAATGCTGATCCTGATAGAGTCTTGCTCCCAGGGTGGAAATGTCAAGTAGTAGATGGCAGTAGGAGCTGGCTGAAAGATGGTTGTAGTTGGGAGCTGTATGTCCAAGGTTACATGTTATAGAAACATTGAAAACCTACAGCACAATATAGGCTCTTCGGTCCACAAAGCTGTGCCGAACATGTCCTTACCTTAGAAATTACCCAGGGTTACCCATAGCTCTCTGTTTTTCTAAGCTGCATGTATCTATCCAGGAATCTCTTAAAATACCCTATCATATCTGCCTCCACCACTGTCACTGGCAGCCCATTCCACACACTCACCAGTCTCTGTGTAAAAAACTTACCCCTGACATCTCCTCTGGACCTACTTCCAAGCACTTTAAAACTGTACCCTCTCGTACTAACCATTTCAACCCTGGGAAAAAGCCTCTGACTATCCACAAGATCAATGCCTCTCATCGTCTTGTGCACCTCTATCAGGTCACCTCTCATCCTCTGTCGCTCCAAGGAAAAAAGGCCAAGTTCACTCAAGCTATTCTCATTAGGCATGCTCCCCAATCCAGGCAACATCCTTGTAAATCTCCTCTGTACCCTTTCTATGGTTTCCACATCCTTCCTGTAATGAGGTGACCAGAAATGAGCACAGTACTCCAAGTGAAGTCTGACCACACTGACAAGAGTCTTACCATTAATACTATATTCTGCCATCAGATTTGACCTAGCAAAATGAACCACATCACACTTACCTGGGTTGAACTCCATCTGCCACTTCTCAGCCCAGTTTTGCATCCTATCAATGCCCTGCTGTAACCTCTGACAGCCCTCCACACTATCTACAATACCCCCAACGTTTGTGTCATCAGCAAATTTACTAATCCATCCCTCCACTTCCTCGTCCAGGTCATTTATAAAAATCACCAAGAGTAGGGATCCCAGAACAGATCCCTGAGGCATACCACCGGTCACCGGCTGCCATGCAGAATATGATCCATCTACAACCACTCTTTGAACTCAGCAGGTTGAGCAGTATCCTTTCGGGTCGAGACCCTTCGTCAGGACCAAAGAAGGAGGGGGCAGGGGCCCTATAAAGAAGGTGCGGGGAGAGTGGAAAACCAATCAGAGGAAAGATCAAGGGGTGAGGGAGGTTGAAACAGGGAGGGGATGGGCAGGAGAGGTGAAGAAGGAATCTAAGGGGAAAGCACTATGGGTAGTGGAAGAAGGCAGCTGGAAGAGGAGACAGTGAAGGTGGGATGGGGGAAGGGAAAGGGAGGGAATTACTGGAAGATGGAGAATTTGATGTTCATACCAAGATGCTGGAGACTACCCAGACAGTATATGAGATGTTGTTCCTCCAACCTGAGTTTGGCCTCATCATGGCAGTGGAGGAGGCCATGTATGGACATATCCAAATGGGAATGTGAAGGAGAGTTGAAGCGAGTGGCAACCGGGAGATCCTGTCTGTTGTGGCGGATAGAGCGTAGGTGCTCGACGAAGCGGTCCCCCCAAGCAGCTCCTTCCAATTTACTTTGGTCAACTGATCTCTCATACCACTGTGATTTCCCTTACTCCACTGAAATACTGCTACATCAGACTTTATTTTCTCCCATATCAAACTTCAAGTTGAACACAATCATATTGTGATCACTGGTTCCTAAAGGTTCTTTTACCTTAAGCTCCCTAATCACCATTACATAACACCCAATCCGATATAGCTGATCCCCTGGTAGGCTCAATGACAAACTGTTCTAAAAAGCTATGTCTTAGGCATTCAACAAACTCACTCTCTTGAGATCCATGACCAACCTGATTTTTCCAAACGACTTGCGTGTTAACATTTCTCATGACTACTATAACATCACCCTTTTGACTCGCCTTTTCTATTTCCTGTTGTAGCCTGTGGTCCACCTCCCAGCCACTGTTGGGAGGCCTGTATATAACTGTCATCAATGTCCTTTTACCCTTGCAGTTTCTTAACTCAACCCACAAGGATTCAACATCTTCTGATCCTATGTCACATCTTTCTACTAATTTGAAACCATTCTTTACCAGTACAGCCACACCACCCCCTCTGCCTACCTTCCTATCACTCCAATACAACATGTAATCTTGGACATTCAGCTCCCAACTACAACCATCCTTCAGCCATGGTTCAGTGATGGCCACAACATCATAACTGGCAATCTGTTATATTGCAATGAGATCAGTCACCTTATTACTTATACTACGCCCATTTAGGTACAAAACTTTGAGTACCATATTTGCTATCCTTTTTAATTCTGCATCCCTAATGATTTGATACTTAGCCTGTTCACTACAACTAAGTCCCATCACCTGCCTGCCCATTTCCAGGTCCATTAGATGCCTGGATACCATCACTATGTACTGAGGATATTGCAAAAGAGTGTAATGATGTATGTACAGAATACCTTGGGATTTTCTTTAATCTTACTTGCCATTTTCTTTACATGGTCTTTCCTGTGTCTCCTAATCCTTGAAGAGTTCTTCTTCAAGGGTGTATTTGATTTTTGCTTCCTTACATATATTTCCTTCTTCTTCTGGACCAGATCCATTACCTCTCTTGACTACCAAAGTTCCCCTACCTTGCCACCCTTTTCCTTCCTTCTTACTGGAACTTATCTGCCTTGAATTCTGTGCAGTTGGTCTTTAAACACCCTACACAGGTCAGATGTAGACTTGCCTAAGAACAGCTGTTCCAATTAACTTTATCTAGTTCCTGTCTAATCTACTCATAATTTGTCCTGCACCAATTCAATACTCTCTTCCAAGTTCCACACTTACACTTATTTATAGCTGTCTTAAAACTTATGGAGTTGTGACCACTTTTCCCTAATGTTCTAACACTGAAAGGTCATTTCCCAATACTTGGTCTAGTATGGACCTGCCGTCTCACTGGATTACTTGCATACTGATTTAAGAAACCTTCCTAGATGCATGTAACAAATTCTGTCCCATCTAACCCTCTTGCGCTAAGGAGGTCCCAGTCTATACTGGGGAGATTGATGTCATTCATGGCATGGTATTGTTTTTACACCTTTCCCTGATCTGCCTGCGCGCCTGTTGCTGAAAGTCTCAGTAGCTATTTGGGGGTTTGTACCATGACACCATCAGAGTAATTTCACCTTTCTTGGTTTCGAGTTTTACCCATATAAACTCAGTAGAGGAGCTCTCCATCACATCACCTCTGAGTGCAGCTATGATATTGTTCCTGATTAATCATGTAACTCTTTCATCCCCGCCCCCAACTCCCTCTTTATCCTTTCCAAAATATCGAAGCACTGGAATATTAAGCAATTAGTCCTGTTCCTCTCCATACCAAGTCTCTGTCATAGTTCCACATACTGATCTATACTCTAAGCTCATCTATTACTTTTACACTTCAACCGTCCATCCCATTGTGTCTACCACCATGCTGCTACTTGTCCTTCCTTACAGACCTACCGGTCATCCACCTTCCTCCCAGTTCTTCCTCTTTCTGCCCTGGTGTTCTGGTTCTTACTCCCCTGCCAAGCTAGTTTAAATCCTCCTGCGTAGCACTAGCGAACTTTCAGGCAGGATATTGGTTCCCCTCCTGTTAAGGTGTGACCTGTCTGTCTTGTGAAGGTTGCCCAAAGAAGTTCCAGTGATCAAAGAACCTGAAACCTTGCCCCATGCACCAACTCCTTAGACACCAATGTACCTGTTCTGACTTTTGATTTCTGCCTTGACCTGGATTAATCAAGAACTGATTACCTTCGAGGTCCTGCTTTTAATCCATAGATTTGGAGATTGGTTGACATATTTTACATTAAGCATATCTATTGGGAAAATACTGGTATTATGTTCTGGCTTTCTAATATAGTATGTAACACTTCAACTTTTCTTTACCTATGGTCTAACAGAAGTTTTAAAGAGTACAGTAACATTGGTGAGATCAGAATTCTCACGTTTTTAGTAAGTGGCATGAGCATTTAATCATAATGCAGAAATAAAAACTGGAAACAAGTTTGAATTTCGGCTGCATTCAGATGGGATACAGGTATTAAATTTGCTTAATGGAGGATAACCATTTGAAGAAAAAGAAATATTTCAAGTAAAGAAGATTAATCCATGATGCTATTTACATTTTTCCAGATTTCTATTTGCAAGGGCCATTTTCCTGAAGCAATATCTTTTTGGCAGGAGATGTTGGTTCAGAATAAAAAGCAAAGATAAATTTAACTCTGCAAATTGCTTGTCTATTTTTCATAGCCAATTGTAATGATGCTGGTTGTTCATAATAAGAGGAATGCTCATTCACAAGGAACACACTTAATGCTAGCACACTTACAACTAGCACAGTTAAAATGAGCACACTTAGAACAAGGTGATATCTTATCTGGAGAATTACTTTGTTTAGACAGAAAAAAAGCTCCCTGCTATCTTGATGCAGGGTGAAATTCATTCCAAAAAATAAACATGCTTTACTTGATAACAAGTTTACCCAAAGCTTTATCTAGAAAGCTGAGTAGATGTTCAGATTCTGTCATTTTGAATTTAGACTGCATAGTAACAAAGAGCTGTCCTCACATCCACATCATTTCAGACTAATGTGGTGAAGGGAAGATGGAATGATGACTTCATACATCACTTTATGTTCACACAGGGCATTTTTGGACATGCTCTAGGACTCGTCAAGTTCATTGCCATTTAACTGCATATATGTAAATAATGTATATAATGTATAGAGAAATGAGACAATGTTTCTTCAAACCCGGGTGTAAAGGACTTAACACACATAAACATGATAACCTATGAAGTTAAGGACAAAACCTTTAGAGGAATCACACATAAATAACAAACTAAAGTGCATTAATATTAAATGTTGTAAGCTACAGAATAAATTAACCAGTGATGTTTTGAATACGATGTGGCCAGGGGTTCATAAGCCTGCGGGAAGAAACTGTTTCCCATCCTGACCGTTCTTTTATTAAGCCTGATGGTAGAAAGTCAAAGAGGATGCTGGATGGTTGTGTGGGATACTTAATAACATTAAGGGCCCTGCGTATACAGTGCTCCTGATAAATGTCTCCAATGGAAGGTAGTGAGACCCCCTATGATCCTCTCAGCTGTTCTCACAGTCCTTTGTAGGATGTTCAGGTCCGATGCTCGACTGCTCCCCTACCAGATGGAGATGCAACCTGTCAGAATGCTCTCAATAGTGCTAAGATGCAGTTAAGATGGGGAGGGGGTGGGAAGCCTTGCTTGCCTCAATCTTCTTAGGAAGTGGAGGTGCTGCTGTGCCTTCTTGTTCAGGAACGTGATATTAAAGGACCAGGTGAGGTCACACATGATGTGAACTCCCAGGAACTTGGAGCACTTAACTCTCTCTACAGAGGTGTCATGTATTCGCAGAGGGGGATGGTTCATCTGCACCTTCCTGAAGTCCACCGTGGTTTCCTTTGTCTTCTCCACGTTCAGGCTCAGGTTGTCCACAAGCTGCTCCACTGTCTCTCTATACTCTGCCTCGTCTTCCTTCTTGATAAGTCCAACCACTACTGTGTCATCTGCAAACTCAATGACACGGTTTGAGCTGGATCCTGCGACACAGTTCATGCGTCAGCAGCCGGCTGAGTTCACAGCCCTGGAGAGCATTAGAGCTCAGTGAAATGGGAGGAGAGACATTGCTGGCCGTACAAAACTGACTGTGAAGAATCCAGTGTCTAATTTTAGAGGGAGGTGTTGAGACCCAGCAAGGACAGTTTCCCCACCATTTGCTGGGGTTGGACACCAAACTAGTCTATAAGCAGCAGGTTGGCACATGAGACCCCATTTTCTACTGCTTTGTCCTTATACCCCATGTAGGGATATTCGGACACTAAACTGGAAGGCTTGTCGTATAAACCCAAATACAGAATTTCAGGTCACATAAAGCCTGTTGCAGCTTGGGAGTTTTTCTTCCCACTTCTCGGCAGCGATCTCTGTAAGGAAACCTTTTTCTTCTAATAACTAGAATTAGAAGCTTTTGGAAGCCTTTTCCTAATAGAATAAGAACCAAAAGTGCTAGCAAATACTTTGCTCTCTCTGGCCCACCAGTTGGATTTAATTCACTTTATTTCTTGATTTTGTTTTTAATTGATGGCTGTTACTATTCTTGGTAATTCTATTTACGCACATGTAGTAAATTAAAAAGCACCAAAACATAAAAGTAATGAATAGTAACATATTCTATATATAAAAAATGTTCAGAATGTTGTTTAAAAAAACATATTTCAGAGGAAATAATAAACAGGATTTAGATCTTCAGATGGATGTAATGCTTAGATTATGTTGGTGTGGGTGTTGGGAGCTGCAAAAATATTTGGGTATTAGGGTTGAATTTTGATTGGCATGCTGGGGTCAGCGATTGGTAGAGGGTTGGGTGAGCAAGTGGATTTGGTAGTTGGATTTGTGGGGAGTAAGGTTCATTTTGGGAGATAAGTAGAAGAGTGTGAATGTTGAGGGTTGAGGTTTGTTGGTGGCACCAGGGGAAGATACCACAATAATAATGGCTTTTATTTAGAAGACCTATTTAAAAGATTGGTCTCCCAAGATTTTTCTGGTACCTGTTCAAGCTGATCTTTTCTTGGTTATGATGAAGCAGGCTTTTCAACCTTTCGTGGACCACAAAGGGGTCAAATAACATCACAGAAGTGGCCTTGAGGTATGCAGAGGACTTGGGAGGGATCATAGAGTTAATACGATACAGGTGACAGCTCAGTTAGCAACTCTATATAAGTCAAGTGGAAGGCAATCTGAATGGTTCTACTCTCCAGGGCATCAAATATTTATTTAATTCCTTTTCAAAGGTTGAATTTATGCAGCATCTGACCGTGCAATCTAGATCATAACCATTCACTGCGCACAAAAAGATTTTCAGTATATCACTCTGAAATTATTTGGCAATCCTTTCAAATCTCTGAAAGATGCTCTTTGACCTTTTCACCAATGCAAACAATTGCTCCCTATACCACTTTCAAATCCCCTCTCAAATTTTATGCTGGAGGAAAACAAAGGTATTCAGCAGGAAGGACTGAGGGAAGGTTCTCTGTACATTTCCATAAATGAATTCCCACATTCCAGAAATCGTAGCAGCAAATCTTCACTTGAATCAAAATGCAAAAAATGCAAGAAGCTGGAAATCTGAAATCTAAATAGAAAATGCTGAGAATGCCCAACACATCAGGCGGCATCTGTGGAGAGGGAAACAAAGTTATTCTTCAGGTATAAAATAAAAACCAAAAATGCTGAAACACTCAGCTGGTCAGGCAGCATCTGAAGAAATAGATATAATTGATATTTGAAGTCTGTGACCCTTCATCAGAAATCAGTGTTACCAGCACATTCTGTTTCATTTCAGATTTTCAATAAGTGCAGTTTTTTGAATTGCAATTGCTTTAGGTCAGTGGCCATTCATGAAAACCAGGAAAAATCAGATATCAAAGATGTTCTAATTTGCAGGAAGTAGCAACAGGGTTGAGAAAACTTGATGTCAGGGGAGGCCAGAGGGGAATTAATGATTCCAGTGTTGATGCTGATGAATCACACTGATCTGTCTGGAAGAAATGAAAATAGACGGTGATTCAGCACGGATGAGAGTGAATTAAGAATGTACAGTATAGAATTGTGAGGTACAAAATACTGCTTGCTGGAACTCTAATGCTCATCTGCTAAATATTTCTCACAGTTTCTGTTAAAATCTTAACTGTATTTAAATTGAGATGCTTAGTATAAAGAAACTTTACATGATGCAATCACATTCTGCAACAACCATTTCCTATAGAAAACTGATGAAAATGTATGCCAGTACAAAGAGCCAATCATTTCAAAAAATAAATGTTCTTCTTTGCCTAGTAATTTGCAAGAATATGAATGAGAATAGAGACTATCTCTCTCTCTCTCTCACACACACACACACACACACACACACACACACACACACACACACACACACACACACACACACAATATTTTGATGGACGTGCAACAAATAAAAGCTAATCTTTAAACATCTTTATTGTGTTTCTGCAACACTTTTCATGATCTCAAATCATCCCAGCCATTAGGTAATAGATGTGAAGTACTTAATAGCTGGGATATCCTGAGATCACAAAACGTTATGCAGAAACATAATAAAGATTTTAATTGATAGGCAGAACAGGCTATCATTCAATGCCCCATTGGAAAGACAACATTCATTGGAATGTATCGCTTCCTCAATATTGCACTGGATATCCCATCCTCTTCTCTCAATTCCTCTGTCTCCACCGCATCTACTCTCAGGATGAGGTTTCTCATGCTAGAAGAAGGAGATGTCCTCCTTTTTCAAAGAAAGGGGCTTCGCTTTCAACACCATCAACTCTGCCCCCAAATGCATCTCTTCCATTTCACACACGTCTGGTCTTACCCATCCTCTGGCCACCCCACCAGGGATAGGGTTGCTCTTGTCTTCACCTACCACTCCACCAGCCTTCATGCCTAGCACGTAATTCTCTGAAACTACCGCCACCTCCAAAGGAATCCCACAACCAAGCACATCTTTTCCTTCCCCTCACACTTCTGTTTTCCACAGAGATCACTCCCTACGTGATTTCCTTGTCAATCTGTCCCTCCCCGCTGATCTCCCACCTGGCACTTATCTTTGCAAGCAGAACAAGTGCTACACCTGCCCCTACACTTCATCCCTCACCACCATTCAGGGTCTTAAACAGTCCTTCCAGCTGAGGTGACAATTCACCTGTGAGTGTGTTGATGTCATATACTGTATCCAGTGCTCCCAGTGTGGCCTCCTGTATATTGGTTAGACCTGATGTAAATTGGGAGGCCGCTTCATCGAGCACCTATACTCCATCCACCAGAAAAAGCAGGTTCTCCCAGTGGCCACCCATTTCAATTATACTTCATATTCCTATTTCGATATGTCCATCCATGGCCTTCCCCACTGTCGTGATAAGGCCACACTTAGGTTGGAGGAACAACACCTTATATTCTGTTTCGGTAGCTTCCAACCTAATGCTATGAGCATCCAACTCTCAGTGCTGCCCTCCTTCACTATTTCCCATCCTGTTTTCCCTCCCTCACCTTATCTCCTTGCCTCCCTCCATCACCTCCATCTGGTGCTCCTTCCCCATTTTCTTTCTTCCATGGCCTTCTGTATCTTTCACCAATCAACTTCCTAGCTCATTACTTCATCCCTCCCCTTCCAGGTTTCACCTAACACCTTGTGTTTCTCTCTCCCCTCCCCCCACCTTTTAATTCTACTCCACAGCCTTTTTTCTTCAGTCCTGCCGAAGGGTCTTGGCCAAAAATGTCAACTGTACTCTTTTCCGTAGATGGTGCCTAGCCTGCTGAGTTTCTCCAGCATTTTGTGTGTGTTGCTTGGATTTCTGTGCATTTGTCTCCGGAGATGCAGGTGAAATTACTGTATAAGTTAGGGCACTGAGAAAATAGAAAATAGTGACTTAGCTAACTTATTATCTTTCAAAAGCTCCAGTGCATCCTCCTTCATAATGTTTATACACTCAAGTGTTTCAGTCCGCTGCATGTCATCCAGAGTACATCACATGTCACCACAGACAACCCTGATATTCCTTTTCTGCAGGCATTCTTAGTAAATCTATAGAACAGTAACTGTAAATAGGATCAACGGACAGCAAACTGCAAATACAGATGCAAAGCCCTGGTTCATACTTTTACTGTTATGCTGTGTGTATTTCATTTAGCAGTTCTGTAAGAGTGGTCTGTTCTGCTGTCAGCCTGTTTGGGTTATTGTTAAAGGTAATGGATGATGAGGAATGTACGCCATACAATTAGGATGGTAGAATTAGGGGGAGGCTTTCTTGGCGAGAGGCACTAAGGTTGGTTTCAGAAGGGTGGGAGTGGTTTGGTTCAGCAGGAGACGAAGGGAGAAGATGCTGGGGAGAACCCATCGTAGGTTACAGTCCAACGGGAGACCTGTTTGTTCTGGAAAGGCCTATTATCATCACTAAATAAATATCGGAGTGGTCTCTTGAAATCCAAGATAGACAGCTATGACCTTCAACAGTGTTTTGCCATGTGTTAGGCTGGTAAAGGACCTCTGTTTGGCACTTGGTTGGTGCATGACCTGCTCTCTCAAAGACTTCTGTAAACAAGACAATATTAGCTTGAATGTTGACCTCTGAACAATGTCCACCCATCCTTCTCCCCCACTAGAATATGGCAGTTTGTGATCCCCTGTTCACCTTCAATCCCTAAGCCTTTGATCCCTCAGCCTCAGATGAGGAAGTCCATGTGAAACATTTCATCGCAGGTAAGTATGCATTTTCTGAACCCTAACCCGAGGCTCCAACTGAAGTTCCATGATGTGCAGCAACAACTGAAAGACTGTATATTCACCTTTCCAGACCACTAGAATTCCTAGTCATCAATCTCCTGACTTCGATTAATCTCCTAGAGCTATGGATATATTCTAGCTAACATTACAGTTGTTAGAAAGTATATACTATGAGGAAACACGAGGAAACCTGCAGACGCTGGAAATTCAAACAATACACACAAAATGCTGGTGGAACACAGCAGGCCAGGCAGCATCTGTAAGGAGAAGCGCTGTCGACGTTTTGGGCCGAGACCCTTCGTCAGGACTAACTGAAAGGAAAGATAGTAAGTTAAATTATTCTTACTCTTACCCCCCTACCTTGGTCAATACTCCACTTACTATCTTTCCTTTCAATTTCTCTTACTTTCTTTCCTTTCAGTTAGTCCTGACAAAGGGTCTTGGCCCAAAACGTCAATAGTGCTTCTCCTTATAGATGCTGCCTGGCCTGCTGTGTTCCACCAGCATTTTGTGTGTGATATACTATGAGGATTCCTTTGTAGATTTGGAGTTAATATATACTAAAGTGGTCTTCCTAATCTGAAATGGTTTCAATCACCGGAATTTCTGCTACAAATTAGATTTCAGTTATTAATCCAGAAGGGTAGCATGGTCATTATCACGACCCATTAAACGTCATGCTAGCCATAATGCAGTCATACTTGGGTATGCATTTGTAAGAAGGTTCATTTCAGTTGACCAATACCACCACAATTAAGTGGGCAACCGTTGCAAATACACAAAAATTCACAATTCCCAGAGCCATAGAAAAGTACAGCACAGAAACAGGCCCTTCAGCCCATCTAGTCCATGCCAAACCATTTAAACTGCCTACACCCATTGACCAGGACCGGGAACATCCCTACCATCCACGTATCTACACAAACTTCTCTTAAACATTGCTTTCCAAACTTGTCTGTTCCTGTCCCTCTCCAGTGCTATGCTAAAGCAGATAGAATTGTGATCACTATCTCCAAAATGTTCTCCCACTGAAAGACCTGACACCTGACCAGGTTCATTTCCCAATACCAGATCAAGTACAGCCTCTCCTCTTGTAGGCTTATCTACATATTGTGTCAATATACCTCCCTGAACACACCTAACAAACTCCAACCCATCTAAACCCCTCGATCTAGGGACATGCCAATTGATATTTGGGAAATTAAAAATCTCCTACCACAATAACCCTGTTATTATTACAACTTTCCAGAATCTGTCTCCCTATTTGCTCCTCGAAGTCCCTGTTACTATTGGGTGGTCTATAAAAAACGGCCAGTATAGTTATTGACCCCTTCCTGTTCCTAATTTCCCCCACAGGGACTCCGTAAATAATCCGTCCATGTCTTCCTCCTTTCCAGCAGCCATGACACAATTTCTGATCAACAGTGCCATGCTCCCACCTCTTTTGCCTCCCTCCCTGTTCTTTCTGAAACATCTAAAGCCTGGCACTGAAGAATATTTTGGAAAATATTCTTTCTGGATCTGTTCTGGGACCCTTACTCTTCGTGATTTTTATAAATGACCTGGATGAGGAAGTGGAGGGATGGGTTAGTAAGTCTGCTGATGACACAAAGGTTGGGGCTGTTGTGGATAGTGTGGAGGGCTGTCAGAGGTGACAGCAGGACATCAATAGGATGCAAAACTGGGCTGAGAAGTGGCAGATGGAGTTCAACCCAGATAAGTATGAGGTGGTTTATTTTGGTAGGTCAAATTTGATGGCGGAATATTGAATTAATGGTAAGACTCTTGGCAGTGTGGAGGATCAGAGGGATCTTGGGGTCTGAGTCCATAGGACACTCAAAGCTGCTGCACAGGTTTACTCTGTGGTTATGAAGGCATACGGTGCATTGGGCTTCATCAATCGTGGGATTGAGTTTAAGAGCCGAGAGGTAATGTTGCAGCTATATAGGACCCTGGTCAGACCCCACTTGGAGTACTGTGCTCAGTTCTAGTCGCCTCACTACAGGAAGGATGTGGAAACCATAGAAAGGATGCGGATGAGATTTACAAGGATTGGGGAGCATGTCTCATGAGAATAGGTTGACTGAACTCGGCCTTTTTTCCTTGGAGCGATGGAGGATGAGAGGTGACCTGATAGAGGTCTATAAGATGATGAGAGGCATTGATCGTGTGGATAATCAGAGGTTTTTTCCCAGGGCTGAAATGGCTTGCATGGGAGGACATAGTTTTAAGGTGTTTGGAGGAAGGTACAGAGGAGATGTTGGGGTAAGCTTTTTACGCAGAGAGTGGTGAGTGCGTGAAATGGGCTGCTGGCAACTGTGTGGCGGCGGGTACGATAGGGTCTTTTAAGAGACTCCTGGACAGGTACATGGAGCTCAAAAAAATAGACAGCTATAGGTGACCCTAGGTAACTTCTAAGGCAAAGACATGTTCGGCACAGCTTTGCGGGCCAAAGGGCCTGTATTGTGCAGTAGGTTTTCTATGTTTCTATGATACCATTAAAGTTGGCCTTTCTCCAATTTAGAATCCCAACCCGTGTGCCAGACATATTTTTTCCATATTTACTTTGAAACTACTGGCATTATGATCACTGGATGCAAAGTGTTCCCCTACACAAACTTCTGTCACCTGCCCTGTCTCACTCCATAACCGGAGATCTAGTGTTACATACCATCTCCTTGGGACTTCTATGTAGTGATTATGGAAACTTGCCTGAACACATTTAACAAACTCTATCCCATCCTGTCCTTTTACAGTATGGGTGACCTAGTCAATATGTGGAAATTTGAAATCAACAACCTTATGTTTCTTGCAACAGTCTGTGATGTCTCTACAAGTTTCTTCCTAAGTAATTGCTTCTGAGAAAAACTGTAATATCCTCACTAACTCATGGAAATCTGTGGACCATGGAGAAGAAGCGTGTAGTCCCTTTACAGGAGAAAGGAAAAGCTGAGTGAAATCGGTGGAAGGTGTGTACCTCCTGACACCCATTCAGCAGATTCATCAGCCAGCTCAGAACCCATATTCCTGGAGCAGAAGTCAGTCTCCAGCCACGAAGGACTGGCAGTCAGAAAGAATCAGCTCATGAAACTCTGAAAAACATAGCAGCCAATCTGCACAGAAACAAAAACCATTTCTTAATTCCTTAAACAAGATTGCTTGAGGAAAACCCAACTAAGATCACTGCATGAGGTTGAAGAGAGATCAGAATCACATTACAAACTGCTCAAAGTTCCAATATTTAGAGGACCCACTGTGGCTATGTACAAACACAGGAAAAATTTCCTCTATATTTCTCTCGCAAACACGAGGAAATCTGCAGATGCTGGAAATTCAGGCAAAATACACAAAATGCTGGTGGAATGCAGCAGGCCAGGCAGCATCTATAGGGAGAAGCTGACAGTGTCACTGTCGACAGTGCTTCTCCCTATAGATGCTGCCTGGCCTGCTGCATTCCACCAGCACTTTGTGTGTGTTGTCTATATTTCTCTTGCAGGTTCTGAGGGAGAAATTTGTGTATCTTCTGTATCAAATGCTATTTTCCTAACCATTAGGATTTTAAATATACTTCCAAGAGCTGGAATTTGGTCTTCCCTGTGTTTTTGTCAAGTTACTGAATAAAAGTGCATGGTATAGCATGGTAAATTAAATGTTTTGTGTGCTGCAGAGGGAATTTATGTCATTGATCTTTTCTCAGCCAATGATTTCTTTCATTAATCCCTGTGACTGATGTGGAAGGATCTGTTAGCACATCACCTTATGGCTGTCAACATCCAGTTATAGAAAGGAAGAGGATGACCAATCTATCATATCACCTTAGAATCTTACGTCTCAATAAGATAATTTTTTTTTTCAGAAGTCAAAAGAATATAGACCCAACATATTTATCCTCTCTTGGTAGGACAATACCCTTATCCCAGTTTTTTAGACTGCCTCCAATACTGTGGTACAAATTTAACTTAAGGCAAACAAAACTACATGTAGTACTTTTTCATATTATTTTGATTCCTCTATCTCCATCATATTTGCTTCGATGATGAGATATTCCACAAAGGTGCTTTTGAAATGCCATCCTTCTTTCTTAACTGTAGTGCTCCTCTCTATCACATTGTACAGAGCTCTCACTCTGAAATATTAACTCTGTTTGATTTCCCACAGATGTTACATTAATATTAGTATTAATTAACCTATTAATATTTCCAGAATTTTCCATTTATGTTTTAGCTCTCCAGCATCTTCAGTCATCCCACTCCTGCAACTCTACTTTCACCCCTTCTCCTCCTCGACAGTGCAAGAACAGTTTCCCTTGTCCTCATCTTCTACCCCACCAGCCACTGCAATCAAAGAATCATCCTTCAAGATTTCCATCAGTCAAAACATGATTCCACTCCCTTTCCCCTTTAAGCATTTCAAACAGATTTATCTTTTCAGTCTGCAACTACTGCTCCACATTGTACTTTCCAATGCAACGCCAGGAGATGTAATAATATCTGCCCTTTTGTTTCTTCTTTCCCAAATAGTCTTTTCAGGTTCACTCACACTTCTTCTGAGCTAGTATATTGTATTTGGTATTCAGAACATGGCCTCCTCTAGATTTGGAGAAATCAAACACAGCCACTCATCAGCACACATTCCAAAGCCCTCGTTATCTATAGTCATAACCCAAACATTGCACTACAGAAAAAACATTACGTTAGCAGTGAAACCTTTCCCAGGGCACGACAGTGTCACAGAAAATTAGATTGCATCAGATTCAGGGAGAACTGGCTAACTGACTATATAGAATTGGCATGATGGTAGGAAACAGGGTGCTGGTGACAGGTTATTTTTTGGACTGGAGACCTGTCATCTGGGTTCAGTGCTAAGTCTTTCTTATGTGTCCGAGAGCGAGTGATTCGTGGACTTTTGTTTGGCAGAAGGTGGAGAGAGAAGACGCCAGAAGTGAGAGTTCATAGACCGCAGGATGGAGTGAACATAGAATGGGGCCGGGAGTTGATGGCGCCCGGGGGAAGTTGATTGAGAATGAATGGACAGGAAAACTGTGAGCTCAAGTCAAGTCAGTTTTATTGTCATTTCGACCATAACTGCTGGTACAGTACATAATAAAAATGAGACAACGTTTTTCAGAACCATGGTGTCACATGACACAGTACAAAAACTAGGCTAAACTACGTAAAAAAAACAACACAGAGTAAAAAAAACACACAACAAATACACTAGACTACAGACCAGGACTGCATAAAGTGCACAAAACAGTGCAGGCATTACAATAAATAATAAACAGGACAATAGGGCAAGGTTTCAGGCCAGGCACTGGGTATTGAGGAGTCTGATAGCTTGGGGGAAGAAACTGTTACATAGTCTGGTTGTGAGAGCCCGAATGCTTCGGAGCCTTTTCCCAGACGGCAGGAGGGAGAAGAGATTGCATGAGAGGTGCATGGGGTCCTTCATAATGCTGTTTCCTTTATGGATGCAGCGTGTAGTGTAAATGTCCATGAAGGCGGGAAGAGAGACCCTGATGATCTTCTCAGCTGACCTCACTATCCGCTGCAGGGTCGCGAAATCCAAGATGGTGCAATTTCCGAACCAGACAGTGATGCAGCTGCTCAGGATGCTCTCAATACAACCCCTGTAGAATGTGATGAGGATGGGGGGGGAGGGGGAAATGGACCCAATGTGCACATTAGATTGTTTCATTAAAATTGGCCCTTTTCTTTTTGTTTTGCTTCACTAACCCTCTAGTCAAATTAAGAATTATAAAGCTAAATCATTTAATTGCATGCGGTATGCTGTCTGTTATTTCATGGTACTGATTTGTAACAGGGGAACACATCACGCAACATCCACACAAACAAGAGGCTGTGCACCTCAGATTTCACAGGTTAGAGTTAGATAGAGCTCTTACAGATAGCAGGGTCAAGGGACATGGGGAGAGGGCAGGAACGGGGTACTGATTGTGTATGATCATCCATGATCACAGTGAATGGTGGTGCTGGCTAGAAGGGCCGAATGGCCTACTCCTGCTCCTATTGTCTATTGTCTGGTGGGGCCAGAGACTGTCTTCCCTCGAATAACACTGCTGGCTGTACCTGAGAGTTACAATTATGGGGTATCGTTACGGAAGACTTGGGCAGAGCAGACAGTGCTCCAATGATGTAAAATGACAGAGATTGGTTGAAAGTTTGAGGGGGCAGGCTGCTGACATTGTGAGAGCCGTAAAGTCGCAGTACCCGCTTACCACTACTACCGCTTACATGCGAGCACTGGAAAATGCATTTGGCACGACAGGAAGCCCAATGGAGCTCATGATGGGGTCTCAGAACATGTGTCAGGAGAAGGGGGAGAAGCTGTCTGCCTACATCTTTCGGCTAGAGAAGCAGCTAAATTTCTTGTGGTGCAGAGGGGCCATTCAGGCGGCTGAGGTGGATCAGTTAAAATGGACCAGAAAACAAAGGGTACCCAGTCCCAGGACCTGATTGCTTGGGGTCTCCGACTGTCTTGTAAGACGTGTCCCCCTCCCTCACTTGTCGAGCTGATCAGAGAAGTACAAGAGGAAGAGAATGCATCGGAGGCATGGGAGGCCACTGTCAGCAGGGTATAGTCCTCAGTAGTGGTCCCCTGCAGTGAAATGACCACGGATAGCCTGCCCCGGGAGCGGTAGAGGAGACTGTGGCAGAGTTC
This sequence comes from Hypanus sabinus, assembly GCF_030144855.1. Lineage (NCBI taxonomy): Eukaryota > Metazoa > Chordata > Chondrichthyes > Myliobatiformes > Dasyatidae > Hypanus > Hypanus sabinus. Next base: position 35,139,226 of record NC_082715.1, on the reverse strand, counting down.
AGAAGTGAGACGGCCTGGTTGTTATCAGTGGGTGTGACCACCCCCCCCACCTTTAAAATGGGAGCTTACAAGGTGAAAGCTGGAGGGAGCTTCCTGAGAACATTTCCGTTCACACGGTGTTTCGAGCTGCTTTTGAGGAAGTGCGTGGCTGCACTGGGCTGGATACCGAGTTTAGACGAGGGACTGTGTGGTTCATCCCGTCGAAGCCAATGGTGGTACGGCCCAGGGAAGTAGAGAGAGTGATGGGGACCCCCAAATTTCCCAGAATGCCTGAGGGCAAGGTCCTCTGAGTGGATGCTCCGGATGCTCCAAAGAGGAGTTGGGATTTTCTGCTGGGGTACTGGTGAGGCCCGAACTGCAGAAGCCCTGGGCTGTACAGGCGAACAGGATGGCAGTGATTGTCCAGAACGCTACAAAGAGGGAGGTCACCTTCAAGTGGGGGGTGCCCCGGTGCATCTTTTCCCAGTGCCAGTAATGTTTAATGTCCCTGTGAGACAAGCCAGGGAGAAACTATCTGAGAAGGGGAAAGTTGACCACTGAGACCAGTTGAATCCAGTTGACTCCCCAGTACCTGCAGGTTGGAAGAGGAGGTTGTAGAGAAGATGTTGAAGCTGGACGGTGTCTTTTCCACTGACTAGTTTGATGTGGGTTGTTCCAAGAGCACTCGTCACACTATCCGGGTGACCAAGGACACCCCGTTCAGAAAGAGGTCACGGCAACTGACCCCCACAGAGGTGGAGGACGTTCAGCAACATCTGTGCAAGTTGAAGAAAGCTGAGATCATCACTGAGTCCAGAAGCCCCTCTGCGTCCCCAATAGTAGTAGCCAGAAAGAAGCATGGGAAGATACAGATGTGTGGACTATAAGACTCTGGATGGGTGTATTGTCCCTGACCAGTATATGGTCTCAAGGATCAAAGATGTGCTGGCCTGTCTCAGTGGTGTAAAGTGGTTCAGTGTGCTGGATTTGAGGACTGGATATTACCGGATCCCCATGAGTGAGGCTGACAAAGAGAAGACGACATTTATATGTCCATTGAGATTCCTCTGGTTTGAAAGGATGCCCCAGGGCATATCCGAAGCTCCTGCAACCTTTCAGAGGGTCATGGAGAAAATGGTGGAGGATATGAACTTGCTTGAGGTATTGGTGTATCTGGATGACCTCATAGAGTTTGGAAGAGCATGAAGTGTTGGGTGCTGGGATGCCTGAAAGCTGAAGGGTTAAAACTTTCCCAGGACAAGGGCCAGTTCTGCAAGACATCTGTCAGCTACGTTCGGCACATAGTCTCACTGTATGGAGTAGTATCAGATCTGTCTGAGATAGAGGCGGTGACCACATGGCCAAGGCCTCAGACTGTAAGCACTTTGCGCTCGTTCCTCGGGTTCTGTGGTTACTATCAGAGGTTCGTGAAGGGCTATGCAACAGTGTCACTCTTAGATCAGGTTCCCTTGGGGAAGAAAGGTAGGAGGACAAAAGGAGAGGGAGGGTAGAGAGTATCTTAGCCCTTCAGAGCTTTTTGAACTGAAGTGGGATGCAAACTGTGAAGAGGCCTTTCAGTCATTGAAGGAGCTGCTGACCCAGGCATCTGTGCTGGCTTTTGCCATACGTATTGCATATGGATGCCAGTTCAGAAGGCTTAGGGGGTATCCTGTATCAGGATCAGAGCACTGGGTTGAGACCCATTGTGTTTGTCAGCTGGAGTCTGTCGCTCTGTGAGAAAAACTATCCCACACACAAGTTGGAATTTCTGATGTTGAAATGGGCTGTAATGGATAGGTTGAGTGACTACCTCTATAGTGCCAAGTTTGAGGTGAGGAGGGACAACAATAACCTAAGTTATATCCTGATCTTGGCGAAATTGGATGCCACAGGCCATCGGTGGTTGGCGGTGTTGATTGCCTATGATTTTAGCCTGAAGTACCGGTCGGGAAGTAGGAACATTGATGCTGATACTACGTCCCGACGTGCTGGACAGGGACGAAGAGTGGGAGAGTGTTCCTGCTCCGGGAATGAAAACAATGTGCCAGTTTGCCACCACGATGAAGGCTGATGGAAGGCAAGGGCAGGATCGAGCAGTAGATGAATTGGGAGCTTCTGATGATGCCATTCCACAAGTTTACTGTAATCTGACTGCTCTGAAGACAAACCAATTACTGGAATTGAGTTCTGGGGAAGTGGCAGCTGCTCCAGGCATTGATACCATTTGGTCAGCGGTCGAAAAGGGAGACATGGCTCAGGCGGAGAAGATGAAATACGCTGTTGTGCCTCTGCTACTGAGAGAATGGCCTTGGCTGGAGTTGAGGAACCAGATTCTATACCGGGTCACATCGCCTCCAGACTGACCTCAGTGTTCCCAGTCAGTTCTGCCTGAGAAGTATCGGAGGATTGTATTGAAGTCACTTCATGATGATTCTGGACATCTGGGGGTTGAGAAGACCTATGGATTTCTCAGAGACCAGTTCTACTGGTCCTGAATGAAGCCGGAGTTCAAAGAATACTGCAAGTTGTGCAATCTATGCATACAGCGGAAGATTCTGCCTATGAGGGCAGCTCCTCATCCCACTTGCAAAGTGCAGGACCCCTTGACCTGGTGTGTATGGATATTCTGTCAATAAAGCCAGATGCCAGCAACATGGTGAATGTCTTAGTCATCACGGACCACGACACCAGATATGCACAGGCTTTCCCTACCAAGGACCAGAGGGCGTATATGGTGGCCGAAGTGTTATAGGAGAAGTATTTCATTTATTATGGCCTTCCCAGGCAGATACATAGTGATCAAGGATGGGATTTTGAGAGTAGGTTCATCCATGAGTTACTGAGCACATTTGAAGTCGAGAAGTCGAGGACCACGCCCTATCACCCGCAGGGTGATCCCCAGCCTGGGAGGATTAATTGGACCTTGCTAGACATGCTTGGGACCTTGGAGATCAGCAAGAAGAGCCGGTGGAGACAACATATTGAACATCTGGTCCACTGCTACAACTGTACCTGAAATGAAACTACTGGGTATTATCTGATGTTTGGGCGTGAGGCGAGGTTATGCATCTACCTTTGTTTTGGGACTGACAAAGGTGATCTACCACCGAAGACTTATCTCAAGTATGTGTCTGATATGAGTAGGAGCTGAAAATGGCTTATGAATCACTCGAGGTTGCGGCTGCCAAGCAGAATCAAGGAATGAGAGGAGGAATGATCAAAAGGTGAGGTTCTCCCAACTCCAGCAAGGAATTTGGGGCTACCAGGGAAGCAGAAGTTGGCCAATGGCTGGGTGGCTATGCCCTATGTAGTGGAGAGTCAGATGCAGTTTTGTGGGTGAAACCAGAGGATGGGAATGGGTCTGTGAAGATTCTCCAATGGAACCACCTTCTGCCTCTGGGACAAGAGCTGCGGGTTGACCCAGAGCCCAACCTGGAGCCTACACCTAGTAAGGGGACTGCAGCGATGTGGGGCAATTGAAGGACCAACGGCAGGAGAGATTGGACCGGCCCCTGCCTCTGAATGGGATACTGATTCAGAAGATGAGGGTGTGGTATATGCTGCCTTTCGCTAATTCCCCACTGACAGAGGAAGAAACTCCCAACCTTTCTCACGCTGAGTCAGGTGAAGTGGGGGGACAGCCTGGGTTGCAGCGGGACCCTGCACAAGATGAAGCGGGGCTTGGCCAAGGGACAGAGGGGTTCAAGTTGCAGGTGGGCACGAGTGATAGGCTGGGGAGGCCTCGCCAAGTAGACCAGAAATATCCCCAGTAGTGTCGGAACATGAAGAGGTAGATTGGGGTATGGAGGTCTCAAAGAATTAGGAGACCAGCGGATAGGCTGGCCTATGTAGCGCCGGGGGAAATGAGTGTGGCCTACTGCTTTGGGGAGCTATGACACTGCCTTTTACATCTGGGTTGGACTTTGTGCCATGCAGAAAGGGTTGGCAAGTTATCTCAAAGTCATGAGGACATGTCTAAATTTGATGGGGGGAGAGTGTAATACCCTGGGAAAGGTTTCACTGCTGATGTAATGGTTGTTCCGTAGCAGCAGTGTTTGAGTATGGTTAGAGATAACGGGGACTTTGGAATGTGAGCTGTCCAATGAAGGGAGTATTTTTTCTTATTGCGTGCCGAGGTGATCTGGGTATTTTGTTCAGCGGGAGATAGAGAGAAGATGCCTGACTGGAGTGGGGCTGGGAGTCGACGATACCCAGGGGGGAAATCGATGGAGGATTAATGCACTGGAAACCATGAGCCCCAACATTCACAGTAGACTGGTTCATTAAAATGGGCCCCTTTTCTTTTTGTTTTTCTTTACTGACCCTCTGGTCAAATTAAGAATTATAGAGCTAAATCATTTAATTGCATATGGTGCACTATCTGTTATTTCATGGTACTGATCTGTAACAGGGGAACACATCACACAGTATCCAGACAAGAGGTTTTCCACTTCAGATTTCACACATTTTGGTGGGGCCAGAGACTGTCTTCCCCAGACTAACACCGCCGGCTAACCCTGAGGGTTACACAGTTTATCATGCAGAACCTTATCAAAGACTCTACTGAAGTCCATACAGACCACGTCTGCCGCCCCACCCTCTTTGACTTTTCTGGTTACTTCTTCAAAAAATTCAATCAAATCCTTGAGACATAATCTTCTGTGCACAATGACAGGCTGACTATCCCCAAGCAAACCCTGTCTTTCGAAATGCCTGTGTAGCTTAACCCTCAGAATCTCTACTAGTAACTTACCTACCACAGAAGTAAAGCCCACTTGTCTATATTTCCCAGGTATTTCTTTGCAGTCCTTCTCAAATAAAGGCACAACATTGGCCATCCTCCAGTCTTCCAGCACTTCACCCTCATCAATAATGCTGGGGAGAAGCATGATTAAGAAAAATAGCAAGTATCTTGGAAGACTCCAGAGTGGAATGTTTCATAATTAGAAGTGGCGAAGCCAGTGAAACTGGGAGATTGGGAGGCTCTACAGGAAGTTGGGTGAAGAAGATAAGGTCAAAACACACTTATAACTTTTCCAATTTAGAGTACCATATTAGAGCTTGTGATATATTCTTGTCCCCATTAAGGAAATTAAATGCAGGTTACATGTCTGCTTTGCATTGGACCTCCATTCAATACACAAAGGCAACTCTGACCAATTTATTTCTGCAAGTCACACCAACTCTTCAATGAGATTCAGTGAGATTTGTCCGCTGCACTGCTCCCAAGAAGCCCAATGGAAATTTAAGGAAGAGCATCTCATCTTCCTTCTTGGTACATTTCACCCCTTAAGGCATAACAATTTTAGAAAACTGGCCTCTCCTGGCTGATTTGAGAAGTGTAATCATTGCATGGATTATGCAGTTAAACAAAAGATTGTTACACATTATATTTAGACTTGCTACTAACTCAAACAATTATCTGAAGTTAATTTCACAATATACTTTATAAAGAATAGGTTGTTGCAAAGGTTGCATGATGAACATCCATCTGTTGAGTTAACTCTAGAACTAATTAGTGAAATGGATGATTTAAATGGTAAAAAAATCTTACAGGCAATGTCGTACTTATATGAGGTAATATTCCTTCCATGTAGAACAATACAGTATCAATAATCACAGTCGCCTTTTGAACATCCCATTTGATCATCGCCTTTTGATGATCTTTTTAAGGATCATCCCATCTAAGACACTTGCTACATGTAGCACTTTTGACTCAAGGTTTGTTTGGTTCATTAAAATGTTCGGGAACTTCATTGGCTTTGCTCCCAACCTTATGTAGTCTGGTATGACATCTATGTTCTGTCCTCTCCTTTCAATTGGAGAAGGACTGATTCTGCCAGCAGTAAGGAGGTTGAGTAAGGTTTTGCATAATTCTCCAGCCCAAATAATTAAAGCAATTCCACCAACAACAACTTTGTTCAAAGATGAATAGATGAACTGTCTATGAATGTAGAAGACACATTGTGCAACAAACTTAAGACAATAGACTTTACTCTGGATTTGGATGAATCACTGAATCAGGCAATGAATCTTTGCTTCTTGGTTATGTTCACTTCATAAAAGATGAATGCATGGTTTAAGAGTTGTTATTTGCAAGGGGACTAGAAACAGATATGAAGGGAGAGTTAATATTTCAGGTTATTGAGCAATTTTTCAGAGAAGGACATTATTTTCACTAACATTCTTGCTTGTGCAACAGATGGAGCACCATCAATGACAGGACGACATCATGGGGGTTGTTGCTTTCTTGAAAAAAAAACTATTCCTAACATATTTACTATTCATTGTGTAATTCACAGGCACCATCTTGTCACAAAAAACCTAAGTCTCATGCTCTCAATTCTTGACTATTTAGAGAGCTTTGTACTGAGATTGATGAATAATTTGAATGATTGCTGTTCACACAAGAAGTCAGATGGTCCTCAAAAGGAAACTGCTTGAGATGCGTTTATGCACTTTTCGAAACTGTGATAAAATTCTTTAAGGACTCGAATGCTTCATTCTGTAATCAACTCAAGAATGTTAGGAATGACATTGCTTATTTGTCATAATTACTTGCAAAGTTCAATGAAATCAGTCTTTAATTGCAAGGAAACGATGTGAATGTTAGCAAAGTTCAAAGTACAGATATGTCACCATATACAACCCTGAGATTCGTTTTCCTGGGGGTATAGTTAATAAATCAAATAACCATGATAGAATCAATGAAAGATTGAACCCAACAGGGCAGACAACCAGTGCACAAAAGACAACAAACTGTTGTTTGTTAATAATAGTAATACTAAATAAATGAATAAGCAATAAACAAAACTTATACACTTCTGTCCAAGTTTACTCCATTTAAGCATAACATTGACCATCGCAACTCTTTCCAATTTCCGAAAGAGAAAGAATGTTGATTTTTAAGTTTACTGTGTCCACCTGGGTAGGCTGCATAAAGATGTGCCAGAGAGACTTCAGTTTCTTCACTTGATCCAAATTCCAGATTGGGTAATAAATCCATTTTTGAGCATTTGTAATGAGGACTTAACAGGAAGGATGGAAGAAGAACTGATTTTGTTACAAAATACCTTTGAGCTAAAACCAAGGATCAAAAAAAACTTCTGACTGCAGAAAGAAACCTCTGATTGCTACCTGCACTGTGGAAGAAATTCGAGAAGAAAAGTGGACAACTTCATTCAACTTTACTCACCCCTCCACTGAACTGTTCCCTCAACCTATGGGCTCTTCTTCTCTTGTTCTGGATATTTATTGCTTATTTATTTATTATGATTGTGATTTCTTTTTTCTCTTTCTTTTTGTATTTGCACACTGTGTTGTGTTTTTTTTTGCATGCTGATTGTTTGCTTGGTCTGTTGAGTGTGTCCTTCAATGGTTCTTTTGTAATTCTTATATTTACTGTGATTAATCTCAGGGCTGAATGTCGTGACATACACGTACTTCGATATTTATTTTACTTTCAACTTTGAACTTTGCAAGATTCATTGTAATAAACAGTGCACTTTGATCCCAGGAACATGCCAGAATTCACGATTTGAAGCAATAATTGCATGCTTTGATATTTGTCCCATTCTTTTTGTTCCTCCAGTTGCAGAAGTGAAATAACAAAACACCTTCTGCAGGATTTCCTAAAGATAACTTGAAGGTTGAGTCAGTGGTGAGGAAGGCAAATACAATGCCAACATTCATTTCAAGAGGACTAGAATACAAGTGCAGGAATGTAATGCTGAGGCTTTGTAAGTAATTGGTCAGACTGCACTTGGAGTTGTGTGAGTGGTTTGACAATAGACAATAGACAATAGACAATAGGTTCAGAAGTAGACCATTCGGCCCCTCGAGTCTGCACCACCATTCTGAGATCATGGCTGATCATTCACTATCAATACCCAGTCCCTGCCTTGTCCCCATATCCCTTGATTCCCCTATCCATCAGATATCTATCCAGCTCCTTCTTGAAAGCATCCAGAGAATTGGCCTCCACCGTCTTCCGAGGCAGTGCATTCCACACCTCCACAACTCTCTGGGAGAAGAAGCTCTTCCTCAACTCTGTTTTAAATAACTGACCTCTTATTCTCAATCCATGCCCTCTGGTACTGGACTCTCCCAACATCTGGAACATATTTCCTGCCTCAATCCTATCAAATCCTTTAATTATCTTAAACATTTCAATCAGATCCCCTCTCAATCTCCTCAATTCCAGTGTGTACAAGCCCAATCTCTCCAATCTCTCTGCGTAAGACAGCCCTGCCATCCCAGGAACCAACCTAGTGAATCTACGCTGCACTTCCTCAATTGCCAGAATGTCCTTCCTTAAACCTGGAGACCAAAACTGTACACAATATTCCAGGTGTGGTCTCACCAGGGCCCTGTACAAATGCAAAAGGACATCCTTGCTCTTGTACTGAATTCCCCATGTAACAAAGGCCAACATTCCATTTGCCCTCTTCACTGCCTGTTGCACTTGCTCATTCACCTTCATTGACTGATGAACTAGGACTCCTAGGTCTCTTTGCATTTCTCCCTTACCTAACTCTACACCGTTCAGACAATACTCTGCCCTCTTGTTCCTGCTTCCAAAGTGGATAACTTCACATTTATTCACATTGAATGACATCTGCCAAGTATCTGCCCACTCACCCAGCCTATCCAAGTCTCCCTGTATTCTCCTAATGTCCTCTTCGCATGTCACACTGCCACCCAGTTTAGTATCGTCAGCAAACTTGCTGATATAGTTTTCAATGCCCTCATCTAAATCGTTGACATAAATCGTAAAGAGCTGTGGTCCCAATACAGAGCCCTGTGGTACCCCACTAGTCACCTCCAGCCAGTCCGAGAAACACCCATTCACTGCTACCCTTTGCTTTCTATCTGCCAACCAGTTTTCTATCCATGTTGAAACCCTGCCCCCAATGCCATGAGCTCTGATTTTACTCACCAATCTCCTATGTGGCACCTTATCGAATGCCTTCTGAAAATCTAGGTACACAACATCCACTGGCTTACCCTCGTCTAACATCCCTGCTACACCCTCAAAAAACTCCAACAGATTAGTCAAGCATGATTTACCCTTGGTAAATCCATGCTGGCTCGGCCTAATCCTATTACTGCCATCAAGATGTGCCACTATTTTGTCCTTAATAATGGACTCAAGCATCTTCCCCACGACTGACGATAGTTCTCCGTTTTCTCCTTCCCTCCCTTCTTGAAAAGTGGGATAACATTAGCCACTCTCCAATCTTCAGGAACTGATCCTGAATCTAAGGAACATTGGAAAATGATTACCAATGCATCCGCAATTTCCTGAGCCACCTCTTTTAGAACCCTCGGATGCAGACCATCTGGACCCGGGGTTTTATTAGCCTTCAGTCCTACCAGTCTACTCATCACAGTTTCTTTCCTAATGTCAATCTGTCTCAATTCCTCTGATATCTTATGACCCTGGCCCATCCATACATCTGGGAGATTGCTTGTGTCCTCCCTGGTGAAGACAGATCTAAAGTACGCATTAAATTCTGTTGCTATTTCCCTGTTTCCCATAACAATTTCTCCCAATTCATTCTTCAAGGGGCCAACATTGTTCTTAACTATCTTCTTTCTCTTCACATAGCTAAAAAAGCTTTTGCTATCCCCTTTTATATTCCTGGCTAGACTGAGCTCATTCCTGATTTTTTTCTCTCCGTATTGTTTTTTTAGTTAAGATCTGCTGTTCCTTAAAACTTTCCCAATCATCTGTATTCCCACTCATCTTAGCCCTGTCATACTTCTTTTTCTTTAATGCTATACAATCTCTGACTTCCTTTGTCAACCACTGTGGCCCCTTTCCCCTCTTTGAATCCTTCCTTCTCAATGGAATGAACTGCATTTGCATCTTTTGTATTATGCCCAAGAATATCTGCCACTGCTGATCCACTGTCTTTCCTGCCAGGGCATCCGCCCATTTAACTTTGGCCAGCTCTTCCCTCATGGCTCCGTAGTCTCCTTTATTTAATTGCAAAACTGACACCTCTGATCTGCCCCTATCCCTCTCAAATTGTAGATAAAAACTTATCATGTTATGATCACTACTTCCTAATGGCTCCTTTACTTCAAGATCACTTATCAATTCCTGTTCATTACACATCACCAAGTCCAAAATAGCCTCGTTCCTGGTTGGCTCAAGCACAAGCTGTTCTAAAAATACATCCCTTAGACACTCCACAAACTCCCTATCCTGGGGTCCAGCACCTACCTGATTCTCCCAGTTCACCTGCATGTTGAAATCTCCCATAACGACTGCATTACCTTTAGCACATGCCAATGTTAACTCCCTAATCAACTTGTACCCAATATCCACGCTACTGTTTGGGGGCCTGTACACAACACCCATTAGGGTCTTTTTACCCTTACTGTTCCTCAGCTCAATCCACACAGACTCTACTTCCCCTGTTCCCAAGTCACCTCTTGCTAAGGACTGAATCTCATTCCTCACCAACAGGGCCACCCCACCCCCTCTTCCCATATTTCTGTCTCTACGATAGCATGTATACCCTGGTACACTCAATTCCCAGGCCTGATCCCCTTGCAGCCATGTCTACATTATCCCAACAATATCGTAGTTCCCCATTTTCATCTGAGCTTCAAGCTCATCTGTCTTATTTCTGACACTACGCGCATTCAAGTATAGAATTCTTAGCCCATTCCTCCTCTCTTTGCTTAAAACACTGTCTATTGTACCTAACCCAACTCCTTGAACTTCCATCTGGCTAATTGCACCTTGAATTTTGATGACCTTCTCAAGATCACCCAAACCTTCTACACATTTAACCCCATGAACCTTCTGACCAACCCTCTGGATCTGGATCCCTGCCCCCTGCACATCTAGTTTAAACCCCCCCCCAAGCAGCACTGGCAAACACTCCTGCAAGAATGTTAGTACCCCTCCGGTTCAGATGTAGACCATCCCTTCGAAACAGATCCCAGTGTCCCTGGAACAAAGACCAATTATCCAAAAACCTGAACCCTTCCTTCCTGCACCATGCTCTCAGCCTCGTATTAATGTGCATAATCATTCTATTCTTCACCTCACTCGCACGTGGCACAGGTAGCAATCCTGAGATTGTCACCCTGGAGGTCCTGCCTTTCAGCTTCACTCCTCACTCCCTGAACTCTCTAAGTAGGACCCCCTCACTCACCTTACCTACATCGTTGGTCCCTACATGGTCCACTGCATCTGGGTTCATGCCCTCGTTCTCAAGAATAGCCTGCACCCGATCTGAGATGTCCCGGACCCTGGCACCAGGGAGGCAACATACCATCCGAGACTCCCGATCTGCCCCACAAAATCTCCTATCTGCCCCCCTGACTATAGAATCCCCTAAAACTATTGCTCTCTTCTCTTCCCTCCTCCCCTTTCTAGTTGAGGGTTCAACCTCTGTCCCAGAGGCAGGACCACTACAACTCATTCCTGGTAGGTCATCGCCATCAACAGTATCCAGTACGGTATACTTATTGTTAATGGGAATGGCCGCAGGGGTGCTCTGCTCTCTCTGCCTGCTCCCCCTGCCTCTCTGGACCGTCACCCATCTGCCTACTTCTAGGTTTTTTAGTGTGACTACCTCCTGATAACTCCTATCTATCTCTGCCTCTGCCTCCCAAATGATCCGTAGTTCATCCAGCTCCCGCTCCAACTCCCTAACTCGGGCTGATAGGAGCTGCAGCTGGATGCACCTTTTGCAGGTGTGGTCATCAGGGACAACTGTGTTGACCCTGACTTCCCACATACTGCATACGGAGCACACCACTGCTCTGACAGTCTCCCCCATACCTGAACTGGATTAATAGAATGTCTAAAAAGCTCCTAGCGACCTTACCTTCTTCCCCTCAGCGAGCAATCACACAGGCTTACCGAAGTCCCCTTACACCAAAGCCCACTTAGCCAAAGCCCAGGACTCTGCTTCCACGGACTCCGCTGCCCGCTCTGAAAAGAAGTCCCCCTTTTGGGCCCCTTATCTAAGAAAAGATGTGCTAGTATTGGAGAGAGTCCAGGGAGCTTTTTGATAATGATTCCAGGAATGAAAGGGTTAACATATGAGGACTGTTTGATGGCTCTGGGCCTGTACTTGCTGAGGTTCAGAAGAATGAACGGGATTTCACTAAACTTATTGAAAGGTCTAGATAGAGTGGATGTGGTGACGGTGTTTCCTGTAGTGGGTCAGTCCTGGACCAGAGGGCACAGCTCAGAATAGAGGGACATAAATTTACAACAGAGATATGGAGGGATTCCTTTAGCCAGAGGGTGCTGAATCTCTGGAATTCATTGCCAAAGATGGCGGTGGAGGCCAAGTCATTAAGTATAGTTAAAGCAGAGGTTGATAGGTTCACAGTTAGCCAGGCTATCAAAAGTTACAGTGAGAAGGCAGGAGAATGGGATTGTGAGGGAGAATAAATCAGCAACGATGGAATGGCAGAGTAGACTTGATGGGCTGAATGACCTAATTCTACTCCTATGACCTTTGGTTTTATGTTTTATGTCCTTTATTGCCTTTCCAACATCATATTTAGTGGCAGGCAGTTTCAGTGCAGTCGCCCAACTTCTTTCAAAGAAATTGTACAGACTGCAAGTTACTGAACGTGGGGATCTGAGACTCCTTCTGAGTGACATTCAGCCTGATGTCGAGAAGCTGATATCACAGCACCATCTCACTGAAAGGTGAAAAAGCAATGGAGTAGTGAATATTTGGACTACTTATGTATGCTCTAAGATTGTTGATGAAAATCGTTTTTACTGTAATAAAGGAATAATTTTATTTGTAGCTTAAATAGATTTGAATAATTTTGCTATTATTTGTCAATGCTTTAAAGTTGCAGTTGCTATTTTCTTTTACTGTGCATTGTAAATCAAAACTTTTAGTATTTTTTATGTAATGGGGTGTGGTCTGTGAGCCAAGGAGGCGGTAACTCGACAAAGTTTGGGAATCACCTCGTTATATTAATCCTTCTCCTCTCATTAAACATGTTCTCCTTGTCTTTTGGCTTCACATCTGGTCCTCTAGACAGGTTCTGAGCTCTCCTGTTGATTATGTGACAGCTGATGATGACACGCTATCAAGACCTGTCAGGTGTGTTCTGGTGCAGGACCAGGGATCTCACTTTGATTAGGTTGATGGAATTGCCCAATAGATTGATGCCATGGCTTTCACTGGAGTATCGTTTTGCTGGAATTGGTGGCGCATCAATAAAGATGGCAAGCCAAAGAGGGGCTAGCCCTTATCTCCCAAGCTTTGGATATTGAGCCAGTGCTGGGACCAGAAGATATCTGGCAAAGTGGAACTCGCATGAGTTTCTTGGGAACACACACAAGATGCTGGAGGAACTCTGCAGGACAGGCAGCTTCCATGAAAAAGAGTACAGTCAATGTTTCGGGCCAAGGCCCTTCATCGTGCTGGAGAAAAAGAGTCAGAGTAAGAAAGTAGGAGGGGAGGAAGAACCTCAAGGTGATAGGTGAAACCGGGGAGAGGGGTGAAGTAAAGAGCTGGGGAGGTGATTAGTGAAAGGGGTGGAGAAGAGGGAATCAGATGGGAGAGGACAGAAGGCCATGAAGAAATCTGGCAAAGCACCAGATGGAGGTTCCAAGCAGGTAAAGAGATAAGGTGAAAGAGGGAAATGGGAATGGAGAATGGTGAGGAGAGGGGCATTACCAAAAGTTCGATAAATCAATGTTCGTGCAATCATGTTGGAGGCTACCCAGATGGAACATAAGGTGTTGTTCCTCCAACCTGAGTGTGGCCTCATCACAACAGTACAGGAGGCCATGGATGGGCATATTGGAAAGGGAATGGGAAGTGGAATTAAAATGGGTGGCCACTGGGAGATCCGGCTTGTTCTGGTGGATGGAGCAGAGGTGCTCAGCGAAGCGGTCTCCCAGTCTATGTCGAGTCTCACAGGAGCCACACCAGGAACAGCAAATACAGTGGATGACCCCAGCAGACTTGCAGGTGAAATGTCGCCTCAGCTGGAAGGACTGTTTGGGGCCCTGAATAGTAGCAAGGGAGAAGGTGTAGCACTTGTTCCGCTTGCAAGGATAAGTGCCAGGTGGGAGATCAGTGGGGAGGGATGAGTGGACAAGGGAGTCACGTAGGGAGCGATCCCTGCAGAAAGCAGAAAGTGAGGGAGAGGGGAAGATGTGCTTGGTGGTGGGGTCCCGCTGCATTGATTAGTTATTGGGAATGGATAAAAAGAAAATTGAATTGGCTGGTGACCTTGATATTTAAGCTAAAAAAAATCCAACCTGGATGCATCGTTGGAGAATTACCCATAGAATGTAGAATATCAATGAAAAAGGCCACGGATTGAAGGTGGTGCTCTGTTGAATCGCAGTTCAGATTTATTTAATTTATAAAGGTTTAAGTTTTCAAGATTCGAGATTGTTTGTCACGTGTACATGGAAACATAAAATAAAATACGCTGTTAGCATTAGCAAACTATTAGGAGGGGGTTCTGTGGAAGGCCTGTTACTGATCCAGAGCCAATGTAGCATGCCCACAATGCTCAGCATAACTACACAATACACAACTTGTGTGGTGAACTACATATACCTGTCTGGACACGCCCCCCCCACCCCCCTGCTGACTGCTCCTGTGGCTCCTCCCACTGACCCTGGTATAAAGGCGACTGGGGCCTGAGCCCTGCCCTCAGTCTCCAGGATGTAGTATGGTGGTCATTTGCTGCTTGTTCTTTCTTCCAGTCAATAAAAGCAGATATCTTGCCTCACGTCTCAGAGAGTTATTGATGGTGCATCAACTTGCAACAAACATCAAAAGCAAAAACAAGCCTTGCTCTTTCTCCTAGCTGTGCACAAACACAGTCCTTTGACCCCAGGACAGGCCTCTCGCTCCAGCCTCCAGGAGACATGACCTCGAGTTTTGACCTTCCCAGCGGACTCACAAAGATTCGTCTCTGGCCAATTCATCCTTGGGCCTCAGTCCTTGTCATCAAACCCATGACACGTTGATCACCGAACATCAGGCCTCAAAATCCAGAATCACCAATGGCAGCATACCAGACGTTAGGCCTTGAACTCCAGCCTCATCAATTCGTGAACCCTGGGGGACATCAAACTCATTCCTCATGCCATCATGGAACTCTGATTCTAGAGCTTACCTTATCACAGAGTAATAGCTCCTTGAAGAGGCCATAATGAGAGTGTGCATACGGAGCTCAATGAAAATTGAGCTCAGTTGCAAACACCAGAGGGCATATGTACAAAATTAAGGGAGGGAAGTTTATGGGAGACATCAGGGGAAAGTTTTTTACACAGAGGGTTGTGAGTGCCTGGAATGACTTGCCAGGGATGGTGGCGGAGGCTAAAACATTAGGGGTATTTAAGAGCCTCTTGGACAAGCACATGGATGAAAGAAAAATGGAGGCTTATGGGGTAGTGTGGGTTTAGTACTTTTTTTTAAGGATTATATGGGTCAGCACAACATGGAGGGCTGAAGGGCCTGTACTGTGCTGTAGTGTTCTATGTTCTATGTTCTATGAAATATGGCTGATCTCTGTCTGCCCAACACCAGTAACATGTTGGACCAACATCATCTAACTTCTATCAGTATTTACGCAAGGATTGATGTAATTAGGAACAGTTTTAATGTGCAAAATGCATCATTGGCACGAGCATGTGTCACATTCAGAAGCCTCCAGTTAAATTAGAGTGAGCCTGCCAAGATCAACAGAGTGCTACTGAAAGAAACAGCATCATGTGATTCAATCTCCAGACAAGTACTCCTTGCATGGCTAATTAACAAACGTCAGCTCCTCAAGTGAACGTTTCTGAAGCACAAGAAAAGGGTGCCATTTGGCATTGATTCTCATGGAAGGTCAGAATGGTTATCTTTTCTTTTGCTATTGCTATATGATTCTCATACTCTCTTCTCATTTTCCTCCTCTTCCTGGTCAGTCATTGCACGAATTGAGACCAGAGAGTGTCTAATAATGTGTCCATGATGGAAGGAACAGATTCCTCTTCCTGACGAAGGGTCCAAAACATTGACTGCTCGTTTCCACGGTCACTGCCCGACCTGCTGAGTTCCCCCAGCTTGTTGTACGTGTTGCAAGATTCCTCTTCCGGCATTCTGTTAAATGGTGGCTCTCGAAATCCATCAATCCTGAAACGTCAGCTTCCTCTTCTGTTCCACAAATGCCGCCACACTCCCTGAGGAGCTGCAGCATTTTCTGTTTTTACTTCAGATTCCCAGCATCTGCGGATTAATTTTTTCAAATTTCTCTTGCAGCAGTTTGCGGCAAAAAGATCTTTGCACGCCTAAGAATAGCTGTTTCATTCAAAGCTGGTGAATGAGTTACACATTTCTGAAAAAGCGGCTTTATAATTCAGATCAAGAATTACGGAATTTCTGCATCGGCGGCTTTGCTTGCACTCTCATTACTTACATTGACATCTTCTGTCTACAACAAAATCTACCCAAATCACACTTCTTGGAAAAAAAAGTCATATTGTTATGCCATTATTACTACTATCAAATAACGCCAAGCCACTTTAAGGCCAATTAAATATATTTAAAGCACATTCACTAATGAAAAATTAGAAATATTGCATAATAAGAAAAACATTGAAAAACAGGATTTTGGGTCCAATGGTAACGGTATTCAAAATGGCCATTATGGTAAGGAATATAATATTTGAATGTGAACAATATTTGTTGCATTAGTTACATTAGGGAGAGCCCTTGTTTCAGCAGAGCCCTGTTAGTGGGATTACTCATCTGAATGGAATGGACAGGAGTCTAGCGTCTGATTCAGATTTAGTAATGGATTCCACTTTCTTGTCCGTACCCTATAAAATGAGTGACCCACTTCAGAATGGTCCTAAATTTCATCCATTCCGCCCCTGGAGACCTCAGTCTAAAACGTGAATCAGAGACATGCAAGTGAATGCACCTGCTGTTCATGCTTTAAATATGAATTGCTGTATCTAAAAGTCTCTTAAAAGACCCTATCGTATCCGCCTCCACCACCATTGCTGGCAGCCCATTCCACACACTCACCACTCTCTGAGTAAAAAACTTATCCCTGACATCTCCTCTGTACCCACTCCTCAGCACCTGTGTCCTCTTGTGGCAACCATTTCAGCCCTGGGACGAAACCTCTGACTATCCACATGATCAATGCTCTTATCTTTCTAAGTGCTTCTTAAATGATAATATTGTACCTGCCTCAACCATTTCTTCTAGCAGCTCATTCCATATACTCACTATCTTCTGTGTGAGGAGATTGCCCCGCAGGCCCCTTTTAAATCTTTCCCTTGTCATGCATAATCAATGTCCCCTAACACTGGTCTCCCCTACCCTGGGGAAAACATTGTTACTATCCTTACCAGGCTTATCTAGGCCTCTCATATTTTTGAACATTTCTATAAGGTTGCCCCTTATTCTCTTATGCTCCAAGGAATTACAACCTAGCCTAGCCAACCAAGCTGTTACACAAGCCATCTTGTCCTGGTAACTTCCTTGTAAATCATTTTTGCACCCTTTCCAGTTTAACCACATCTTTCGTATAACAGGGTGACCATTCAAGTTTAATTGTCATTCAAACGATAGATGGACACAGCGGAATGAGACAGCATTCCACTGAGGCCAAGGTGAAAAAATATACACACGCATTCAAAGTATTGAGAAGGGGGAGAAAAGGATGTAGTGACATAAGAAAACAAAGTTTTGGTTGAAGTCCCTGAGTGACAAGTTCTGCAAATTGATGGTTGCTGGCAGTCTGGCCTGTAATTCCACCAATCTAACAGTGGAGGGCAGCACCGACAGGAGAGGCCACCCTTGACCCAGCCCAGATGCCACATTACAACTTGAGCTCGAGGATTGAGGCCTAGCCAAAGCTACATCTGAGGCCATACTGCTGCCTTGCCACCAAGTAAGGGAAGCAGGCCTGTGGCAATCAATGTCCAACAGAGTCTTGCGATTGCAAAAGAAATGTCCAAGAATCTCATGGTTTTACTGCACGCTGCCTTCACACTAATTTGAAGGCACCAACTCCAGTGACTCCGAGTGGCAAGCAGCAGCATGGTCTGCACCCAGGACAGCTCATCTGAACCCAATCCGGCTTCTCCTGCGGCCCGACGGCCCACTTGAATCTCCCAGCCCCATGAGACAGCCCGAATTTCCAGGATTGAATCCCCAGGCCCGACAACTCGGCACAAATCTCAAGGCCTGATGGCCCACCATGTCATCATTGGCCCAATAGCCCATTTCATCATCACCGGCCTGACTGCTTGCCTTGTGGTCCCCAGCCCAATGGGCTGATTTGACCTCCCTGGCCCAAAGCGCCGACTCACCTTCTTCAAACTGCTGGCCGGCTATTCTGAACAATGACCAGAGATGGACCTACTGTACAGGTAGTTATTGGAGTCAAGAATAATCTTACTCTATATAAAAACACATTTAACAAGTTAAAAAGCACCTTTGGTTGGCTCCTGAGAAACCATTGCTTGTATCTTTCCAGAAGTATACAACAGCAATATGATGCCCCATTTCTTATACTCAATGCTGCAACTAATACCAGCATGCTAAACAATATTTTCACCAGTAATGAAGCTTCTAATAAACTATGCATTTGTAATCTTCCATCCCTCTGTTCTATTACACACCATGATGCCATACCATTTATAATAAAAGTCCTACGCTGGTTTGACTTTCCGAAATGCGTCACCTTGTATTGAAGAGCAAACACGAGGAAATCTGCAGATGCTGGAAATTCAAACAACACGCACAAAATGCTGGTGGAACACAGCAGGCCAGGCAGCATCTATAGGGAGAAGCACTGTTGACATTTCCAGCTGAGATGCTTCGTCAGTCCTTCTCCCTATACGTCGACAGTGCTTCTCCCTGTAGATGCTGCCTGGCCTGCTGTGTTCCACTTCGTATTGAATTTCATTTATCACATAGAGGTCTTTAGCTGTGAAGTCACATAGAAACGTAGAAAACATCCAGCACAATAAAGGCCCTTCGGCCCACAATGCTGTGCCGAACATGTCCTTTCTTAGAAATTACCTAGGGTTACCCATAGCCCTCTATTTTTCTAAGCTCCGTGTACTCGTCTCTTTAAATACCCTATCGTATCTGCCTCCACCACCGTCGCCGGCAGTCCATTCCACACTCTCACCACTTTCTGCATAAAAACTTGCCCCTGACATCTCCTCTGTACCTACTTCCAGGCACCTTAAAACTATGCCCTCTCATGCTAGCCATTTCAGCCCTGGGAAAAAGCCTCTGATTATCCACACAATCAATGCCCCTCATCATCTTATACACCTCTATCAGGTCATCTCTCATCCTCTGTCGCTTCAAGGAGAAAAGGCCAAGTTCACTCAACCTATTCTCGTAAGGCATGCTCCCCAATCTAGACAACATCCTTGTAAATCTTCTCTGCACCCTTTCTATGGGTTCTATATCCTTCCTGTAGTGAGGCATCCAGAAATGAGCACAGTACCCCAAGCGGGGTCTGACCAGGGTCCTATATAGCTGCAACATTACCTCTTGGCTCCTAACTCAATCCCATGGTTGATGAAGGCCAATAAACCATATGTATTGAGTCAACCTGCACAGCAGCTTTGAGTATCCTATGGACTTGGACCCCAAGGTCCCTCTGATCCTCCATACTGCCAAGAGTCTTACCATTAATACTATATTCTGCCATCATATTTGACCTACCAAAATGAACCACTTCACACTTATCTGGGTTGAACTCCATCTGCCACTTCTCAGCCCAGTTTTGCATCCTACCAATGTCTCGCTGTAACCTCTGACAGCCCTTCACGCTATAAATAACACCCCCAACCTTTGTGTCATCAGCAAATCTACGAACCCATCCCTTCACTTCCTCATCCAGGTCATTTATAAAAATCACCAAGAGGCGGGGTCCCAGAACAGATCCCTGAAGCACACCACTGGTGACCGACCTCCATGCAGAATATGACCCGTCTACAACCACTCTTTACCTTCTGTGGGCAAGCCAGTTCTGAATCCACAAAGCAATGTCCCCTTGGATCCCATAGTTCCTTACTTTCTCAATAAGCCTTGCATGGGGTACCTTATCAAATGCCTTGCTGAAATCCAGATACACTACTGCTCTTCCTTCATCAATGCGTTTAGTCACATCCTCAAAAAATTCAATCAGGCTCATAAGGCATGACCTGCCTTTGACAAAGCCATGCTGACTATTCCTAATCATATAATGCCTCTCATGCTTTTAGTTCTTATGCTTTTAGATTTAACGGTAATGTGATATACTCAACTTGTATGATGATATGAATGCTGTGAGATGTTTCACATTTCAGTTGTTGAATTCTGTAGCAGGACAGTTACTTTTCATCTGCCATGAATCTTATGAAAATCTGCTGCAAGAACTTCTAAACACAAGAAATTCTGCAGAAGCTGGAAATCGAAAGCAACACACAGAGAAAAGCTGGAGGAACTCAGCATCCACGAAAATGGATATACAGTCAATGTTTCAGGCCGAGATTCTTCTTCAGAACTGGAAGATTCAATTGTACTAATTCAAGTTTAATTGTCAATCAATCATACGTGAGTACCCGTGAAGACAGCCAAACTGGACAGCGTTATTCCAGGGCCAAGCTGCAAAACACAGTACCAACACTTACACAGCACAAAGCACACATAGTTCATACAAGGTAGGAAGCACACTTAAGTTAAATACAGCCATAGAAAAAGAAGTCCAGACCCTGAGTGCGTTAATGCCACAGAAACTTGCAGTCGACCACAATACAGCTTATCTTCTGCCAAGTGAACACTGGGGGGCGGCACCACATCACCCCGGTGGAGCACACCCTCTCTGATGCCTCTCTCCTGACCGCTGTAAACAAGATACACCGTGGTTTGAGGCCTACTCCTCGCTATGACTGAGGCCATGCAGTTCCCCTGCTGTCCACCAATAAGTCGGTGCATCGGGCTTGCAGCACTCCACATTAACAACATCCAAAAGGGTCTCGCAATCACAAGGAAAGTGACCAGGACTCGCTACTGGACTGCATGCCTTCTGCGCTCTGCGGGAAGCAGGAGCACTGTCTGCACCAAGTGCAGCGCCTTCACTTTCTCTGCCAACCAGCAACGGGTAGACCTGCAGTACTTCAACTCCATAATTTCTAGCATGGTCTTGCGATCATTAACAGTACGTTTAAAAATGACAGTAGCAATCTTCGTTGACTCTATAGAAGCCACTGCTCCACCATCTTACCAGAAGATTCTTTTTCTGCAACAAAAATGGATACTTCATTATCTTAACAAGCTCTTTAATAGACCTTTTCCTATTACCATCTGTACTAGCAGTTCAAGGTTATCTATCTGCTATTATAAAAATATTATTTTTATTTAGCCTATTCCCTACAATGAATGAAATTGCTGCAAGATTTCATCTCATTGGAAATGCCATCTTTTATATTTGTCATTGTAAAAACATAATGATCACTCAAAAGAAAGGATTAGAATGCAAAGTAATTATTTTCTTATATTACACAATTGTGGCCTCTGTGGTTTTGTAGACTGGATGCTTTTCATGCTTTTCAATTCTGATAACATCTGAGAAAATCTTAGCATATATCTTTGCAATTACTGCAAATCAGCAGCTGAAGGTTAGTATGTAAGTGAAAAGAAAACCAGGGGTGAGCTTATCATTAAGTGATGTAAAAGCTACTGTGCATTTGTTTTAATTTCTGAGTCATATTTTTGACAAGTCATTTTATACACAAAACTCATCAACTGACACTAAAAGAAAATATTGGAGCTGCTGGAAATCTGAAATTCTTTAACTTTATAAATAATTCTGGAACTTTTTGTTACTAGTGTACTGTGAAATAACAAGATCAACAGATATTTTTCAGAGAATATTGTGAGTTACTGTTGGTACTAGGATTGTGAATCTTTAGTCCCTGTTATCCTAGAGAAATCTCCTATACTAAAAGCGAAGCAGTCTGTTACGTACCCCGTAACTGGGTCACTTACCAGCAAAGATAGAGAAGTCCGTTGAAGTCTGATGGTACTATTTTTAACAGTATTTATTGATAAAAATACACAAAAATAATATCAATGCAAACATACAGATAATATATGTCGTCAATACTAAATCTAAAAGTGCGGGTATAATAATAATCAATAAGGAAAAGCTCTGTCTTTGTCTAGGGGATAATGTATTGTCCGATGGAAATATAGAAGTCACTTTAGTTCATTCAAGCCGCAGCTTTTTTTGGTTGGAGAGAAAGATGGGTTAAAACTTGCCCATTCCTTTTATGATGTCAATACTTTGAGAGTCGTTGGGAGTTGATTTCCCCGTTGTTAGCTACAAACCGTTCTTCCGTGGTAAAGGCCCACCGATTCCGGGGCAAATGGAAATGGACGCACGTGGCCTTCCCACTGGCTTTCGCTATTACAGGATCGCTAGCGTTTCTTCTGGTGTGTCTGAAGGGGCTGTTCCCCCGACCCTCTTTTATCCTGACTCACAGGGTCTCAGATGTCAATCATGTTGGGATGATGCAATCCCTCCACCAACCTCCCCCTCAGTTCATTACCTGGGGGCTTCGATGCATCGTACCGGATTCAATACACAATTCTGTCTCCAAGAGACAATAGCCGGTATCAATGGTTCCGCCTTTTCGGAAGCCAGGACACATTCCAAACTCTTTGTGGATTCTGCATGTCTTTCTCTCATTTCCTGGGTCTCCTGAACTGACTTAGTAGTGATCTTGCGATTCTCAAAAAGGAGGGGGCCATGGGTGTAACGCCCCCTTTCTTCAACGCGTTTTTACCATCAGTAAAAACGGAGTAATACAGAGTCTTATAGGATTTTAGAGTCTAACACAACACCAAAGTTTTTCTACAGAGTAATACAGGTATACATTCAATTCAGCATCTAAACAATTAACAATTACAGTGTAACTTCCTTTAATATCTTAACGTCTTGTACCTTACTAAAGTCTTGTAGCATCAGACTTCAATTTAATAACCACCTATTTTTATTTCTTTCCTTCAGCAAACAAAAACTAAAGAGTTGTGATCTTAGCTTACATGTATACTACAAAAGTTCATGCAAATACTAATCTTAATGTTGCTTTCAAACTTAACAGGCATGCTTCCATGGGGTTGTCTTTATTATTCACATGCTTTGACGAAATCCCGTAAAACCGGCTTTTGCTATTTAAAAATGGCGTCCCCATTAACCCTCGCCTCTTTTCCAGTTAATTCCCACGTGGGGAGCTTGGGCACCTGGCGAAATAGGCTTTCGTCCGCTCCTTCCATAGGAGTTGTTTTATCAACACTGTGTCCCAAACTTAGACCATCTTCTGAATTTCCACCCAATTCTTTAATTTTACGCAAGTTGCTAGTTTTCTCTTCAGGACCCTTCAAGCTATTAGTTTTCAGTTCGAACTCTTTGTTCAAGCAGCATTTCAAATTCTGCCTTTTCGCACCACACTCTGGAATAACAATAGCGTGTGGGACCCCGTCACCTTCCAACTCAACCTGTAAGTGATCCACAGGCTTTGTGGTACCACGCCATTGAAATGACTGGAGCCTGGTTGCTGCATTTGATATTAATCCAGCCTTTAAATTTTCTTCATTCGATTTGGGAACTACATATTTCCCTTTTCCTTCAATAATAATATTCTTCTCCCCACTTTTGATCTCCGCATTAACTTTTAACACACCTTCGAGCACAAACACCTGAGAACTCTCACTTCCCACTATTACCAAGGTTAACCCTTTCTTCATTGAACCAAGTCTATCTGACCCACAAGGACTGCCTTCCTTTTCAACTGAATCAAATACCTCAGACTTTTTCTGAGCTCCATTACTAGGTTCAGTACCACGTGCTTCCACTTCTTGGACACACTCAAACGAGACATTTGCCTCTTCCAGGCTTTTAATACCCGTACCCAGTCCAAATTCTAAATTCCCCTGATTCTCCCAGCTACTCTCTGGGCAACTCCCTTCTGGAGTAAACTCAACCCCACGGGCTGAAACAACCTCATCTGCCAACCCAACAGACTTCTTCAAGGTAAGGGCACCCTTTTCATCTAGGACTGCCCTGATTTCATTATCGGGAACACCTTTAGAATTTTCAGCTTCTTCAAACAGTTCTGCCAAACCAGACAGATCATCCATGTCCAACTCTGGACCTTTTAACAGCTCTATCTGTTTCTCAACTTTATCTCCTGCCTCTAGAATTTTTCTCCTCGCTAAGGGCAGGTCTACCTCCTCTCCCTTACTCTCTTTCACTTTACTACTCTTCGTTTTACCACCCTCTAAACCCTCCTGGTACAGGGTCGGTAAGAACGTCTCAGCCAAATCGATACTGGCCTGATTTAAACTGCTCTCTGTCTCAGTTGGCTTTTTCGACATGCTGTGAGTGATCGCGCATGTGGGATATATCTGGGAATCTAGGGACGGAGCCTCAACACTCACAGGCTATTTTGTCAGCGTCATTGCTGCCCAAACCTTACCACCGACTAAATCATTACCCAGAAGGACGTCCGCGTCAGTTCTTGGGAATTCTGACTGCACCCCCCCCCCCATTTCAACTGGTCCAGAGACTAGCTCACAATTCATAATGACCCTATGCAAGTCAACCATTTCTACCCCTTTGCCTATTCCTTTCACAGCTACCATTCCCATCTTGCGACCAAAATCTAGTACCTTACTGCTGATCAATGATAGTTCAGCCCCCGTGTCTCTCCAGATCCGTACTGGAACTGGGGTGTCTCCCTCCCTCACAGACACGGTTCAGTTTGACATACAAGTCTCAGATCCTTCTCGTACTCTGACTACCTGGGGCTCTCTTGTCGATTTACTGATTACCACGGCACATCCAATAGGGACTGCTGCTTTCCCTTTTCCTGTCTCTTTCCTCAGAGCAAAGCACCTAGATGCAATATGCCCCCCCTTTCCACAATTAAAACAGGTCAATCCCAGAAATCTCTGGCCGACTGGCCTTTCCCCCTCAATCTTACCACTAGTTCCCGGCGGGTCCTGCCTCAGCCGGCGGGCTTTCTCGATCGTTCCCATGGTCTCTCTGGGAACTTTTATTCTTTTATTCTTGTGGGTTAGGGCATATTCATCTGCGAACCTAGCAAATTCTGAGATGGACTTATTCGGCTTCTCGTTCAAATACATCCAGATATCCTCCGAAACACAACCTTTAAATTCCTCAATCAGAATTAACTCCCTGAGACACCAATAATCCTCTTCCACTATCTCTGCTGTGCACCAACAGTCCAAAAGCACACCCTTCTCATAGGCAAACTCAGTATACGTCTGATTCCTCCCTTTCTTTAAATTTCTGAACTGTTGTCTATACGCTTCAGGTACTAACTCGTAACTCCGGAGAATGGCCGCTTTTACTTTGTCATAACTCTCCTCCTCTTCCTCCTCCATGGACAACGCCGTATATGCTCGTTGTGCCTTCCCTTTTAACACACTTTGTAACAGTGCCACCCACTGATCTCTGGGCCACTTCTGATTCACTGCCACTTTTTCAAAAAGCAAGAAATAACTATCAACATCCGTCTCCTCGAACGGAGGTACTAACCTCAACTCCCAACTAACATTAAACCGCTCCTCTCGGTCTGACCCTTGATCTCTTCGCCCTTGCTTTAACTTCTCCATCTCCAAGTCATGTTTCCTTTGTTTCTCTGCCTCCCCTTACTCTCTCTCCTTCTCGGCTCTCTCTCTCTTTTTCTCTTTCTCAGCTGCTTCCAGCTGTTTTAACTGAATTTCATGCTCTCTTTGTTTCTCAGCTCTTTCCTGCTCCCATTTCACCTCTAACTCCTTTAGCTGGAGCGCATGCTTCCTTTCTCTCTCGGCCCTTTCTTTCTCCCTCTCTCTCTCTCTCTCTCTCTCTCTCTCTCTCTCTCTCTCTCTCTCTCTCTCTCTCTCTCTCTCTCTCTCTCTCTCTCTCTCTCTCTCTCTCTCTCTCTCTCTCTCTCTCTCTCTCTCTCTCTCTCTCTCTCTCTCTCTCTCTCTCGGCTCTTTCATTCTCCTTCTCAGCTGCTTTCAGCTGCTTTAACTTAATTGCATGTTCCAACCATAATTTCTCCAACTCTAACTGAGCTGTCCCATTAGCTGGTACCTTTTCAGGAATATTTTCCAATACCTCAGCTGCAAACACATTCTTCCCAATATAATACTGAGTTATTGCCCTTCACACCTTCCGCTTTTTCATTGACAACCTCACCTCTGCGAGGTTTAACCCCTTCGCCAAATTTATCAGGTCTGATTTGGTGGCCACCTCTAGCGCCTCCAGAGTCGGGTTTTCTATAAATTCACCCACGCCCATCTTTGCTGGTTTCCCGTCTGGCTACCCGCGTAACCAGATCCAAGTTTGGACTTACAAGCCCGATTCACTGGCCTCCCAATTTGGTGTCAAATCCCGAGACAAGAACCCCAATTGTTACGTACCCCGTAACTGGGTCACTTACCAGCAAAGATAGAGAGGTCCGTTGAAGTCTGATGGTACTATTTTTAACAGTACTTATTGATAAAAATACACAAAAATAATATCAATGCAAACATACAGATAATATACATCGTCAATACTAAATCTAAAAGCGTGAGTATAATAATAATCAATAAGAAATAGCTCTGTCATTGTCTAGGGGATAATGTATTGTCCGATGGAAATATAGAAGTCACTTTAGTTCATTCAAGCCGCAGCTTTTTTTGGTTGGAGAGAAAGGTGGGTTAAAACTTGCCCATTCCTTTTATGATGTCAATACTTTGAGAGTCGTTGGGAGTTGATTTCCCCGTTGTTAGCTACAAACCGTTCTTCCATGGTAAAGGACCACCGATTCCGGGGCAAATGGAAATGGACGCATGTGGCCTTCCCACCGGCTTTCACTATTACGGGATCGCTAGCGTTTCTTCTGGTGCGTCTGAAGGGGCTGTTCCCACAGACCCTCTTTTATCCTGACTCACAGGGTCTCAGATGTCAATCATGTTGGGATGATGCAATCTCTCCACCAACCTCCCCCTCAGTTCATTGCCTGGGGGCTTCGATGCATCGTACCGGATTCAATACACAACTCCGTCTCCAAGAGACAATAGCCGGTATCAATGGTTCCACCTTTCGGAGGCCAGGACACATTCCAAACTCTTTGTGGATTCTGCATGTCTTTCTCTCATTTCCTGGGTCTCCTGAACTGACTCAATAGTGATCTTGCGATTCTCAAAAAGGAGGGGGCCACGGGCGTAACAAGTCCAAGTGCTGGTCTTTTTCTGTCCTGTGGTTATCTTCAAGCTGGATGACAGAGTCACCTGCCTGACTTGAAAAACATGAATTTATACCAATCTGATTGATGCCAGCTTTAAGGTCACCCCTTCTGTCTGGCTGCAATAAGCTTCTTGGCCAGATGGAGGTGGTCTAGAGCTAAAGCTTTGTCTTCTGGTGCCAGGAACTGCGTATTTGCCTTCCATTTCCTCCACAAGAACTAAATGTGATGCTGTTAGCTCAGCCACTCATTCAATCTGCATTCCTGAAAGCATCCAGATTCAACGTATAACAAACCTCACACACAAAATGCTGGAGGAAGTCAACAGGTCAGGCAGCATCTATGTTAAAGAGTTGTTTGGCCTGCTGACTTCCTCCAGCATTTTGTGTGTGTTGCTTGGATTTCCAGCATTTAACAACTACTTTGTTTCTGCCAGAAACCCAATGGGGGCAAATAGATTAACAACTACATTAAAAAACTTGGGATATAATCAACAAATGGCTCCTTGGTAGTGGCTATCAATTCTATTGGGTTAAACTAAATAGGCTAGCTCAAAACCTGACTCTATATACTTCCTATAGTCAAGGGGTTTACATTTTGGTAAAAGGAATCTAGATGACATAATGGATGTTCAGTGAAAGTGAAACAACAATGTTGTTAGCTACTTGTTGACCGAGCCCATTAGCCTTAATCTAATTAGTTAGAAAGATTTGAGACTTACCAGAGAATTAACTTCAATAAATCTGAAATGTAATATGTCGGGTCGAGCCCACTAGGGGAAGAGCAATTCTGGATTAAGTGTTGTGTAATGAGCCAGATTTGATTACGGAGCTAAAGGTAAAGGAACCCTTAGGAAGCAATGATTATAATATGGTAGAATTCAGCCTTCAGTTTGAGAGGGAGAAGCTGAAGTCAGTATTACAGTGTAAACGGAATTACAGAGGCATGAGAGAGGAGCTGATTGGAAGGAGACACTAGTAGTGCTGACGACAGAACAGAAAACAATGACAGAAGCCTCTGGAAGCAATTCAGAGGCACAAGATAGATACATCCCAAAGATGAAGAATTATTCTAAAGGTAGGATAACCGAACTGTGGTTGTTAAGGGAAGTCAAAAACACCATAGAAGGAAAGAGAGGGCATATGATATAGCAAAAATTTGTGGGAGGTTGGAGGATTTGGAAGCTTTTAAAACCCAACAGAAGCAACTACAAAAGTCATAAAAAGCAAAAAGATGAAATATGAAGGTAAGCTAGTCCATAATATAAAAGAGGATACCAAAATAATTTTTCAAATATATAAAGAGTGAAAAGAGAAGTGAGAGTGAATTTCAGATCACTGGAAGATGACATTGGAGAAGTGGTAATAGAGGGAAAAGGAATATTGGATGAATTTGTTAAGTACTTTGGATGAATCTTCACTGTAGGGCACTAGCAGTAAGCTATATATTCAACCCATGGGCAGAAGTGAATGCAGTTGCTATTACTAAAGAGCAAGTGCTTGGGAAACTGAAAGGTCTGAAGGTAAGTAAGTCACCTCGACTACATACCAGGGATCTGAAAGAGGTGGCTGAAGAGATTATGGAGGCATTAGTAATGATCTTTCAAGAATCACTAGATTCCAGAATTGTTCCAGAAGACTGGAAAATTGCAAATGTCACTCCACTCTTTAAGACGGGAGGGACGCAGAAGAAATGAAATTTTAGGCCGGTTATCAAGACCTCAATGGTTGGAAATATGTTGAAGTCCATTATTAAGAATGGGGTTTTGGGATATTTAGAGGCACATGATTAAAGTAGACCAAAGTCAGCATGTTTTCTTAAGGCAAAATCTTGCCTGACAAATTTGTTGGAATTCTTTGAGAAAATAACAAGCATGGTGGACAAAGGAGAGTCGAAGGATGTTGTTTACTTAGATTTTCAGAGGGCTTTTGACAACATGCCACACATGAGGCTGCTTAACAAGATAAAACCCCTGGTATTAAAGGAAATTCACTAGCAGGGAGAGACGATTGGCTGACTGGCAGAATGCAAAGAGTGAGAGAACTGCTGGTGACTAGTGGTGTTCTGCAGGAGTTTGTTTGAACCACTTCTCACATTATATGCCAATGACTTGGATGTTGGAATTATTGCCTTTGTGGCAAAGTTTGCAGACAATGCAAGTATAGGTGGAGGGGCAGGTAGTGTTTAGGAAACAGGGAGACTGCAGAAGCACCGAGACAGATTGGGAGAATGAGTAAAGAAGTGGCAGATGAAATATAGTATAGTGAAGTGTATGGTCATACACTTTGGTAGAATGAATGAAGGTGTAGACTATCTTCTAAATGTGGAGCATTTTCAGAAGTCAAAGGAAGGGAACTTGTGAGTCCCTAAAGATTAACTTGTAGTTTGAGTCTGTGGTAAGGAAGGCAAATACAATGTTAGCATTCATTTCAAGAGGACTAGAATATAAAAGCAAGGATATAATGCTGAGACTTGTTAAGATATTGGTCAGTCTGCACTTGGAGCATTGCGAGCTCTTATCTAAGAAAAGATGTGCTGGTATTGGTGAGGGTCCAGAGGAGGTTCATGAGAATGAATACATGAATGGAATAGTTAAGGTATGTGGAGTGTTTGAAATTTGTAATGAAATTTGTACTGTTTTAA
Source organism: Hypanus sabinus (assembly GCF_030144855.1). NCBI lineage: Eukaryota > Metazoa > Chordata > Chondrichthyes > Myliobatiformes > Dasyatidae > Hypanus > Hypanus sabinus. The sequence goes on along the minus strand of NC_082715.1, from coordinate 35,109,330 downwards.
GGAAGAACGACCCAATTCAGAAATTTGACCTGGTGTTTATAGTCCTGAATTGCTTTTGAGCTGCCAATATATATATTTTTGTATATCTAATGGCATTATTATCTTTGCAATGTTGCCCGAATATTGTTGGCAACTTTTGTCATGCTTTTCTGGGCATTCTCAGAACAGGAAGGATTTAATAGTGTGATAAATATCAGAAAAAATCTGCAGCTCTGGCAGCACCTGGTGTGATCGAAGGAGAGTTAATGGGCTAGATACTGCTGATGAGCAAGAAGACTAACAGACAAGACCATGACAATGAGCTGCAATGTGTAATCAGAGCATTACAGTCTTCGCAGCCTGCCTTCTGCAGTGCCAAAGCACGTAATGAGCTGGGTGTGAAATGAGTGCAGACATTTCAATGCTCTGTAATGTCAGGTTCATCAGTAACACACCAGCTTCGTAAAGCCGTGAATCTTCATTATTTAAAAGGAAACCTTAATTATGACTTTTGTATTTTACACACTGTTTTTATATTTTTAGTTTATTATAACTAATTTAATTTGTTTTAAAATAATTTTTCACAAGGATATTGCCTCATATTACAAAGTCCCAAAATCATTACAAGGGTCACTGTGCTCTGATGGAACCAGCATCAATAAAATCATTACGGCATAAACTATACTGATTTGTTACTGGCAGCAATGTTGTGATGCAAAGCAGGTGCAATTCTCTGGCCTCCACTTGCTCTCCAGCAGTTATGGACGACTGTGGCTCAGTGTGGAGAGGCTGATTGTGAGAGACAGGTCAGGGATAAGCAATGTGGATGCTAAGGGTGAGAGGTATAGGGTTCAGAATGATAACCTGGCCGGAATGCGAGTGTTGTTCAGCACAGGCAACTGGCAACGGTGGTAAGAGACTGCCTGAATCCTATGATCTCACCATCTCCTGTTAGATGTGACCACCATTAACCTTGTTGTCAAAAATAAATGCCCAGACGGGGGTATGAACTCACAAGGCAGCAGGCAGCAGCTTCCATTACATCCAGTTGGACGTGCAGAGAGAAACCATTGAACACAGACCTGTCCTGGTGCTGGCAGTCCACACCAATGGCCTCGTCCAGGATGTAGCCCTGAGACCCATGTCCCAGCCTGAGAGGCTGCACTGCTGGCCCTGACCTGGCCGCACCAACCATCACAAATCTCCTCCACACCAAATTCACCAAGAGATTCAGTTTCATGAGAGCACCAGTAGAAGGCAAGGATTACAACATCCGACTAAAACAGACTTAATATTTAGTTTTAATTGTGTTTACGTGAAAAAGTTGTGCATAATCTGTGCTTGGTTTATGTTTCTCTTGTGAACGTTGCTTATCTGATGCAATGTGCCTGTGTTGTTGCTGCAAGTAAGCTTCTCATTTCACCTGTTCAGGCTTGTGCTGGTACATACGGTAATAAACTCAACCTGGGTTTAACTCTCTGCTAAGGCTGATGTTTCTTTTCTGAAGTATGGCAGTGTGTATCATCGAATATTCAGTCTGTAGGACCATGGACACTAGAATGTGTGAACTAGTGTTAAATGGAGAGTCTCCTTTCTTTTGTTTTGTTATGGAACATTCCCTTGTGTTAAAGGGAGCCTGCCTGAACAGATCACAATCTGGCACAAATGTGACTGGGCTTTGATTTATTTAGTAACCTGTGCCCCCCCACAGATCCGGCCCCAAGCTGGGGGTTCAGCATTACACAATGACAGACTAACACACTCCACGAGAAAGCTTGCTATTTATTACTATTGTGAATGAAGTATTATTTACACATCAATACAAAATGTTCTTCCATGAGGTCTTACCAGTATCCCTATCAACAACTTCAAATCATTTGGAACTTTACACAGTTTCTTTCTTAGTTGATTGAATTTTAAAATTAATTGTAACCTTTTAAAGTACAATAAAAAACTGTACCAAAGTTTCATATTCTCATGCTTCCTTAATGATTATTTCATGCAGTGGTTTTGGAGTTGGTCTAATTCACAAAGAACGGGCAAGAGATTGGATATGTCAACATAAGCGTAATGGCAGGCTGCACCATCTCCCCGCTGGCCTTTACTGTGGCAATGGAGGTAATCATTAGAGCTTCTAAATGAGTAGTAGGAGGAGAACGACTGAAGTCAGGACTACGTCTACCACCAATCCAGGCATTGATGGATGATTTGACTATCCCGACAACCACCATCCCATGTACCAAACAGTTGCTTGAGTAACTCCATTCAAACATCCAATAGGCTCAAATGACAATTAAAACAAAGAAATTTCAGAGCATTTCTATAGTCAGGGGTGGGCTGGTGCACTATAAGTTCTGTGTGAATGGGAAAGTAATTCCTACTGTGTCAGAAAAGCATGTTAAAAGCTTGGGGTGTTGTATGATGTAAACCTCAGTGATACAAAGTAAGTGAAACTGCTGAAAGAAGAAATCATCAAAGAGCTTAAAGCCATCGATAAAACCTTGCTGCCAGGAAACCTCAAGCTCTGGCGCCTTCAGCTTGGATTGCTCCCTCAGGTGTTGTGGCCACTGACTCTGTATGAAGTCCTGATCACTCATGTTGAAAAGATGGAGAGGACAGTTAGTTCCTTCATTAAGAAGTGGACAGGCCTACCAAGATGGCTAAGTAACATCTACCTGTATGGCAAAGGAGATCTGGAGTTGTCTGTCACTGGAGAGTTCAAGTGTGCCGAGGTGAGGCTTGAGATGAGGATCTCATGCCAGTGTTGTCCAGGATACTGCACCCAGGACCTGAACAGGGAGAAAGTGGTGTCCCGCAGAGTCAGTGAAACAGGCAAGAGCAGCACTCAGGTTTGCAGTCATGGTGGGCCAGGTGCAATCTGGAAGAGGGGCCTTGGCACAACACAAAAGCAAAGGCGAGCTGTGGTGGTGGAGGGAGTACAGCAACAGGAGGAGCGGATGAGGTGTGCCAGAGCTGTATCTCAGGCAAAACAGGGTCAGAGGACAAGGTGGGAAAACATTGAGAAGAGAAAATTGAGCTGGAAAGACATGGGAAAAGGAAGGAAGAAAGATTAGCTTCCTTATCAGAGCAGTTTATGATGCTCTCCCAACACCCAAAAATCTGAACCTGTGGTTTGTCCTCTCTGTGGAAGAACAGCAAACTTCAAGAACATCCTCTCATCTTGCAAAGGCTGAATGATAACTCTAAAGCTCATGTGGGTGGAAGAACCACCAGCAAGGATAGACAGTGCTACACTCAGTGACATGCTTGGTGTCAGGCACATTGGAGCCTGCTCACGACTGGAACATCGCTGTCGAACGTGACGATGGGCCGGTGTTCCCTCCGGAGATAGCAACTATCACCCTTGGTCCTGTGGTCCCACAGTCTGAAGCCTGTTGTAATCTCAGAGCTCACAGTGCCCTGGGAAGATGCCGTCTGCGAGACATATGAATGGAAACATGCAGGAGACACTGAGCTGGCCACAGACGCTAAGCTGCGTGGATGGAAGGTGTGGATCTTCCCAGTAGCGTCTGGCTGCTTCCATGGCAGATTGCTGAAGGGATTGGAAGTCCAGGGCCAGCGACGAACTATAAAAGAGCCCTCGGAGGCAGCCGAATGAAGCAGCCTCTGGATATGGATGAAGAGGAGTGACGACAGCTGGGCCAAAAAATGTGAAGAGGGGTGCACCTGGGCCCTCTGGAGATGTAGTGGGCTTAAATTGATAAAACATCTAAGAAAGGGGTGCCCACCTGATGACCCTTGGAAAACATTTGCCACCCACCAAGCCCCACCTCAAGATCTTTATGCTGTGACCTGAGTTAGGATCTGCTTATCAAAGGGATTGAAACATTTAGACCTATGAGCTCGAACTTGTATCTTTCACACCACTGATTTCAAACCCACAAAATCAAATATTCACTCAGAGTCAGTGAAGTGATATCCAGAATGATTATTTTAATTGCACAGCCTCATATACATCCCAACTGTAGACTATTTCAGAAACACAAAACTTTCCACATGTCAATCCTACTTCTTCTGGACTTATATATCAAAAAATAAAAGAGAATTTTTAAACAAATAGTTTTGGACACTTATTTGCACAAATCCACGTCCCAGCTGCATTTTTTCTTTTGTGGAAAATATAATGTGCTCTCTGTTCAGGTTACTTAGTTAAAAGAACATTGTGTGAACAAAACATTGGGTGGATGTCTTGCCAGTTCTTTAGTTGTCATTTCTCAAGGATGGTAAGTAACCAGTCTGTGTTTGTTTGAACAAGTTTGTTTTTTAATGACTACCCAGCAAGGCTATTATTGTTAAATACTTTGATGGGTGAGCAAGTCTTTGAGGAAAAAAATGGACTATAGGAGCTTTCTGATAAAATTCATAACTAGATGGTTAACAAGCAAAGAATTTAAATGTATTACTTGGTTACAGTATGAAACATTTTGAGACATCAAGGATAATAAAGTTTTCTAGTAGTACTTAGTTTTCTTAAACTTTGTTGAACTACTCCTAATTTTTTGAAAATTATTATCTTTTATACTGGCAACACCTTCTCTACATTTCTTAAAACGGATTATAGTTTTCACTCTTGCTTTGCTCAGGATGGTAAAGAAGATGTTTATTTTTAATCATTTATCTAGTAAACTTATATAAGGTATAAGAAGTATCTAAGTTACAAAATATAGGTTCATGATGCTGTTTTATATATGTCATTACTTTATAATCTCTTTCCCCAAGTCAATTTAGCAAGAAGTTCACATAATCAGGGCACCAAAGGATATGGCAAGAAGAAAAGGGTAGGGGGTTGAGTGGAATCCGGGATCAGCCATGATGGAGTGGCCAAGCAGATTCGATAGGCTGAATGGCCTAATTCTGCCGCTCTGTCTTATGAATTATAGAATATATTTCAATGAAAAAAATGTTTTATAAATGATGTTTATATTTATCCAGTTTACTATTTTTGTGCAATTGCTGTGGAAGGCAAATAATAAGACATATTTACTGATTGAAATATTAAATTGATACCAGAAATGTAGCCCATATGCAGATAAGCATACTTTCTGTATTAAGGACTGAAGTTAGTTGGGATAGAAAAAACAAATCTTAGAACTTAATTTAACAAAATGTCAAAGTAGTGCATTTTTACCTATCTTGTTAAGAAACTTTGAATCTACTAAGAAACAGGCAGGTTCATAACGTAATCTTGAAATTATATTACATTGAGAATCTGCATTAACCAAAAGCACAACACATTGGCCAGCGATGGGCTACTTGAGTCCAGATTTTTATTATAGTTCCTTCCTTTGTCCTGAGGCCTGCTTGAGCTAATGTAACGTGATATTGTAATTACTACTCTTACTGTATTTCTCTCTCTGTCACACCAGGTTTGTCTTCTGTGGCCTCTCTGATGTCCCTTGCCTGGGTGCTAGCCTCATATCACAAACTGCTGCGGGACTCCAGGGACGACAAAAAAAGCATGAGCTACAGAGGTGCCCTAATCCACATCTTTTGGCGTTTGTTTACCATATCATCCAGAGTCATTTCGTTTGCATTATTTGCATCTATTTTTCAGTTATATTTTGGAATATTTGTGGTTGTGCACTGGTGTGCCATGGCATTTTGGATTATTCATGGAGGAACAGATTTCTGCATGTCCAAGTGGGAGGAAATTCTGTTCAATATGGTGATAGGAATCGTGTACATATTCTGCTGGTTTAATGTCAAAGAAGGACGGACACGATATCGAATGTTTGCCTATTATACTGTAATTTTGACAGAAAATGCTGCCTTGACTTTTCTTTGGTATCTTTACAGAGATCCCACAACCACTGACTTTTATGCCATTACAGCACTATGTACAGTTTTTATTTGTTTTATTGCTGGGGCAGCATTTATGTTCTTGTATTATGGTTTACTTCATCCCATGGGACCAAGGACAAAGATCCTTGCCAGTTCTTGCTGTGCTGAACTGCTCTGGGGGATCCCTCTGCCCCCAGAGCTCGAGGCTATGGCAGCTACGCCAGCGGCACCTCGAGGATCCCAGACTACCCCGACCAGAGTAGCAGGCGATCAGGAGGAGGAGGATGCAGCCGAGACCTGCCTGCCTGTTTTCCAAGTGCGATCCACAGTGCCACTTACACCATCCGGCCGACCCTACATACCAGAGGGACCATTCATCAAGATTGACATGCCAAGGAAACGATACCCTGCCTGGGATGCCCACTTTGTAGACAGAAGGCTGAGGAGAACTGTTAATATATTACAGTATGTAACTCCCACGTCTGTCGGTATAAGGTATAGAGATGGACCACTTGTATATGAGCTGCTACAGTATGAATCTTCACTTTAAAGCTTCACCCATTGACACTGACAAAAGAAGTAATTATGTTTACGTCAGGCACTCAGACACTGTCACGCAACTCTCAAAACACAAAACTCACAGATATGTTTTTGTTTTCCTGGTAGCTGTCTGTATATAAAGATATTCTATATGTTTTGTACGTAACAAAAAAGTGAAAAAAAATCTTTTTACACAGCAAAATACAGTGCTTATACTGTATATTAAATGGCAGAAAATTTCATTGAGAATTTCCAATTGTTATTACAAGGAATCACAAATAGAGGTGCATATTCATTCACATGCAAACACAGATATCACAGACAAAATACACATATACATTCACTCAGTTTATCTGTATGCAGAGCATTAAAGGACTGATGATAAGTGGGACTGAAAAAGCAAGTCATACAACATCAATTAACTAGAAAACTTCAAAGTGGTGCAATTTTAAATCCCTTTCAGGGTTTTGTGAGCATGTGGGGTTTTTTCAGTTCCACAATCCCATCCTTGGCAAAAAAAATGTTTCTAAGTATATACTGTGTGTTTCTTTGTCTGTGTGAGCTTTTTATTCAAGTAATAACAATCTGTTATTACAGTTCAAGGTGCAACCATATGTCAAGCACACCACATCAGATTCTTGACATATAGTTTTTTTAAAATGGAATATTACTGTTTGATTTTGTAATTTACAGAGTTCTTTTTTAATTTAAATAGTTGCAGAAAAAGTATCAATTTTATAACTTGCAGCATGGGAAAAAAAAACTGGAGTTTTTCTTTACCTGAATATACCTGAATTTTAAGTGGTTATAATAACGGTGTTATACAGGAGGTTTGTATCCTTGATAGATCCATCAACTCTGTCTGCCATACAGGGAGAGGCCAAAGTACTCTGGCCAAAGCCATCTGGTGCAATTCAATAAGCCAATTTACAACCTACCCACAGAATAGCTTTCTTTTTAGCACTTGTGTGCCTAATCAGGCCTTTGCGTGACAAACACGTGCAGACCACTGAAAAAAGGGTTAACCTTTTGACTTCCTGGTGCAGCTCAGGTGTATTCTGGTGCAGAGATTTCCAGAAAGCTTTGAGTTAGGAGACTAAAGGCTTCCTTGAATAATGTGGATAGAGATTTTACTGTTAGGAGACAATGATCAGTTATCTAACTATTGCTAATATTTTTCACTGTGCAGGAAAGATACAACTTGGGTATTTGATTTTTTTACAGTTTGTAGCCAAGTGTAACTCAAACTGTATGTATCAAAATAGGTTAACTTATCCATAAGGCAAATTTGTTTTAACTTAGTGTGAACATTTAGTAAAAGTATGTTCATATTGTCAGACATTGTAAATCTCCAACCCATTTGAATCTTTGCTTCATGTAAAGCTTACATAATTACCCAATCATTGAACACATTGTCCTTTTTAAAAATATGATGATGGTTTATTTGTCTTCCAGCCTTTCAGGCAGTGAGTTCCCACTACCTTCACTTCCCTGCTAGTATTTTTACCTAAAATCCATTACTAAGGATAACTGATTCTTCCAATCTTCTCCAACCAGGCCTCTCATTGTTTTAACACCTCGGCTAAATTCAATTTCAGTCACCACTGCTCCAAAAACATTAATGCAACCTGCTCTTCCATTCTTTCCACATAGCTAAAACTCCTAGGTCCTAACAACAGGTTTGTAAATTTCTTCCAAAACAATTCATCCACTATTTATGCTTTTATCAAGCAGATGATGTTTTATGCCTTATAATCTACTGGCCTGTCAGAAACTTGCAAATAATTCAGAATTTGCCTTCCTTCAAAATCAAACAATGCCCTTATCCATGAGTCAGACAGTAATCACCTACTGAGAAATAATATGCAGACTCAGCCACCGATGATCAATGGTACAAAACTGTCTGCATAAAAGTGAGCAATACTTAATAGATTGCATTGCTTTAAGCTTCAAATGCCTGTTCTGTGTTTTGTCATTTAATAAGCCAGATCAATTAATGACCAAGTAAGTTATTTTGTATTTATATAACCATACAACAATTACAGCACAGAAACAGGCCATCTCAGCCCTTCTAGTCTGCACCGAACGCTTACTCTCACCCAGTCCCACTGACCCGCACTCAGCCCATAACCCTCCATTCCTTTCCTGTCCATATACCTATCCAATTTTACTTTAAATGGCAATACCGAACCTGCCTCTACCACTTCCACTGGCTCGTTCCACACAGCTACCACGCTCTGAGTAAAGAAGTTGCCCCTCATGTTACCCCTAAATTTTTGTTACAAGGAATGTCTTAGCAGATTCTATGGGACAAATATATTTACCTACATTCCCAATCCACTAGTGCAGCAGTTAAGTAATCAATTTGAATACAGGCAGCGAAAAATGAATTAATTGGCCAAGAACTCATGTAGCTATTCATCTTCTCAGAGTGATATGGGTTAACAGCCATTCCAGATTTTAACTAGATTTCCAGCACCTGCAGATTTTCTCTTGTCTGTGATTGATCAACCATTTCTGGGTTGTTTCCCCTCACATTAAACATTTTACATGCAACTTTCCTGTGTGAATCACCATTTCGCTTTCCATGTCATGCTCTCCTCAGTTAAGTTATTTTTGGTGGAACATTGCTTGGGCAATGAGACTACTAGTTCTGGGGAATGATCATACTGACTGTTTTCACTCATCACTAAGGTAAGTCTCAATTGTCCCTAGAGTTCTTTGAACTCTCATCAACACTAATCTCATAACATGATTCCCATGTGCCATTTGCTCCAGCCTCTAACTACCTGATGGCTCCAAGCCTTAAATTCTCCAACTCACACAGTCTCCAGTAAGATCCTGATTCTGCAAAGGCTGATTGCTTCATCACCTACTGCCAATGGCATGCTTTAAGCACCACCAGCCCTGACACTCATCGACCATAGCTATGGCCATTTTTGAGCTCATTAAATGAGACAGATTAAGTCAATAAACCTCCACTATAGGCTTTTAAAACAGATTCATTGTTATAGCAAATAAAACTAGCTAGCATGCCAGAATATAAGCTTCATCAACTCTTTAGCTACATAGGAAAATGTCTTTGAGAGCTCAGGGTAAGGCCTTGGGCATTATTTAGCAAACCTTTGACTGAAATGATCGTTGGTGCTTCATATATTGATTGCACAGCACACGTATTATTGCATAACACATTTTCCAGAGATTATTTTATGCAAGGCCATCTCTTCCTATTTCTCCTGGCATTGTTTGTAATTCTTGGCAGTCATCAGTTACTGCATTGCACATTTCAGGTGAAGTAGTTAGTGATGTTTAGCAAGAAAGAAATGTAATTCAGTGAGGAGGTTCACCCGATGACCTAAACTTCTACTTTAGAGCTTCTATTCCAGTTCCTATTGATTCCGAGAAGGAGACAACTCATTTTCTCACCCACCATTCTAAGACACCATTAATAATGAGCTATTCTTGTTATACAAAAGTAAAAAATACTTGTAGTTTTATTCCTGAAAGATTCTTCTTTTTTTCATGATAGTTGGCATGGGAAGACTCTTGTCACCTGCTGTGCACAATAAAAAAAAGTTGCAACTTTGAAGAAATCAGTTTGTCCTCTGACCTTTCTTAATCTCTTCAATCGACATCAGCCTACATTAATGCAACCCCTTTAAGCTAAATATTTCCCAGTTAATTTTAAATTTTGATATGGTCCGCTCGTACAGCTAATTGTAGTGTATAACTCTCAGTACTAATAACCATTTGTCTGGAATAAGCGATTGTTTGACCTGCATCATTCTGATAATGAAAGTGTGGTGTCATTACTGATATACCTACAAGTAGATGCTATCTTTCACCATTCAATGTTTTAGAGTCATAAACACGTTGTCTTTCACTATTTTAAATCTCTTTTGTAATTAAACCTTTTCACTCTCTGTTTTATGAGCCTTTTTCCACCTGATATTATTCCAATGATCTGTTTCTCATACCTCAAATACCCTCTAATCAATCATGCAACATTATATACAACAACTCAATTCCATTTATGTTTTCATGGTCCTTTTCAAAAGCGCACTGAATATACTGTTCTTTACCTGGTAGGTGCTCATTGAAGAGCCTGATGTCAATCTGAAGCTGGTAAATAGCTACAAACAACACAAAGTACATGCACTTGCACGGGAATGCTGGACATGCTGGAAATTAGAAATGCCCCTCAAGCTTAGGCCTCATGTCTACTCCCTCATGCCTACATACAAATTGTTTAAGCAACAGATGGTCCAGCATTGATTCTTCGGGAAACAGCTTCTCATATCTTACTAATCTGTGCACTTATCTATTTATTCCCTGCTCTTTACTTTTTCCCTTTCATAGTTGCACATAGAAAAGGGGTTAGGTACTTAAGTATAACCAATCTTCACATTCACTTTTATATCATTGGACCTTTGCCCAAAAGAGCTCAAAATGCATTGGGTGATAAAGTTTAATCCAAACCAATGTGATGACTAAGGCAACAGAAGCCCATGAAGTCGTATCCGAGAGTATATTTTTCCTCAGCAAATTAGACTATCATAAGACCGTAACCATAGAAATACCGAGCAGCTGTAGCTATTTAGCTCTTCAACTGTGCTCCATTTTTCAATAAGATCACAAATGATCTGACTTTCCTCAAGTCCACTTTTCACCCTATCCTTATAACTCTTGATTCCCTTACTGAGTAGAAATCTATTTATCTCCACCTTGCAGATGCATATTTTCAATGATGAACTATTCATGCTGAAGTTAGATGAGGACGAGTAGGAGAAGTTTGGAAGAGAGCCTGTATTGACTGTTTATGTTAAATAACCTGTTTCTGTTCTGTGTTTTCTTTAAAGTGTTCAGTGAATTCAGTGAGAAATGCAATTTTGAATGTTGATTCAAGAGCTTTGTATCATTTCATCCTTCTAAAGAATGCAAGAATCAGTAAAACACAGAGTACCTTAATTGTGTAATCATTATATATTGAAAAAATATATTTTTCAAATTGCAGTAATTCTGGGGTCATTGACCACAACTACAATCCTTATAAAAAGCACATGAAATGAGACAGATTAAGTCAATAAACTTTCTGCATTTTCTTTTAAAATAGTATCATTGTTCCAGCCAATAAAAGGTGCTAGCATGCCAGAACAATAAGATTCAACAACTCTTCTGTCTCAGATAGCTGTATCTTCTCTTCTGGTAGGAAATATCCATTATAGAAGGCATAGCTTATAGGAATTTCTAAATGTTCTGCTACATCATTGTGTAAGTATAGTGAAATACCTATCCACATTACTAAGGAATATTTTTTTAATTCAGACTGTGGTGCACTGTTGTTTGCTGGGGAGTCTAATGAACTCAAGCTAGATGAAGCTTATTGCTAACAACGAAAAAAAAATCTGCCTTTTAATTTCTGGACTGCCTAGCACAATAGTCATTATTTGTTATACTAGAATACTTAGTATTATATCTTTACTCAATGTTAGTCAATGAACCCTTTGTGTACTGAGAAGATAGATTCACTTCTTCTTAGACTACATGCCACAAAAGACTGTGGTATCTCGTGACTGTAAAAAGAAGCCGAAGTATTGATGCCATATTGAAAGTAATCTATCAGTTAGATGATACAGTAAATGTCTCTTCAGCACTCAAAGGGTTACAATAATTTAATTTCATTATATAATGCCAACGTCTATGTCGCCTAGTGTGATTGGCTGATAGGTATGTATTAGCAAACAAAAAAAAAGCATACCTTCCCTGAAACAACAAATTGTAAGGGTGCTAAATTTCCAAACACACTAAATTGATGTACTTTTTTAATAACAGAAATAGTATGATTTATTTTTATAAACTGACGTTTAATGCTTTGAGGCGTTATATAATAGTGGTAATGAACAATATGGTATGTATTATTGGTTGGTAATTTGCACTTTAAGATAATCTAACTCTGGCACACATTACCATCTGATAATCACCAGATTTCTGTTCCTTATCACTGAAGCAAATTAGTATTTTGTGTCATTGTATTTCATCATATGTAATACCATTGTACCTTTATACATATAAGAAAATGTGCTGCAGCATTTGCATGATGTAAAAGACGCAAGCAATTGTAATTTTACACCACTGAGAGGACCTAGTTAGTACACCATGAATCACCTAAAGGGCTTTCAAGGTTAGCTAGTTTTCTAGTTTAACTCTCTGGACTATATTCATCATAAAATATTAATAAATATATTTGCTATTTTAATCGACATACAGATAGTAATTGCTTAGGTTGGTCTTCCCAGGAAATAAGCATTTGAGAGTGATTTCTTGAAGTAGACAGTCAATCAGGTTTTGAGTTTTTCAATGACAACAAGCTGGAAATCTTTTTAACAGCAGTGGGCCAAAGCAAAACATTTCACACTGGTGCTAGCGACTTGCAAATTTGCAGGTTGTATTTTACAATCTATGGTAACAAGAACTTGTCATCAGATAAACTAATGTGTTAAACCGTCAATGTGAAAATCTGAATTGGAAAGGTACAAGATGCCCACCAGTTATTTTGTTCCTTTAAATAAGTCATTGATTACTACAGGACTAACAGAAATACAGTCGAAGCTTGTGTTTATAGTTTAGCAAGTTCCTTTTATAGGCAGCCATTGTGTCACGCCCTTTTGGGTAACAGAAATTTGTCCTTACAGAGTTTACAATTCATTACCCAAAAGTCTGAGATTGAAAATTCAATTTGCTCTCTTCAACTTTATGTGAAAAAAGGCAAATAAATAAACACAATTTTAGTTTCAACTTGCATGTGCAGTAGACATAGCTTCGCATTACAGAGAATTGCAATGTTTACTAAGAACACAGGCAAAACCTTTCCCCATAAGACTGGGGTCGCCTGTATTTCTAAACAAAATATATATCTTCAGTAGCACTGACAGCATTCAATAACACTGTCTCACAGATCAAAATCCTTCTGATGGGTAGCTGCCTTTCTATATCAGTTAATGACACAGATTATGTGGTAATTAAAGTTACACTGGCTGGTCTTCTTCCAATCATCAAATTTGGACCAGTGCGTTTTAATGCAAGTGTAATAAATATCAAGAATTAACAATAGTAAAAAAGAAAGGAATCCTAGAACTTTTGTGTCATTATCTGAAAGGAACGGTAGTTCTAATCAATTAAATTGGGCTAAGAGTCTAAATTCAGTAAAAAGCATTATCTTACTTTAATTAATCATTATAAAATACATTTTAAGCAAATACATTCAGCTTGCATGAACTAATATATAATAATTTTCAATCCTCTTTAACCTCTTCATCATTTTTACCTGTTTTGTTCTACTGGGGAAACCCTGAGTGAAGTATTTCTTATTAAGGAGATTACCATGAAAATGGTTGAAACTAAAATCCCGTTGTTTTGAAAAAGCCTTGACCTTAAAACTCCCTCTTTCAAACTGTGGATTCACCATTAAGTGTTGAAGTCTTTGGAAGTCATATCTATGTCGATGAAAGTAAACTATTATTTATTCCGCTGACCGTGAAAGCCCTATATTCTTAAATGATCTTAGCTTAGAAGGAAATTGTAAATGAATGAAAGAAAAACACTGCTTCTCAACCTTGTGGTGCCTTTTTTCTAGGTGCTTATGGTACTCCTATCAAGGCAGCCACACAGCAAACAACAATGCCAGTACCTTTACATTTATGTGCCAGTGCAGTAAAATACAAAATAATCACTGTATTATATATATTATATGTATGTATGTATATATATTATATATAAATATATATAATATATATTTATATAAGTATAATGTATATAATATATACAACTTGTGAGGTTCTCATTCAGCTGCATGGAGAAATTTTCTCCTGTAGTAACAAAATTGTTTCAAAAGATAAGGTTCTAAACAGGAAATAGTTACTGTGTTAATGGGAGCAACATCAATAATCAAAGGTGCTAACATCGAACCTCAATTTTATAGTGTGGTTTTTAAGAAAACAAAAAATAAACCGAATACTTCCTGTGAAGCCTTACTGTAGAATGATATAGCTGTTTATCCAAAAACAACACAAAGAATCTGTAAATAATGTACCGAAGAAAAACTTTGCTATCTCCTATAATGTAATGTATATGTTCAAATGTATGTTTGGTTAGTGAACTACTCTTACCTCAAGACAGTTGAGAAGTTTGTAGTTATTTTGTTTCCTTTTTCAAGTTGCAGCAATCCATTTGAAGCTGAACTTTGCCCAGGTGCTTTTCCCTTCTTTCTGAGGAAGAGATGTGTCTGTGAGTTAAATTCATAGACTTAAAAATGATAACAAATTTATTTAAAAGATGTGCATGAAGTAATTAAGGAAGGATATTTATAAGGCTATAAATGTTAGGAGTTTGTGAGCATGTGTGTACTGTACATACATTTCCTGTGTGAGATATACAGTTAAAATTAATCAGTGAAAAAAATAAACAGAAATAATTTTCAAAGGATGTTTTTTTTTTCCGGCAGTGCTCTTTTCACCTTGATACGAAGCACAGATCCCAACTATGCAAACTTCCAGCTACTCCAATTTCCAAATTCAAAATAGTTTTTCCCATTCTCAAGCAGTTTTTCTTACAATACTTCGTATCAACAAGGTGAAAACACTTCTTTAAATACATAGTTATGGTGAATTAATGTGATCTTGAAAAATAAAATGGCATCTTCTAACAAAACCAGATTTCTTTCCAAATTAATATTGCTTCAGTTTTATCTTACTGTAGTAGTATCTACCTCATTATAATTTCTCTGATTTCCTGTGGATTTAGCATTTTCTTTAGATTTCAAAATTTGTTCAATGGTAGATAGTAGGCAAATAAAATTGCTTTTTGTTTAATAATCACTGATCACAGCCTTGACTAGTCCCTGCTATAATTATGATCAATTATATGAATATTACAGCTCTGTATAGAAAAGATGACCAGAATTATTAGTATTAGAAACAAGAAATTATGTTCCTGCTTTAAATAACTGCAATTTTGCATCAGTTTTCTAGTGTGTGCTAGGAAAAGACAAATGGCGCCAAGTAACTGCACCAGTTATTCATGTTTTGATGGGCTGTTTCGTGTAGGCAGCTCCAATCACCTAGATACTTACTATATAGAAAAAAAATCCTGTAGCCTATACCACATTTTCTTCTGTGGCGTCCTTTACATTATATATGCTGAAACCGTTTTGCCTACTTTATTTTTTCTTGAAGCACATTGTCCAGTATGTTCTATAAAAAATTACATTACTAACAGTACATTATAGTGTTAAATAATTTTGAAATGTCTTTTGGAATGTCATATTTCATGTCCTTAAACTCAACAATCCAATCAGTATATACAGTAATATATAACTATAATAGCATATAGAGTAACATCCAAAACAAAGTTAAGCAATGTTAGTGTTTTTCACAAAGAACTTGTATTGGGATGTGGTATCAATAAATTAAGTAAGTGATCTCTATTACTGTGGACAAATGAAGTTTTTTTGTCAGTTCTTCTTGTGTACTACATTAACTGTCTGCAGAAGGTAGAATTGTGAATCAGGTAGTAGATTGTAGATGGAACCTGGAATCAAAAAGATATCTGAAAAAGTTGTGAATACTTGAAAATAAGCTTCCAAATATTTCATTTAATTGAAGCAATGTCACTCCCTTGTGCACTACTCACAGGATTAAATTAATATTAGAATTTTTTTAAATTTTTGTGATGTTTAATGAGATGTTTAATTTAATATGCTCCCTTTCAGTACAAGGAACATTGCTGATAAAATATACACTTTTCTACCATTGCATTATTGTAACTGAAACATGACAAATTTAATTCAAAACATCATAAAAGTAAAAGGCATTTTTTATTAGATCATTTTCTAATTGAGGTAACAAATTTAAACTGCTTAGGTTTAATCTCTCTCAAGTGCTTACGTCTGAGATCGGCACCTTTACAATTGATTTGGCTTCGTATTTTAATAAATTCCTGTTGTGCTCAAAATTAACTTTACCGATCATTCCCTGAAGGAATTTTAGTTAAGGAGCATTTGTGTGTATGTTTTCAACAGTAGGGAGAGAAATATTATAACCAAAATAACACAAACTTCAGGCTGCTACAATCCAATCATGATACGTATGCAAATAATATAGATCACTGTATATCAAAATGGAAGTGCTGCAAAAACTAGTTATTATGAATTAAATGAAAAGTGAGCTATTCATTTTTGGGGTATATTGGGCATCAATAGTAAGGACAACGTTTATTGTCAATTCCTAATTGTCCTTCAGCTGACTGGCATGCTCTGTTTAAAAGCCAACTAGACTGATGGATTTGTAGTCACTTATCGGCCAGACTGGTTAAAGTTTGTGGATTTTCATTTCTGTAAGGACTAATGAACCAGTGAGTTTTTGCAACAATCCAGTAGGTTTTCTGTCATGTTTTTAAGATTCCATATTATTAACTATATTCAAATTCCACTGTCGTATCCCTGGTGGGATTTGAACTCAAATCTCAGAATTATCAGTCTGGTGATTTAACCATTGCACCACCAGCATGTGACTGCTTATATATCTCTGTGTTTAAAATAATTTAGAAAAATGGCCAAGTATAGATAATCATTAAAGTATGTTCAAAATCCAACCCCATTTTAATTGTTATTGTTTATGGGATAATGAGCAACAGAATGTACAATTCAGGGCTGGAAATCAAGATTTAACTTCACTTTAGATTTACCAAGTCCCTCAATTTATGTGGATTCTTGTTCAGCCGCAGAGAAACAGAAATCTTTGACAAGGCAGATGAGCATGTTATGACCTTTTATATAATAATTTTACAAGTCTGAAAATTAATCTGAGAAATTCATAAAATTCCCGATGTTTTCTTTAACTTATTTAATTTATTTAACTTTCAATTGATTATTCATAAGCTTTCAAAAGAAATAAATAATATTTTAAAACTACTTTCCAGAACAATCATTTGAAAGGATAATTTAACTAATAATGACAATTTTTTTAATGCTCACTGCAGTTTGCACTTCACTCTTATTAAAATAACAAGTATCACAGACTATGATTCGGTTACATCCTGCTTGCAGATTAATACAGATCAACGAGACCTAGTTGACAAACAGAGCTCCATGATATGATAATACTTTACCTGATCTTGCATCCAGCATAATCTAAAAAGGAAACTTATAGAATTTTATGTATTTGTCTTTTCATGACATCAAATCATTTGACAGCTAATGAATTGTAATGGCTGTCGTTGAGAGCAAGCCAGCCAATTTCTGCCCATCAGAATATCAGTGATATGAAAATATCCTGATAATTTGTTTTTGTCATGTCATTGGAGGAAGCAACTGTTGGAATAGTACTGAAGTAACTCCTTTCTCTTCAAAGTAATGTTATACAAAGGAAAGCAGACCCGGTTTTGACAAAAGACCGTAAGTCATAGGAACAGAAGATGGCATAACAGATGGTATTGCATTCATTGGGTCATAAAGTCATCCACACTGCTTGGCCCATTGCTTCCTTGCAAACTGTCAAGCACTATTTACACTAACTGGGGGGTGCCATCGTAGTATAACATTTAGCATGACTTTATTACAGCTCCGGGGTCGGAGTTCAGTGCTCAATTCCAACTTCATCTGTCAGGAGTCTCCACGTCCTCCCCAGGGAATGGGTGGGTTTTCTCCAGGTTCATGGGTTTCCTCCCACCGTCTAAAGATGTAATCATTAGCAAGATAATTGATCATTCCTTTGATTAGGCTAGAGATAAATTGTGGAGTTATTGTGGGGTGGAAGGGCCGAGTCTGCACTGTGTCTCTAAATAAAATAAAATCATCCTAATCTGTTTATTTTCCCCACATTGTTCTCAACACTCTCAGATTCTACAATTCAGTTACACATTAGGATAATTATACAAGCAACAATTAATTTACTAGCATACACATTTTTTGGATTCCTTCAACATTGTTCTGAATTGTTGGTTTGATTTTGTTTTTTCTTTCATTCTGCAAACCAAATATCACTAAACAGACCCAGTTTAAATAACAGTTTGAATTAGGGACCAGTTATGGAGTTCATTGAATCCAGCAGTATGATGCTCTAATAAATGTTTTAGTTTGCTAAAATTATCTATAATCATATCAGTTAATGCCATCAGAAATTATTAAGATATTCTCAGCTCATTCTGCCCTTTCTTTTCCAAAAGAAAGAAAGTTCATGATAAAGATTTATCATAAAGAAAAGATGAAAAGTATTTTTTAACTCTTTGATTCTTGTTGAACGATGCTTTTGCATATAAGCCACAAAATGAATGAATTTTCCTAAAAAAGCTTGAATCACTGACCTAGCCACTGGTGCTGCTGACTCCACAAGCAAAGTTGGGCATCCAAAGGATTCCCTTTTGATTTATAACATCTTCATACCTGAAACGTGAATTAAATTTAAATTACATTTTACACAAGTGTGATTAAAGCGATCATAGAAATGCATATGAACAAAATACTTAAAAATACTTTTTCATCCAGCTAATTTGCGACACATCCTTCTAATTACATTTACCCGGACTGCCTACTGTATATAACATGAAAATATTATTCTTTCAGTCATGTGCAATTCACCAGGGTATTTAAAACAGTGAAAGGCTTTGTAGCCATGTCTTCTGGGCTGGAGTGTTCATATATCCATTGAATTTTCCATATTTACTCTATTTTTACTGTCCTCTAATATAACTCCTAAAATGGTTGCAGTTTAAATCAGAATCTAACCAAAGTGTACTCTGCAAACCAGCAGTAACCAAATTACCAAAATCAGTTGTGAAGTCAATTGCCTTAGCAGCATCACAAAAAAAAAACACAGAGCTAAATTAAAGTTCAATCTGTATGTCTATATTTAGACTTCTACATGTTTCAAAGTAAAGTCATAATGGATATGCTATTGATGCTAGGAAGGAACTCATTTGAGATAATAAATTGCAAATGTTTCATTGAGATGGCTAGGTCACGTGCGCAGAGACGTGTACACCCTTCTGCTTACTCTAAGTTATGCATTTCCACCACAGAAAGTATGATGAGTTGGACTAACTCAGGTACAACCAGTTATCAGGCAAATGCTCTATGCGTATTTTAACGTGTGAGAAAATATCCACAGAGCTATCCCTGGATATACTTTTCTTTAGGTTAAAGTGCTATTTTAACAAGGGCTAGTGCTTAAAAACTGTTAATTGTTGCTGTTTTACTCCTGATAACTACTCCAAATAGTATGGGCTAGTTTTCAAAAGTTGCCACCCACCTGCAATTATTTGAACTTCCTTAAGGAATTGTTCAATTTTCTAAGACTGCTGTTGTAACAAAATAGTCTAGGATATACTCAAATTGCAAAAGGGAAATGTGTTTGTAATGACAACTGTAAAAGGACTCGACAGTTTCCTAATCACAAATAAAACATAATACTGTATATGCTTTGTCATATCCATTTCCCTTTTAATAGCTTGCATATTTAAAATGTGCCTGCAAAGAGGTTAATGTTCTATTATTTATGAATCGTGAAAATTTAGAGTGGAATTTAGAATGGAAATTGCAAACTTAAAAAAGCATTTTGTTTCCAATAATTCAAAGAAAAATACATACTGATGCTTTCAATAATACATATACCAATTTGTAGCCCTAATTGACCGCAATTACAGAATACGAACCTGTGAGTAAAATTAAATGTGGAAGTATGCGCAGAACCAAACTGGTTTTAACAAAAACCTTCTAATTGACTTACTTAAAAGCTTTTTGATTTATTGATAATAGCACAATGAAGATGGAATGATACCATTCCTAGTTTCTATTAGAAGCATTCTTCATCATCTGGCAATACTAATTAGTGCATCTGTTCTTTCCAACTAAACAGAAGTTATAGAAAAAAAGGGAAGCAGTGTATCAAAATTATTTGAACATTAATACCAAACATTATCTGAAATTGCATTCAATATGTTAAGTATATTAGTGCAGCTGTATCCAAGTGTAGGTGATTCGGTTATCTGGATTTCCTGTTTATTGTTTGTTGATTATTCTGGTACAAGCTAATCGTCATTAAAGAGTACACTATCTATTTCTAATAAACTGTCCCATAATTTAATAAACTCTTAATAAGGTTTAATGAAGGTTCTGGATCAATGATTTAAAGTAGTGGCGCACAATGGAGAAATACAAAGCTTTAATTAAATGGGGTATTTGGCTAATATGTGATTTTTTATCTCCTTTCTTTGTATTTAGAAATTACTATATTAATTAACAAGATGTTTGTAAAAAGTAATTGTAATGTATCATTTTATAAATGTAAAACAATGCATTTGTTCTTCAAACCTTTATTGTGCTGAATTTCTCAATAATTGGTGCATATGTTAGAGATATTCTGTATAACATTTACAACAGCAGATGGATTATGTGAAACTTTCCTTCAATCTAATAAGATGGTAACTGCATAATAATGGTTAAAATGTAAAGCCTGTCTATTGACTGTAAAGTTACTTTTCAGTAATCTTCAAAGAAAATATTTGTATGGTGTACAGTAATTTGACCCCAGTATCTACAGCTTTGGAAACAGCGGGAACAGACCCTGTTTAAATAAAAGAATAATACATTCGAAAAGGATTTTGTATTCACAATAACCATGAGCATTGTTTCAAGTATTGTCAGTCTGGGCAACACTCATGTTTAATTATAATATGTAAAAAAACTGAGACAACATGGGATTATGTGTATGAATATTGATCATGAAGTTCTAAAGTTATCTATTAAAGTGGGCTACTAATATAAAAGAATTAAAATGGCTTTTATTTTGACTGCAAGCTCAATTTAATCCATTTAATTATTTCTCATAAAAGTTAATTGAAAATATTAATATTGTAGAAAAACGAATTCATATTTCAGACTGGCTATAAAAATTATATCTGCTTTTCAAGATCCTTCCAAAATTAACCTGATTGGCAAATTTATGACTGGCATCTACTTTGGCATTGGTTTTATCTCAGCATCAAACAGTGGCATGCAGGTCTGATTCAAGTTTGGTTTGAAAATAGTTTCAGGAAGACATCTGGAGCAAACCAACTGTAAGGTTGTCAGTTAATGAACATGAACCAAACTTAATACCAATCTCTGGATTTACTGAGATCAAATTGAAAACTTTAAACTTGAAACACAAAAAGGAAATCTTTTTAGAAAATATTCCAGAGTTTACCAACTGTCATGTTATACAATTTGTTCTCTCCAAATCTTGCGGTGTGGGAAAAGTAAATCCAAATAAAATGCCCAAATACTTAAAAGGACTGATAGTGTTTTATACTGTGCTGATTGGTATTGCCCAGGGTGATATTAGTGAACAATGCATCATGATGAACAGGCTCCATGTTAATAACTTGCCCTCAAAAGTCAGAAATGTTAATAGGAATCAGACAGCATGATGTTAATGCTTCTATATTTTGAGAATATGCCTTATATGTGCTGTGTCATTGTCCAGTCCTTTATTAGCTTTTTAAAAGCCACTAAGCAATGTGGATGTATATTGTTTTGAGCAAGTTGATCCTTATTGTACTGTATTTTGTATAATTTCATGTAAACTTAAGTTGATAGTAAATACTTTTCCTATTCTTTGAGAAAGAAGTGTTTTCTATAATATATGTAATGTTGTGTTGTCCAGATTCTATATACAAAAAACAAAAAATATATGTATATGATGTATCTGATATCTGACAGCTGTTGGCTGTTACTTTAACCAGTATAATTATGAAGAATTGCATAATGTCAGTGTTTAAAAGTTTAAAACTAGTTAAGATGTTTGTGTAATCTTGCATGGTCAGATGTACTTAGTGAAATGTTGAGAAATGTTGTTGAGGTCTTCAGTGCACAGGACGGTTTCATTTTGACTATAATGGTGATTGGTTGTTGATCAGAAAATAACTCTTTTATTGTTTAATTGCATCTTGTTTCCAACTAGGATTTTTCTTAAGTTCACTGTACTTTAATACTGTTCCTTAAAACCAGGTTGTGGAAATTAAAGCGGTCTTTGGCAAATTATTGTCCAAGAACCACAGTATTTTTTTCTGTTGTGTTCAATAGCAACATTTTTTAATGACTGGTAAACTGAGTTAAACCAAATTTTAAAAAGGTCTTTTATTTAATTGAAATGTAAAGGTACCACACCGTATACAGCAAAAAGGAGACATGCGTATAACACACAGAGAAATTATTGAATTAGAATTAATTCCTTGATTTCACAAGTTCATTTACGGTAATGGCTCCACATTACACACATTTTCCAAAATACTGTTTACAATTAATACAGGTGCCCAAGGATAAATTTCCACACTATCCTACAGGATATTTTGACTAAAAAAAAACACTGGATTATCCCTTGGAAGATGGTGAATTATTTAAAGATAATTCTAATCAAGCATGCAAGGGTCATCTTGGATTAGAGGTCATTGTAGTCATTCAGCAGACCATGCAGATCTGTAAAGAGTTTCGTTTTGGAGAAATGGTTTGCAAAAGTAAGAATTGCATTTTAAAATTGCCTTCTTTAAAAAAGTTTTGCATGGCATCACATTTCTATAGTATAATTTTACAAAACGAGGTAATAATGTTATAAAATTATGTAGTGTGATAATACTCTTCATGTATTGTGTTCTGACATCACAAACTTTTTTATTTGAGGTATGTTTTACTAATCATTTGATCACTCCATATCCTGTATCCTAGTTTTCTAAACCCTAAAATTACTGTTGCCAATATTAGCGGATAAACACTTAACATGTTCCAGTTCCATTTTTCTTACATTATTCTGCTGGAGATGTTAATTTATTTAAAATAAACTGTTAATGATGTGCTACAAATAGTGGGCAGAAGAGTATTATTTGAATGTGTTCAGTATTTGTCCCCTAATATCATTAGAGACAATTTCTTATCCAGATTACAACTTTTTGGGCTCCGTGTTCACCTGTTGTTCTTAGAACACACTAATCAGTGGATAACATTGTTCTGAAGCAATTTAAACTGATTGGGCCTCACATTCAAAACTAGCCAAAAGAGTAATATTTAATTTGCCTTGTGCAGCCAGGTGTACAGATTAGAATTGGCTGCAGGGAAAGGTGGAGGTATGGGCTACTGCAGTTCCTGTAGTGAAGTACCTCTGCTCCTACTGGTCCTATATAAACAGTTTAAAAGTAAATGAAATTTGCAGTCTTTTGGTAACCACAATAAATAGGATCTAGTGTCTGTGGTGCCAACCATAAAAAAACCCCCTCAAATTTAGCATGGTATGAGTTCACATATATTAGGTATGCCAATATACAAGTTTTGATTTTTAATAACCAGAATTGAGAATGCCATCATCTAAATTCCCGGTCACCCATAGTGCAATCTGTATTCTGATCAAGCCCAAGTATCAGTATAAGTAGGCAAGTGACCTTTCAGATTTGGTTTAATTCAATATTTTTAAGCTTTTTTTAATTATTCACCTTAAAAATGTTCTTCTTTGTGTGTAAAGTTACTGCAGCCATAACAAAAAGTCTTTTGACCTTCACCAACACTTTCAATCTCTGTGGCTGTCTTCCCTTGGACATTAATGAATGTATGTATCCTAAGTGCAGAACATGGCTTGCTTATTTAGACTGATTGGAAATTGCAGTTTTAAAAATATATTTATTTAACAAATTCAAATTCTACTGTTTTCACCACTATTTACATGGTTTTGGGGAACGTAGTGTGTCAAGACATCACGCCAAAACAATTTTTTTTGTTGTATTTGTTAATGTTCTGTTTTCGCAGAGCACATTTAAAACAAAAAGTGAAATGCCATTTAAAATGTTTTATTGTAACATGAACAGATAAAATCATCGGGACAAAAGGTTTATACATGAATCAGAAAATATTTATTTCAAATTTTGTACCTTTCCATTTTAATACATTATATGATGTATTGATTGAAATGAAAAATATATATAAACAGTTTTCATTTTATATCAACTTGTTCTTGTGCCTTTTCCTACACGAATATAACAATCTTGGAACTTTGACGCTTTAACAAGTGCGCTGATTATGGAAACATGTGGCTAGCAATAGGTCATTAACGTCCTTTATTGCTGTTTGACCTTTTGATAGAGCAAAGTGACTATTATACAGAGCAGTACAGCTCAGTACAGGCCCTCCATCTTTGATCAAATGTCCCATAGCCAATCTTCTAAATTCAATGGAGTACAACCTTTGTTTATATAATCTCTATTTGTGACCTGCCCTTTGGAATATGGATATCATTCCATCAAACGTGTTCTGTATTCACTTCAAGGCCAATATGCATCTCTCCTCAGAGGTGGCATCGACAGTTGCTCCATGGTTCGATCTCAGGAGAGATCAGGAGGCTGCTGCACAAATTCTATCCCCACAGAAGATATACTGGATCCACGATTCCAATGGCTATTTTAATTGCCCATCAATGACATTTTAATGATTCTCCCAGAACACAGAAGCCACAGTTCTATCTTTTCTAGCTCCTAATTAAATAGCCCCACACTTGCTCATGTGAAAATCCATGTGTACAATTCTACCCTTTAGCTTTATCTAATATTTGGCAGATTCTTGAAGTGAATTACCAACAATTCTGCACCAAACTATCTGCATATTTTTCAGCAGAATCACCAACTACGGGACACCTCTGTTAACACCCAAGTCCCATATTTGCTGGCCACTTCATGCCTGTCATTTTCCAATTGTTCTCTGACATCAAACTGCTAGTGGAGTTCAGTTGCAGAGGGCAGTCTTCCTGTGTAAGCTGTGCCAAGCCAACAATTATTCCTTCCATGTTTTGAGAGTTGGCTCTTAACGTTTCACTTTTTTTCACTTAAGAGGGCTCAGAAACCCCTTGTTTCTGGAAAATTTGACAACCAGCTAAGCCAGGGTCATGGTTTAGTGGAATGCCAAAGATATTTACATGGGTGGGGCTTCTTCTGGACTAACCTCCAAACCCCACTCCCCACCACACAGACCCACAACCACAAACTGAAAAACAAACATTTGGCAACAAGGCCTGGCTGAGGAGTGCAAGTTGCATGATTACATCTGCAGAATGGAAGGTACATATGTCCAATGTATGTCAACATTGAGTATGGCTGGCTCACGGCGGCATAAGCTTCTGACTTACTTTGCAAACAAGTACTTGTTGATAAAGTTTTAAAAAGCCACAAGTTGCATGAGCTCTAACTTCAGTTAACAGATTTTTATAAGGTTTTTCATTGAAAGCCTCATAGAAATTAATTACTTTAGTCACATCTTCAGAGTACACAAAAACAGAATAGGAAACAATCCGTTCTTTACAAATCCATATTAATTCTGCCTTATCAAAAGTTTAATGCATTTAGTCATGCTGTTCAAACTCTTGCGAATTTGTTAGCAGTTGTAAGGCTAACTAGTTCTTCTACACCTGGTTTATCCCTCTTACCTTCTTTATAGCAAACTGATACATACCATTTTCCAATCCAAAGAAAGAGACCTCTGAAAAATTACCAATTAGGACAACCATGATCGTCTCAATTTTTTGTTGCTGATATTTTATATACACTAAGGATGTTCAGTCCCCGTCCACAATACAATATTACTTCCCTTGGAATATGTAGCAAATTAGTTGCTTTCTTAAGTAATAATCAAGTGCTTAGATATTGTCCTTTCACCACTCTGCTTTTGCATTCAAGTCTCAGACTATTTACAGGAAGGTGCAGTGTGGTGAAACACAAGGGTGCACTCGATTCATGCTGCAACTGTCTTTTTTACATTTTTACATTTTTTTTTACATTTTTTACATTTTGTCATTATCTGGAATAGAAACTGCACAATAACAATTTACATCATAGTTGTCTGCTATGCTCTAACCTTATCCGTACCAAAACACAATCTATATTCTATTGAGTATTAACAGTATGAAAAATCAACTTCCATCTTTGAAAGGTGATCAATGTAACTTTCCCAATAAACCAGTTAGGAAGTTCTGAATTCACTTAGTCTTCTGTTGGGAATGACCTAACATACGAGTCAGCAACTGGATTTACCTCTGGTGCAACAATGTCTATGTCGATTGTAATGGCCCTGACAGGCACCACAGGTTATTGACCAGTGATGAGGAATCAACATTAAAATTGGCTTTACTAATTTATGTTTTGCAAGCCTGTTTTTTTCACGATTGATGTAACTACCTTAAGCCTGGAAATGTTAAGAATGTTGTCACAGTGAACACACTTTTATGGTGTGCAAAAGAGTAAACACAGAGTTTACAGCCCAAAATGATATTCTTGAGGCACAATGGACCAGTAACGCTGGCAGTAATAAATACAAACACGATTGCCTATTATACCTTCTGTCAGATTTCCTCAAATGATAAGCAAGAAGCAATATTGGGAATATCAGAGAATGAAGCACCAAATTTGATGTTACATCAGGCAAATTTGCGTGGTAAACAACAAAGGTAGCCTGATATAACATTTCTACAAACAAACATAACATGCTGGAGGAGCTCAGCAGGCCAGGCAGCATCCATGGAAAAAAACCACAGTTGACGTTTCGGGCCGAAACCCTTCGTTTTCACAAACACTTGCTTTTCATCATTGAATGAAGAATGGTCACATGCAAGCATAAAATTAGTGAAAAGTGGAGGTTTGTCTAACAATGCCATTCTCAATCAAGCAAATTCAAGTACCTGTAGCCAATGATCAAAGTTTCAAGGGTTTCAAAAGTACATTTAATGTCAGTGAAGTGTATACATATACATCCTGAAATGCTTTTCCTTCGCAAACATCCACAAAAACGGAGGAGTGCCCTCAAAGAATTAATGACAGTTAAATGTTAGAACCCCAAAGCTACCCCCCTCCAGCTTCCCTCCCTCCTGCACCTAAGCGGCAGCAAGAACGAAACCCTTCCCACCACTGGCAAACCACCAGTACCCGCCACCGAGCGCTCAAGCGTGAGCAAAGCAACAGCAAAGACACAGACTTGCAGTAACCCGAAGACCACTCGTTCACCCAGCATTCGACATACCACAGGCTCTCGCTCTCCCTAATAAAGGTGAAAGAGGTCTCTCTGTTTCACAGTGAGAGGGGAGACATAACAAACAACTCTCTGACTTACGATGTCAAAAGTCTGCTGCGTCGCTTTTTCCGAGCTCTGTGCCCAAAGATCTCGGGTCCCTGAGCACACAGCTAGAGATCTTCCATCTCCGATGACACACCGATCCCCTGCAGAGGCACTGACCTTCGATCCCCCCGTCTCCAGAGCCACGAACTCTCAGTCCTCCGAAGGCGAGCAGAGCTCTTAAGCCGCGCCTTGGCCGTGCCGAATAACAACCAGTCGTGAAATCCTGAGAGCAGGTCCCATTCCCGCAAAGAACAGTAGTCAGCGTGTAACTCCAGGTTAGGATCGTCAAAAGAACCCTGAAAGGCAAAAATAGAGACATTAAAGATGGAACTAGAGCTGTTTCTGAAGATTCAAGCAAAGGAGTCACCGTTAGGTGCCATTAATCCTCCTAAGCTCCTCCTCACAGTGAACATCAATGCTCAGCAAGTGTGGAAAAACTCTGCAGGTCAGGCAGTATCGGAGGAGGAAAGTTGACAGTTGACATCTCAGGCTAAAACCCTTTATCTGGAAAGGGGGTGGAGCAAGTGCTGGCAGGCATTATGCAGACATGGGTGAGGAGGGTTGACAGGTAGATGGGGAGGGGAGAGTGGGAAAGTCAGAAGCTGGGAGGTGGACGTTACAGAGTTGACAATAATGTATTCTGATAGGATAGGAAGGTGGACCAGGAAACGAGGGACTGGTGGAAGAAAGGAACCAGTGGGAGGAATGTGTGGGCAAATCCAGCATCTGTGGTCTCTTGTGCCTCCTTTCATGTCAGGAAACTGGAATTTAGGTATTATGGCATGTTAAATAAATGTGGCATGTGGATTTAGCATCTTGTCCAAAGTCACAAAAATATCACAAAATGTAACGTACCTGCTTCAAGAAATAATTTTGCTGGCTCCCTTTAAAGGTAATAGAAGCTAACCCATTTGATTCACCTTCAGCAGGAGAGGGAAAGAGGGTGTGAGAGAGTTATTGAAAACAAACAGGCATAATGGCTCCAATTTCTAGGCACAATTCTTTGCACTCTAGTTAGCTCCCGAAGTTATAAATGCTAATACCCAGCTGATTCATTTTAGGAAACGTCCAAGAACTCAAGATGAATCAGCAATTTCATTGCCATTATTTGTTGGTGGTTTGCAAAATCATTACCCCTTCCAAAATTATGCTGAAGACTTTTGCAGCTTCTTCCAATTAGTCTTACATAAATGCAAAAGACCGATGGGCTCCTTGACAAAGCTGGAAGTTGCATCAACTTTGACAGCTATGAAGCTAACCAGTACTAGAAGGTAATTTGATCTGAAGGTTTCACCAGCTTCCCACAGATGTAAGGTGAATCAGGCAATAAAAACACTTTTAATTCACCCAGAAATAAATATTAGTTGCAAATATTTCCAGTCTCTCAACGCGTGACTGGTGTGTAGTTACAAAAAAATCATCATGCAGATGTACACAGGAATCACAGGGACTTAGCATGATGCCTTTCTCTGGTGCCAGGTCAGCCCCACTGGAACAGCCTTGTTGACTGACTTTTTGAATACAAGAGATATCCCAAATAAAATGAGAAGATGATTGCCTATCATGAAGAAGTTGCCCCTCATGTTCCTCTTAAACTTTTCACTGTGCGCCATTAACCCATGACCTCGAGTTGTAGTTCCACCCAAATTTCATGAAAAAAGCCTGCTTGTATCTATTTTATCTATACCCCTCGTAATTTTGTATACCTCTATCTCTATATAGAACTTCTTGTGTTGCAACTCCTCTGTCACCAGAAAAGACAATGGTAAACTATTGAGTTTTCTGCATAAATGCTCCGGTTCTAGAGCTTGTGAAGCAAGTCCAATAGACTGCTACTTCTATACCCTGCAGAGACAGACTGAGACAAAGAGTCACAGCATGGTATGTGGAGACATGAGGAAATCCGCAGATGCTGGAAATTCAAGCAACACACACAAAATGCTGGTGGAACGCAGCAGGCCAGGCAGCATCTATAGGGAGAAGTACTGTCAATGTTTCAGGCCAAGACCCTTCGTCAGGACTAACTGAAAGGAAAGATAGTAAGAGAAACTGAAAGGAAAGATAGTAAGTGGAGTATTGACCGACGTAGGAGGGTAAGAGTAAGAATAATTTAATAAGAGACCACATTTCTACATTTTAGTCATAAGCTGGCCCTTGACAGCAATGAGTCAGTGAAGATTTCGCCATGGATTAGTGGAGGGAAAGGGAAAGCTTGCTTTCATGTTTGATTCCCATATAATTGGCCACTCATTCTCTGAAGGAAGATGACCTTATTCTGTTTGTGCTTGCAATGAATTCTTCCTGTGCAGCTGGGATACCTGCCAGTCCATCCAACAACCACTGCTCTAGTCCCAGACCAATCCTGTCTGTCAATAGCCCCACATTACAACATTTGTTTAAAGCTGAGCTGAGCTTGGGACTCACAGATTTATACAGCACAGAAACAGATGTATCAGCCACCCTATTTACATTAATCCCACGTTTATGCTCTTCTAATTCACATAAGTTCTCCCCAGATTCCACACTTACCGACGTAATGGGGGGGGGGGGCATTGACAGTGGCCAATCAACTTACCAGCTCCTTCAGGAATAAAGCAGAGCACTTGGAGGAAACCCACATGGCCACATCAAGAAAGCACAAGCTCCAGAGGCTTAGCTCTCTGCATCTGTACACTGTGATGGATTGGCTTTATCAGCTATACCTATATTGCTGCAATCTCTGATATTAACCCTTCACCACTATTCCTTCCTCTACTTTCAGTTCTAGATCAACTGTGACGTGCAAGTCACCAGAAGAAAATCAATGATTTCACTAGTCCCTCTGAAGTGTAAGTGTCTGATCCGGTGCATGGTCTGGATAATTCCTGTGACAGCCCATCTTCACAGTGAATGACTTCGTTTGAGCAGCAAAATTATTTCTCATTATGTATTTATTCATTTTCAACAACTGGCTTCAACCCCTTGATTGAATGGGGCAAAGCGGTGCAGCTGGATGATATTGAAATTTGTCACCAGGTAACCATAAGACCATATTGACTTTGCATTCAGACATTTCAGTTATCTCTAAGATCCCTCCACTGTAGAGGTAAGAACTGATATCTGGAACAACCACTTCTGCTTTTCTCTATTGACTACAAGGAAAAGATAAAACATTGCATGAAGATTAGATTGAGGACAGACGATGATGAAGTTTAATAACAATAGGAGGTGAAACAACATGTGAAGGTAAGTTTGCATACAATGTTAAGTGGGAGCAAATTGGAATATAAAAACATGCCACTTTCTCACCTTCTCTCTATTTATGGTAACATTTCATCATTTTACAAACACAGGAAAGTCTGCAGATGTTGAAAATCAATTTAGTGGTGAATCCAAGAATTTAACACAAGGCTCTTTCTAGTAACTTTTGCAGATATCTACAGCCATTTTTTAAATATTACTGACAGGTCTCTTTCACATGTCAGCAGACAACAGTATCTCCTGTAGGCTTAACACTCCCGAGCATGACGTTCAGTGATGAATCACTAAAATGAGCAGCAGTCATTGGTCATCTGTGCAGCATAGTTTTCCTCCTGTGTTGTGTGGTGCTCCAGAGTTGATTGGAAAAGAACACTGGCAGGGATGATGGCAGAGCAGCAATGGTTGGAATTTCTGGAAGCAGTTCGGAAGGCACAGGAAATATACATCCCAAAGAGGAAGAAATATTCTAAAGAAAAAATAATACAACCATGGCTAACAAGAGAAGTCAAAGGCAACATAAAAACTAAAGAAAAGGCAATTAATAGAACAAATATTAGTGGGAAGTTAGAGGATTAGGAAAGCAACTAAAAAAGTCATTAGGGTAAAGATGGAATACGAAAGCAAGCTAACCAATAATATTAAAAAAGATACCAAAAGTTTCTTCAGATACATAAAGTGTAAAAGAGAGATGAGAGTGGATATCGGACTACTGGAAAATGATGCTGGAGTGGTAGGAATGGGGGACAACAAAATGGTGGATGAACTGAATAACAACTTTGCATCAGTCTTCACTGTGGATGACACCAGCAGTATGGTGGAAGTTCCAGGTGTCAGGGGTCATGAAGTGTGTGAAGTTATCATAACTAGAGAGAAGGTTCTTGGGAAACTGAACAGTGAAGGTAGATAGGTTACCTGGACCAGATGGTGGACACCCCAGGGTTCTGAAAGAGGCGGATAAAAAGATCATGAAGGCATCAGTAATGATCTTACAAGAATCACTGGTTTCTGGAATAGTTCCAGAAGACTAGAAAATTGCAAATGTCACTCCACTCTTCAAGAAGGGAGAAAGGCAGAAGAAAGGATACCATAGGCCAGTTCGTCTGACCTCAGTGGTTGGGAAGATGTTAAAGTTGATTATTAAAGATGAGGTCTCATGAGGCACATGATAAAATAGGCCAAAGTCAGCATGGTTTTCTCAAGGAAATATCTTGCTTAACAAATCTGTTGGAATTCTTTGAAGAAATAACAAGCAGTTTGACAAGGTGTCACACATGAGGCTGCCTACAAACAACTGATGCCTTCATCCGCCTCTTTCAGAACCATGGTGTTATGGGAAAGATTCTAGCATAGATAAAGCAGTGCTGATTGGCAGGAGGCAAAGAGTGGGAATAAAGGGAGTCTTTTATAGTTGACTGCTGGTGACTAGTGGTGCTCCACAGGGATTGTCTGTGTTGGCACCAATTCTTTTAATGTTATATGTCAATGATTTGGATAATGGAATTGATGGCTTTATTGTAAAGTTTGGAGATGATAGGAAGACAGGTGGAGGGGCAGGTAGTTATGGGGAAGTAGAGAGGCTACAGAAGGACTCAGACAGATTAGGATGTAACCCCCTCACTGGGGCTCATATACAAACTTGTCTCGTTAGCTAATTCTACTGATGTCACATGACTCAGAGGTGAGAAGGCCATCTTTCATAAGCAATATACGTTTAGGGTCAGTATGATCTGGGGTTCAATCAAAAGGAACATTGGGGATTCCAATTACAGAAACCATGAATTGAGTAAATGCTGTATACTGTCCATACACAATAATCAATTGGCAAGAAATAACAGATCATACTCAGTATAAAATTATAAAGAAAATATATTTACCAATTTCAGCTGTATCAGTTAATAAGAAAAATAAATGAAAGATAATAAAAGGGCCCACTACAGTTAAACTAGTCTATATGTACACAAAAACGTATCGTGCCTATAATGGTTGGTTACTCACGGCGCAGAATTCTCATCACCAATCACAGGTGGAGCTTCCCTTCTTGGCCTCCCTTGTCCTGTAAAGCACTCCTTGCATTGGAGTCTCCCCTTTAGATCGAATCCTCCAGGTGTCCTCCCGGATCCTCTCCTCTCTGAATCTCCCGGCAAAAGACCACAGACCTGACTACGGTCCGTCAGAAATCTCTCTTTACCCAGCTGTCTCTAGAACCTTCTCTCAATTCCACCATCCTGATTGGCTGACAATACATTCCTAAATTGAACAACATGGCTCCTTATTTTTAGTCAAAACCAAAACATTCTACTAGCAGGATGCACAGAAAACTGTTAAAATGAAATACTTCACAGCATAGCAGAGCATTACATTTTTTCTCCACCAAAAATAGTCATGTCCTCATGACCTTGGAACTTATTAAACTAATTTTAATGACACCATATTAAAATAAATTTTGTGATTTCAGGACCCCCCCCCCCACCCAATCCATTTGGAAATGGCAGTAACATATCTCACTATTGGGATAGACGTAACTGTCATAGTCCTGATTGTTAATCCCCTATTTTGCCCCTAATCTCCTTTGATTATGCCTTAATTCCAATCGTTAATTTCCCATTTACTGCTAATTCGCTTGATGACAGCACAGCTGGTCTCCATCAAGAACTGCAGTATAAGAACCCTATCGTCACAACCACTGGTTGCCAGTTCGTCGGTTTTCCCGTGTGATAACTTCCTTTCCCAACTGCTTAGAACCATTAGTTCTAAGTTCAGCTCCAGTTTCAAGATATTCCATGAAAGCCCCGTCTCCATGTCAAGACTCCATATCAGAGCTCCATGTCAAGATTCCTCCTGTTTGCTGTTCAACGTTCACGTCTGCGCAAGCATCCCAACTCAATCTCTGTGCCTATGTCCTGCACTTGGGTTCTCCTCAGTCGCTTTGTGCAACAGTAACACACTGTTTCCCTGTTGCTTCATATGCCAGCCTATCTGGGGTTTTCTGACTCTCTGAGACCTTCTATCTCATCATCGGCTTCTTCAGCCTCAGGCACTTCATGTGTTCCTGTTTACTAGGGGATGCTACCCTCTGTAAATCCCTTGTGCCTGGCCACCTGACTGAACACAGCTTCATCCCCAATTATATTGGAGCCCAGTTTCCCCTCGCCACCTATTATCACATTTGCCTGCCCACTGGTAGTCCTCCCTGTTACTCAGGACTCGGAGATTCAGAAATCTCTTCATCAATTCTCGGGGAGTTCACGTAAGGTAAACCATACCATGCTCCCATTTCCTCATCCTCAGAGTCTGTGTACCACTCAGTGGGTTGATCACTCTTCAGGTCTTTCCACTGAAATTGCACTGCTGTCAGCTGATTGCCTTTCTGTTCTTCTGCACAGAGTTCTCCTACTCAGTGTAAGTTCTGTGTCAGGCTCTGGGTCAGCTTGTACTTCCTGCCCTTGGGGTAGAAGGTGATTCAAATGGGGAATGTTGACAGGACCATCACCAGCATCTGGCTCTCTACTATGTAGGGTGTAGATACCTAGTGTTAGGCCAAATTATCCTTCCCTGCAAAAATGTCTTACTAAAACTCTGTCTCCAGTCATCAGTTGAGAAACCTAGTCTTCTGATCATATTGTATCTCCTCTTGTTTCCTTGGCCTTGCTTGGTAGCAGAAGCCACTGCTAGTTCAGAAGCTTTTTGCTGTTCCTTCCTCGTGTCAGACTTGAGATACGTCTTCTGTGGCAAGTCGTCACCGTCAACTTGAAAACACAGATCTACAGGTAATATCACTTTGCATCTGAACCTCGAATAGTATGGCGAATATCTAGTAGATCCATTCTGTGTACAGTGGACCAAATGCTCAATATATTGAGTCCATTTGTTCTTTTTATTGGCATCCAGGGCTCCAAGCATGTCTGGCAATGTCTGGTTGAACCTTACAGGCTGAGCATCACCCAGAGGGGGGATATGGCATAGCCCTTGACTTCTCAACTCCAAGCATGTCCAATAACTCATGTATGAGCTGACTCTCCAAAATCCCCTCCCTGATTACTGTGCATTCTTCTTAGGAGGCTATGCTCCCATAATGCTTTGGCGACTGTGGATGCTCTCTGATCCTTTGTGGGGAAGGCTCGAGCATATCTGGTGCAGTGATCAGTGATGACCAAGTCATTTGCAGTGTTGCTGGAATCAGAATCTATCGAAGGAAATCCATACACACTAATCAGGTGATCATGTACTTTGTAAGTGAGATAATGGAGCAACTCTCATAGGCAGTACCTTCCTCTGAATATATCTGATGCACAACTCTTTAACCTTAGGTTTCATTTGGGGCAAGTAGTACCGATCTTTGACTAATCCGTAGGTCTTGTTAAATCCCAAATAACCTGCATCATCATGAAATAATTTTAGTAACATCCTCCGGTACTTCTCAGGTAAAACCAACTGGAAATGCCAAGGTCTGACTGGAGGAGACATACCCTGTATAAAACTATGTCCCTCAGCTCCAGTTTGTTCCATTCCCTCATCAGTAGGAGTATGGTAGGGTGTTTTGTCTTCTCAACTTGGGCATTACCCCTTTCCAATGGATGATCAAAGGGCACTTACACAAGAGTCAGCTCACTAGGCTGCTGCCCTTTCTGCATGACTCAAGCCAGGTAACTGACTTGCATCCAGAGCAATCAAGTAGCAATATGCTTGTGGAATGGCATGACTAGAAGCTCCAAAATGATCCATAGCTCTATCAGGTCATAGACTTGCCTCTGATTTCCCTGCTGCAAAAAATTGGCACATCGCTTTAACACCAGAAGCAAGAACGTCCTCCCACTTCCATTTCCAGCACCTCATGCGATTGTCAGGAGAACACATCCATATCAACGTTCCGTCTTACCAGCTGATGTTTCAGGCTGAATTCATAAGAGGACAATGCTACTAACCAGCAATGCCCAGTTGTATCCAACTTTGCTGAGGTCAGAATATAAGTCAGTGGATTGTTGTCAGTCCTCACCTCAAACTTGGCACCTTATAGATAGTCATTTAACTTATCCACTACTCTCCATTTCAATGCCAGAAACTCCAATTTGTGTGTAGGGTAATTTCATTCAGAGCTTGATAGACTCCAGCTGAGGAAAGCAACCCTTTACCTTGGTCCTGATAACGTAAACCCTCACGGTTGGTATCAGTATGCAGAATATATGACAAATGGGGATTTGCAAAGGCCAGCACAGGTGTCAGCAACTCTTTCAGCAGCTGAAAGGCCTCTTCACATTTTGCATCCCATCATTCTCCAAAAGGCTTCGAAGGACTGAGATAAGGCTTGCCTTCTTCTTTTGTTCTCCTCCCTCTCATCCCCAAGGGGGTTGGGGGGTGGTAACCACACAGAAGTTGATTTAAAGGGTGGCTTTCTCCAGCGTACTCCTTCACAAATCTCCAGTATTACCCATAGAATCCAAGGAATGAGCGTAGAGTACTCCATTCTTGAGCCTTGGCCATATGGTCACTGCCTCTATCTTGGATGTATCGGTAGCTACCCCAATAATGAGACTGTGTGTCTGACATAGCTGACCAATGTCTTACAGAACTGGCACTTGTCCAGTGACAGTTTTAACCCTTTAGCTTTCAGCCGGTCTAGCACCTTCAGTGGTCTTTCCACCTGCTCCTCCAGTGTAGACCCAAACACCATGAGATCATCCAAGTGCCTCAGCACCTCAAGCAAGTTTATGACACCAACAATCTTCTCCATGACACATTAAAAAGTAGCCGGTGCTCTGATATGCCATGGGGCAGTCTTTCAAACTGAAAGGATCCAAGTGGACACATAAATACTGTCTTCATTTTATTGGCTTCGCTCATGGGTACCTGATAAAACCTGCTCCTTAGATCCAACACACTAAACCATTTTGCTCCATGCAGACTGGCCGGAGCACCTCAATCCATTGAACAGTATATTTGTCGGGACTGTACCCCTCTTCAGAGCCCGATAATCAACAGACATTTGTACCTTCCCATTCTTCTTCCTCACCACCACTATGGGTGATGCATAAGGACTCCTTAACTCAGTGATAATTCTAGTTTCTTCACTTTCAGCAGGAACATCTTCTGCCTTCAGTGGTGGTAATCGTCGAGACGTCTCTCGCAAAGGAGTGTCCTCTGTCATTTGAATAGTGTGGTGAGTACTCTTGGAGCAACCAACATCGAACTTGGCAGATGAAAAGACACCTTCGAGGTTCAAATCTTCCAAATTGGTCTCTTTTTCCATTCCTCAGCTACTGGGGAGTCACCAAAGTTGAATGGCTCTACTGTTAACTCTCCTGAGCCAGGAAATTGTCTCTCTCTCAGTTTTCTCACAAGAATACTAGACATACTAGACTTTCTTTTATTAATAACTCTCCCAAAATTGAATTTGGAAGAACAGAAGGGATTAGATGTGGCTTTTACATTAAAAGAGGTCGCAGAAGCTCTAGGATCACTTCAGAGTAATAAATCTCCAGGAGAAGATGGTTTTCCGCCTGAATTTTACAGAAAGTTTAAAGATTTATTAATTCCTCCTTTTATGGAGCTAATATACCAAGCGGAAAGAACGCTTAAACTTCCAGAATCTTTTTTGACAGCTATTTTAATAGTACTGCCAAAAAAAGACAGAGATCTTTTAAAGCCAACATCATATAGACCTATTTCTTTATTGAACATGGACTGCAAAATAATAGCAAATATTTTATCTAATAGATTATCTAAATACTTACCAAAGTTAATACACATAGACCAAACAGGATTTATTAAAAATGGACAATTGGCAGATAATGTAACTTGGTTACTTAGCATAATTCATTTGGCACAAAAGAGGGAAGAAATGAGTATGGCAGTTGCTTTGGATGCAGAAAAAGCATTTGATAGATTGGAATAGGATTTTTTATTTAAGGTATTGGAAAAATATGGATTAGGAGTATCTTTTATAAAATGGATTAAAATCATAAATACTAACCCCAAAGCTAAAGTGGTGACAAATGGCCAAATTTCAACATCATTTCAGTTAACAAGGTCAACTAGACAAGGTTGTCCATTATCACCTGCTTTATTTGTGTTGGCGATAGAACCATTAGCTGAATTAATTAGAACTGATTTAGATATTATGGGTTTCAGAGTTAATCAGGAGGTATATTAGATTAACTTATTTGCTGGTGATGTTCTGATTTATCTAACTAATCCATTGCATTTGTTGTGTAAATTATCTTCTAGTTTAGAAGAATATGGGAAAATATCAGGGTATAAAATAAATTGGGATAAGAGTGAAATTCTATCCCTTACTAAAGGAGATTATAGTCAATGTCGATTAATAACTCAATTTAGATGGCCGATAAATGGTATAAAGTATTTAGGTATAATAGTTGATAATTATATAAAGAATTTATATAAATTAAATTATTTGCCATTATTGAAAAAAATTCAAGAGGATGTTGATAAATGGATGATGTTACCAATAACATTAATAGGTAGAGTCAATGCTGTAAAAATGAATATATTCTCTAGATTACAATATTTATTCCAAACACTACCAATACAATTACAGCAGAAGTTTTTTCAAGAGTTAAATAAATGTGTGAGGAAATTCCTTTGGAAAGGTAAGATGTCAAGAATATCTTTGGAAAAATTGACATGGAAATTTGACCTAGGAGGGTTATAATTACCTAATTTTAAGAATTATTATAAAGCAAATCAACTTAGATTAATTGCATCTTTTTTTGATGATAAACCGGCATGGATTAGAATAGAATTAGATAAAATAGGAGAAAATATACCAGAAGATTTTATATATAAATGGGAATCTAAATGGATACGGGAAAAGAAAGAATCTCCTATACTAAAACATTTGATTGATTTATGGAATAAGATAAATGTTGATGATGAGATAAATAAATCTTTATTAGCAAAGAGACCTTTAATTCAAAATAAACTTATCCCTTTTACAATGGATAATCAACTTTTATATAACTGGCTTCACAAAGGGATTAGATATATAGGAGACTGTTTTGAAGGAGGTATATTAATGTCATTTGACCAATTAAAGAATAAATATAAAATATCAAATAACACTCTTTTCTGTTATTTCCAATTATGGGCTTATTTAAGAGATAAAATGGGTCGAACAATGTTATTGCCGAAACCTAATGAAATCGAAACTTTAATTCATAAAGGAAAAATTTAGAAAATTATTTCTGGTATGTATAATTTGATTCAAAAACAGGCAATTAAACAAGGAATTCATAAGTCAAGACAAAAATGGGAAACTGATTTGAATATTAAAATTGATGAAACAAGTTAGTCAAGATTATGTCTTGACAGTATGACGAATACAATAAATGTTCGACTAAGATTAGTACAATATAACCTTTTACATCAAATATATATTACACCACAAAAAATAAATAGATTAAACTCAAATTTATCTGATCAATGTAATCAAGAAATTGGTACTTTTTTACACTCTACTTGGTCTTGTTTTAAAATTCAACCTTTTTGGACAAATTTAAGAGTTTTACTGGAACAAATTATTGGAATACAATTTCCATGTAATCCAATATTATTTTTACTAAGCGATATTGAAGGGATAAAATTGAAATCCAAATTGAATAAATATCAGAAAGAGTTCATAAAAATTGCATTGACAGTAGCCAAAAAGGCTATTGCAGTTACTTGGAAATCAGATTCATACTTAAGTATAGATCATTGGAAGAATGAAACTGCATTCCACTTGAAAAAATTACTTATAATTTAAGAGATAAATATGAAATATTTCTGAAAATTTGGTGCCCTTATTTACAAAAATAGGATTAAATATATAGGTGCTCCGAAGATAAAATTATTGGTTATCTGGGGAAAGAAATAAATATACATATTAAAGCTACTATGAACTCTATGGAGCATGTGGGGATCTTCCAGTATCCAGGCATTCTTTCTTTCTTTCTTTTTTTCTTTCTTTTTTCTTCGTTTTTTTTTCTATAGGGATATGTTAGGGGGGAGGGTTTAAGGGGAGGGGGGAAGGGTTGATAGTTTTTTTCTTTCTGTAACCTATTTGAAAATTCAATAATTTTTTTTTAAAAAAATGAAAGAATACTAGACATTATAGTCACTGGGAAAAGATGTGCCATTGGCATTCCACTTCTGAGGGTGACCTCTCTCTCCTGACTATCACTATCACCAAAGATTTCTGCAGTTCAGGCCTCACCAGCACTCCAGCAGGTAAGCAAGGCTCTTCGTCAAGATCCTCCATTGCATTCACCAGGAGGACCTCAGCATTGGGCATTCCAGGGAATTTGGGGTTTCCAGTCACTCCAGCTGTCTGTCCAGGATGTAAAACGACATCCTGGGTGTACCACACAGTTCCTCATTTCTGCTCATCATCCTGCTTAGGAGGAATTTATACCTTCTCAAAATTAGATCTGAAACACTGTGTGAATGGACAAGGTTTTTAGAAAATTCTCTCCAATTCTCTCTTTGCATACTCCCAACTCACAGTGGGAGTATTTGTTCCCTCGATAATGGAAGCTTCACCACTTTCAATTGGATCCAGACAGACCAACACTGGTCTATCAAGGGTCTCAGCTACTCCAACGTCTGCTTCCGAAAATTCCGACTTCAATGACAACTAACCATCATACTGGTAGTTGTACCAGTGGGGCAGGTAGTGTTGAGGAAACAGGTAGGGTGCAGAACAATTTATACAGATTAGGAGAATGGGCAAGAAAGTGGCAAATGAAATACAAGTTGGAAAATGCATGATCATAAACTTTGGTAGTAGAAATAAATGCGAGGACTATTTTCTAAACGGGGAGAAAATCTAAAAATCTGTGATGCAGATCCTTGTGTAGAACACCCTAAAGGTTAACTTGCAGGTTGAGTCGATGGTAAGGAAGGCAAATGCAATGTTAGCATTCATTTCAAGAGGTCTAGAATATAAGAGCAAGGATGTGATACTGAGGCTTTATAAGGCACCGGTGAGGTCTCAGCTTGAGTGTTGTGAACAGTTTTGGGCCCCTTATTTTAGAAGAGATGTGCTGGCATTGGAGAGGGTCCAGAGGAGCTCACAAGGATGATTCCAGGAATGAAAAGGTTGTCATAATGAGGGACATTTGATAGCTCAGGGTCTGTACTTGCTGAATTCAGAAGGATGAGGGGAGATCTCATTGAAACCTTTCGAATGTTGAAAGACCTAGACAGAGTAGATGTAGAAAGGATGTTTCCCATGGTGGGAGAGTTTAGGACAAGAGGGCACTGCCTCAGGATAGAGGGGCACCCTTTCAAAACAGAGATGCTGAGAAATTTCTTCAGCAAAAAGGTGGTAAATTTGTGGAATTGGTTGCCACGTTCAGCTGTGGAGGCCAGGTCATTGGGTGTATTTATTGATTGTTTGTGACATTAAAGGTTACAGGGAGAACCTGTAACAGGATTACAGGGACCTGGGGTTGAGGATGAGAAAAAAAAGGATCAGCCTTGATTGAATGGTGGAGCAGACTCGATGGGCCAGATGGCCTAATTCTGCTCCTATGTCTTACGGTCTTGTTATGGTATCAAGCTCCAAATTTCTAGGGCACTGAGTGGCATCAATGCTAAATGCATCAAATACCAGTTATAAAACAATCTGTAGAGTAGAGTAACCTGAGAACCTGTGTCAAGTATGCCTCTGGCTAAGTACCCTCAGTCAATAGACAATAGACAATAGGTGCAGAAGTAGACCATTCGGCCTTTCGCGCCTGCACCGCCATTTTGAGATCATGGCTGATCATCTACTATCAATACCCGGTTCCTGCCTTGTCCCCATATCCCTTGATTTCCCTATCCATAAGATACCTATCTAGCTCCTTCTTGAAAGCATCTTGAAAGTATCCATATGGATACACCCAAACGGTCCCAAAAAGCCTTCAGAAATAGGGTTTTGCACTTTAGTGTTTCCCATGTTCTTTCCGAGAAGCCAAGCTGTTCCCTTACTGACTCCCTCCAAAGTTTTCTGATTTCCTTCTTTGTTCAAATAACTGTTGGGTTAGTTCCTGAAGGTTTTACTGTCCTTCACACTCCTGATCGAAACGTCCAGCCTTACCACAGTTGTAACTGAAGATACCGGTCCCTTCCCTTGTCAAAAGACCTCTGTTAGCAGCAAGCAGCACTCTGCTTAGTATGTCCTACCGGTGGGTCCGGTGTCCTGTCAGACTTGTCACGCTTGGTGGCAGCAGTGGCCGACACCAACTGAGATACCTCGTCTTGCAGGTCTTTCACTGTATCCTGCAAAATCTCTGCATCTGTGACGTCAGGGGTTGCTTTATCAAGAGCCTACTACAGAGGACTTTGCCCTACTGGTGTAGGCCTCCCATGCCTCTCCTCTCACTTTTCTGATCAGTTCAATAAACAAGGGAGGGGGCATGTCTTTTGAATCATTCAAAGGTTTAGGGCAATCACGTTGGTGCCCTTCACCACTTGCCCCAACCTTAACCAATTTATCTCAGCCAGTTGAGTGGCCCCTGTACGCCACAAGCAATTCAGCAGACTCCCTAGCCTTAAAATGTAGGCAGAGAGTGTCTCCCCTTTCTACTGGAATGTGTGCCTCAACCTCAGCATGAGCTCAGCTGGGCTGTCTCTCGAGCCAAAGAAGTTTGCATGTTTGCATGTAGTTCATGAACGTGACCAACGGGTTCCCTGCCTTCACCTCAGCTTTTAGACTTTTTCACATCATCTGAGCACTGCCATTCATCTCGTTACTGAGATGTCTGCTCAGCCCAAGTTTTGTATTCTGACTTCACTCTCAACTACATTCTCCACTTCTCTCAAAATATGGATGCACATGGCCCCACCTCTCCACGTCCTCCCAACGTAACTGTCTGTGCAACTGCAGTTATGTCATTGCTAGTCTGTGCAATGACATCCTTATCATCTGATTGATTAAAATACTGATCAACCAGCGTAACTTTACCCAATACTTTTACAGTACTCAGCACTCTGAGTAACAGTTCATCAGGACTTCAAATACCATTATGTGTGGATAACCACTTCGAATCGCACCAAGTGTTAATCGGTGAGGCATCCATAATAAAACACCTGAGTCACTTTCTCCAACACTAGTTTAACTGGTAGCTTAAACACATAAACCACTTAATCAATCCTAAAACAGTATTCACAAAGCATCAGAAAACCTGGACCAAGCCCCCCAAAAGGTGTAACCCTCTCATTGGGGCTAGTATACAAACTCGGCTCAGTAGCTAACTATGCTAACAGCCACGTAATTCAGTGGAGAGAAGGCCACCTTTCATAAACAAGATATGTCTAGTGTTGGTATGATTTGGGATTCAACCAATAGGAACATTGGGAATTCTGATTACAGAAACCTCTGAGTGAATTCTGTGTAAATACTGTGTTATGGATTCAGGCAACAATAAATATAATGAGTTAGGCAAGGGTTTTTATAACAAATAACACGTTTATTAAACACTGAAAACAAACCCCCCAAAAGTAAACAAATCACTAACGTAACCGGAAATCAGTTGCTGTGCGGCAGCTTAAACAGTTCTTAAAGCGATGAAGCTTAAACAGTTCTTAAAGTGATGTTGCAAAAACAGTTCTTCAAAGTAGTATTGCCAAAAGTTCAAAATGCTCACAGTCCATTTAAGAGAGAGACTTTTTAAGACGATTTAAATTCTCTTTCACGTCGTATTGCTTTGGTTCCCAAATCGAACTTTTTCCCACGAAGAATTTACGAAATGAAACGGCTTAAAGGCACTGACCTTTCCTTTACAGAACCTTTCTCAATCCTTTCTGCTATTTCACAGAGGTTAACATGAGAACAGTCAACAAATTCCTTCCGAATAAGGATCAAACAAGGTCGAACCCGTTCCACCGTCGAAATCGATTCTCCTCGATCTTCTATCTCCCGAATTCCAATCTTCACTCTCCACTGATTCTTAACTAGCAGCATTGTAAAGAAACTGCTGGAAATGACCTTTTAAACTTTAGGCATTAGATAAAACTTCATCTTTCAACTAAACTGCGTCATCACATTAAATCACGCAGTGGCATGAAGTCAACATGGCAAATCCAGCCACGAACTGCCCCTCCTCACAGGGAGGGGTCCTCCTTTTATACCCTGTAAAAAAAAAACCTGTCACATGACCTCTACTGGCGGGAAAATGACGTCACTCCACCATCACAGGACCATCACCTCAAGTCCAGTACAGTTTCAACCCCAGTCACATGACAAGTACCACTGTCACGTGTCACGAGTACGTAACAACTGCCCATACACAACAACTTATTGGCACAAAATAACATATCGTACACTGTATAAAATGATAAAGAATGTATATTTACCAATTTCAGCTGTATTGAACAGTTAATAGGAAAAATAAATGAAAAATAATAAAAGGGCCCATCACAGTTAAACCAGTCTGCATGTACACAAAAACATACCGCATCTGTAATGGTCGGTTATACCATTTACTCATAGCACTGAATTCTTATCACCAATCGCAGGTAGAACTTCCCTGCTTAACTCCATCATGTCGTGAAGCACTGCTTGTACTAGAGTCTCCAACTTGGATCAAATCCTCCAGGTCTCCTCTCGGACCCTCTCCTCTCTGCATCTCCTGCCAAGAGACGATGAACCCGGAACTGTCCATCATAGATTACTCTCTGCCGAGCTCTCTGTGGAAACTTCTCCCGAACCCACCAACCTGTTTGGCTGACACAGCATTCCTAAGTAGAATAAGGTGGCTCCTATCTTTAGCCGAAGCCAAAACCAAGACATTTTTCCAGCAGGACAAACTGCTTTCACAGAAAAATATTAAAATAACATATCTCACAGTATAGCAGTAGAAATCTTGATCGAGGCATTACAAGGAGAAAGGACTAAGAAATGGCAGATGGAATACAGTGTCTAGAAAGGTCATGCACTTTGGTAGAAGAAATGAAAGGGTTGACTATTTTCTAAATAGAGAGAAAATACAAAAAAAAACTGAGGTGCAAAGGGACTTGGGAGTCCTTGTGCAGGATTCCCTAAAGGATAATTTGTCAGTTGAGTCTGTGGTGAGGAAAGTAATTGCAATGTTGGCATTCATTTCAAGCAAACTAGAATATAAAAGCAAGAATGTAATGTTGAGACTTTATAAAGCACAGGCGAGGCATCACTTGCAGTATTGTAAGAAGTTTTGGGTCCCTGTTCTTTGAAAGGATGTGATGAAACTGGAGAAGGGTCA
Organism: Hypanus sabinus; assembly: GCF_030144855.1. NCBI lineage: Eukaryota > Metazoa > Chordata > Chondrichthyes > Myliobatiformes > Dasyatidae > Hypanus > Hypanus sabinus. Next base: position 35,064,381 of record NC_082715.1, on the reverse strand, counting down.
AAGAAGGTTCAGGAAAATGAATCCAGGATCAAATGCCTTGTCATATGAAGAGTGTTTGATGGCTCTGGGCCTGTATTCACTAGAATTCAGAAGAATAAGGAGTGACCTCATTGAAATGTATTGAATGGTGAAAGGCCTAGGTAGAGTGGATGTGGAGAGGATGTTTCCTTTGCTGGGAGAGCCTCAGACCAGAGGACACAGCCTCAGAATAGAGGGGTGACCTTTTACAGAGGAGATGAGAGGAATTTCTTTAGCTAGAGAGTGGTGAATCTGTGGAATCCAAGTCTTCATGTATATTTAAGACAGAGGATGTCCCTGGATGTAAATTTACAGCACCCTCTGGAAGGAAGAGACACTTTGTAGGCTTGTTTGCTGAAATCTGACCAAGAAGGTCTACAAAGTCTGAGTATGAGTGGGTACTGAAAGAGTGCCCAGGGAGTTCTTCCCCTTCAGGACTTGTGCAGTTTGCTTAGTTCTCTATCATAAACTTTATTGAGATTTGAGGATTTGAGGGGGTTCATTTGAGATGCTCAGTTGTCTACTTTTTGTTATTAAAGTTGCTAATTCAATAACAGACAACAAGATTTATAACAGAAAATGTTATCAGGGAAAAACCTACAAAAATGAATGAAATTTGAACAAGCAAAATGATGTAATTCTTCCCCATTCAGCAACAGATAGCTCTCTCACAGCCATTACTTGGACTTATTGAAGATGTTCTTTTACTCTTAAATTGGAAGGCCGAAACAACTCTTGGCTCTATCCTTCCTTCTCAGATTATGAAGGAAAGAAGCTAATCCTCACGGCCCTCAACATCCTGGTGTAATCCTGTGTTTTGTTGTGCAGAAGTGAAACTGCACCTACTTCACAACATGGCTTTGTTTGGCAAAAACATCTAACTGGATTCCTTGCAAAGAAAATTATGCCAAAATTATGGTGGTTAGCTCCCAGAGCATTTCTTGACAGGATCTCACCCAATATTGTGCACCTTCAAACAATGTGCAGGATTCATAAAAGAGCATCACCCTCCATTGAACACGTGCACAGGATGGCAGCCACACAGCAGCAACACACTGTGGCTGTCTTGTAGAATACAGAGACTAAAGGAAAGGGAGAGCCAGCTCATCTCTCAACACAATAGATTTATCCATACAAATCTGAGTCAATAACACACCAGCAGGAAGGCCCTGTGTGCCAAGGGACCTGAAGACTGACTGTAAACACCTGGTAAGACATGGTTATAAGAGTCTCTGCTAGGAGTAGGAATTTTCATGCAATGGTGCAATGTTGAGAGAAATTTCAATATCTCATAAAATGATCTGCTCACTTTTGAGCACACCGATTAGTGTAAGGAGGTCTGAGTTCTTTTAGCAAGGTGCTATTCATTGGGATATAGAAATGATGCTTCAAGTCGTCAAACTTGAAGGGTCGTTTCTACGGTATATATGGAAGCATGGCAGGGTAGTGGTGAATGCACTGCTGTTCCTGCACCAGTGACCTGGGTTAAATTGCATGGCTGTCACCAAGGAGTCTGCATATTCTGCCTATATTCTGACTATGAGGGTTTCCTCTACATGCACCAGTTTCCTCCCACTCTCCAAAGACGTATGTGTTAGTAAGTTAATTAGTCCCATGGTGTAAATGAACACCACAGTCTCATTAGGACAGAACAGAAGAGCCTGTTAGCATGCTAAAAAATAACCAGCTAGGTCTTATTCATATTTTATTCTGTGCAGATGGACTTATATAGCAGGATTTGGGGATGCATACTCAAGGCATTTTTATATCGTTATTGTGCAATGTTGGTCATAATGCTAAATGTATGACTGCCACCACCACCATCCCTGTTCTTGATACCTGAGTTAGAGAAGTATTATGCCTGCGTCTACCTCATTAGTCCCTGTGAAATTAATAATGAGATCACTTACAGTTTTTCTAAATTCAAGATACTACAGGTCCACTCTGGGTTAATTACTTCACCTGTAATTAATTTTCTAGTCTAAGAGTCAAAGAGAATGACTGTTGCGCTCTCTTAATCACAAGTATATCCTTGTCCAGACCTTTACACAATATTCTGGCTTATAATGCAGTGACATGTTTTTAATCCTATATTGAAATCTTCTTCTTGCTGACCAACATATTAAATTCATTTCACCTTGGTCCCTCTGAACACCGATGACTCAATCTCCCAATATATTAAAAACATTGACTTACTGTTTTCTCTACTTAAAAAAGTTCAAAGAAGTTCAAAAGTAAACTTATCAAAGTACAGATATATCACCATAGATGACTCTGAGTTTCATTTTCTTGTGGGCATATAAGACTGCACCTACTTGTGTGTTCAGCCAGTGTGCAAAATGGTGCAGATACAAAAAGAAATAATGATAATAATAATAATAAATAAGCAAAAAAAATTGAGAACATGAGATGAAGAGTCCTCGAAAGTGAATCCATCGGTTGTGGGAACAGTTCAGTGATGGGTGAGTGAAGTTGAATGAAATTATCCCCTTTGGTTCAAGAGCCTGATGGTTGAGGGGTAATGACTGTTCCTGAACCTGGTGGTGTGAGTCCTTAGACTCCTATATCTTTGTCCTGATGACAGTAGTGAGAAGAGAGCATGACCTAGGTGGTGGGGTTTTCTGAAGATGGATGCTGCCTTCCTGCAACAATGCACCATGTAGATGCGCTCAATGGTGGAGAAGTCTTTACCCATGATAGACTGGGCCATATCCACTACTTTTTGTAGGACTTTCCGTTAAGGAGCTTTTGTATTTCTATACAAGGCTGTGATGCAGCCAGTAATATATTCCACTTTCTTAGGAAGCAGAGGCGCCGTTGTAATTTTCTTTGTAATTACACTTACATGCTGGGCCCAGGACAGGTCCTCTGAAATAATAACACCGAGGAATTTAAAGCTGCTGACCCTCCGATGAGGACTGGCTCACCGACCTCTGGTTTTCTCCTCCTGAAGCCCGTGGGTCTTGCTGACATTGAGTAAGAGATTGTGGTTATGGCACCACACAGTCAGATTTTCAATCTCCCTTCTATACCTCCCTTCCTTATGTGGACAACCTCACTTTTTCTCTACATTATATTCCATCTACTCACCCAGCCTATTTTTATAATCTTAAAGGCTCATTGCACCCTTCTGACATGTTGAACTGTCACCCAATTTAATATTAACAGCAAAATCGGTTAAACAAACTTGTTTTTCTCCAATCAAGTGATTGATATAGATTACAATTGACTAGGATCTGGGAAATAGCAGCTCACTAGTCACAGATTCTCAATCCCAAAATGGATGTTTTATTCTTACTCTTGATTTTCTGTCAGTTAATCAATCCTCAATCTATACTAGTATATTAAACCCAAGCTCATATGCTTAACTTCTGTTTGGTACTTTTTGTGCAGTACTTTATCAAAGGCACAATCACTGATTCCCCCTTAAATTGTTCACTTAATTGAAATTTGAAAAAATTTCAAAAGATAGGTGGCGTTGTGGATAATGAAGAAGGTTTTCAAAGCTTGCAGAGAGATTTAGGCCAGTTAGAAGAGTGGGCTAAAAGATGGCAGATGGAGTTTAATGCTGATTAGTGTGAGGTGCTACATTTTGGTAGGACTAATCAAAATAGGACATACATGGCAAATAGTAGGGCATTGAAGAATGCAGTAGAACAGAGTGATCTAGGAATAATGTTGCATAGTTCCCTGAAGGTGGAATCTTATGTGGATAGGGTGGTGAAGAAAGCTTTTGGTATGCTGGCCTTTATAAATCAGAGCATTGAGTATAGGAGTTGGGATGTAATGTTAAAATTGTGCAAGGCATTGGTGAGGCCAAATTTGGAGTATAGTACAGTTCTGGTCACTGAATTATAGGAAAGATGTCAACAAAATAGAGACAGTACAAAGGAGATTTACTAGAGTGTTACCTGGGTTTCAGCACCTAAGTTACAGAGAAAGGTTGAACAAGTTAGGTCTTTATTCTTTCGAGCGTAGAAGGTTGAGGGGGGACTTGAGTGAGGTATTTAAAATTATGAAGGGGATAGATAGAGTTGATGTGGATAGGCTTTTTCCATTGAGAGTAGGGGAGATTCAAACAATTGGACATGAGTTGAGAGTTAAGGGGCAAAAGTTTAGGGGTAACACGAGGGGGAGCTTCTTTACTCAGAGAGTGGTAGCTGTGTGGAACGAGCCAGTAGAAGTGGTAGAGGCAGGTTTGATTTTGTCATTTAAAAAAAAATTGGATAGGTATATGGACAGGAAAGGAATGGAGGGTTATGGGCTGAGTGCCGGTCGGTGGGATTAGGTGAAGTAAGCGTTCGGTATGGACTAGAAGGGCCGAGATGGCCTGTTTCCATGCTGTAATTGTTATATGGTTATATGGTTATGGTTAAAAAAGAAATCCAATGATTTGTCACAAATAAGAGAAAATCTGCAGATGCTGGAAATCCAAGCAACACACACAAAATGCTGGAGGAACTCAGCAGGCCAGACAGCGTCTGTGGAAAAGAGTAACTATATTTTCTCTTTCACAAATCCCATTTCCTTGAATAACAGGCCTACTCCCTGAAGCACTGTAGGATAGTGATTGACAAATGTTGCAAATGTCACTAATGGTTGCATTAAATTATATAATTATCTAGAAGTACAATGCAGTGATCATTAAGATAAAATCTCATCACTAGTTGGATTTTCAATACTAGCCTCACTCATAAAGCACATTCAGCCAAATCAGATATCTTCAGGACCAGCAGAACTGATGTGCTGGTGCTGGGCAGAGGGAGGGGTGATTTCTAATATTTCAGCAAACTGAGGGTGTAAGAACGCTAGTAATGCATGTAAAGACACCATTTTATCGGAGGTCTTTTTAAAGCAGCAACTGCATTAATTTAATGACAGATTATTCTGAGTAATGCCAGCATCTAACTTCTCTGACTTTTAAAAATTTTTAATGACATTTTAAAATTTTGTTTTCAGATGTGTTTACAGCTTTAGAATCATTTATTATCACTAACATATACCATGAAATTTGTTTGTTTCATGGTAACAGTACGGTGCAAGGCATAAAAATCGCTATAAGTTGCGGTAAAGAAGTAATTGAATACATTCACATAAATAAGTGTGAAAGAGGAAGAGCAAGTGGGTTCATGGACTGTTCAGACATCTGATGGCAGAGGGGAAGAAGTGATTCTTAAAGCATTCTTAAAGTGAGTGTGGATCTTCAGTCTCCTGATGGTAGTGATGAGAAGAGGACATGCCCCAGATGGGGAGACTCCTTAATGATGGAGAAGCCAACTTTTGAAGATGTCCTCAATGATGGGAAGGATTTGGCCCATGATGGACTTGCTGAATTTATAACCCTCTGTGGCCTCTGGAGCTGTTGTGTTAGACAATGATGAAACCAGGTAGAAAGCTCTCCACTGTACATCTAATAGAAAATTGCTAATCTTTGGTGACATCTCCTCAAACTCCTAATTAAGTACAGGTGCCTTTTTTACATGTGGGATGTGGGTGAATATGCTATTGTACTCAACAATCCTGCACTGATGTTGCTGAATGGAGTAGCTAAAGACATGGTCAGCATTGGCGCTCACCACTCCTGGGTTCCCAACCAAACAGGTACTTTGTGCATGATTCAATTTCATTTCCACTGTGTGGAACACAGGCAGCACTATGGAGTTATTTTTATCAAAGCCACCAGAGTAGAGAAATGAAGAACAAAAGACCCACTGCAAGACTATGAAGATTGGAAGTGAGGAAGAGAAGTCCATCCCTCAATGCTGTATGTGATTTAACAAGTCCATTGGATCAGGGACCTGGAGTAAAATGGAAGATTCATCTCTCTCTGAAACACACATCACTGGTAGATCACTTCCACATATACCCATGTGGAAGAATATTTAAGAATTATTCTTGACCAGACTATTAATACAGGAGTTACACAACCCAGGACATACTGCAAGCCTTTTACACAGCGATGGTAATAAATAAGCAAAACAATTTGTTGGGATGGACCTAACTATGATTAAGAAAGACCAGGGTCTTGGTAGTAACTAACCAACAAATAAAAATAACCAGGTGATGTTTGGATAATTCTCCTACAATACTAAAACCAATTCCAAAGCAGTGCAAATATGAAGTTGATGATGAAGGTAAGGTTTGGGTATGCCATCCTAAGTAAAAGACAAGAAGCAAATTCTACCTGCCCCCTACATGATGCACTGATTGATGAAGCCCAACAAAAATTCTGACACAATCATGGTGGCAGACAAGCCACTCAAGCAAAATTAGCCATGTTTTATTGGTAGCCTTACATGTTGAGTGATCGTAAGCGATTCATTGCAAATAGTAAAGAATGTCTGGCCTATAATAAAAGAGCAATCACAAGATAACCTGTTATATATATAGGCATCCGTTAGTCTCAAGAGACCATGGATTTGCGCCAGGACAGGGTTGTATGGAGACCAGCAGTTGCCCATGCTGCAGGTCTCCTCCTCCACACCGATATTGTCCAAGGGAAGGGCAAAGTCCGATACAGCTTGGCACTGGTGTCGTTGCAGAGTAATGTGTGGTTAAGTGCCTTGCTCAAAGACACAACACACTACCTTAGCTGAGGCTCAAACTAGCAACCTTCAGATCTCTAGATCGATGCCTTAACCACTCCATTACAATCCAAAATACACTCCATTACACATCTATAGAAGTTTGTAATAGTTTTAGATGTCATGCTGAATCTTCACAAACTTCTAAAGAAGTAGAGGTGCTGTTGTGCTTTCTTCATAATTGCACTTCTGGTCCAAGGACAGGTCTTCTGAAATAAAAACACCAAGGAATTTAAAGTTGCTGACCCTCTCCAGTTCTGATCCTCCAATGAAGGTAAGTTCATGGACCTTTGGTTTCCTCCTCCTGAAGTCAATAATCAGCTCCTTGGTGTTGCTGGCATTGAGTAAGAATTTGTTGATGTGGTACCACTCATGTCCACCTAAATCCACCACTGATCACTAACACAGGCTAACCATCACCTCCACCCAATACAACTGTCTTCAAGGAATGGAGAGATTTATGGGAATTCAAGAAAAAGGCAAAATGACCTGACAAGACAATTTGGTGATCACATGGAGAGGACGGGGGGGGGGTTCCCAAGAAAATAAATTCCGTGAAAATTATTTTGACCCTAGTTTCTGTCCTAGATGGAACATTCTTATCTCATTACCCAGTTTATCAGTGATAGGACTGTGGTAATCGAGACCAGGAGGGGAAACAAGACAGTAGGTAAACCTAGCTCAATAAATGACATGAAATCTGCCCCAGCAGGATTTATTCCACTAGAATTATTGAAACCCTTGTTTTATACTGGTACATGGTTCTGTAAAGTAATTGCTTCCATTCATGTAAACATTCACTCTGAGCACATTGCAGGTGGAATAAACATAGATATGACCAGCCCAGATATTGAAGGTAAGCTAATAGAGGAATCCCTTGACATGGAAACCTCTACACTTAAAGAAAAGTAGACGTTGTTATGTCATTGGATGCCCCCATTCATGGGATTATGATACTGAAACCGTTAGACTAGAACACTTTGAGTATACCCAATGTTTTTAATGAAGACTTCTCCATTAGACAGATATCTTATCTCACTTCCCCTTTATGGCCGACAAGTATATGAACATACTTACAACAAAGATTTTAAAAGTTTACGTATCTCTGATTATGGCTACTGTTCCACTCCATTGTTAAACATTGAAGTAACATGACAATTTTCTGCATTTCTGGGTCATGTTCTTGATTTGTTCAGTGAAGTCCTTGATTCAGGTTTTTGTATGGGAAGATAAGATGGAAAAATGCACTGAAGCAGAAGTTAAGATAAAACAAAGCATTTTCCACCATGATCAACTGAAACTGATAAATCCAATAAGATTTTTTGAGATTTTAGTCCCATAGACTAGAATATCTACCCAGATTTTCTATTTGCTCTTAATCAAAGAGTAATGAATAGTTGATCCTGTGGTGTGAATAATACCTTACAATGAAAATTAGTTCAGAATTACTGGTGTCCTTACAAATTCAATTATATTTCAATTGCTACAAGCTGAAAAATGGGAAAACAAGCCAATACTAAATTTTACTGTTGGAGACCAATCGATAATATTAAATTTTGGTCTTAAACTGACAACATTACTTCCAATAGACAATGTTACATATATAGACAAGTCTCCAATTACACTGGACAACAATTTTTTCAGAAGTTTTGCTTCCTCAGAATTATTTTTTGTTTATGATAGACTGCTTGAAGCTGAACAAAAATATAATTTCAGACTACTTGTATCATGTAGGAATTTGTAGAAACAAGAAATTAACTTTTCTTGAATATAATGAATTTAATTGCAAAACGGTGCTGACACTTTGCAATAGTTCAGCTAAGCTAAAAATGTTTTGTTGATAATTTTCATTTGCCCTCAGTGTCTTCCTTAAACGTCCAACAATAATCAGCCAACACAGTTGCCCTGATACCATTCCTCCATGACCGCAATGGCCTGGTGAAAACTTTCACCATACTTGTCACTGACAGCACTAAGATTTGCAGGGAAGAATTTGAAATGGGATGCAGAATGAATTTTTAATGGCATGTTTCACTTCATGGTTTCTGCTTACAACATTTTTATTGACTTGAATTATGAATTGAAATAATAAATATCGTCGATTAAAAAAAAGTGCCGGATTGAGAAATTTCATGATGATTTTTGCAATCAGCAGCTCGAAATCTATAAGATACACCCAAAAGTATTCAGGAAGCAAAATCTTCTTTGTCCGGTGTTATTGCTGTATATCCAGTCACATGGTGTTGTCACCAACTGGAAGAGAAAAAATACCTTTTGAACCTAAACAATTTTCATGATTTTTAACAGAAATATATTGGAGTAAAACTGCCTTTAAAGCCATGATTTGACAGTGCACACTCTCATAATTGCACTGATGTGATCCCTTAGCTCACTCAAAAAGTAGAAATTTCTGATGGTAATAATATTAATTTTAATATTAATAATAATAACTTCATTTATACAGCACATTTCATACATTAAGATGCATGCTCAAAGTGTGTTACATAGATTGTAAAGATAAATCAATAGTCATAAAATTATGAAACAAAATTAAAAATCATAAAGACAAACAGTGTAATCAAATATGCTAGATTATTATATTCAATATCAACAGGCATTAGGTATTAAGTAATCCCACAAGTAGGCCAGATTTTAAAAGTAGGTTTTCTAAGTGTTTTGAAAAGTTCTACAGTACTAGTCTGGAGTATCTCAGTCCGTAGAGCACTCCAGATTTTTCGTGCATAAGAGCAAAAGTCCATATCACCAGTTCACCCATGCTTAGCTCTAGGAACACTATGAAAACCAATATTAATGAATTGAAGATTACAATTGGGGATGTAAGGAGATAGATACCCCAAAATATATGAAGAAGCTAAATTATTTAAGGCCTTACATACAATTGAAAGTATTTTAAAATTGATCCTGAAGGACACAGCCAGCCAGTGTAATGATAACAAAACAGGTGAAATATGCACAGATTTTCTCTATTTGATTAAGATTCATGCTGTTGCATTTTAAACAAGCTGCAGCCAGTCTATATTTTTCTTAGGCAGTCCTGAAAAGAGTGCATTACAGTAGCCTAATTGGCTAAAAAGCAACAGCATGTATCATTTTTTTTGTATCTAGAGAGGTTTTAAGAAATTGAACCCTCGCAGTGTTCCTAAAATGAAACAATGCAATCTTAGTAATATGGTTAAAATGTGATTTGAAATTTAGCTCAGCATCAATAATATCACCTAAATTCAACAAAGAATGCTCTAGAAGGACTTGGTATTCATCAACAATGAATAGAAGAAACTTAATCAAATTAAAAAATATTTCTCTATTACGAAGGTAACTGATCCAACATAAATAGATAAGTGAAGCATCTACTTTCACAAGTTTCCCCTAACTGAAACAATAGACAAAAAAACTTTTCACCTGCTGCAAATGACAGGAGAAGGGGAGAAGGTGGGTTACTGGTGCCTTAAATCCAGCTTCTTCATGCAGATGGATCAGCCACGATTGGCAGCTCATCTCGATGAACAAAATTCTGACCTCAAACCTTCGCTCCCTTGTGGCTATACCTACTCATAGGGAAGGCTTCAGGAGTAAACTCAGGAAAAATCTGGAGCTGGATTTCCTAAGGCAGTCTACATTGAGTTCAACACTGACTGGCAACTCCTGTGAAGGTGTTGGTGCCAAACTGCATTGGACTCTGCCATTACTTTGGATTCAGAAGCAGCATGGAGTAGGGGAGCTTCTCACATGGCCACCAGCTTGCACTCCATATCGCACTGCCCAGGCTTACATATCATGTAGACAGCCGGGACACAACATCTGCCGTTGACCCTGACTAACAGAGGGCATTGGTGTGAAATCGTGCAGCCAATGAATATAATTTTCTATAACTAAGATGTGAGATTACTAATCCTTCCATGAAAGGAGACAGCAATACACAATCAGTAACTTGTTTACACGACTCGTTTTCAAAAGATATGAGTCATGTACCACATTGAAATCGATGCCAAAACCCTGTGAAAGACATGAACTATCTCCAGCTCAATGAGAGGCATTGCCAGCTGACCTGATGAACTAATGGCGACAGAGACAGTGATTCAAACTTGCACCAAGAAGTGTCAAGAACTGTTTTGTGGGAAGATTTAAAAAATGGACTAAAATGGACTTATAATATGGAGATTAATGTGTCAAAGTTGTGTGTTTATGGAAAATTATAATGGAGATATTCCTTTGAGATTTGGGAAATATGTGCAGCTGACATTAGAGAGAAAATCACACAGAAAGCCCTACATTGGGAAGTACTTGCTGAGTTCTCTGAGCATTGGAGTGAAGAGAGCCTTTTTAGCACTGATAAACTACTGAAACAATTGGAGGTGTGATATTCTTTTCCCAAGAGGAGTCTTCATCTCGAAGCTGATGTCTGTAGGAAGAAGCTGGGTTAGAAACCTTCACTTAGCAAGGGGAGTGTGTGATGGATACTCACTTCCTAGGCCAGTGGCCTCTTTCTTTTAGTTGTGTGCTGAGCCTGTTTTCTAGACACAGCAGCTGCTACATGTAAGATCACAAAGAGTTGTCAGAAATCTTCCAATTAATATTTCTTTGTTTAGCTTCAGGCTGTAAATGGGAGCCAGTCATCAGTTCCTAAAATGTAAGTGGCAAGCAGTAATCAGTTTGAGGCACAGAATATAAAAACACAAAATGAAAAAAGCATAGCTGGGCGGTAGAGTAGCGGCATCTGCACAGGACTCCAAGGCGAGTGGTCCCAGGTTCAAATCCAGCTGGCTCCCTGCACGCTTTCCATCCAAGCTGGGTTGAGCATCGAGCTGGCAACTCGGCCTTGTAAAAAACAGACAAAAAAACGCTAAAGAAATGACAAGGTTGCCGCCCGATGCACCACAAGATGCAGAAAGGAACCACCACATTTCAGTGCAATTCAGCTCAGTGTTCGTCATCTGCAGGCTCTTTTGGTTAATCAATTCAAAACTCGCCCAGAAAAGCGAGTTAACTAGAACTTGAACTGGAACACATCATAAAATCTACAATCTGCATTGAGTGGACCTTGCACCAGCACCACCTGCTAACAGCGTTGAGGGAGAGAGAGATAATTCGAATGCAGGTTCCTTCCCTCGGGAACAGCGAGCGAGAGACTGCCACATGCAGACACCTCCTCCAGCAGCAGCGAGCAAGAGGCTGGTAGACACCACTGAACATTCACTCGCCTCCACACCCTGCTCAAGGATTTCAATCTTCCCTGGTCCTTTAAAGGTTCAAAGGTTCATTTATCCTCAAAGTATACAACTCTGAGATTCTTCTCCTCCGGATAGCCACGAAACAAAGAAAACCTTAGAAGTCAGTTCGAAGAGAGACAGCAAATCCACCCTCCCCCAACACACAAATAAAGAACGGCAACACGACCATCAATGCCTCCCCCCAAACCCACCTCCCCTCACATGAAATGCAGCATGAACATTGGCCCACAACTTCCCCTCCCCTTGCACAAAACACAATTGCACCCTGCATCTCCTCAGTTCACACAAAAAAGCAAAAATACAACAAGAACATTAACACCAAGACCCCTTCCCTCCATACAAAATGCAACAGGTACATTGGCTCCAAAAATCCCCCACCCCCTGCACAAAAAAATGAGAAAGAACGGGTGAAAACATACAATATGAAAAACATAACACCGAAAAAGTCTATAGTCCATATTCATAAACGCAGAATACCAGAACATCGGTAACATCCTGCAACATCAACAAAACAGAGAGATTATGCAGAGGCCTACCCTCTAGGCATAGCAATAGGCCAGACAGGCTCCTTTCTGGTGGAAGAGTGGCGATAGGTATCACAGACTCCTTCTCCTTCTCCTCCATCAGCAAACAGAAGGCAGCTTGTCGATGCTCGCCTACCACATTCATCTCGATGATTCAGTCTTCCTTGTTGCTTTAAGCAGCAAAGACTGGAAGCTTTGATATATGAAATGGAGTGGAACATCAGCTTGCATCCCGTCTCGTCGTTCCCTCGCCCTGAGGCTCATGCTTGCTGCTTCCCAGAATCTTCCCAGAGACAGCAAAGCACTGAGTCTCCCAATCGATCTCCAAACTGTAAGTCGCAGGGTCTAACAGTTCCAGAGACACATTTAAGAGAAAAAAACCAATGTAAGAGAAATTAAATAATAGTTAATAAATAGTTTAATTGGGGAGATCCGCAAGGCATGGAGTTGCCCAACTCCAGGCTTCTTGGCCTCCACTCCGCACGCTTTGTTCACTGTCTTGTGGTGCCCTCTCGGAGACAGTAAAACACCAAATTGCCTGATCAGCCCATAATCACACTGCCAGAATACAGTCTCCAACAGTAGCAGAACCACATCTGAAATAAAATGATGGAAAAGAAGTGAAGGGAATTGCTTCATGTCCTTCCTTGAGGATGTCGCCTTCAGTAGCGCTGTTTGCTGGCATCATCTTCTTCTGGACTCTTTATCTGACCATATACCATCATACTTACCATACTTACTCAGATAAGTGGCTTACTCACTTAAAATGATCTATTCATAAATGGGGAAAAAAAGACATTGGCATGAAATAAGGCTTCTGAAATTACAAAAAAACTCCCAGATGTACAGCAGTTTGAATACTGCAGATGACGCTGAGGTAATCAGAGAGCAGGTTATTTTGGGAGCAGCAAGAAGAGTCAATGGGTATATTAATGGGCTTGCTAATTGCACTGTATTGCTTACAATTGGAGAATGTATCATAAGCATGTTAACCCTGATATTCCAGGCCTTGATCCATAAAATTTGTGACCACAGCCTTAAAAATGACAATTAAGTAAGTGCATGCAGATTGACAAAGGGTTGCACACCGTCAATACTAGCTTGATTATGCTACTTGATATCCTGGAGTTTTAGTCTTTGAGTAGCCCATTGATCTGCAGTGAAGTACTCTGCAGCTCTTCACTGTAAGGGAACCACAGGAGAGACAAAGGAGAGACAAAAGGAGAGGTGAAAGTTAACATTGAAAGCACTTCCCTTTGTCAACTGTTCCTGTTCCCTCCCTTTCAGTAAACAGCACATTGCTTTGTGTTCGATGACAAAGAAGCTCTCTTGAAGATTTTGGCAGAGAATTTCAACCAAGAATATATGAGAGAAAGAAGGTGAGTAATGATTTCTGGCATACAAATATTCTGCTCAGTATTGTAATGTTCCATAAAATATATTTATTAACTGCATTTCCTGGTCTCCTGTACTGGTAAGGAATGCCCGCCATTCTATGCCAAGACCACTTTCGGTAAATCAAATCACCTGGCTGTCCTTCTCCTACCTGCATACAGGCAGAGGCTAAAGAGAAAATAAGTTAGGTTAGGACAACAAAGGTGTGGCTGCTGGAGACAGAGAAGCGACTGTGAGATTGCTTCAAGTCAGTGAACAGAGCTGTGTTTAAAGACACATCTGTGGATCTGAATGGTTGTCATGGACTTCATTAAAACAGCTGTAGACAACTGTGTTCCCCACAAAATCGTTCAGCGTCTTCTCCAACCAGAAGAAGTGGACAAACCATGAGATCTGCAGTCTGCTGTCTGCTGAGGACCAGGTCAGAGTCATTCAAGTCTGGTGACCAAGAACGTTACAAGTGGTCTAGGTACGATCTCCAAAAAGCCATCCCATGGGCAAAGAGGCAATTCTGGCTTAACTTGACACTCATAACCGTGAGGCTAAGCACAGCTCCAATGCCACATTCAAATTTGCTGACGACACCACTGTTGTAGGCAGAATCAAAGGTGGTGAAGAAACAGCATTTAGGAGGGAGATTGAAAATCTGGCTGAGTGATGCCATAACAATAACCTTTTACTCAACGTCAGCAAGACCAAGGAGCTAATTATTGCCATCAGAAAAAAGAAACCAGAGCTCCAAGAACTCAAAGCTTTGACAAACATCTGTAGATATGTGGTGGAGGGTGTATTGACTGGCTGCATCACAGCCTGGTTTGGAAACACCAATCCCCTTGAATAGAAAATCATACGAAGAGAAACAGATATGGCTCAGACCTTCACGGGTAAAGCCCTCCCCACCATTGAGCACATCTACACAGAGCGTTGTCTGAGGAAAGCAGTATCCATCATCACGGTCCCCCACCATCCAGATCATGTTCACTTCTCGTTCCTGCCATCAGGAAGAAGGATTCACTCCACCGTGTTCAGGAACAGTCACTATCCCTCAACCATCAGGCTCTTGAACCAATGGGGATAACTCCACTCAACTTCAGTTGCCTCATCATTGAAATGTTCCCACAAGCCCTTTGAAGGACTCTTCATCTCATTCTCTCAGGATTTATTGCTTATTTATTTAGTATCATTATTTCTTTCTTTCTGTACTTGTACAATTTATCTTCTGCACACTGGTTGAACGCCCAAGTTGGTGCGATCTTTCACTGATTCTGTTATAGTTATTATTCTACAGATTTATTGATTATGTCCAAAAGAAAATGAATCTCAGGGCTGCATATAGTGGCATATATGTACTTTGATAATAAATTTATTTTGAACCTTTGAATCTTGGTAAGTAGCTTATTAGCACGTGGAATGCTGAAACGGCAAGAGGGTGGGTTACAATTCCGAAGGATGGACTGATGGAATCTTACAACAACGATGGATCCGGTTTATCTTGGTCAGCAATATGCACTGCTTCTCCTGGATCAACTTTCTCTTTCATTTCTTTATCAATGCCTGAGGAGGTCTTATTCCTCGTGATGAGTCTTATTCCTCCACTATATCCACTTCTACCTCCTGCACAATATTGTGTATTTTGCAGCACTCCATGGTGCTTCGAAAACCAGTCTGATGTGTACTAAAAGCTCATTTCCAGCATTCCCATGCCTTGTCGACATAGGTTCAATGATGTGATCTTTTTTATTGTTTTGACCCACAAGGAACCACTGGGCTCTTCCTGGCGAGAGGCTGGATCCCAGCCTTCTCTTCAGCAGAGGAGCAGATTCTTCACACAGAAGGTATGAAGATATGAAACGAGCTGCCAATTGAGATGGCAGAACAGATACATTTACGACGTTCAAAAGCCAATTGGATAGGTACTGGGATATGAAAGGAGCAGAAGGTTGTGGGCAGGGAATTGAGATTAGGGGGGATAGATAGATATCATGGTTGGCTTACATTAGTTAGGCCAAAGCGTCCATTTCCCTGCTTCACAGCTTATAACTTAATAATAGACTCTGTTTTCATTATTCTGGTGGGAGAATTCCAAAAGACATACAGATGATTTAGTAGGTTAATTGACCACATGCGTGTAAGGGGTTCAAAAGGGCCTACTGCACTGTCTCTCGAAGTAAATGAGATCATAGAGAGCTAGCCATAGGATACTCTGGACTCTTCATGGAGTCTTAGAGAGCAAGATCAACTTCCATGGATCTCCCAGACCTTAGTTCACTTGGCACAGTTACAGGAAGCCCATTGCGAAGAATGTGAGAAATCAGCTGCCTGTAGAAAGGTAAATAAAGCATTTAAATTGATTTATTTAAGATTTACAGATAGCATGAGTCAATGGAGTGCTCATGCTTTGCAGTTGTTGTCAGAAACCATCTTGGGTCAGTTCTGTGCTGAATGATCACCTTGTTGAGAATGCACCAGTTAAAGAGGACTGGATGTAATGCAGAACTAGTTATATAGAACCAACAATAAACAGAGTCAAACAACCAAATACATAACAATTCCAAAGTCTCAAGATTTAAGGAGATGTGTTTTGGAGAGAAACAGAAAAAAGGCTAACAAAACTAACAAACCTTTTTTGCATTCAAACTCTAACCATCAATCCACGCTACCCACCTCTCCCAGAATCCTCAAGGAAGTGTGTACGTGTATGGTATGTGTCTCCTCTGAGCAATCCAATATTAAACCAGGTGATACATTGGTATTGCTTGATGATCTATAGACATCCACGATACCATTCTTCATCTTATCGTAAAGATACGTGATGTGCATTGCATGATTTACTTGGCTCTGTTCACAACTGCTTTACATGGATTGAAAATGTAAGTGATTGCACATTCATCACTCTTAAATTATTTTCCATGTCCAGCTTTACTGTTCGTCAAATCATCTTGTGCATAATGTTGCTTTCTGACCCCACACATATTCAAATTTAATAAAATACTTACACTGTATTGAAATACATTTGTCATTCCCGTAGCATTCTGGTGAATTAGGTTGGATGCTTTTCGCTTATACCTGCTTATATCCCTTATCTCATATTTACAGCAAATTTTATTAGAAGCCTGTTTTTTTTTACTATTTATCTGCATATGGATGAACAGCAGAAAGCCAGAATGTACTTTGTCACTTTATTTTGCTACCTCCAAATGACTTGCTGTTCTCCAAGATGGTGCAGGAGAAACATGGCGATATTTTGTGGACACCTAACAAAACTTCTAGATATGATTCTTTTGAATGACGACCATTGCAGTCTGAAGCATGTAATTTCTTTTTAAGTAACATAATTTTAAACCGGCTAAATGAAGTGGTGACTTTACAATCTTCTGATGGATTCAGTGGACTCAACTCTTAGGAATTAGGTAGGTACAGCAGCTTTAAGTGTATGAAGGTACATCAACATGGCCAGAAGAGAGTTTGGCGGGAGAACTCCAATCCAGACTAAAATGGTGGGGTGTAAAACTTCTTATACCCAGTACAGTATCTTGATTACAAGTTTACAGGCACCGGAGAACAAGATAGAGGATCCAAGGGCAAGATTACTGGATCAAAGAGAAATGAGGAATTGCTGCAGTTTCTGCTTCACTGGGACTTGGTTCACTCAAGACATGCTGGATATAGTGATTATGTCCAAGGGGTTCACTATCTTCCAGATGGATCAATCCACAGAATATTTGGGCAAGGCAAGAGATGCTTGGATGTCATGGTCTTATCACACTCTTATTCTCCCGAATTGGACCATCTAATGATTAAGTACCATTCGTTCTGCTTACTAAGGGAGTTTTCTGCCATGATCCTGACTGAAGTTTACATAATGCCAAAGGCAGATGGCAAGCAAGTACTCGATGTACTGTTTGCCACCATTAGCAAAGTAAAAAACAACTGAACCCAATGTCTTTCAAGTCTGCCAAAAACTTCAATCAAGCTAGCTTGAAGAAATCGTTGTCCAATTATCATCAAAATATGACCTGCAGCACCAGGGATCCCAATATACTTGACCACTGCTACACTACCATCAGGGCTGCCCATTACTAGGACTCATCAGTATACCTGAATGAATACGCCATGACGTCACAGGCTTTATAAAGTCAGTCGTGAACGAGTGTGTCGTCACAAAATCATTCAGAGTCTTCTCCAGCAGGAAATCCTGGATAAACAAAGAGATCTGCAATCTGCCAAGGACTACATCAGTGGTGTTCAAGTCTGGCGATCAAGTGAAATACCAGAGTACCAGATACGATCTCCAGAAAGATATCACACATGTGAAATGGCAATTCCAGAACAAACGTGAATCACAGAGGATGCTTGACCGCTGTGACAGGGTTTCAATGCTATCACCTCCTATAAAGTAAAACCAAGCGACATAGGTGGCAACAAGGCTTCACTCCCAAGTGAACTCAATGCCTTTTATGCTCGCCTTGATTGACAAAACATGGTGGCACCTTCATGAACTCCCACAGTCCCCAGTGAGCCTCTGGAGTGCAGGCTATGATGTATTGAGATTTGTCTGCAACTCTCCGCAGTTTCTTGCAGACATCAGCAATGCAATTGTTATACCAAGCTGTGATGCATTCAGATATGGATCACGGATATGATGCATTGATAAAAATTAGTGAGGGTCAAAGGGGACATGCCAAATTCCTTTAGCTTCCTGAGGAAGTAGAGGCACTGTTGATCTATCGTGGCTGTGGTGTCAGCATGGCTGGACTAGGACAACCTATTGGTATTCTTCTCTCCTAGGAACTTGAAACTCTCAAACCACTCAACCTCAGCACCACTGATGTAAACAGGGACATGTGCACCATCTCCCATGCTGAAGTGTGACTGAAATAGTGGGAAATGTTGTAACACCATGTCTGTAAGCTCTGTATCTCCTTCCTGTACTCCAACTCATCATTATTTGAGATATGGCCCACTATACTGGCAGCGACTGCAGACCTGTTGTTGGAGATAGAGCAGGATATGACCATACAGTTATGAGTATGGTAGTGGAGAAGGGAGCTCTACTTGTGGAGCACCAGTGTTGAGGATAATCGTGGCAGAGTCTTGCTGCTTACCCTTATTGATTGCAATCTGTTGGTCAGGGTGTCAAAGATCTGGTTGCAAAGGGAAGTGTTGAGCGGTTTAGGGATGACTTTCCTGGCAATGAAAGGCAGCCTCCCACGAAAGCCATAGATTTACAAAGTCATGCAGCACATCACCATGTCCATGCCAAGCCTTTTGCACACCTTCACCAATCTGCATTAACTCTATCCCTTTATGCCTTGCCTATTCAGGTGCCTCTCCAAATACCACTTAAAAGGGGATTGATTCCACCTCCTCCTCTGGCATCATATTCCAGATATCAACCACCCTCTGTGTAAAAACGCAATGGAGAATGATACAGATGACCTACACTACCTATGCCTCTTATAATCCCATTGTATCCAGAGTTTCAAAAATCTATCTGAATTTTTTTGTTTAGCAGTCTCACCCGCATATTCTCTTGCAAAGTTAGATTGCACATTACTCATAACAATAAGTCACTTTATTTCAGTAGTCTGCCTTCCATTCTAAGATAGCGTACAAATATTGTATGATTACTAATGTACCAATTCTTTATAATTGAGCATTTACAATAGTGTCAATAATCTTGTTAACTATGACATAAAGAATGAATGGAAGCTACGGATCCTGGGTGTCAATATTTTTTTTGCTGACATTTGTTCTAACAGTGAGGTGCCCAGGTTCCTTGCAAGATCTGGATCTAAACAGAAATGGCAAACGTTGTAAAACCAATTGCACATTGTCAACTCCATGCAGATGAAACGACCCATGGTTGTATCAACAGAAGCAGAGTAGACCTTGGGAAAGCTGTTTACAATCATAAAGGAAATGACTACATTTTGAACACTCCAATGGAAGTTAAAATTGACCTTAACGGGAGTTGTTTTATATGCTATCAGTACTCTATATTAGAAGCAGTGTGCACAGTGTTGCTAGTTCTGTATAAAAATGCCAATTAATATCCTACGTATAATAGTTAAACATATAAACCTAGTCAACTAACTATAAATCTGATATTAGAAAACTTATATCAAAAATAGTAACCATGAAATGACTCAGTTTTTCTAAAAAAAAATTAACTGGTTTGCTAAACGTCAAGGAAGTAATCTTATCATTTATAGTTGCTCTGGCCCGTGACACATGAATGTGGTTGATTCTTAACTACCCCTTAAATGACCTTGAAGTTGGGATAAACAATAAATGCTGTAAAAACTAGAATCAGCAGAAGTCAACCGACCCCACTTTGAGACTATTAATGTCCACTTTATCTTTACCTAAAACCTAGCCATTGATTTCAGGTTATTGAAAATAAAGCTTGCTGGTTTATGATGATTTTGTTAAACACAGGAAACAGTTAAACACGCTTATCCAGACCTTTTCCCCTTTCAATTACAAAACTTGGCAATCGTCCCTGTTATTCATAGCAAGGTCACAAAGTGTACTTATGGGTTTTAAGGGGATAGTGGGGGCAGTCATTCCCCCACTTCAGGAAACACTTCAATCTCTGCTGACACTGGGTTTGGCCAAACTGCGCAAGGTGGGTTTGCTACTGGGGCTTTGTTTGGACCTGCCATTCGAGAAGGAAGAGCAGCAGCAAAAGAAATCTGCACAAATCTGTGCAGGCTGCAGTAAGAGGTGAAAACAAGATGCTGAAAAACACAGAACATGACAGTATTCAGAAACCAAATGTCTTACACAGCCAGCAGAGGTAGCAATGTATCCATCATCTTACAGGTTATAAAAAGGTGCTTTCCTGATCTCTTTCTAAAATAAATTCTTAACTTAATTTAACGGGAATAATGGTGATTTGCATACCACTTTCATGTGTTCCAAAATAATTCACAATTAATAAAGTACTTCTTAAAATATAGTGGCACTTTCACAAAAAAAAGGTCCAGAATGGTTGTAAAGATAGAATATCTGGCATCACATGATACTGACTTGAAAATGTTTAATGCATTTATAGTTTAACTCATGAATCCCAAACTGATTTTTGTGATTGTGGGTGTTTACAGCTTTCTTCAGTAGAATTCAGAAAATTAATTTGAATTGGAATTGGAATGGACCAATATTTCTTGTTACAAAGTATTCTGAATGTTTACCTCATATTGCATGGGAGGTGGAGTGAATATTTAATGGCTTACTAATTATTAAATCGCAGTTACTCTGCTGTGTTTACTGAGCACTGTGGTTATTCACCCAGAATTCACAAACCTGCAACTTCACCAAGAAGAATGAGCACAGTAGGAGCTTGTTAACATTAACATGCTCCAAATCCCCTCCAAGTCACACACAATCCTGATCTGGAAATATTGTATATCAGCATTCCTTCATTATTCCAAGATCGAAATGCTGGAAACCACTTCCTTTCTCAGCCTTGACAAACAGCATTGTGAGAGCATGTTCATCAAATGGATCCCAACAGTAAAAGAAGATGCCTCATCACCACCTGTCCAAGGACAAATAAGGAGGCCATTAAATGCTGGTCTTGCAAGCAGTGCTGACATACTGAGATATGTAAGGAGAGTAAAGAACAATCTCTTTGGCCTTGTAAGATTTATTTTTATGTAAGTTTAATATGATTATACTAATGTTTATTTTGGTTTCTGTAGATTGTTTATGCCCACTTTGAAAGGGAGAACACAACTACAGCTGTGAAGATCCCTGCTGCACCTGATGACCCTGTGATCTCTGACTCAGAGGCTGATGTTAGGCTGTCTTTAACGAGAGTGAACACTCGCAACCCGGAAGGTCCTGATGGAGTACCTGGTAAGGCTCTGAAAACCTGTGCCAACCAACTGGTGGGAGTATTCAAGGACATTTTCAACCTCTCACTGCTACGGGCAGAAGTTCCCACTTGCCTCAAAAAGGCAACAATTACACCAGTGCCTAAGAAGAATAACGTGAGCTGCCTTAATGACTGCCGCCCGGTAGCACTCACACCAGCAGTGATGAAACGCTTTGAGAGGTTGATCATGACCAGACTGAACTCCTGTCTCAGCAAGGACCTGGACCTATTTTAAGTTGCCTATCATTACAACAGGTCAATGGCAGACACAGTCTTAATGGCTCCACACGTCTAGACCACCTGGACAACACAAACACCCACGTCAGGACGCAGTTCATCGACTACAGCTCAGCACTTAATACCATCATTCCCACAATCCTGACTGAGAAGTTGCAGAACCTGGGCCTCTGTACCTCCTTTTGCAATTGGATCCTTGACTTCCTAACTGGAAGACCACAATCTGTGTGGATTGGTGATAACATATCCTGATTGCTAACGATCAACACTGGTGCACCTCAGGGGTGTGTGCTTAGCCCACTGCTCTATTCTCTAAACACATGAGTGAGGCTAGGCATAGCTCAAATACCATCTACAAATTTGCTGATGATACAACCATTGTTGGTAGAATCTCAGATGGAGATGAGAGGGTGTACAGGAGTGAGATATGCCAACTAGTGGAATGGTGCCGCAGCAACAACCTGGCACTCAACATCAGTAAGACGAAAGAGCTGATTCAGGAAGCGTAAGACGAAGGAACACATACCAATTTTCATAGAGGGATCAGAAGTAGAGAGAGTGAGCAGCTTCAAGTTCCTGGGTGTCAAGATCTCTGAGAATCTAACCTTGTCATGGTCCGGTCTGTGAAGTCCGCGTTCCAGCTCACGGTCCGGTCTATGGACTCCAGGCTCTGGGTCTTCCGGTGTTCTCTTGTCTCAATTTGGGCTTAATCGTAGGCACCTGATTCTCATCTTGGGGCAGGAATATAAGTGGCCCTGGGTCTTGTCAGTATCATGTCCTTGCCTCTGTGTGGGTTTGTCCTGTCCTTACCTCTGTGGGGTAAGTCAGGCTATCATTGCCATTACTCTGAGGCAGGACTGTTCCCTTCCTTCCCTCCAAAGCCCTGCCTGCAACCTACCCTGAAGCACTGCCCTGCAATCTGTGACTGGAGCCTTGCTTGGAGCCTCACCTCACTCTGCCTTGGCCCAGGGCCTGGCCTTGCCGTTGCTAGGTGGGTCCAGCCGTTTTGCCGCTACCTAGTGTTGGGAACTTCTTGTCGTGTTCAGTGTTCTGTGTCATGAGTCCTGACCCTACGTCCTGTATCCAAGGAGGGGTCCCGGCTCGGTGTTCCAAGTTCCTGTTCTCCCTTGACCAAGGCTCTGTGTTCTCGTCTTGTTGATGTGCTTCGCCTAGCCCAGGAGTACCTTACCCAGCCTGGTGCTGGGGTTCCCTTGTCCGGTCCAGGAGTCTCACGTCCAGTCCTGTGCCTCTCCTCGTCTGGTAGCGACGTCTTGTCCTCCTACCCAAGATCCTACTCAAGATCCCACACCCCGCACTTCCCGTTTCTACCTCCTACCCAAGATCCACAAACCTGCCTGTCCAGGTAGACCCATTGTCTCAGCTTGCTCCTGCCCCACCGAACTCATTTCTGCCTATCTCGACTCTGTTTTATTTCCCTTTGTTGAATCCCTTCCCACCTATGTTCATGACACTTCTCACACTTTGAATTTTTTCAATGATTTTAAGTTCCCTGGCCCCCACTGCTTTATTTTCACCATGAATGTCCAGTCCGTATATACCTCCATCCCCCACCTGGAAGGTCTCAAAGCTCTCAGCTTCTTTTTGGATTCCAGACCTAACCAATTCCCCTCTACCACAACTCTCCTCTGTCTAGCCAAATTGGTTCTTACTCTCAATAATTTCTCCTTTGGCTTCTCCCTCTTCCTCCAAACCAAAGGTGTAGCCATGGGCACCTGCATGGGTCCAGTTATGCCTGCCTTTTTATTGGCTTTGTGGAACAGTCCATGTTCCAAGCCTATATGGGTATCCGTCCCCCTCTTTTCCTTCACTACATCAACGACTGCATTGGCGCTGCCTCCTGCACGTATGCTGAGCTAACTGACTTCATTAACTTTGACTCCTACTTTCACCCAGCCCTCAAATTTACCTCATCTGCTCTTTTCATTGAGGCTTTTTATTCCAGGATGAAGGAGATGTCTTCCTTTTTTAAACAAAGGGGCTTCCTTTCGTCTACCATCAACTCTGCTCTCAAATGCATCTCTCCCATTTCCCACACATCTGCCCTCACCCCATCCGCCCACCACCCCACTTGGGGTAGGGTTCCACTTGTCCTCACCTATCACCCCACCAGCCTTCGGATCCAACGTATAATTCTCCGTAACCAGAGTTATGCAAAGGGAAATCCATGTCAGTGTAATTGTTCGAGGTTTGAGGACGGCTTCCTCTGAGGTCAGTATCTCAAGTCAATGTTCATGCTGCGGCGCATACCACACAGCTCACAGTATATGCTCAGCAAACAATCTACAACTGCAAAACATTCCCAGAGAC
This sequence comes from Hypanus sabinus, assembly GCF_030144855.1. Classification (NCBI taxonomy): domain Eukaryota; kingdom Metazoa; phylum Chordata; class Chondrichthyes; order Myliobatiformes; family Dasyatidae; genus Hypanus; species Hypanus sabinus. The sequence goes on along the minus strand of NC_082715.1, from coordinate 35,040,164 downwards.
AGAATCATGTAGTACATTTAGAACTTGCCAGGACTAAAAAAAATAGCTATAAGAGATGCATCTGCCGAACACTGCAAGTTTTATTATGGCAGAAACGGGTGTAAGATAGGACAAATGAGGAAAGAAAGTGAGATGTTTAGAGGGAAAAGGAGGGTAATGTCTGTGCTACTTGTGTAAACCTGGATTAATCGGAAGGCTAATTATGGGACTTTGAAGCAGGAAACTCTGTGAATGAGGATTGGAAGCATAACTGATCATTTTGGAGGTTTGAATAATTAGAGAACGGAGGCCATCTTTTGAAAGTTGAGTCTGTTATGCTTTGTAACTTCAAAACATAAAACTAATCAAAAGAAAAACGTGGAGCTGGGGATAACATGTCTACTTCATTCTTTACTTTAATTTACCTTAGTCAGGCGTGCACATATGACGTGGCGGCATAATGATGTGTACCATACCCATCCTTTACATATAACCCATGTAATGAATTATGAAAACAACACAGAATGCTTAATAAAACAAAAAATTTACAATATTACTCAAATATTGAATACACTATACTCCTCCCTGTGTAGCTATAAACTTCAACACCAACTCAATATAGAATGTACATATATACATAATTATAATATATTACAATATATACACACACACACACACACACACACACACACACACACACACAGAGTGTATTATATAATGCAACTACTATGCAGACATCCTCTGCATAGTATATTTTAAATTGTCCCATTTAGGCCTAAAGATTTAATCACTGTGGAGGATTTCTTAGTCTCGTGGAATAGCATCTTTCCTGACAGGGGAGGGTGGTCACTCTGCTAGGCAGGAGAATCTGGTGGCTGTGAAACTATCTCAGGTTCTGGTGCCTCCTCCATGGTGGTTGACTCTGAGACTGCAGGAAGTGGTTTTGACTGCTCTGGACGCCCACACAGCAACTTCTCGTCACTACTGCATCCTTCACCAAGACTGCCTGTCTGCCTGTCCAGGAGTATCAAACCTTCTCGTTGGAGGAGACCTCAATTTGTCTCAGCCGTTGGTCCTGCTGAGATGGGGTTTGAGGAGATCCAAGTGTGAGCGCAGCATAGCTGGTGAGTTGTTGGTTGTGCAGTGTGCTGCATTCTGATATTCAGGGAGGAAATTGGCACTTTCTGATTCAATATCAGTGCAGTGTGTTTTGCTGGCATTGTTCACAGTGCATTCTTCAGACTCTGGAAAGGCTCTTTGCTTGGATTGTACAACAACTCGCAATCCCCACATAAAACATTAGACAACCCTCAACATTCATCAGAACCCTTCCACAAAAGCATTTGTAGCTAACTGGTACTGTTCAGATATGTCTTATTCCACTTATTTCCAGGGATTACTGAAACTGTTCCACAATAAACAGTTGTCCATTGTTACTGACCAAGTGTTCTAGAACACCAGCTTTTGAGAAGAGGCTTCTCAACAGTGTCCGAGGCTGTAGTAGAGGCTGTTGACAACACTTCTGGTCACTTTGTATCTACTGCTACAAGAAATTTGTTGCAAACTTTTCCACAAAGCCATCAATTTCATCCTCCAAATCACTGACACAACATAAAAAGAATTGCTCCTAACACAGACTCCCGTGAAACATCATTAGTTACTGGCAGCCTGTAAGAAAAGGCTCCCTTTATTCCCATTCCTTGCCTCCTGCCAATCAGCCACATCTTTATCTATGCTAGGCTCTTTCCTGTAATACCATGGGCTTGTAGCTTGTTAAGTGGCCTCATGTGTGGCACCTTGTCAAAGGCCTTCTGAAAATCCATCAACCGATTCTCCTTTGTTTATCCTGCTTGTTATTTCTTCCAAGAATTCCAACAGAATGTCAGGGAAGGTTTTCCCTTGAGGAAACCATGCTGACTACAGCCTATTTTATCATGTGCCTCCAAGTACCCTGAGACCTCATCCTTAATAATCGACTCCAACATCTTCCCAACCACTGAGGTCAGACTAACTGGCTTATAGTTTCCTTTCTTTTGTCTCTCTCCCTTCTTGAAGAATGGAGTGACATTTGCAATTTTCCAGTCTTTTGGAATCATTCCAGTATGTAGTCATTCCTGAAAGGTCATTACTAATGCTTCCTCGATTTCTTCAGCCTCCTCTTTCAGAACTCTTGGGTTAACACCATGTTGTCCAGGAGAATTATCTACCTTCAGACCTTTCAGTTTCCTAAGAACATTCTCTCTAGTTATGGTAACTTCACATACTTCATGCCCCTGACACCTGGAGCTTCCACCATACTGCTAGTGCCTTCCACAATGAACACTGATGGAAGATATTTATTCAGATCATCCACCATTTTATTGTCCCCCATTACTACCTCTCCAGCATCATTTTCCAGCTGTTCAGTATCCATTCTAGCCTCTTTTTTATACTCTGTGTATCTGAAGAAACTTTTGGTGTCCTCTTTAATATTATTGACCAGCATACCTTTGTACTCCATCTTTGCCATCTTAATGACGTTTTAGTTGCCTTCTGTTAGTTTGTAAAAGATTTCCAATCCCTTAACTATCCACCAATCTTTGCTCTATTATATGCCTTCCCTTTGGCTCATATGTTGGCTTTGACTTCTTTTGTAAGCCATGGTTGTATCACCTTTCCTTTAGAATATTTCTCTCTCTATGGGATGGTATCTATCCTCTGCCTTCCGAATTGCTTCCAGAAATTCTAGCCATTACTACTCTGCCATCATCCCTGCCAGTGTTCTTTTCCAATCAATTCTGGCCAACTCCTCTCTCCTGCCTCTGTAATTCTCTTTACTCCACTGTACTACTGATACACCTGACTTTAGCCTCTTATCAAATTTCCATGAGACCATAAAATAGAGGAGCAGAAGTAGGCCATTCAGCCTATCAAGTCTGCTCTGCCATTTAATCATGGGCTGATCCAATTCTTCCAGTCATCCCCATTCCCCTGCCTTCTCCCCATACCCTTTGATACCCTGGCTAATCAAGAACCTATGTAACTTATCTCTGCCTTAAATGTACCCAATGACTTGGCCTCCACAGCTGCTCGTGGCAACAAATTCCACAGATTTACCATGCTCTGACTGAAGTCATTTCTCTGCATCTCTGTTCTAAATGGATGTCCTTCAATCCTGAAGTTGATCTCTCTTGTTCTAGACTCCCCTACCTTGGGGAATAACTTTGCCATATCTGATCTGTTCAGGTCTTTTAACATTTGGAGAGCCTCCCTCATTCTCCTGAACTCCAGGGAATACAGCCCACGAGCTGCCAGATGTTCCTCATACAGTAACCCTTTCATTCCTGGAATCATTCTCGTGACTCTTCTCTGAATCTTCTTCAATGTCAGTATATCCTTTCTAAAATAAGGAGTCCAAAACTGCACACAATACTCCAAGTGTGGTCTCAGGAGTGCCTTATAGAGCCTCAACATCACATCCCTGCTCTTATAGTTCATACCTCTAGAAATGAATGCCAACATTGGATTTGCTTTCTTTACGACCAGCTCAACCTGGAGGTTAACCTTTAGGATATACTGCACAAGGACTCACAAGTCTGTTGGCATCAGGATGAATTTCAGGATGAAATTGATATTATGATCATTTCCCCTAAGGGTTCTTTTACCTTAAGCTCACTTATCAATTATGGTTCATTGGACAACACCCAATCCAGAATAGCTGATCCTCTGGGGGCTCAGCCACGAGCTGCTCTAACAAGCCATCTCATAGGCACTATAGAAATTCCTCCCCCCCCCCCCGTAATCCAGCACCAACCCAGTTTTCCCAATCTACCTGCATATTGAAGCCCTCCTTGACATTGTAACATTGCCCTTTTGACATGCATTTTTTAATCTCCATTGTAATTTGTAGGCCACATCCTTACTACTGTTTAAGGGTCTGTGTACAACTCTCAACAGGGTCTTTTTACCCTTTCAGTTCCTTAGCTCTATCCACAATGTTTCAACACCTTCAGATCCTTTGTCACCTCTTTCTAATGATTTAATTTCATCTTTTACCAACAGAGCAGCACTGCCCCCTCTGCCATCCTGCCTGTCCTTTCAATACAGAGTGTATCTTTGCCCTATCAGCAGCCCCTACTCACTATACATTGCCTCTGTCTGTAAACCAGCTCCCTCACCTTCAGCAACATTATCTGCCTTTCCTACGATACTTCTTGCATTGAAGTACAGGACACTAGTTGCACCATGTTCAACCTTTTGATTCCTAACTGAGGTCCTACCAACATCTGCCGCCACAACCTCTCCACCAACTCTTCTGGCACTCTGGTTCCCATCGCCCTGCAACTCTAGTTTTGCATTAACAAATCTTCCTGCTAGGATATTAGTCCCTCTCCAGTTCAGGTGCGAACGGTTCCTTCTGCACAGGTCCACCTTCCCTGGAAGAGAGCTCAATGATCCAAAAATCTTATGCCCTCCCTCTGACACCAACTCCTTAGCCACTTGTTAAACTGTATAATTTTCCTAGTTCTGGCCTCACTAGCACGTGGCACAGGTAGCAATCCTGAGATCACAACCCTGGAGGTCCTGCCTTTTAACTTAGCACCTATCTCCCTGAAATCCCTCTGCAGAACCTTGTCTCTTATCCTAGCCATGCCATTGGCACCTACAAGTACCACAACTACATTTCTTCTGGATGTGTAGTAATCAGTTCAAGGGTACCCAGAGTTTGGCAGGAACCTGTTATATTAATTGACAAATCCTAAAAAGGACCAAAACTGTGACACGTCTTATGACCTTGGGGCATCCACCACTGCTTTATTTTTCTCAGTGCACTTGTGTAATTGGTGTGACTACAGTAAGTAATGCTTGGTTTAAAGAATTCACACTTGTGGTGTTGTGCTCTGAGCCCATAACCTTCTAAACCCTTTGACACTCTCTTGAGATTTGGGAGCACTGAATGCTGCTGTCGAGAAATCTGATAATGTTGAGAGAGACGCAGGAGGTAGCCTTGAGATTAACCATACGAAAATTAACAAGCAATATCGTTTACACCAGACATTGCCCTTTTGACATGCATTTTCTATCTCCCATTGTAATTTGTACACAACATCATTACTACTGTTTGGAGGTCTGTATATAACTCCCATCAGACTTTTTACCCCTGCAGTTCCTTTGCTCCACCCACAATGAGTTTACACCTACCAATCCTGTGTCACCTCTTTCTCATGATTTGATTTCAATTTTTACCAACAGAGCCACATCCCCCCCACCTGCCTGTCCTTTCAATACAATACGTATCTTTGTACATTGTTCCCAGCTATAATCTTCTTTCAGCCATGATTCAGTGATGTCCACAATATCATAAATGCCAATCTATAATTGTGCTACAAATTCATTTACGTTATTGCTTATACTGTACACATTCAAATATAACACCTTCAGTCCTGTACTTACTCATTTCAATTTGATCTGCTTTTTACATTGCAACTCATCATTGGACTGCAATTTTGTCCAACATCAGCCTCTTCTTGCAAGCAGTCTCATTACACCCCATCCTCAGCACTATCGCTCTGGTCCCCATCCCCCTGCCAAATTAGTTTAAACCCTCCTGACCAGCTCTAGCAAACCTGCCCACAAGAATATTCCCTCATTTGTATAGGTTGTACCTTCCCCAGAAGTGATCCCAGTGATCCATAAATCTGAAATCCTGCACCAGTTCCTCAGCTACACATTCATCTGCTAAATCATCCTATTCTTGCCCCCACTGGCACATCACACAGGCAGCAGTCCAGAAATTATACCCTGGAGGTCCTGTTTTTCAGCTTTCTACCAAGCTTCCTAAAAATTTTCTTCAGGACTGCTTCACCTTTCCTACCTATGTCATTGTTTCCACTATGTACCAAGTCTTCTGGACGCTCCCCCTCCCCCTTAAGAATGCTATGGACACAATGCAAGATGTAACACCTGTGTAGCGCCAGTCTTATTATGTGTGACTAGTTGTCTCACTCTTCAGAGAAAATCAAATTTCACTAGATGCTAATAGGCCATCAGAAGTTTCCAGGTATTGGAAAGAGGTAGTGAATAGAAACACACTCTTCTGGAAATAAAGTTTTGTTTATTAAAAAATATATATGTACAAAATATTTACATGAGCAAGAACAATTCAAAATTCAAACATTCTGTTTACATTCCAAATCTTAGATTTCAACAAAAGACAAATTCTTGTTTGGTTAGAATCAGTGATATTCATTAGAATAACCTTTGTCACGCCAGTTTCTCTAACTAATTAGATTTAGTGTTATTCCCTATTTAGAAGCTTACAGGCTAAACTTTCCTCTTTACATCCCCAGTTAGTTAGAAAACCAAATATAATTCCTATTCTCAACTATTATAGTTAACTTCAGTTTCAGTTCCAGGCAGTATATCTACAAGTTTAAATTCAAATTCAAAAATTATATATACAAGGTTTAACATCTTTAACTACAATTCTCCAACATCACAACTCTTAAACAAAGTAAACCTCATTCAGTAACTTATCAAAGTCTGTGCAAAAATAATCAGTTCTCGCAGAAAATCAAATTCGGATACTTCGTATGAAAATAATACTTATACAGCTAACTGTGTTAAATCCTCTGCGTCATTACACATTTCGTTCCCGCGCTGGTTCCTCATCTGCGTGGCTCGCCATCTTGGATGAAATAGTTGATCATCCACAGTAAGTCAATTCACAAACTTGTACAAAACTTGACCAAATGCCTTGGTATGATTTTGCAGAACTGATTCCTGACTGCACGGTAGGGATTTTGGACACTGGTCTCTGCCGATATTGCCTCATTCCAGCTGTAGCTTCAATAAATCTTTTATCACTATTGTCTCTCCTCCGGAGGTTTCACCCTGAGGTTTTCAGGTTAGTAGGGTAAAGATACTCACTACTAATTCCACTCTTAACAATTCATGACTTCAGCTTCTAATCGTTGCTGCGTTTCTCTCCTTGTCTGTCCTGTGTCCAGCCTACCCTTCCCTCGCATAGCATTTTTTTCAAATTCTTCTTTTTAATTGGTAAAACCCATTTTCATCCCTCCGCAGGTAGAACTTTCTAACATTACAACTTTGGGTTTAATTAAAGACATCCCTGTCCCTGGCACCTGAGAGGCAATGTACCATCTGGACATCTATCACGCCTACAGAATCTCTTCTCTGTTCCTCTGACAGTGGAATCTCCTGTCACCACTGCTGTCCTCTTCACCTCTCTTTGCTTCTCAGCCACAGCACCGGACTCAGTGCCAGAGACTCAACCACTGTGGCTCCCCCCGCTAAGTCTTCCTCCCCCAACAGTATTCAAAGTCCTATCGAGGGGAATGGCCACTGGGGTACTCTGCACAGGCTGTGCATTCCCCTTCCTTCTCCTGAGAGTCACCTAGTTACCTGCCTCCTGCCAACTTGGGGTTGAGTTCCTCCCTGTATGAGCTAAAGGCTATCAGGCTGCAGCTCCAGGTCCTTAACGCATTCTCTGAAGAGCTACAGCTTGGTGACCTGGTGCAGACATCTAGATGTCTCCCAGAATTTCCACATCTCACATACTGTCACGTGGGGGTGTTGGCGGCAGACCCAGACACTGAAGTACTAGGAACTGGACTATGTTTATTAGGGAAGCCAAGGAGCGAGGACAAAATGATAACAAGAACGTAGATGTAGAGTGACAAACCGGAAAACCTGGACTTGAACTTGACAGGGAATTCAGGTCATGAATCGGAACTCTGTTCTTGGCGGGGACTCGGTTCCTGGGTCTAGACTTGGCTCTTGACTAGAACTCGGACCTGGCTTGGACTTGACTCGAACCGGACTTGGAACTTGACTCTGGAGTTGGAATAGACATGACTTAGACACAGGAAACAGAACACTGAGCCAGGGCTCCTCCTTGGACACAGGACATAGAGCCAAGACTCTTCTTAGACCCAGGACACGGAACACTGAGACCATTCCCCACTCAGGGTAGTGGCAAACGGCCAGATCTACCCAGCGGAGGAGAGACCACAGAGAGACAAAACCACACAATGATAGACTGTTCTTTATCTTGACATGAAAAGGCTCCAAGTAGCAGCAAGTCCTTGACACGCCCCAGCTACTACAGACAGCGGCTCTAGTCACACTCTGGTGGGTTAACTTGACGGGGATTCTGATGGGGTTGCTGACAAGGATACTGATGAGGACCGTCTGGCAAGGAATCACTGGACCCCAGAGCTATTTATGTTGCCAGCCCGAAACAAGAATCAGGTGTCTCAATTAAGGTGCCCAACGGAACAAGGAAAAAAAAAGCCAAATATGGAATCCACGGACTTGACCATGAACCAGAATGCAGACATCACAGTCTGGACTGTGACACATACAGAACACAACTCTACGCCTGGAGCCATTCTCACTGCGCCAACTATGCCCTAACAGATGAGGAATGAGGAATAAAGAAGATGATGAAGAAACTTACCAGATACTTACCTAACGGAAGCCTGTTGAGCCAAATCCACTCCAACAATGACCACTCTGCTTGCCCCTGCCTTATTTTTATTCACTCTAATGCATCCTGTTTGCAGTCAAACTCTGAAAAAATACCACAAAGCACTGTCGTTTTTATCCTCAGCAGCAAATCTAAGTGAAAATGTATCTTCTTGTCATGATCCTGCTTACTGAAAAAAGAAATCCTCCACAGCAATTAAATCTTTAGGCCTGAGTGGGCCAATTTAATATTTACTATGCTGTGGATAACTATACAGTAGTCATATTATATATTGTACTGTATACATACATACACACACACAGATATATGTGTGTGTATAAGTTGAAATGCATTCTATATAAAGTTAGAGATTATAGGTAAGCATATTTAACTGTATGTCAGTAATATTTAACTAATATTGTAATTATATTGTTTGATTAAGCATTCTTTGTTCTTACATAATTAATTACATGTTATATGTAAGTGCATGTAAAGGCATTCTGCGTTACCTTGTGATACGTGCCTGTCTCACTTAAAGTCGAAGTGGCTCACATTTTGGGCAGTCTTATTTTTCTGCCAGTTAGTTTTATATTTTGGAGTTGCAAAATGTAACAATAATGGGTCTATCTTGTTCTTTACTTATATTTTCTTTAGTGAGGCAAACCCATATGATACGGTGTCATAATGCCACATGCCATTCACGTACTTTTACATATAACCATTTATGCAAACAGCACAGAATGCTTAACCAAACAATATATTTACAATATTACTGAAATATTAAATACATAGCAAAATCTATATTCTTACATAGTACATTTCATTCCTGATGCCAGGCACAAGAGACTTCTTGAATGACTTTTAAAATATATTGTAGAGGGAGAGGGGGAGTCCATCATGGTGCATGTTGCAAGCAATGAAGAAGAGGAGATAGTAGCTTCTTTGAAGAATAACAGATGCTGGAATCTAAAGAGCAGGGTACTCGGAGTATTATAGACACAAATTTATGAGAACATGCATGAAAATGGCACTGAGCAGGGATCAGCACTGATTTCCTCTGATGTACAGGCTGAAGGATTTTAATCAGCCCACTCTGTCCAAGGTTTCATCCATATGTTAACTATTCAGCTCTGGATCACATAGATGATAAGATCACAAATGTTGTCTGGATATTATTAATTGGTTACAGCTCAGCCTTCAATACCATAGTACTTAATAAGCTCATCAATAAGCTCTTGGTACTTAGCTTTGCAGCCCTCTATCTTATAGTCTTTCTGGTCAGTAGATGACAGTCAGTTATAGTTAGTCATACCATTTCACTCACTTACACCTCAACACTGTTGTTCTTCAGATTTTGTGTGTTCAGACCCTGCCTCTATGTGCTGCATCCTCTTGACTATATAGCCAAATATAGTGCTAACCTGATGCTCGTTCACTAATGACACCACAGCTATAGACCAGATCACCAATAATGATTAGATAAGAGTACAGCAAAAGAGATTGCGAACCTTGTGCCTTGGTGCTAGAACAACAACCTAGCCCTTTTTTAAAAACTTTTTTAAATTGTATTTCAAGTAGTTACAAAATAAAAGTGTGTAAAAAAATGTATATTACCCATCCCCCCTCCCCTTAACCCCTCCCCCCTAGCATCCCTATAGAAAAAAAAGAGAAAGAAAGAAAAAAAAAGAAAGAAAGAGTGCCTGGATATTGGAAGATCCCCACATGCTCCATGGAGTTCGTAATAACTTTAGTTATTTCTTTCCTCAAATAACCAATTATTTCATCTTCGGAGCACCTATATATTTAATCCTGTCTTTTGTAAATAAGGGCGCCAAATTTTCAAAAATGTTTCATATTTATCTCTCAAATTATGTATTTTTTTCAAGTGGAATACAGCTATAAATTTCTTTCTTCCAACTATCTATACTTAAATATGTATCCGATTTCCAAGTAACCAATAGCCTTTTTGGCTACTGCCAATGCAATTTTTATAAATTCTTTCTGATATTTATTCAATTTGGGTATCGGTTTTATCCCTTCAATATCACCTAGTAAAAATAATATTGGATTATGTGGAAGTAGTATTCCAATAATTTGTTCCAATAAAACTCTTAAACCTAGCCCTTAACACCAGCAAGATAAGAGAGCAGGCTGTTGACCTGAAGAAACACTGGTGGGAGTGAAGCTGCTTTAGGTATGGTTGACAGCTTCAAGTTTCTCAGCATCGATATTACTCGCAAGCTCTCCTGCACCCTCCATATTTATATGATGATCAAGGAAGTACATCAGTGAATTTACTTTCTTTGGCAGCTGGGAAGAATCAGCCGATCCAGGAGGGTTCTCTCAAACGGATGCACTATATAAAGTGAAGAAAATCTGCAGATGCTGGAAATCCAAGCAACACACACAACATGTTGGAAGGACTGAGCAGGTCAGTCAACATCTGTGGAAAAGAGTACAGTTGATGTTTTGGGCCGAGAAGCTTCAGCAGTCCTGTTGAAGGGTCTCGGCCCGAAATGTCAACTGTAATCTTTTCTATAGATGCTGCCTGACCTGCTGAGTTCTTCTAGCATTTTGTGTGCATCACTACATAAAGTATCTTGGCCAGTCTGGGTTGGTACCACTTCTGCTCGGGGCCATCAGAACCCGCAGAGAGTGGAAAATATTGTCCAATCCTTCACAGTCTCATTTCATCCGTAGAATCAGGTTTGATATCACTGGCATATGTGGAGAAATTTGCAGCAACAGTAAAGAGGAATAACAATAAGAAGTATATAAAACAATTAAGTTAAATAAGTAATGCAAAATAGTGAGGTAGTGTTCATGGAATCACAGTCCATTCAGGAATCTGTTCCTGAAGCATTGAGTGTGTGCCTTCAGACTCCTGTACCTGCTCCCTGATGGTAGTAATGAGAAGAAGGCATGGGGGTCCTTCATGATTTGCTGCCTTTTTGAGGTATCACTTTTTGAAGATAGATAATGAGGCTCGTACCCATGATAGAGTTGACTAAGTTTCCAACTTGCTGCAGCTTTTTTCTGATCTTGTGCAGTGGTCAATCCATCCAATCCATTCTCCAGGCGTGTTAATTTAGGGAAGGTGACGGTATCATTAAGGATGCCTGCCATCTTGGCCATTACCTTTTCTCTCTTCAGACTTCCAGCAGAAGATACAGGAAAAAGCCTGGAGGACCAGGCTCAAGTACAGCTTCTTCCCCACTGTAATCAACCTTCTGAACCAATTTCCTATTTCACATTCACCTATTAACAGTTATTACATTACAACCATCAGGCGCGAAGCTTGATTCCCCGCTACTCAGGGCGGAGACTACAACCCACAGGTACAGTTTCAAGGGCTCTTTACAACTCCTGTTCTCAGTATTATTTTTACTTGTCTTCTTTTTGCGCATTGAACATTGGTATTTGTCAGTCTTTGTTTATGTATAATTTACCAAAAAAATCTATTCCATTTCCTTTTTCCTGCAAATGCTTGAAATAAAATGAATCATGGTTTGTAAATGGTAACGTATGCAAACTTTTACAATTAACTTCAAACCTTGAATTTCCTTCACAGTTGCTGTCATGTTCTCGAACCCTTAATTCTATCTACACTGTCACTTGGCATTTCTTTAATTTGCACTACTATACCAAGTGTGACTTCCCAGTGACTGAACAGTTTAATTCCCACTCAGACATGTCAATCCATGGCCTCCTCTTGTGCCAAGATGAGGCAACCATCAGGGTGGAGGAGCAACACCTTATATTCTGTCTGTATAACACCTTATATTATACTCTCCAACCCAATGGCATGAATATCAATTTCTCCTTCTGGTAAACCAATTCCACTCATCCCCATTTCCCCCTTCCTCTTTTCCCCACTCTGACCTTTCACTCCTTCTCACCTGACTATTACTTCCCCTCGGTCCCCTCCTCCATCCCATTCTCCTCTCCTTTCAGATTCCTTCCTCTCCAGCCTTTGCCCTCTTCACCTATCACCTCCCAGCTAGCTTTCCCCTCCTCTAACTGCATTCTAGCATTCCCCCTGCCTTTCTGGACCTGAAGAAGGGCCCCGGCCTGAAGTATCAACTCTTCATTCATTTTCACAGATGCTGCCTAACCTGCTTAGTTCCTCCATCATTCTGTGAGTGATGCTTTGCACCAGACCATTGTTTTGCATTTGTGGCTGCACTTATTATGGCCATGTCGACAAGTTACTCTGCGAACTTCACGCAAGAAAAGAAGTTCATTATACTCTATAAACTATTCTGAATCTGAAACAACTGGTGTAACTCTCTCTGTAGCTGTATATTTTACATTAGGTCATGCCCAATCTAATGTGCCCCTTGGGCTCAAGTCCAATATTTCTGCAGCTGTATTTACTTATTGTGATTCTGTGGGTCCAATTGAACTCCAAGAATGACTGTTGAGCCTTCCCTGCAAAGCGGAGCAGATCAGAGCACTAATGAATCCTGGGACTCCCTGTTTCAAAGGTCTTTTTAATTATTTAACAGTTTTTAACTCTATTGGTCAGAGACATTCAAAGGCAGTTAAATAGATTTAAATAGTTCAAAAGTTAAACAAATATAACAAAATTACTTTAAAATGCCTGTAATAATTAAAATTAATTTAAGCAAAAATTATTATGAGAACACCCACTTGCCAACCATGATGCTACAATTATGAGCCCTGGCATCTGACCCTGCAGTTCAGCACTGGTGAATTCTGCCTCCAGAATAAAATGCTGACCTCACAGAAAAGGAGGAGATCGTCTGGCACCAACATCTGCCCGGCTCAGTCTTTCAATAATGGGTAAAGAAACCAAGAAACAAGCCAAGCAATGCACTGCAGTTAGCCAATGCTTGTTTCCAGGGCTGCAGGGTAACGCAGTTGGTGGTAACTCACAGCCACTGACATTGAGGTGGGGTTTCACTTTAAGAGGCTGGTCTGACATGATGACGTAATTACACAAAGGTTTTTTAGCATGCTTTTGTGTTCAGGTCTTGAAGTTCAATAAAATGTTTTATGGTTTTCCTTAAGCATAAAATGCCTCAATTTGTTTTACTTGTGAAAACCCACAGAGCCATCAGCTAGGTGAATGGCATGATTCAGTACATTAATCGTATTATGCACAACACAACAGACAGTTCCTATTTGAAATAAACCCCAAATCTCTTAAAGCAGATGTGTTCAACTTTAGTTACCATCTAAATAACCGGGCAGTTTTGGGTGTATTAGTTGGAAGAGTGCCAAGACAAACAAAGAACAATCTTCCCTGTTTTCCGACAATGACTTTGAGAATGTAATAGCAAAGTTACAGAGCAGGCTGATGGCCAAAACTCATTAATGAGCAGAAGTCCTTTTTATCTTTGCAGCTCAATTGACTATCTTTGTCAGTCTAAAGAACTTTCCAACAAGGATTCATGTGTATAGGTCAGGGGTCGGCAACGTTTACCACTGAAAGAGCCAATATGGACCCATTTCCCACAGAAAAGAAAACACTGGGAGCCACAAAATGAAATAACACTGCATACAACGGGTTTTTTTTGCCTTTATGCTATGTATAAACAAACTATAATGTGTTGCATTTATGAAATTGATGAACTCCTGCAGAGAAAACAAAATTACATTTCTGCATGCAACAAAGACATTTTGAACTCCGAAAAAAAGACGTTGGGTTGAAGGTTACTCCGTAGGTAGCCTACCTTGGATCGAAGAATTAAAAGAATGCGCGCACTGGCGGGTGTCAGGCATTGGCAGTGGTGATGTATATTAATAGCGATAAAAAACACGTTGTAGCGGTGTGCTACACGCAGCGCTAAAATAAAGACACTGCAGTCAAAGGTAACTTTATTCGAACTAAACAGCCTTGCTTTAAAGCCTCCCTCAACCCGTCCCCGTGGGCGCGGATGCTCCAAAAGACACGTACTCACAAACCCCCGTAGGCTATCTCCCTTAGTCGGAACGGTGGCTAATTGTGAGCCGGTTCGGATGTGCCAGGAAACGGTGTCTCCGCAAAGTTTTCAGATTGTACAAGATCACCATAATCTTCAAATTTCGAATTACATTTCAAAAGCTAACAAACCACGGGGAGCCGCATCACAGAGATCAAAGAGCCGCATGTGGCTCTGGAGCCGCAGGTTGCCGACCTCTGGTATAGGTGATGCATGTAATGATACCGTAAATATCTGAGTGGCATTGTTTTGTTCTGTTCATATTTAATATTTCAATAATATTTGAATAATATTGTAAACATATTGTTTAATTAAGCATTCTTTGTTGTTTACATAATTCATTATGGGTTATACATAAAAGTTTATGAATGGCATACGTTATTACACTATTATGTTATAAGAGCGTGTGCCTTGCTTAAAGTAAAATTAAAACTAGATCATGCTATTCCCAGCTTTTTTTTTGCTTTCAATTAGTTTTTATGTTTTGGAGTTAACAACTATAACAATACTTTTCTGTCAAGACCAAACATGCTTTACTGTACGTCCACAGAAAGTGTGTGTGTGTGTGAGACAGAGAGAGAGAGAGAATCACTTTGGCCCAAACTAATTAAGCACATAAATGTCCTTCCAGGTGAGGCGACACTTCACCTGTGAGTCGGCTGGTGTGGTATACTACGTCCGGTGCTCCCGGTGTGGCCTTCTATATATTGGTGAGACCCGACGCAGACTGGGAGACCGTTTCGCTGAACACCTACGCTCGGTCTGCCAGAGAAACCAGGATCTCCCAGTGGCCACACATTTTAATTGTCTATCCATGGCCTCCTCTATTGTCAACACAAAGCCACACTTAGGTTGGAGGAACAATTAGCCTCCAACCTGATGGCATGAACATTGATTTAATGCTGTTAATGCCCCTCCTCCCCTTCTTACCCTATCCCTTATTTATTTATTTACCTACCTACCTGTCTATCTATTTATTTACCCACCCCCTTTTTCTTTTTTTCTCTCTCTCTGTCCCTCTCACAATCACTCCTTGCCTGCTCTCCATCTCCCTCTGGTGCTCCCCTCCCCCTTTCTTTCTCCCTAGGCCTCCCGTCCCATGATCCTCTCCCTTCTCCAGCTCTCTATCCCTTTTGCCAATCAACTTCCCAGCTCTAGGCTTCATCCCTCCCCCTCCTGTCTTCTCCTATCATTTCAGATTTCCCTCTCCCCCTCCCACTTTCAAATCTCTTCTTTCAGTTAGTCCTGACGAAGGGTCTCAGCCCGAAACATCAACTGTACTTCTTCCTGTAGATGCTGCCTGGCCTGCTGTGTTCCACCAGCATTTTGTGTGTGTTACATAAATAAGCTAATCCCTTCTGCTACACAATGCCCATATCCCTCCATTCTCCGCACATTCACATGCCTATCTAAGGGTCTTTTAAATGTCCCTGTCACATTTGCCTCCACTGGCATTGCAAACACCTACCACTCAGTGCAAAAATAAATCTTGCCCCCTCTCACATTCAGAGCAGGCCTCTTAATGTTAGAAGCACTTTAAGAGAACACTTGGTGACAATTGTCATTACTGTGGCACAATGGCACAATGGTTAATAACGGTGCCTCAGTTCCAGACACTTGACCTTGGATGCAGTTGATGTGGAGTTTGCATGTCCTCCCTGTGAAGGTCTGTGTGCTCTGGTTTCCTCTCACAAGCCATACCCATGCTGGCTGGCAGATTGATTGGGTACATGAATGGCAGGAGTTGATGGGGTCACATGAGAGAAGTACAGGATGTGGATTAGATGCTTGACATTGGGCCCTGTTTCTAGGCTGTATGATTCTACAAACACATGCCCAGTTTGCTTCAGGTTTCTGTATGTAATGCACACAGAACCACACAGATGAGTTTCCTATGAGCTATCAATTGTATTTAACCGTTGATTTTACAGAATGAGCCAATCATAAAGAACACAAGCTTTGAGACTGAACTTCTAGGCCGTAATCTCTGGATTCCTACCTGGCCCAAGTGCAAATCAGCATAGGATACTAATGGACTAAAAGCTTACCTCAGCGAATGGCAAACTAGATATGCTTGTTGTTTCCCAAATCACTTATCAGAAGTGGGTTTTCTATGGCAACAGAAGCAAGCTCCTGATTGGCCCCAGAAATACTTTGTCACCATGTTATATTATAGTCTAAATCTTACTGCCTTTTGAAATTGCCAAAGTCCTTTTCTCAGACACAATGAAAAATATCCAAAAAACTATTAAAAATTAATAAACCATTAACTCGATCTGAAAATTACTAGTAATGTTAAAAAGTATTCATTCTGAACAAAAGTACCAAAATGTTGAAAAGCATTTTAATTTGTTAACTACAAGTACAGTAAGTTAACCATAGTAATTCAAATAATTCCAAAAGCTGTAAATTATCTGAAACTTGCCACTCATCCTAGCCAATCCAGTTCACTAGAATAAATAAAAGGGCCGTCTGAATGGAGCTACTAGAATATTTGCATCTTCTGAGGTCATGTGAGTGGCCCTGAGAAATGAATTTGTCCTTGTTCTGGTCCTCCTTACAAAATATTGTGCCCCACTGACCAAGAGTAATGATAGACATGTTGTTGAAGTAGCAATACGGGAAATACAGATTTTATTTTATGAACATTGGCGTCAGAACCAACACTGAGAAACTGTATCATTAGGAGAAGCTTTACCTGAACTGAGCTCAGTTCTGAAGAAAGGTTGCCCAATTGAAATATTAGTTCGTTATGCTCTCCGTCAATACTGCCTGAAATGCTTAACAGATGTAAATTTCCTGCATCACCTATGTGAATTCAAGTTCCATGACTGACTGAAAGCATTCTTGAAGCCTGAAGTGAGAGCATGGTCTGAGTAAGTCCTGAAACAGGTACAGGTACAGTACTATTGAAAGAGACTTGATCTCAGCCAGCATGTAATTAATTAATTAATAATGAACCTTCCAATATGGATTAACCGGTTGCAGATGGTGCACGGATCAAATGAAAGAAGAATACGTAGCACCATAACAACAGCACTGGGATATAAGCAGTATCATTACAATGAGTTGGAGACTGGTTGAACACTGATAATGTCAGCTCAATCTGCCAATGACCCAGTTGGCTTTCTTTATTTTTTTTTAAAACCAACTCAGTAGAAGATCACTGAAACGAAAAGCAATGTAGGTTGCAAATAAAAGCTTCAAACAGGAAACAGTGAGAGCACAGGTGTGGAAGAGTAGAAAAAGGAGTAAACAATTGTAGTAGAGTCATAGAGTAATGCCACGCAGAAACAGACCTATCTAGTCCATGCCAGACTGAGCATAGCAGCAATATTGGTAAGCAGAGAGAGTGCAGTAACTGCCTTGGGAAAGCTGATTTCTCCAGTGGTGGCCTAAGAAATGAGAGTCACATATGCAGTGCCCATTTAGAGAAGAGTCTATCCACCTAAATACAGTATTGTAATCAGCAACATAACTTCCTGAAACATTCCGTGTGTTCAAGAGTTGTTACCATGCACTTATTTTCTGGAAAGTGAATAGATTTGCAAATTGATGTCTTTGACTCTAACTAAAAGTAAAGTTTCCAATGATCTGTTTAATTTACCACATCTGCTATACGATCACATTATCTGCTTATACAGAGAGCCTTGTTAACTTTTTTTTCTTATTAAAGGGGGAAGCAGTGTGGTTGGTATATACCCAAAAGCTGTAAAGGTGATGTTCACTTCAAGGGTGGCAGGGTTGCTATCACTTTAAGAGCTTTCTCGTTAATGAGGGAAGGCATTATATTCGGAGCATGAGCACGTCAGGGGATCAGAGTTGTGACGAGAAAGGTAGAGAGCAGTTGGAGGTTATTGATTAAGACTTTGAGAAACTGAAGCTATATATAAGCCCTTTGAGATAGATAAAAAATATAAAACCTAAAATCTAGTCGAAACTTTTGTACTCTCTGCGTCTTTTTCAGCCTCTTCTCGGTGATATTTTGTTCCAAAACAGTGCGGGTTCCTGCTGTCTAGGACAGACTTTCGTGATTAGCGGTTTTGGTCTGCGGGCAGAATGAATGGAAGTAAAGGTCCTCCTGGAGATGGCGCTCAAGAGCACGAAGTTTGCCGGGAGGTCCTTCCCACCTGCTGCTGCAGTCGCCCAGGGCCGCTGGGGACGGCAGACGCAGTGGCGGCTGCAGCAACCCGTCAGCTCCTGCAGGTGCTGCCCCCTGTCGGCTAGGAGGAGGTTCCGGCAGCCAGCCCGGTGCGAGTTGGGAAGACACGCCCAAGATGGCGGCAGGATTGAAAAGTTGCGCTCGGAGGAGAGTGCTGTGAGCGGCCGGCCGGTGGGTGGGTAGGTGACCGACCGACCAACCAACCATCTGTCTGTCCGTCCGTCCGTTGGGGAGCGGCCGACCGGCTGGCGGCTGCCGCCCGCTCTCGCAGCCGTCTGTTGAGACATCCGTCGGCTGTCGTTGCAGTAATGTCATTGTGGGCAGGAGTCGGGGGGTCTGTCGCCGTCGTTGCCCGGGTTGCGAGGAGTTGTCGCTAGAGATGGAGGATGATGCGAAGAAAGGTAAAAAGGTGAGCTCTGGGTTGGGCGTAATCTACTGTGAGCAAGTGATGGTTGTTCAGTAACTGTCGCCCTACCCCCCCCCCCCACCCCCCACCACCCCCCACCACCCTCACCCCCGACCGCTGGGTGTGTGTATGTGTGTGTGTCCGTAGGTACCTTTACCCTCCCTCCGGCCGTCAGCCTGACTATAGGGAGCTCGGAGTGTGTAGGGATGGAGGAAGGTGGATGATGTGTAGTTACTGACCTGGGAGTGGTTCGGGGGGGGGGGGGTGGGCGGGTGTACAGGTTGGGTTCTTTTAAAAACGAAAAAAAGATTAAACCTGTTTCTGGAAACTTGTCTTTGCACCGAAAATGATCGTACTTCGGAGGGACGATGTGCGCGGCTGTAATGCAGATTGTTTGGAGCTGAGAGGATGTACCGAAAATAGAAACGAGATTTTTTTTTTAAGTACCAGACACAGTTGGGTAAACTTAAAACGTGCTGTGCACTGAAGGGCGTTTCTGTCGCTTGTTTTGGGTTGAGTTGTTTTCAATTGAGATTTTCTTAACGTCCGTTCAGGAGCTTTAGGCGTGGGTACTTCAGTGGGTGATGACTGCAAGTCTTCTGACCCTTATGCTGCCATCCTAGTTAAAGAAGGGTTCGTACTCGAAATGTAAACGTGTAGTTTTCAGTACATTCTGCATTATTTTCAGAGGCTGCAGTGTTTTGCTTCATACTTGGCATTTCGTTGGTCCATTAACGTAAATACGGCGCATAAATCTAATAGTGAGATGTTTTGCTCGGAAATTATTTGTTCTTGTTTATTTAAAAGTGGGATGCTTATAAAAGCTACTTTAATCTTTTACAGGCAAGTTGGTTAGACACATACCCGATATTTGGTAATCTCCAATTGTCAAATTTTATCTGCTGTTTCATGAAGCGTGGCATGTACGAACGGTAAATAGGTTTCAGTTTCAGCGAATTTCTGTAATACAGTATTCAGTATACGCATAGACTCCTACAACACGTCAGTTTCATGGCCCAATCTTAACATACTGTTTGCTGGCCAGTTTAAAAGGCTTAGTTTTGGCCAGTTCTTAAATTCCTGTTTAACAGAATTCTGGCGTTGACAAAGAAGCTCATTCTAACCACACCCATTTTAAAGCTTTTCTTGTATCCTTTTATTTCTACTTTTATAGTCCTGCCAATAATGCTACCTCTCATAAATCTTTGGTGTTTAACTCCAGGTGATTAACAAAAAAGTGTTCTAATTTAATGATCTCCGTATATCTTTGAATACCATCTGATCGGTATCAATCTACAACATGTTTTTGCCCTACTTCCCATAGTTGGGTGCCCAAAACTACAGCAATATCCTGCCAGTTGTCAGAATTCTTGTAGGGATTGTGTATGCATGGTTTTGCTTTTGCCCTTTAAATCAAAATCATATCGCAGAACAAATACTAAGGATACTTCTATTTATTCTGGATAGATAAGTACCCATCTGTACTTATTCCATTTATCAGCATTTGATTAATGGCGTTCTATGCCTTTGTGATTCTGTTCTAGTGTTTGCCATCTTTTCAGTGTGATGTAGATTCCAACTAACCTCTGAGTCTGGGAGGGAGGAAATCTCATGTCCTTTATCCTGTAAGTTATGCCTACTAACATTGCCCCCCCCACCCCCATGGAGAAATATTTTGTGATGATTAACCTTTGCCGCTCAAATTTTGTATATCTCCATCAATTACCCCCTTCACTTGTCTTTCCTGCAATAACGGCAAACAAGCATTCTCTCCATGCTCTACTGCAGGCAATCTACTGTTCTCTCATGTAATGATCTGAATGAATTGCATAGCATAGCCCAATTAATGTTCCATCAAGTTGTAATATAAACAGACAGCTCTTTTTTTGTGTGTGCACTGGCTGACAAAAACAAGGACCTTGTCTACCTGTGTGACTACCTTCTGCGATCTTTGCCCACTAAGATCTCTCTTCCACAAGTCTATGAACCTACCATTTATTGCATGTCCTACACTTGGCAGTTCTCAAAGTGTATTACCTCATACTTATCAAGATTAATTTCCACCTGACATTCTTGCCTATTGATCATCCTACAGCAAAAACTGTCCTTTTCACTATGAAAATAGCACTAACAATTTTCATGTCAACAGATCAAGCTTTGCAGTTTTTGCCAGCTCTTTCACGATTCCACCACTTTATTTTCCCCTCCCCATTTCAGTATTTTGAAGGGATTGCTGTCATCAAGACTTCCTGACTTGCTCTTCTGTCCCCAGCAACCACTCACTTTGTGCTTTCCCATGCAACTTACTCATTTCTTCCTTCTGCCATCCAGGGATCCAAACACTCCAGATGAAGTCACAGTTCATCTGCAGTTCCCCTCTAGTGATTGCATTCAGTGCACACCATCTCTTTTCTGCAATGGCAGATTAGTGCTTACTTGGTTTTTTTTCCCCACACTAGTGCCTTAGACTGGGGAATGAGCCAATGCTTGGCTGTTGCTGGAGAAGACTTGGAGGTGATTCGAAGTGGTAGAACAGAGTTGGGGTGACAGGGCCTGGGCTCGAGAGTTAGGAAAGGCATGAGGTTTGACCAATTTAAGCACCAGGCGGAATTGGAAAAGTTGGGTATCAGCTGAATCATGGCAGTGGGGTCTGGGATCAAAGCAGTGAGAATGAGAAATGACCGATTTTAAGTGTCAGGCCAGATTGAAAAGGTCAGAGGTGTCAAGACCAGAGGAGAGGGGTAGATGATGTTCAGCTTGCTGCTCTGAGTCTGTGGCCTGCAACTAATGGGCTCCTGAATTGGCTGCAGTGATAGTTGGCTTCACTTCCATGAGCCTCAGTTCTGAATGTTACTCGCTCACTTTCACAGGTTTTTTATGTGTTATGTTGGGTTTCTTTGTTTTGTGGCTGCCTTTAAAGAGACTAGTTTCAAGGTTGTTACAAAGTATACACACTTGAATGTAAATGTACTCTGAACTTCATTATTTCTTTGTTTCCCAGCTGGACATTTCACTTGTCATAATTTTAAGATTTTTTTTTTCTGAACTTCATTTTGACCTGTTGCATATATTTCAGTTTTGCTGTTAATGCATTGCATAAGCAAACAGGTATTAAGTCCTTCTGTTTGTTACCGTGACCACTGTACTTCTACATTTATCTCATTTCATCTTGCTCTGGAGCAGTCCCTTTGTTCAACCCATTCTTCCCCCATCCTTTTGCTATTTAAAAATTAACTTGATTTCTCTTACCTAGTTCTGACAGAACTTAGGATCTGAATTGAATGTTTTACCTTCAGAGTTTGCCTGATATGAGTTTTTCAGCATGTTTCAAAATTCCAATTTCTACAGATTAAAATTATCATTTACTTGGAAACTTGGTTCTAGTCAAAGTCTTTCTGCCACTAATATTTCAAACATGTGCTTGGCTTTGTTTCCTAAAGTTAGGTTTGGTATTGTCCCTTCCCTCCAGGGCTAACTGTACTGGCTCACAAAAGTCCTCTGATACACTTCTTAAAGAATTTCTTTTTGCCCTATCCTTTCCACACTGAAGGAATCCCAGTTAATATTCAGAAAGTTGTAATTACCTATTTTCCTCCAATATTCCCTATTGGATGATTGGGAGGCTTTGAAAATCTGACAAAAGGCAACTAAAAAAGCTATAAGAAGGGAAAAGATAAAATTTGAGGGCAAACTAGCCGATAATGGATACTGAAAGTTTTTTTTTCATTATTTAAAAAGTAAAACGGAGATAAAAGTTGATATTGGACCACTGAAAAATGTTGCTGGTGAGGTAGTAATGGGGACAAAGAAATGGCAGATGAAGTTAAGTACTTTGTTTCAGTCTTTACTGTGGTAAATACTAGCAGTATGCCAGAGGTCTGAGTGTCAGGGAGCAGGGGTGATTGCCATTGCTATTACAAAGGAAAAAGTGCTAGGCAAACTGAAAGGTCTTAAGGTGGATAAGTCACCTGAACCAGTTGGACTACATCCCAGAGTCCTGAGAGAGTTTGCTGACGAGATATCAGATGCATTGGTCATTATTTTTCAACAGTTACTTGATTCTGGCATTATCCCGGCGGACTGGAAAATTGCAAATACCAATCCACTCTTTAAGAAGGGAGGAAGAAAAAAAGAGAGGAAATTATAGGCCAGTTAGCCTAACCTTAGTGGTTGGGAATGTTTTGGAGTCCACTACTAAGGATGAGGTTTCAGGGTACTTGGAGACTAATGATAAAATAAGTCAAGGTCAGCATGGTTTCTGTAAAAGGAAAACTTGCCTGACAAATCTGTTAGAGTTCTTTGAAGAAGTAACAAGCAGGGTGAACCAAAGAGAGGCAGTGGATGTGATTTACTAAGATTTTCAGAAGGCATTTGATAAGATGCCTCACGTAAGGCTTATTAACAAAATAAAATCCTATGGCATTATGGGAAATGTACTGGCATGGTTAGAGGAATGGCTTACAGGCTGGAGTCAGTGAGTGGGAATAAAGGGGGCCTCTTCTGGCTGGCTGATGTTCGTCAGGGGTAAGTATTGGCGCCACTACTTTTCTCGTTGTTTGTCAATGATTTCAATAATGGAGTTGATGGCTTTGTGGCAAAGTTTGCTGATGAAGATAGGTAGTGCTGAGGATGTAATGTGATTGGAGCAGGACTTAGACAAATTGTAAGAACAGTGCTGGAAATATATGATAATGCATTTTGGTAAAAGGAACAATTATCTAAATGAGGAGAAAATTCAGATATCAGAGGTGCAAGACTCCAAGAAGGTTAATTCACATGTTGAGTCTGTGGTAAAGAAGGCAAATGCAATGTTGGCATTTATTTCAAGGAGAATAGAATATAAAAACAAGGAGATGATGCTGAAGCTTTATAAGACACTAATCAGGCCGCACTTGGGTTGTTGTTGATAAGTAAACTCAGCCCGAAACATCGGCTGTACATAGATGCCATCTGGCTTGCTGAGTTCCTCTGGGCCTTTGTGTGTATTGCTTGGATTTCCAGCATCTGCAGGTTTTCTCTTGTTTGTCAGTAATTCCATGTGGAGATTAGAGTTCATTATTTACATACAAGTTCATTTAAGGAGTCTGGGATTCGCAAGCTGAGCTATCGAGAAAATGGTGATAAATTGCTTTGAACTACTGTAGTCCTTGAGATGTGTGTATGCTTGGAAGACAGTTCTGGGATTTTGACCTAGTCGTGAAGCAACAGCAGTATTTTATAAGTCCGGAAAGTGTGTGGCTGGTAGGACAACCTCCATATGGTGGTGTTCCTCTGCTTTTGCCCTTATTCTTCTAGCTGGTGGGAGCTTAAAGCATGCTGTCTAAGGAATAGTGCTTCACCATTTGGGCTTCTTGTATTAAAACATATACAGTTTAACCATACATTCCTATATGCCTCATCGTGTCCATGTCAGTTTATGGCTGATCCCTGTGAAATTTGTTTTTCAGAAGCAAAGTGCAGAGATGCAAAATCTATATAAGTTACAAAATAGTGTAAATAAGGAATAATGAGGTAGTTTGTGGGCCATTCAGGAATCAGATGGCAGAGAGGGGGGGAAAAGCTGTTCCTAAAATGTTGTGTGGGTCTGCAGGCTTTTGTACCTCTTCCCTTATGATAGTAATGGAGAGGACATTTCCCAGATGGTGAAGGTCTTTAATAATGGATGCCACTACTTTGAGGCACACTTTTGAAGATGTCCTCGACAGCAGGGAGGGTTGCGCCTATGGAGCTTGCTGAGTCTATAAATTGCAATCTTTCAATCTGGCTCATTTGAGCCTCAATCAGGCAGTGATGCAACTAATCAGAATGTTCTCCAGCATCTGTAGAAATGGCCGGATTTACTTGGTTTTGATATTATATTTGACTGCACTTTAGCTCCTCATCCTAACGGTATATCTTATGTTTTCAATCCCCTATTAAATTGAAAGCCCCTTTTTTCATCCTTTAAGACTGCAAAGACTCAAGCCCAGGTATGTTTAAACTGTTCCCTAATGTACCTAAGCTTGGTGAATAGGCCTCTGCATATTAAGTTTGGATCCTTGTCTAACTAAATCTGCCAAAGTTTTAAGACTGTTTAAATGTTTGATATTCAAAATCTAGGTCACAAAAAAATATGAACACAACATAAATTAAAACAAGTTAAAATGACTGCACTTGGGTTACTTTTCCCCATGCTAACTTGTAGGGTGGTTGCACGAGATTCTGCAGATGCTGAAAATTGAGCACCATGCACAAAATGCTAGAACTCAGCAGATGTGGAAGTGAATTAGCAGTCAATGTTCTAGGCCAAGACCCTTCATCAGAGCTGGAAAGGAAGGGAGATTAAGAACACGGGGAGACCATAAAGCATAGGAGCAGAGTTAGGATATTGGGCCTACTGAGTCTGTTCCACAATTCACTCATGGCCGATGCTTTTTTCCCTTCCTCAACCGCTCTCCCCAGCCTTCTGCCCATAACCTTTGATACCATGTTCAATCAAAAACCTGTCAAACTCTGCCTTAAATACGCCTAATGACCTGACCTCCACAAGTGCCTGTGGTAACAAATTCCACCACTTTACTGCCATTGCAAAATAAATTACTCCACATCTGTTTTAAATGGACACCCCTCTATCCTGAGGCTGTGCCTTCTTGTCCTAGAATCCACCATCATGTGAAAATCATTTCCACATCTACTCTGTCCAGGTCTTT
Source organism: Hypanus sabinus (assembly GCF_030144855.1). Taxonomy (NCBI): domain Eukaryota; kingdom Metazoa; phylum Chordata; class Chondrichthyes; order Myliobatiformes; family Dasyatidae; genus Hypanus; species Hypanus sabinus. Next base: position 35,014,510 of record NC_082715.1, on the reverse strand, counting down.
CAACATTTGAAAGGTTTCAATGAGATCCTCACTTATCATTTTAAATTTCCAGGCTATCAAACGTTCCTCATATGATAACCCTTTCGTTCCTGGAATCATTCTTGTGAACCTCCTCTGAGCCCTCTCCAAAGCCAGCTTTTTGAACACTTTAGATGAGGAGCCCAAAACTGTTCACAGTACTCAAGGTGAGGCCTTACCAGTGTCTTGTAAAACCTCAGCATCACATCCCTGCTCTTGTATTCTAGACCTCTTGAAATGGATGCTAACGTTGCATTTGCTTTCCTTGCCACTGACTCTACCTACAAGTTAACCTTCAGGGTGTTCTGCACAAGGACTCCCAAAGTCCCTTTGCAACTCAGATTTTTAGATTTTCTTCCCATTTTAAAAAATAGTCTGCACATTTATTTCTACTACCAAAGTGCATGTCCATGCATTTTCCAATATTGTATTTCATTTGCCACTCTCTTACCTGTTGTCCTAAGTAAGTCCTTCTGCAGCCTACCTGTTTCCTCAACACTATCTGCCCCTCCATCAATCTTCGTATCACTGGCAAACTTGGCAATAAAGCTATCTGTTCCCTCATCTAAATCTATGATATACAGCATAAAAAGACTCCCTGCAGACCACAAGTGCACCATGAGGCAGCCAATCAGAAGAAGGACCCTCTGTTCCCACTCTCTACCTCTACCAATCAGCAATCCTCTAACCTTGCCAGTAACTTTCCTGTAATGCCACGGGTTTTTAACTTGTTAAGCAGCCTCGTGTGGCATCTTTTCAAGGGCCTTCTGAAAGGCCAAGTATGCAACATCCACTGCATCCCCTTTATCTATCCTACTTGTAATCTCCTTAATGCCATCACCTCATCGTTAGCAATTGACTCCAACATCTTCCCACCCACTGGGGTGAGGCTAACTGGTCTATAATTTCCTTTCTGCTGCCTTTCTCCTTTCTTAAAGAGTGAAGTGACATTTGCAATTTTCCAGTCCTCTGGCACCATGCCAGAGTCCAATGATTTTTGAAAGATTACCAATGCCTCCACAATCTCTACTGCTAACTCTTTCAGATCCGTAGGGTGCAGTTCATCTGATCAGGGTGACTTGTGTACCCTCAGGTCTTTCAGCTGTTTGAGCACCTTTTCCCTTGTAACAGTAACTGCACTCAGTACTTTCCTCACACTCTTCAGCATCTGGCACACTGCTAGTGTCTTCCACAGTGAAGACTAATGCAAAGTACTCATTTAGTTCATTTGCCATCTCCTTGTCCCCTTAATGGGAGGGAGAGTAGTACAAGCTGTCAGGTATAGGTGTAGGCTAAGGTGGGTGGGGTGGGTGTTAGAATGATGTGAAGAGCCAAAGGTAAGAGGTGGAAAAGGGCTAAAGGAGGAGGAATATGATGGGAGAGAACAGTGGAGTAAAGGGATGGAGATAAGGGCAGAAGAGGAGAATGTGGGTGAAAAATCCCTCAAGCAGATAAATAAGTGGTTGTTATGGAAGCTAATGTTAGCGAAGCTGATGTTCATGCCATCAGCTTGGAGATTATCCAGATGAAATGAGGTGCTTCTATTCCCAACTTGCCTTTGGCCTCATCGTGGCAGTAGAGAAGAAGACAGAAGTCAAATTGAATGGGAGGTCTCTAGGCAATGCTTCTTTTTCTCAGCACAATGGAGTGAAAGTGCTCGATTGAGCGGTCCCCCAATATGCATGTAGGGGCATGTGTAGGACTTAGTTGCAGGGGTAAGTGCTGGAGGGAGATCTGTGGGGAGAAATGAGTGAACAGGGGGTCATGTAGAAACTGATCCCTGTGGAAAGTTTGGGGGGTGGGGGTTGAGTGAGAGATGTATATGGTGGTAGGATCCATTTGGATATGGCAGAAGTTGCAGTGAATTATGTGCTGGATATGGAGGCTCGAGGGGGTGTTGGGTGAGGCCAAGGGGAATCCTATCCCTGTAATGACGAAGTGGGAAAGGGGCAAGTTAAAAGTAATTCTTTTTAATCGAAGTACATATATCATCACATACAACCCAGAGATTTGTTTTCTTGCAGGCACACTCAGTAAATACAAGAAATATGATGGAATTAATGAAAGGCTGTACCCAACAGGACAGACAAATAGCCGATGTGCAAATGAAGACAAACAGTGCAATACAAAGGAAAGATAATAAGCAATAAATATCAGGAAGATTAGATAAAGAGTGCTTGAAAGTGAGTCACTTGAAAGTTTGTGAAAACAGTTCAGTGATGGGGCTATTGAAATTGAGTGAGGTTATCCCCACTGGTTCAAGAGCCTGATGGCTGAGGAGTAATAACTGTTCCTGAACCTGGTGGTGTGGATCCTGAGGCTCCTGTACCACCTTTCTGATGGCAGCAGCGAGAAGAGAGCATGGCCTCAGTGGTCAGCCAGATTTCCAGTCTCCCTCCTACATGCTGATTCATCTGCACTTTTGATTTGGCTAAAAACAGTGGTGTCATTAGCAAACTTAAATATGGTTTTGGAGCTGTGTTTAGTCTAGCAGTCATTAGTATAAAGAGAAGGGCAGGGGACTAAGCGCACAACCTTGAGCACCTATACTGATGGAGATCGTGAAGAAGATGCTGTTGCCAATCCAGATTGACTGAGGTCTCCAAATGAAGAAATCAAGAATCCAATTGTACAAGGAGGTTTTAAGGTCAAGATCGTGGAAGCTTATTGATTAGTTTTGAGGGGATGATAGTATTGAATGTTGAGCTGTAGTTGATGATAGCACCCTGAAGTATGCATCGTGCAGCCATACAGAAAGTGGAGGAGATGGGGTGAGGGCATTATTAATACTAGTTGAAAGGAAACCCTGTTTTCTGAAAGAATAGGGCACCTTGAATGTTCTAGACTGAAAAGCCCCGTTCTGAGAACCGATATAGTGGAACTGGTGTAACAGAAGGGAATAGCAATTTTATTTGACAAAATAGACAAAATACTTGCGAGTTAATGGGGTTGTTTCCAAAAAAAAAAATCTGCAGATAATCTGTCTTTGGAGATGGAGACAGATGAAGAAACGGGGTGAGAGGTGTCAAGAAATGGGCCAAGTAAATTTGAGGGTTGGGTGGAAGTTGGAGGCAAAGTTGATGAAATTAATAAGCTCAGGATGGGTGCAAGAAGCAGCACCAATACAGCTGTCAATTTAGGGAGGAAGAGTTTAGAACATTACCAGTGTAGGCTTGGAGCATGGACTGTACCACGTAGCCGTCGAAAAGGCAAACTTATCTGATGCCCATGGCAACACCTTTTGGTTTGCAGAAAGTGGGAGGAGCCAAAAGAGAAATTGTTGAGGGTAAGTAGCAGTTCCGCCAGACAGAGGAGAGTGGTATTGGAGGGGAACTGGTTATGTCTGTTGTCCAGGAAGAATCTGAGAGTCTTAAGGCCTTCCTTCTTGGGGGATGGAAGTGTACAGGGACTGGGCATTCATAGTGAAAATACGAAAGTCAGGACCAGGGAACTGGAAGTTGTTGAAGGGATAGAGAGCATGTGAACCGTCACGGATATATGTGGGAAGGGACTGAACCAAAGTTGATAAAATGCAGTCAAGGTCTGAGGGAGGCCTGCACCTCTTCCCTCACCAAATTAGTGTCCTAAACTGTCTTTCTAGGTGAGGTGGCACAGCACAAGTGAATCTGCCAGAGTCTTCTATTGCATCCAGTGCTCCCAGTGAGACCTGACGAAGATTGAGGAATTGTTTTGTCACTCTGTGCACTGTAAAAGACAGGATCATTTCTATTCGACTTTGTATTCCCACACTGATGTGTTGGTCCATAGCCTCTATTGTCATCTGGAAGCTAAGGACATTTTGGAGGAGCACCACCTCCTTCCATCTAGGTAGTCTCCAACCTGTTGTTTACTGTTGATTAGGCTAATTTCTCATAACAACTCTCCTCTATTTTCTTCCCGTAAAATTTTGTTTTCTCCCTCCATTCCTGTGCCCTCTCCCTCATTTTCCTGCCTGCCCTTATGACCTGCCCATCACCTAGCTCCAGTTTCCCACCTCCCCTTCTCTACTGTCCTTTCCTATTAAATTCCTTCTTCAGTCTTCCACCTATCACCTCTGTTGTCTTCCTCCTCACCTATCACCTGCCAGGTTGCACTCCTCTTCAAACGACAGATACTTTCAGAAAAGCACAAAGTAACCAATTTAGTTTGGTTTGGTGACCAGAAACATTTAGAATGAGAAGGTGCAGTACTGTGGTAGCCCTAAACTGGGGAACTTGTGCATGAATGCAAATTAACTCTTATGAAAATGCTGTCTCATAGAATTGGGTTTAATATCACTAGCATTTCGTGAAATTTGTTGATTTGCGACAGCAGTAAACAATGATTAAAACTATACTAGAATTACAATAAGTTTGTAAGTGTATAGATATAGAGAGAGAGATAAAGTTAGTATTGCAGAAAGAGAGTGGAAAAAACTGAGGTAGTGTTCATGAGTTTTGAAATAAATACATGTCTTCATGCTTCTGCATAACAACCTAGGTGATAGCAATGTGAAGAGGGTGAATGGGTCCTTAATGATGTTGCATCTTTGAGCTTTAAGTTCCTCGGGGTGAATATCACAAATGACCTGACTTGGTTTAACCAAGCAGAGTCCACTGCCAAGAAGGCCCACTAGCGCCTTTACTTCCTGAGAAAGCTGAAGAAATTTGGCCTGTCCCCTAAAACCCTCACTAATTTTTATAGGTGCACTGTAGAAAGCATTCTTCTAGGGTGCATCACAACCTGGTATGGAAATTGTCCTGTCCAAGACCAAAAGAAGCTGCAGAAGATCGTGAACATAGCCCAGCACATCACACAAACCAATCTTCCATCCTTGGACTCACTTTACACCGCACGCTGTCGGAGCAGTGCTGCCAGGATAATCAAGGACACAACCCACCCAGCCAACACAACTTTTGTCCCACTTCCCTCCAGGAGAAGGTTCAGGAGCATGAAGATTCATATGGCCATATTTGGGAACAGCTTCTTTCCAACTGTGATAGGACTGATGAACAGATCCTGACCTGGATCTGGGCCGTACCTTCCAAATATCCAGACCTGACTTGCACTACCTTACTTTCCCTTTTCTATTTTCTAATTATGATTTATAATTTAAATTTTTATTATATTTACTTTGATTTGTACTTTAGGGAGCGCGAAGTGCAAGATCAAATATCACTCTGATGATTGTATTAATTGTTTGGTAACGATAAAGTATAGTAAAGGCAGCATCTTTTGAAGGTGTTCTGGATGCTGAGAAAGCTAGTTCCCATAATGGAGCTGGATGAACTTACGACTTTCTGGAGCTTTTCCCATCCTTCCATACCAGATGGTGATGCCCTCCATGGTATATCTAGAAATTTACGAGTGTCTTTGGTGATGTACCATTTCTTCTCAAACTCCTAATGAAATCCAGCAGCTGTTGTGCTTTCTTTGTAACTGCATCAATATGTTGGGCCCAGGATAGATTCTGATATGCTGACACCCAGGAACTTGAAACTGCTCAGCCTTTCCATTTCTGTTCCCTCGAGGATTGATGTGTGTTCCGTAGACTTCCCCTTCCTGAAGTCCACAATCAGTTCCTTGTTCTTACTGATGACGAGTGCCAGGTTGTTACTATGATACCATTCAACCAGCTGATCTATCTTGCTCCTGTGCAGCTTCTCGTCACCATCTGGAATTCTGCCAATAATAGTTGTGTCATCGTCAAATTTATAGATTGTGTTTGAGTTGTGCCTAGCAACACGATTGTGGGTGTAGGGAAGGTAGAGCAGTGGGCTAAGTACGCATCCTTGAGGTGCAGCAGTATTGATTGTCAGGCAGAGAAGTTATTTCCGATCCACACTGACTCTGGTCTCCAGGTGAGGACGTCAAGAATCCAATTGCAAAGGAAGGTACAGAGGCCTAGGTTTTGAGCTTGTTGATTGGAGTGGAAGGTATAATTGTGTTGACTGCTGAGCTGTGGTCAATAAACAGTGGTGTCATTATTGTCCGGGTGACCCAAGGCTGAAAGGAGAGCCAGTGTGATTTCATCCGCTGTAGAGCTAATGTGGCAAGAGACAAATTGTAGCGGTCCAGATTCTTAGGCAGAAGTTGAAGTCTATGACCAACTTCTCAAAGCACTTCACAGTAGATATGAGTGTCATTGGGTGATGGTCATTGAGACAGCTTACCTTTCTGTTGGGCACTGCTATGATTGGCAGCCTTTTGCATCAGGTGGAACCTCTATCTCAGTAGAGAGAGATTGAAGATATCCCTGAATACTTTTCTACCCCCCCCCCCCCCCAAGTTGGTTGACAAAGCCCTACCAGGTACACCATCAGGTTCTGACGCCTTGAGAGAGCTATTCGCACAGACTGATGGGAGTAGAAAGTGTATGACTTGAAACTCATTTCCTTTAAGCTCTGATTTTTATTTTACAGTAACAGAATTTAACCCTTCTTGTCCAGGAATCGCTTGGGGAGTCTGAAAGTGCAATTCTGTTGACACCATTGCTCGAACTTGTTCCAAAAACTCTAATCCCAGGTTATTTCCTCAATTTTATCCCACATCTCTCCTGACCTTGGTAATTTCAATACTCAGTTTCTATATTTGTTTTCTCCATAATCTCAATATTAAAGCATTTTCATCAAGTAGTCTGCCCATGTCAAACCTCTGCCTTAAGACCACATCAAGTTGCATTTTTGACTAGTGTATTTTTGTTTCATCTTTCTTTGGTCTTTGGCAATCATTGTTGGCCAGTCCACTTTTAAAACTTTCCCCCCTCACCCCCACTCTCCAACTAGTTTGGTATACACAAAGTTCTGGGTCAGTCACTTGTTTTGAGACAGTATTGCTCAATGCCATAAATCAGCTTGGTGACCTTTATCAAGCATATGAACAATACTGTCAAGGCCATGTTTGTTGTTTTATGCTAATGATGGTCCTAGAGCTGTACTGTTCTTGATGCTTCTACTCTGGAGGAGACCAAAGTAGGGAAGTGCTTTTGGAATGCGTTGCACTCTACCATCTTCCAGTGCTTGCTTCAGCATGGTAATGCAGTTAGTGAATATTGGGTCAAAATTGGTCAGCAGCGAAGAACAGAAGTTATCACTTGGCATGAAGTTCTTAATCACTTTTCCAAGCACTTAAGTGGAATACGAGAGGTGATTGATAAGTTTGTGGCCTAAGGTAGAAGGAGTCAATTTTAGAAAACCTAGCACATTTATTTTTCAACATCATCCTCTCCTATATTTACACACTTAGTCTAGCGGTCGTGGAGCATATGGATCTTGGATCTCCAGAAAGTGTCCATAGCAGGGGTGATTGATAAGTTCGTGGCCTAAGGTAGAAGGAGATGAGTTATACAGCTCTCGTTACATGCACATGCAGTTCAACTCTTTGAGTGATTATGCAGAAAGTTTGAAGTTAATAACTCATCTCCTTCTACCTTAGGCCACAAACTTATCAATCACTCCAATGAGTTATTAACTGATTTATTAACTTCAAACTTTCTGCATAATCACTCAAAAATAAATGTGCTAGGTTCATCCACGTAAAGTTCAGAACATAAAGGTATGATGAAGGTTGTTACTGGATTGGTAAAATTTAATTATTCAATAAGTGGTGAAGGAGTATTATGTGCCATTTAAATACTCAGTTCTTGTGTTTTGAAGATATCTTAAGGTGGTGATAAGTGCAGGAAATTCAGGTCAGTTTGTGGTTTCCTTTAGTGCTATGGAGAAGTCTGCAAACAGTGCACTTTATGACAGTGCTATATGTCAACAGGATTGCAATACAAACCATTGACTCTTTCATTATTTAGTATTAGTACTTTTACAAAATTTGGACCATATAGCTGTAGTAATCTGCTTGGCAAAGAAATTGGCAATGCTGTTCTTGTACATTGCTTTAAAGCAAAAATCCATCAGAGGTATCCAGGTTACAAGGTAACAGTAACCATTTTAAAAGATGGTACTAATTCCTCCTGTTGACTGTCTTTGAAGCTAATTGTTAAGGGTAACTTGTGACAAGCTGTAGATGAGGGCTCATCAGCTATTTACAGGTAACCTATTCTTAAAAATATGTTGATAACCAAGTCCACAAAGCATTTAGCATAATAAATCATTTGTTATTTTAACGTAGAACATAAAAACACAGAAACCCTGCAGCACAATACAGGCCCTTTGGCCCACAATGCTGTGCCAAACATGTACTTCAGAAATTACCTAAGGTTACCCATAGTGCTCTATTTTTCTGAGCTCCATGTACCTATCCAGGAGTCTCTTAAAAGACCCTATCGAATCCGCCTCCACCACTTTTTTTTTAAGAAAAAACACTACCCCTGACATCTCCTCTGTGCCTACTTCCAAGCATCATAAAACTATGCCCTCTTGTGCTAGCCATTTTAGCCCTGGGGAAAAAGCCTCTGACTATCCACATGATCAATGCCTCTCATCATTTTGTACACCTCTATTAGGTCACCTCTCATCCTCTGTCACTCCGAAGAGAAAAAGCAGAGTTCACTCAACCTATCCTCATAAGGCCTGCTCCCTAATCCTGGCAACATCCTTGTAAATCTCCTCTGCACCCTTTGTGGTTTCCACATCCTTCCTGTAGTGAGACGACCAGAACTGAGCACAGTACTCCAAGTGGTGTCTGACCAGGGTCCTATATAGCTGCAACATTACCTCTCAGCTCCTAAACTCAATCCCACGGTTGATGAAGGCCTATGCACTGTCTGACTTCTTAACCACAGTGTCAACCTGTGCAGCAGTTTCCTATGGACACAGATCCTTTTCTGTAGTGAATACTGAAGCCAAGTGTTCATTAAGTACCTCTGCTATCTCCCCCAGTTCCATACACGTCTCCACTGTCACACTTGATTGGTCCTATTCTCTTACGTCTTATCCTCTTGCTCTTCACATATTTGTAGAATGCCTTAGGGTTTTCCTTAATCCTGTCTGCTCTCCTAATTTCATTCTTAAGCTCCTTTCTGCTAGCCTTATAATCTTATAGATCTCTATCATTACCTAGTTTTTTGAACCTTTCATAAGCTTTTCTTCTTGACTAGATTTTCAGCAGTCTTTGTACACCACAGTTCCTGTACCCTACCGCCCTTTCCCTGTCTCATTGTTACATTCCTATGTAGAACTCCACGCAAATATCCCCTGAACATTTGCCATATTTCTGCTGTACGTTTCCCTGAGAACATCTGGTCCCAATTTATGCTTCCAAGTTCCTGCCTGATAGCCTCATAGTTCCCCTTACTCCATTTAAACACTTTCCTAACTTGTCTGCTCCAATCCTTCTCCAATGCTATGGTAAAGGAGATAGAACTATCATCACTATCTCTAAAATGCTCTGCCACTGAGAGACCTGACCAGGTTCATTTCCCAGTACCGGATCAGGTACAGCCTCTCCTTGTAGGCTTATCTATATATTGTGTCAAGAAACCTTCCTGAACACACCTAACAAACTCCACCTCATCTAAACCCCTTGCTCTAGGGAGATGCCAATCAATATTTAGGAAATTAAAATCACCCACCACAACAACCCTGTTGTTATTATTACGTTTACAGAATCTGTCTCCCTATCTGCTGCTCGATGTCCCTGTTACTATTGGGCAGTCAATATAAAAAAAAAACACCCATTAGAGATATTGACCCCTTTCTGCTCCTAACTTTCACCCACAGAGACACCGTAGACAATCACTTCATGACTTCCTCTTCTGCAGCTGTGATGTGCCCCCACCTCTTTTGCCTCCCTGCCTGTCCTTTCTGAAACATCTAAAGCCTGGCACTCAAAATAACCATTCCTGCCCCTGGGCCATCCAAGTCTCTGTAATGGCCGTAGCATTATAGCTCCAAGTACTGATCCGCTTTGTTCATAATACTCCTTGCATTAAAATACTCAAGTCTCAAACCATTGGACTGAGCACATCCTGTCTCTATTACCTGCCTATCCTCCCTCTTGCACTGTCAACAAGCTTTCTCTATTTGTGAGCCAACCGCCCCTTACTCTCTCTTCAGTTCGGTTCCCACCGCCCCCCCCCCCCCCCCCACACCCCAGCAAATCTAGTTTAAGCTCTTCCCAATAGCTTTTGCAAGCCTCCCTGCCAGGATATTGGTCCCCTCGGATTCAAGTGCAACCTGTCCTTTTTGTGCAGGTCACGCCTGCCCCAAAAGAGGTCCCAATAATCCAGAAATCTGAATCCCTGCACCCTGGTCTAATCCCTCAGCCATACATTTATCCTCCACCTCATTCTATTCCTATATTTACTGTCATGTGGCACAGGCAGTAATTCTGAGATTACTACCTTTGAGGTCCAGCTTCTCAACTTCCTTCATAACTCCCTGTGATGTGTTTTCAGGTCCTCTCCCTTTTCCTACTTATGTTGTTGGTACCAGTATTAACCATGACCTCTGTCTGTTCTCCTTCCCACTTCAGTATATCATGGACGTGATCAGAAACATCCCGGACCCTGGCACCTGGGAGGCAAACTACCATCTGTGTTTCTTTCCTGTGTCCACAGAGTTGCCTGTCTGACTCCCTAACTACAGAGTCCCCTATCACTGCTGCCATCCTCCTCCTTTACCTACCCTTATGAGCTGCAGGGCCAGACTCTGCGCCAGAGGCATGCCCACTGTTGCTTCCCCCAGATAGGCTGTTTTCTCCCCACTCCCCCCACCCAACAGTACTCAAACAGTTGTCCTTATTGTTAAGGGGGATAGACACAGGGGTGCTCTCAATATCTGGCTCTTGCCCTTCCCTCTCCTGTTACCCACTTATCTGTCTCCTGAGGTCCCGGTGTGACTAGTTGTCTATAGCTCCTCTCTATCACCTCCTCACTCTCCCTGACCGGATGAAGGTCATCAAGCTGCATCTCCAGTCCTAATGCAGTCCCTAAGAAGCTGCAGCTTGACGCACCTGGTGCAGATCTGGCTGTTCTGGAGGCTGGGAGTCTCCTGGACTTCGCACATCTTACACCCAGTACAGAGCACTGGCCTTGCACATGTACTTCCTGTTTCTATTCTTCACAAGTAACTGACTTCGCCTCGACCTGCTATCGCCTAAGCCCCATTGAAACAAAACCCTCCTACTCTGTCTACATCTACACTGTCACCCGCTCTATAAAGCTGTCTTTTTTAAACTCTCCCTGCTGTTCTACCTCGCTGATGTCCACGCACTTGCGCAGTCATTCCTTGATTTCTTGGGAATTGGTGGCAAATGTGAAGGAGTTTTTGATTGGTCAGGTGGGTTGAATGGAAATACTCAGCAAAGTAATCACCCAAACTATTTTTGGATCCTTGTTATAGAGGAGATCACAAACAAATGCCGAATGCAGTACAGGTTCTCCCTCCCCCCCCCGCCCCCAACTCCAGCTTGTGAAAGCTTGATTAGTGTACAGACTGTACATACAGGGAAGTGTTTGGGAGATCGGCAGGATGGAATTTTTAGCTGTTGAGACTGCAGACATCCGCTGCATGTGAACTCGGTTCATGACCATATTTCCAAACTATTCACTGGATTGGACCGTTGTAGCTTGGGGCAACTTCGACAGTAGATTGGGAGAAGTGCATATAGATTGGAAATTCACCTGAAGGATTGTTTAGCTTCCTGTATGATAAAGGGAAGAGTTAAAAGGATGGCAGGAGTTTCATGGGAAAGTGCAGTAAGATGGGGAATGATTAAGGGCAGGGGAATGAACTTGGAAGGTGTAATGCTTGTGATCCCATCAAAATCCCAAAGGGAAGAGTCTACATGGCTGGAAGTTGTATCTTGTTGGACCTGGCAAATTTACTAAAGATGTATGTGGAGACTGGTGGGGTGGAAGGTGAGGAGCAGGGGAGCTCTGTTCTTGCTCTGCCCATGATGACAGACACTGATACTTGTGGGACTTCAGATGAGTTGCGACAAAGAGCTCTGAAGGTACAATTCAGGAACCAGAAGGTGTATATCAGTGACTTCTCATCATCGGACTGAATGCAAAGCAGGTGGAGGAACTGGGGGAATTCAATTTGCAGTAGCTCTGAAAGGAAAGCTGTGATGAATAATTTCAGGTATTCTTCCATTTATTGTTTGAGCTTCTAGTTATATTCAGAATTTAGTCAGTGGACCCTGGTTGTGTTTAAGCAAGTCTCTTTTTAAGCAGTATTCATACTGGCAGTAAGATCTTTAAATATATTTGGGCATGGAGTATAAAATACTAAGAACAAAGTTGCAGATGCTTATTTGGTTCTGGAAATCTATTGTCCCTGGTAATGGATATTGGTTTCCCTGCTGAATTCTGAATCTATCTACTGCAAATTATTTTCCTATCAGCAGTTAGCAATATAATACTACTCTGTCAAAATAGAGCGTATTGGGGAGTCACAGGAAAACTTAGTCCTGTAGCGGTGTGCTACACGCAGCGCTAAAATTACGACACGGAGTCGGTAACTGCAGTCGAAGGAAAAAACTTTATTCGAAAACTTCAGCCTCACTTTTAAGCCTCTGTCAACCGGCCCCCCATGGCGCGGAGGCTCCAAAGCTCTGTGCTCGCAAACCCCCGTAGGCTATCTAATTGTGAGTCGGTTCGGATACGCTAGGAAATGGGTCACCACATAACCTAGGAAATGGGTCGCCACAGTCCTGTAAATTCTAAGCTTTGCTGCATTAGCAGATTTCCTGGACTATTGGATGTTCTATTTTAAATTCCTCTTTTTCTGTGTAATAGGTGGTGTTGTATTTTTCTAGTGAACCGGGTAATTTTAAGGGAGCATGAGAATCAGAAACTTGGTGAAAGGAAAAGGGATATAACCTACAGTACCTGCAACTTCCAAATAGTCTGATAGTGGATCATTTAAGTTTTATTGCTCTAGGGAAGTACTGTCAAGTTTTTGTTTTTCATATTTGTGCACTTCTGTGTTAGTTACATTGAATTTTGATCTGCGTAGAAAACTGATGTCCTCCCCTTCTGGATATGCAGCAAATTTGGATAACACCGTCATATTCTTATTTCCCCCCTTTGTCTAGATTGAGTCTTTTTACAATCAGATTGAGAACAGTAGTATAGCTGCTGCCTTAATGAGCATTAGGTTATGTAAGAGAAAGTGACATGGTGACCATATGTAAGTGCATCAGATCTATAGGGCATGAAAAAGAAACGGATGTTCACAGCATTATTTGAGGTTGTATTGTTAACAGGAAAGATTGGTTTTAATCCTCGGTATTTTTGGTTTTTTATTGTTTAGTTCCTGTTAGTAAAATTTTCAGTAGTAAATTAACTTGTAATGAAATTCAGATAAAAGGCTCGAAATGTCAGTTAACATTGGTTTTATTTCAATTAGAAAAGGAGTGGGTCCAGTCATTTTAATGGAAAGAACTGCCTCCAGCAAGTGAGTCGTATTATTTTAGTATCTTTAGTTTGAGTCTTGATTGCTTGTGATTGATCAAATTTTGACCTCATTGAGTGGTTAAAGAAGACTTGCCTGACGCTCAAAATAACTTTGGTGCAGAGCTTGTCAATTTTGTAGATCAGGTTGGTTCAAATTAAAAGCTCACAAAATTCTATTCCATGGTAGTGTGGTTTTTGGAGATGAGGTGCAAGCAATTTTATATAGTCTGCAGATTAGTGGAAGGTTCATGCTGTTCATGCTGTTGTTTCTAGTGTTGAGCACAAAAACATTTAGGAAGTTTTTTTTCCTTTCTATAAGGGCCCTGGAGCAAGAATCATACATGGATGAATACACTCATTCTTACTTGTCTCAGTCTTGATTATATACAGTTTTCCATTGTATGTTCTACCTAAATTCATGAAAGTTTGAAAACCTTCACATGAAAGATTCACAAGCTCCTTTCTGGAAGGGTGATATGATCTTCTTGCCCTAATTATTTGTTTCTAAAGTTCTGGTCTCCTTTTTCTTTCATGTTGCCTTCAGTGTGGATGGATTTGTTAGGGCTCACATGCATGTCATTTTCGTGCAACACTCTCTAAAGCCTTTCATGTATAAAAATGGTAATTAAAATAATACTTTCAAGGCTAAATTCTGTACAGTTCCATCTAGTATTTATTTTGCCATTTGGAGCTACAGGTGACCTCCGCTTTACTAATGTTCGCTTTACGCCACTTCGCTTTTACAAAAGACCTGTTAGTAACCTGTTTTCGCATTACAAAGAGGATTTTCACTTTTACAAAAAATTTTCCCATATAAATTAATGGTTCTTCACTTTACACCATTTCGGCTTAAGAAAGGTTTCATTGGAACGCTGTACCTTTGTAAAAAGGGGGGGGGGGAACTCCTGTACTATATACTTGCATTAAAGAGATCTTTTTTTTTAACTTCACTATCTCAGCTCAGTTGTATGATCCACTGCGATGCAAGTTCCATGAAAAATATGACAGCTCTCTGGCTGTGCATACCTGTGTTCTATCACTAGAGTGAAATTTCTATCTGCTTGCATCCAGGTAAAGAACATTAAAATGAGAAATGGTGAAGGTAAAATGCAATGGAGAGTTCAGGTTCAGGTCAATAACACTTAAAATTGGAAAGGTTAGAGTATTTGCATCATTTAAATTGAAGAGGTGATGAGAACAAGATGTTTCCTGAAATTGGAGTCTGCTCATGACTCCAGATTCAGGGAACCATGTACCTGAACTCTTAAGGTCCCTCTGATCTACAATACACCTCGGAATCTTGCTATTCCTTCTTAGATTTGACTTTTCAAAATGTATCTAAACTCTTTTTGTCATTGCTCAGACCACTTGTCTGCCTCATCAATGTGCACTCATAACTTTTGATAAACTTTACTGTTATCAGAGCAGCATTCATCATCAGGGACTCCCACCACCACATGTGCTCTCTTCTTGCTGCTGCCATCAAAAAGGTGGTACAGGAGCCTCGGGACTCATACCACCAAATTTAGGAACAGTCAACCATCAAGCTTTAGAACCAAAAGGGGATAATTTCACTCAACTTCACTTGCCCCATCAATGAAAGGTTCCCACAACCTATGAACTCAATTTCAAGGCCTCTATAATCTCCTATTCTTGACATTTATTATTTTTCTTTCTATATTTGCAGTCTGTTGTCATTTGCACCTTGGTGGAATGCCCAGGCTGGTTTCTATTATGGTTTTATTGAGTATGCCTGCAAGAAAATTAATCTCAGGTTGTATATGGTGACTTGTATATACTTTGATAATAAGTTTTCTTTGAACTTCAGTGTTAATGCCAGTTAGTTTAGAGTTGTTGGTAAACTTAACTATGCTATGTACATACTCAACAATTTCAATTATTAGAATTTCAAGATTTCTTTTTATTTCATATTTTCTGCTGTGCTCTGTTTTCCAGTAGGTTTTGATTTCTTTCTTGTGTTACTTGCCTCATTTCCAAATCATTAACTATATTTGTCACTGTGTAATCTTTTTCTCCATTCTTTCATAGACATTCCCTCTGTTCTTGCCTCTGCTCTTTCCTCTATGCCTTAAAACATGTTGTACTTTTATACTTTTCTATTTCTGTTGTTAAGTTATTGATCTGAAACATTAACTATTTTCCCTTTCACAAATGCTTAGTATCTCATTTGTTATGTTGTTTCTTTCAGTATTTGCTGTTTTTGTTTTTCTATTACAAACTTAATTCCTCAACCTTTAATCAAGACTCCCCTTGATCATGATTGGTCCATTTGCAGTAACCTTCCAATCTGATTCCACAAGGAAAAATGCATATTGCCAGAGGGATAATCCCCAGCTCATTTCCTGTTTAGTGGTGTGGCCCTGCTTTGGACTGACTGATCACAGAGTAGATTACTAATCTATTTGACGTTTGTTCTTTTCTCAAATGCATTGTTTAGCCAAACTTGGGCATGTTTGGCCTTTCAAACTTTTCCAAGGATCCTAAACAAAAATTAAAATGACATCACATGTTGTTCAGCTTTTTGTAGCCTTGTAAAACTAAGTGGCTGTCCAAAGTGAAAGTACTCCAGTGATCAGTTGTGCACAAAATGAAGATGCCTGTTGACTGCATGCTGTTCAATTAGAATCTTCTCAGCAAATGAAGCAGCCAATGCATTTGATTTCTTTCTAAAGGCAGTACTTCAGGACCGGATGATTTGTTTCTCTTCTGTGGTAGCTGGAGGCAGTTTGCAGGCTGACACATTCTGTCATGTGAGGCATTTGGGTAGTTCTCCAGCACTTTTTCCAACTGTGCTGGGCTTCTGTATATTCCTGATGAGCTCATGCAATGCCAACCCAGATGTTACATATTTTGAGCAGTCATGCCAACATTTCCCAGGAATTGATGGGAATGTTAGCTTTTTGAAAGGAGGCTTTGGGATTATACAAACCTTTTCCAGCTGGTAACCTTGCCACAAAAGAGCTCAGAATAGTGTGTAAGGTTTGGAAAATTTTGCAGAGTTAAAATTGATGTTATCACTCTGGTGCTTGCTGTCATCATCTTGACTCAACTGTACAGGTGGAAGGGGGTCATTGCTTTCTATCATGAGCTTTGTGCCCATTTTGAGATCTTCAAACATCCTCTGTGTCAGATGGCTGGAGGTTGTGCTGGTGGAGCGACTGGTCAACCTCATGATCATGTCTGCCTCTGACAGATGCTGAGATAGGGGAAATGATTTGTATTTTCCAGGGTTCATCATAGACCTTTATGGTTATAAGATGTTTGAAGTGATGTCAATACCTTGCACTTGCATGAGTAAATGCCGGTATTGTGAATGTTATTGAATTGTGCACTGTCATGTATTGTGGGTCACAAGCATATGACTATTGTTAGAAATGCTTCTTACATTGATACACTGAGAATCTAGATTTCAGCTGTCTCTATTCTAATAGAGTAATTTGAAGGTGATGAGGTTTATTGGCTGATTCTAAGCATTCTTTAGAGTATGTTCGGGTATTTCAAAGTTTAAAGTACATTTATTATCCAAGTATGTATACTATATACAATTGAGATTCATCTTACAGGCAGCCTTTTGACTACTCTTTGGAAGTCTGTTCTCATTACTTTGCATTTACCTCATACAGCTGGTACGGAAGATGATCTCTTTCTTTTTCCCTGCTTCCACCTTCAATTTTGTGAAAGATTAATAAGCCATTGAATCTACCCCTCTTTGCAGAAAAGAACTATTAGAACCTTTGTCACCAACTGAACATAACAATTTCAAAGAAACAGAACATATCCCAAGTATATACACACACTCTTTGTATTCAGAAGAGCAACGATGTAGAATCAGTGTTTAAATAGATCAAACTTGTTTAACAAAATGCTCATGTAATTATGGTTTAGACATTGCTAGCAAGACTGCTATACTGTCAGCCCTCGTTATTCGCGGGGATTTGTTCCAGGAACCCTGTCGGATACCAAAAAACACAGATGCTTAAGTTGGTAAACTTTAGGACCCAGCGGAACACAGGAGCTTATTTAACCTGTCTCGGTGCAGTGGACTTTAGGACCTGGCGGAGCTTGGGACCCACCACCCGCATTGTTTCTGTTCTGGAAAATGATCACAATCGAAAATAAAGTGGAAATAATAAAGCGATTGGAAAGATAAAATGTCATTGGTCACTGGAAAAGTGTTAGGCTGCAGTCAGTCAACGATCGGAACAATTTTAAAGGATAAAGTGAGAATAATGGAGCATTTGCAGTCCCTGCCCCAATGAAAGCTACAATTATTACTAAGCAACACAGTGATTTAATTATTATACTATATACTAAGACAAACGTTTGACTAACTGACGCTAAATAATACTAGATGTACCTGTTCCGACTTAGAGAACTTCTGTTTTTTATATTCCCAATCCGTGGTAACCTACGCACATCCTCCTGCATACTTTAAATCATCTCTAGATTACTTATAATACCTAATACAATGTAATTGCTGTGTAAATGGTTGTTATACTGTATTGTTTAGGGAATAATGACAAGAAAAAAGTCTGTACATGCTCAAACAACAAGTGCTGGAGAGAGAACTTCTGGGTTTTCCCGATCCGCAGTTGGTTGAATCCACGCATGCAGAACCCGTGGATAAGGAGGGCCGACTGTATATTGCTCTTGAAGGTGCTGAGACATTAGAATGGATTTCTCAGTCATTACTCAGTAGCATGAATCAAATTAGCTGAAGGCCAATTTTTGTGATAGTAGAGATGCCATGATGAAATGTGTATTATTGACTTGAAATCTCTGGTTAAGGATGGTTGCAAATTCTTTTCATTTATGTTTGGCTCATGCTAGGCTTTCCTGTGGAAGACTGGAAAGTGCCTGCTTTCTATTTGATTAATTATCCACGGCAATTCAAGACTATATGTTCCCAAGCTATTTTCTGTTCTACTGGTCATGTGATTATCTTGCTCTACGTTTTATGTTGCCTTACTATTTAAACATGTAGTCCTCTGCCACTTGCCCTGGCTTTTCCATTTTTAGCAATGCTTGGTGTGACTCCCAATTCTCATTACACGTATTGGACTCCAGCTTGAAAATGGTGAGGGAAACGTTGGTCTTCTGAGAACTTGGAACATAGAAGTCTACAGCACATGACAGGCCCTTCGGCCCACAATGTTGTGCCGGCCATGTAACCTACTCTAGAAACTGCCTAGTAGGATTTCCCTAGCACATAGCCCTCTCTTTTTCTAAGCTCCATGTACCTATCTAAGTCTCTTAAAAGACCCTATTGTATCCACCACCACCACCACTGTTGCTGGCAGTGTATTCCGCGCACCCACCACTCTGTGGAAAAACTTGTGTGACATCCCCTCGGTACCCATTTCCAGTACCTTTAAGCTTTGCCTCCTCATGTTACCCATTTCAGCCATGGGAAACAGCCTCTGATTATATACATGATCAGTGCTCCTCAGGATATTATACACCTCTGTCAGGTCACCTCTCATCCTCCAATCGCTCCAAGGAGGAAAAAGCCAGGTACACTCAACCTATTCTCTTAAGGTACTCCCTCCAATCCATGCAATATCCTTGTAAATCTCTTCTGCACTCTCTATAGTATCCACATCCTTCCTGTAGTGAGGTGACCAGAACTGAACACAGTACTCCAAGAGGGGTCTAACCAAGGCCTTGTATAGCTGTAACATTAGCTCACGATTCTTGAACTCTGTCCCACGGTTGATGAATGCCAACACGCCATACACCTTCTTAACAAAGCTGTAAACCTGTGCAGCAGCTTTGAGTGTCTGATGGACAAGGACCCCAAGATCTCTGAGATCCTCCACACTGCCAAGAGTCTTACCGGTTATGTTATATTTTGTCTTCAAATTTGACCTACCAAAATGAGCCATTTCACACTTAATCTGGGTTGAAGTCCATCTGTCACTTCTCAGCTCAGTTCTGCATCTTATTGATGCCCTGCTGTAACCTCTGACAACCCTCCAGACTATTCACAACACCCCCAACCTTTGTGTCATCAGCAAACTTACTAACTCACCCTTCAACTTCATCCAGGTCATTTATAAAAATCACAACGAGGAGGTGTCCCAGAACAGATCACTGCAGAACACCAGTGGTCACTGACCTCCATGCAAAATATGAACCATCTACAACCACCCTTTGCCTTCTGTTGGATCCCATGCCTCCTTACTTTCTGAGGGGCTTTGTATGGGGAGCCTTATCAAATGCCTTACTGAAATCCATATACACTACAACCACTGCTCTGTCTTCATCAATGTGATTTTTACGTCCTCAAAGAATTCAGTCATGCTCGTAAGGCATGACCTACCCTTGACAAAGCCACGTTGATTATCCCTAATCAGAATATGTCTCTCCAAATGCCATAAATACTACCTCTCGGGATCTTCAACAACTTACTCACCATTGAAGTCAGACTCACTGGTCTATAGTTTCCTGGGTTATCACTACTCCCTTTCTGAACAAGAGATTTAGCTCTGATGGAAGAATCTGGCAGGTATCACCTTCAGTATCAACCTTTTTTATGGTGCTGGTGCTACTGAGCCATTCATGAATTTTGAATTTTTATTTCCTCTCCTTGCCAATCATGAAAACACAGCACAAACTGAGACCTGATAAAGTGTCTCAGTCCAAAATATTGACTGTTTATTCTCCTCCTTCAGTACTGCTTGACTTGCTGAGTTCCTTCAGCATTTTCTGTGTTACTTTAGATTCCGAGCATCTGCAGAATCTCTTGTGTTTATAATGTACATGGTGCCCTTGCTTTTCTCTTCCAAGTGTTACTCAACGTGGAGGACAGCTGATTAATGACTAGTAGGCAGTTTCTTTGTTTTTCCTTGTATGTGTTAGCTCTGATACCATGAAACTTCAAGGACTCAGAAGTTAAGGTTGAGGATTCTCTTCTGATAGTGTGTTCAATGTCAATCATGTGATTAGGGTACTGTCTGAAACAGGTGATTTTTATGAGCATAACTATTGGGCTTTTGCTTGACTATCATTTGGAACATATCTGGGATCAGCCACTGATGTCTGAGAATTTCAATGAGCTGAGAAGTACCTTTTTCCATATCTAGGTGTAATGTGTGAACTTTTGATATGAGTTTAAATGCCAGTGGCCTGATACAACTGGCTTTCTGAGCCATTTCAAGGGGTCTTTGAAATTGTCAACATTATTCATCTAAACTGGTTAAACATGACAAGGTTCTGATTACTGCAATCTTTGACAGCCCTCAAAAAATTTGTTGGTTGATATGCATTTATCTGGTACAGCTAAAGAAGTATCAGCAATAGCTTCTCTTGTCTGAACATTGCCACTTCAGCTGTCCGTGATTACCAATTTTTCAACTAGGTGACATTATTTTAACTTTGCAATGTCTATAATTAGACTACTTCAAATTAGTGAAAATCAAAAATTTCTTCCAAACAAATGCTGTGTAAATGTAAGCAACACACACAAAATGCTGGTGGAATGTAGCAGGCCAGGCAGCATTTATGGGAAGAAGCGCTGTCGACGTTAGATGCTGCCTGGCCTGCTGCATTCCACAGCATTTTGTGTGTTACTTGAGTTTCCAGCATCTGCAGATTTCCTTGTGTTTGCCTCTCTGTAAACGTATCTTGTTTTCCCACTTGTAAATCTTTGCCTGCTGGCTGATCAAGGGAGAGTCAGACTGTTCAGACTAAATCAAGTCAACTTTTATTGTCATTTTGACCATAACTGCTGGTACAGTGCATAGCAAAAATGAGAACGTTTTTCAGGACCATGGTTTACAAAAAACTAGACTGAACTACGCAATTTAAAAAAAAAACAGAGAAAGCTACACTAGACTACAGACCTACACTGGACTGCATAAAGTGCACAAAAACAGTGCAGGCATTACAATAAATAATAAAGAGGACTGTAGGGCAATGTGTCGGTCCAGGCTTCGAGTATTGAGGAGTCTGATAGCTTGGGGGAAGAAACTGTTACATAGTCTGGTTGTGAGAGCCCGAATGCTTTGGAGCCTTTTCCCAGATGGCAGGAGGGAGAAGAGATTGTATGAGGGGTGCATGGGGTCCTACATAATGCTGTTACCTTTGTGGATGTAGTGTAAATGTCCATGATGGTGGGAAGAGAGACCCCGATGATCTTCTCAGCTGACCGCACTATCTGCTGCAGGGTCTTGCGATTCGAGATTGTGCAATTTCCGAACCAGATAGTAATGCAGTTGCTCAGACGCTCTCAATACAACCCCTGTAGAATGTGATGAAGATGGGGGGTGGGAGATGGACTTTCCTCAGCCTTCGCAGAAAGTAGAGACGCTGCTGGGCTTTCTTTGCTATGGAGCTGGTGTTGAGGGGCCAGGTGAGATTCTCTGTCAGGTGAACATCAAGAAATTTGGTGCTGTTTACGAGCTCTACCAAGGAGCCGTCAATGTTCAGCAGGGAGTGGTCGCTCCGTGCCCTCCTGAAGTCAACAACCATCTCTTTTGTTTTGTTCACATTAAGAGACAGGTTGTTGGCTCTGCACCAATCCGTTAGCCGCTGCACCTCCTCTCTGTAAGCTGACTCGTTGTTCTTGCTGATGAGACACACCACGGTGGTGTCATTGGCGAACTTGATGATATGGTTCGAGTTGTGTGTTGCAGCACAGTCGTGGGTCAGCAGAGTGAACAGCAGTGGACTGAGCACACAGTCCCGGGGGGCCCCTGTGCTCAGTGTGTTGATGTTGGAGATGCTGCATCCGATCCGGACTGACAGAGATCTCCCAGTCAGGAAGAGATGTGGTCTGAGTATCTGAGGTGGGGGTGGGGCTCTGCCCGGTATGTGTCGGAAATGTTTGTGTAAACCAGGTTCAATGCGTTCTCCCCCCTCGTTGCAAAGTCCACATACTGATGGAAATTGGGGAGCACTGACTTAAGGTTCGCGTGGTTAAAATCACCGGCGACAATAAACAGACCATCAGGATGTGTGTTCTGCAGTTTGCTAAAAGCCCCATACAGTACTGCCACAAACTCCACTAACAATGAGCAGTGTCTGGAAACCAGCACAGAGTTCTTACACCATTCTGTGTCGTCGTAAACACAGACACCGCCACCGCGAACCTTACCGGAGACAGCTGCATCTCTGTCCGAACAAAACAAAGCTAGCCCGTCTAGCTGGATGGCAGCGTCCGAAATCCCATCAGTGAGCCATGTCTCTGTGAAGACATGTGCGGAGCAAACTCTGTACTCCCGCCGAATGTAGTCCATTTTATTGTCCAGGGAGTGGACATTGGAGAGCAGAATGGGAGGGAGAGCTGACCGGCTAGGGTTTGCTTTTAGCCTGGCATGGACCCTTGCCTGTTTGCCTCGCTTCTGCTTCCTTGCACATCGCTTTCAATGTCTCCATCTCCGGCTCCCAGCATCAGGCAAATCCGAGGATTATAGGCCCATTCCCCTCAGCAAGCTGACGTTGCATAATTCAGCCAGCAGGTCTTTGTGGAGGTTTGTTTTTAGGCGATCTCTGTATTGTAGTAGTATCTGGCGATGGTAGTTAGCCGCTCTGTTATCCATGTGCCCTAATGGAAAATTGTGTATCAAACTTAAGATAGAAAATTAAATTAAAGTAACACCAAGTCTGAAAGGCCGCTGCTGCCGTGCCGCGCCGCCTCATGGGACTAAGCATCAAAATCAGGAAAAACTATGATCTATGTGACTTTGACCGCGGAATGATTGTTGGTGCTGGATGGGGTGGTTTGAGTATCTCAAACTGCTGATCTGAGATTTTCACACACCGGTCTCTGGACTGTATAAAGAAGGGTGTTTAAAAAAAAAACAAAAAAAATCCACTGAGGCAAAAATGCCTTTCTAATGAGAGAGGTCAGAGGAGAATGGCCAGACTGGTTCAAGCTGACCGGAAGGGGTCAGTAGCTCAAATAACTGTGTTACCACAGTTGTGTCTCGAAGCATACAACGTGTCAAGCCTTGAAGTGGATTGGCTACAGCAGCTGAAGACCACAAAGATACTTAGTGGCTACTGAGTGTATTTTCTAAGCCTTCTGAATTCCTCATAGTTGGGCTTGAATTGTAACCATTAGACTTCTGGCACTCTTGGTTAACTTTTACAATCTCTTCCAGGATTCTGCTCAATTTCCAATCTTCCCAAGTTCCATATACAGGTTTCCCCTGCTACCTGAAAGTAGAGCGCTCCTATGAAATGGTTCGTAAGCGGGAATGTTGTAAAGTGAAGAAGCAATTACCATTATTTTATATGGGAAAAAATTTGTGAACGTTCGCAGATCCAACAAAATAACCTACCAAATCATGTCAAATAACACATGAAACCTAAAATAACACTAACATATAGCAAAAGCAGAATATGATAAATACACAGCCTATATAAAATAGAAATACTTTTCTGCAATCATTGCAGCACTGTTCACCATAGCGAAAATGTCAAGCAAGCGCTCTCGACAGAAGCACTCAGTGCAAGCGCTCTTGGCAGAAGCACTCTTTCCAGTAAGCTTTAAGCTAGGAAGCTGCCAAATTATACCAAATAACACATAAAAATACACAGCCTACATAAAGTAGAAATGTATGTACAGTATAGTTTCACATAACGGAATGGGGAAGACAGTTTGCACACTGATGATGTGTTAGGCTGAGTCGTCGGAGGTTGGGGTGGTGGGAGGTAGAGGAGACTGAGGTGTCACCTCGTCATCGTCGTCTGTTTCCATCAGGGCAGGCAGGTCACCTTCTATGTCTGCCTGCCTCAATGTCAAAGGTCGAGGTTCGTCGGCTGTTGTGGCTGATATGGAAGGCTTGAAAAACGACAGTATGCTTGATTGCTTAGCCTCGCGCATTTTTCTGCCGTACAGTTCTTTATAAGCACTCAAACCATCCTGCAAATATGCCCTAAACCTATGTACCCTTTCAAAATTAAAGTCATTCTTTTCTGTAATCATTGCAGTGTTGTCAATCGCAGCAAAAATCTCATGCAATTGGTTCACGTTCACTTCTTGGACGACTTCACTTTCGGGCCGTTTGCTACTACGTTCGGTTTCAATTGTTATCCTTTCCTCTTCATCAACTCTTCGGCTGTCAGTTCTTGGTCATGGGATGCCAAAACCTCCAACACCATCTTCATCAGCTTCCACAAACCCAGCCTCCTTAGCCAAACTCACTATGTCCTTACATCGTTCACCACAATCGAAACGCTTAATTATGTCTAGTTTTGCACTAAGTGTGACACCCTTACGAGCCCTTTTAGGCTTTTCCAATACCTTAGAGCTCATCTTGCTAATGGATGCACAAAATAAATCGACATAAAGCACAGATGCTCACAGGCATGTGTTTAAGCAATGCCGGCTGGCTGTTTGGGGCGTGCGCTGTTTTCTTTCGTAACAGTGAAAACACCTGTTAGTGAAAACGGGTAACTAAAGTACGTCTTTCATAACAGCAAGGTGTCGTAAAGTGAACGTTCGAAAAACGGGGGACACTTGTACCCATTGCTGCTATGTGTATTGTCTTCAATTGCCTGTAGTCTAACTGGTACTTTGATTTTAAAGTTTAGTGTTTATAAGTATGATTGATATTGCTCTACCTAATTTGCCTCTGATCACTTTGTGGGAATTTCATCTATGTATCCTCCTGCACCTCCAGCTGTCTCCTTAAAACAGCTTTTTGACCATTAATTATCTCTTTTGATATGAGGTCATGTAAGATAACCAAATTACGGTAACACTTCAGTGAAGCATTAGGATATTTTGTTTAAAAATTGCTGTCTGCTAGGCATATGTCTGAAATAGCCTCTGACAACCAAGTCCAGCACTTGGCCTTCATGTGTGGCTTAGCTACTAAGCCCTTTAGAAGAGTTTCTACTGACAGGAGAAATGGCAAAGTCGGGTTTCTAGCATGTAAAACCAGTTGCTTCAGCCACGTAGGGCTCGTCAGCTGTGGCTGGCAGCTCATTTAGGAGAAGGAAAACTGTGGTCTGAAACCACTGCTTCCTTGCAGCTATACTCACTCATCGGAAAGGCTGTGGGCGTAAACCCTGAGGAAAAACCTGGAGATGGAATTCCTTTGGTAGTGCAACACTGAATGGGAAGTCTGCAACACTTTGGTGTCAAACTGTATTGGTCTCAATAGGTACATTTAATGTCAGAGAAATATATACAGTATACATCCTGAAATTCTTGTTCTTCACAAACATCCACTTAAACAAGGGAGTGCCCCAAAGAATGAATGACAGAACCCCAAAGCCCCCCAACAACCCCCACCTAGTCACAAGCAGCAGTAAGACAATGACCCCCCCCCCCAAACCAGGGAAAAAGCATCAGTGCCCCTCACCGAGCACTCAAGCATGCAGCAAACCATCAATAAGGACACAGACTGGCAAAACCCCAAAGACTACTCATTCACCCGGTATTTGACTTACTGGGAAAGAGAGGTATCCCCGTTTTCATAATGACAAGGGAGACATAACAAAACAACTCACTGATCTGTGGTGTTAAAGGTCTGTTGCTTTGCTTTTCCTGTTTTGCCAACAGCAAGCCCACTGCTTTCAATCTTCCTTGTTCTCCCGTGACGCACCAGTCATCCGCGGCGGCAACAACCTTGCTTCCAGAGCCATGAAAATCTAGCGCCCTGAAGGCATGCTAGTCTCTTTGATTCATCAGCTGTGTGGTGGGGGGAGCATCTACATGGGCAACACCTCCCTCTGGTGCTCCTCCCCTTCCCTTCCATAGTCTTCTACCCTCCCCTATCAGATTGCCTCTTCAGCCCTTTATCTCTTTCACCTATCAACTTCCCATCTCTTTACTTCACCCCTGTCCCTCTCCCAGTTTTACCTATCACCTTGTATTATTTCCTCCCCTCCCCATCTTGATCTTTTTATCCAGTTATGGTGAAGTCTCTGCCTGAAACGTTGATTATTTACTTTTTTCTATAGATGTTGCCTGGCCTGCTGATTTCCTCCAGCATTTTGTGTGTGTTGCATGGGCAACAGCTTGCTCTCCTTATCATACTGTCCTAGCCTGCATACTGGTTTGTATATCATTTAGACAACTGGGACGCAACATCTATGGTCGACCTCTGACCAACAGAGGGTCTTGTGTTATATATCCTGGTTATATATTGACTTGGAGTACATATTAATGTGTGTATATTGTTTTGGAATACAGTATGATGAAAGTCAATAGAGTATTTTTTTTAATACTTGACCCTAACTCCTATGGGAAAGCCATTTGTGCTGATCAGAATTGGGCTTTTTGGCTGCTCTACCATTTGATTTTGGCTGATCTATTATTCCCTTTTAACTCTGTTCTTCTGCACTACAAAAAAGAGTGGATATTGCTCAATCCATCATGGATAAAGCCTGCCCTGCCATTGAGGACATCTAGATGGAGCACTGTCGCAGGAATGCAGTTTTATCAAGGACCCCTACCTACCATGAAGATCATGCTTTTTTTCACTGAGCCTTGCTTACCACTAACTCAACCGGCATGTTAACTTTTAGGGAATCCTACACAAGGTCTCCCAAGTGCATTTGCACATCTGATTTTTAAATTTTCTCCCTGTCTATTCCTTTATTTCTACTACCAAAGTGCATGACCTTACGCTTCCCTATACTATATTCCATCTTTCACTTCTTTACCCGTTCTCTTAATCTCTAAATCCTGCAGACTCCCTGATTACTCAACATTCTTTCCCTCCACCTGCCTTCGTATTGTCTGCAAGCTTGGCCACAAAGCCACCAATTCTGTCATTGATGTGCGTGAAAATGAGTTCTAATACCAACCCCTGTGAAACACCAGCAGCCAGTCAGATGCATTCCACAACATGTTTGATGCCCATTTATGAGCATCTGTTGGGAAACTGTCAATAGGAACACTGACATGTTATTGAGAGAGCTTTGGATAGCTTCCTCACTTATTCACTTTGCTAAACTTATTCTTGAAATTTGATCAGATTTAAAATGGTTAATCCACTGTAGATGTAATATCTTGTATTTAAACCATGGGGTGCACAAATTGTTCATGAGACATGCAAAGCAAAGGCTTGTTCCTTCTGCAGCCTACGTAGAAAGAATTGAATACAGTTTGCTGAATTTCTGCAAATGTTCATTTCAAGTGATTTCTCTGAGAAGTCTTGCATCATTTTAGTGGTGCAGCTTTAGATGTTATTTCAATACAGACAGTCCCCGGGTTACGTACGAGTTCCATTCCTGAGTCCGTCTTTAAGTTGGATTTGTACGTAAGTCAGAACAAGTACATCTGGTATTATTTAGCGTCAGTCAAACGTTTGTCTTAGTATATGGTATATATTTTACCTTTCCATGCATATAAAACATTTAAGAAACGTATGTATTCCAATAATTAAACCACTGTGTTACTTAGTAATAATTGTAGCTTTCATTGGGGCAGGGCCTTTCACATGCTCCATTATTCTCACTTCATCCATTATCCTTTAAAATTGTTCCAATCATTAACCGACTGTAGCCTAACGCTTTTCCAATGACCGATGGCGATTCACCTCTTTCCAAACGGTTTATTATTTCCACTATATTTTCAATTGCAATCACTTCCCGTCTGCAATCACAGAAACACTGCGGGTGGCGGGTCCCAAGGTCCGCTGGGTCCTAAGGAACACCACACTGAGGTAGGCTAAATGGGACAATGTGCTGAGTTTGGGTATTTGATCCTCCACAATGTTCCATGTGGGAATTTCAACTGGAGGTGGCAGTGTTCTTTTTTTACGAGGTCGAGTTGCGAGCTTGATATCAACCTGGCACGGATGGTATGGGTGTCACTGGATTGACATCAACCAGGCGCGGAAGCGGTCTGTCACTGCATCAAACTTGGGGAAACTCCGTTCTTGAGCCCGGCACTGATCTCACTGCGTCACCAGCAGACCGGAATGGTGGGGGGGGGGGGGGGGGAGTGGAGTCAGGGTGAATCTTACTAAGAAAAAATTTAAGCCAAATACAAAGTTAAACACTCAACGCAGTGTCAACGGCAATGACTTAAAATGGCGGACGGCGTTCTTCTCCCTTGGTTCGCAAATGCGAGTTGTCCGTAAGTCGGATGTTCGTAACTCGGGGCTACCTGTACTAAAGATTGGATATGAAAATGTAGCAGCCCTAGAGTTTTTTCAGCTATGATTAGTTTCACTTAAGTTGTAAGTATACACCTTCAATTTCATTGTAAGAAAACTGTTATTTTTACTTACATTTGTTTTCATTATTTATACATTAGCTTGGGTTTTAGTCAGTGCAGAATGCTAAGATCAGAATTGGTAATTGTGCAGCTGAACTGTTTTTCCAAAATATTCTACTTTTCATTGGTTGCAAACTCTAATACAAAATCTAATACAGAACTTGAACATTCTCAGTCTCTCGAATTGATTACATTTAATGTGCTTTAAATCCTTGCCAGTATCTAAGATGAAGGCTCTTAATTTTTCACTAATTGGTATAATCTTATTAACCATGTTATTTTCTTGATATAGATTGTGTGTGAATTTGCCATTCCCCTAATCTATCATCTGTATTCCAGCACTCAACCTGTACACCAATCAAAAAAATCTGTATTACTACTTCAGTAAAAGTATTAAAAGTCTCTTTGGCTTTATTCTAAAGCACGTATCTAAAATGTTGCATAACACATTTTAATATTGTATAGGCTCCAAGAAGTGTGCCTATCCATTGATTAAAAGTGCACAAAAAATCCTAAACAACATATACCTTGTGTTACGTCATTAATTGTATTTCCACTGATTAGTACAAGAGACCTTCAGTGAGAGTGTTTGAAAAAATACTTGGGAAAGAGATTCCTCTGGATCTGGGGACATAGATTCTACCTCAGATTGTGTTAGCATGTAGTAAATTTCTTTCTTTCATATCTTTCCCATCCATATTTGAGTATTTGAGAGAGGGCTACTACAAAGTGAAATGTGAAGTTAGTATGGATTAATTGTTTGTCTAAAATTCCGAAAAGCTAAAGAATTTTGAAGAAAAAGTAGAAAATTTTCCTTTTGGTTCTGTCTCCTAGAAGACCTTCCTTAGAACTCGAGTCTGAACTTGTACTCTTCAGCAAAATTTGTATTTTTCCTTTCTGGTACCTTTTTAAATCAGCTGTTGATCTACTGTTAGAAAATAAAAATCATTCCTATATGTGTGTTACTCGTGTAAAAGCATGGTAGCATAGTGGTTAGAGTACTGCTTTACAGAGCTCTGCTGTGTGAACAGGGTTTAATTCTCACACTGTCTGTAAGGAATTAGTACGTTTTCTCTGTGACTGTATGGGTTACCTGCGGGTGCTCTGGTTCCCTCCCACATTCCATGTTAAATAGAGGGGGACTGTTTAATTCCAATAAAAGGTTGTTAACCTAGGCATTGTTTCTCTTCGCTGATGCTGCCTGATCTTGTGTTTCCAGCATATTCTGCTTTTAGATTTGCATCATATGCATTTTTGATTTTACGTTGTTTTCATGTTGGTTCTTGGTCATTTCCAACAGTGAAGACAGTCTTTTAAATTGTTGCTTGGAATTTCTCTCATTGTACCTAGACTGTATAAAATGTAATCCAAGGTGGCTCAGTTTTAGCACTTGCATTAGGATAAGAAATTTTGTGAATTATTTCAGTTGGCATTCTCATGTTAGACCTGTAGGTTTTGGATAGAATAAAATCAAATCAAATAAAGTTTAATTGTCATTCAAACCATGTATGGATACAGCTGAATGAGATGGTGTTCCTCTGCCAAGATGCAGAAATATATACACATTCAAAATAACAAAAAAGGAAAAAAGCAAAAGAGCATAGTCATGTATGGAAACACATTTTTAGTCCAAGACCCTGAGCGGCAAGTCCCGCAAATTGTTGGTTCCTGGCAGTCCAGCCTGTAATTCTACCAATTGAACACTGGGGGCAGCACCAGTGGGAGCAGCCACCCCCTAACTGAGGCGACACTGCTGCCTTGCTGTCTGCCTCACTGTCTGTCTTGTCACCAGCCAAGGGAAGCAGACCTGTGGCAATAGGTGTCCAACAGGGTCATGCGATCGCAGAAGAAACATCCAAGATAGTCATTAAATGGTACCTTTGTGCCAACAGAAAGGCACCACCTTCGAGTAGCAAGCATCGCCATAGTCTGCAGCCAGATCAGCTCTTTTGAACCCAGTCTGGTTTCTCCTGTGGCCTGACTTGATTTGGATGGAACAAACTAAATGGCTTAACTGTTGTTCTGGTAGTTGTAAAAAGATACCATCTTGTTTTTTTTTTGGAAACCCCAGGGTATTGTTCCTGGTGTCTTGACCAAAATTATACCTTGGGGAGCTTGCTGTGTGGAAGTTGCTTCAATTTCCTGCATTGTCAGTGATTACACATTGAGGGCTTCATTACACAGTGCTGCTAGAATCATCAAATGTGCTTAAGTCTATGAAAAAAAGGAATGGATCGCTTGAGAGAGTAGTTTCTTACCACTATATAGTTGAATTAATGGCCTTTTATCTTAAGGAAATTTGTTTGTGTGATGTCACTGGTGGCTGGTATACATTTGTCATCTCTAATTAGCCATGAATTGAGCCAGTAGTCACCATATTGATGGATTTGAAGATGCATGTAAGCCATATTAGTGAATCTTGGCATTTCCTTCCCAGAAGAGCATTAGTGAACCAGATGTCTTTTTAGCAAGAGTCGGGTAGTTTGAGATAAAAATTACAGAAATTATTCTCCATTCATCCCAAATTTACCATCAAAGGGGGTGCTGTTGTAGTGTGGTGGATTGACCACTACCTTGCTGAGGCCAGGCGGCAACTCTCAGACACCTCATACCATCCCTTTGAAGAGGACTCAACTCTATAAACCATCAGAAAATTGTCTCCCAGTACCATTACTGACCTCCTTAACTCTGGAGAACTCCCATCCATTGTCACCAAACTTTCCTTTATCCTGCACTGCTTGCTTCTACCTCCTACCCAAGATCCACAAACCTGGCTCTCCGGGTAGGCATGTTGTCTCTGGCTGCTCCTGCCCTCTGAACTCGTGTCTTTGTACCTCAACTCCATTCTGATCCCCTTGGTTCATTCCCTTCCCACCTCATCCACAACACATCTCATGCTCACTGTCTCCTCAGTAACTTTTAATTCCCTGGCCCTGACAGCTTCATTTTCACCATGGATGTCCGGTCCCTATACGCCCCTATCCCCCATCAAGAAGTCCTTAAAGCTCTCTGCTTCTTTCTCTACAAACAAACCATCCAGTTTCCTTCCACCACCACCCTCCTCCATCTGGTAGAACTGGTCCTCACCCTCAACAATTTTTCCTTCAGCTCCTCTCATTTTTCCATGGGCACCTGCATGGGTCCCAGCTGTGCCTGCCTCTTCATTGGTTACATAGAACAGTCCATGTTCCAAGTCTTCCCTGGTAGTGCTCTTAAACTCTTCCTCCACTATGTTGACAACTGTGTTGCTGCTGCTTCATGCACTCAGTTTAATCAACTTTGAACTGATTCCACCCTGCCCTTAGATTCCCTTGGTCCACTTTTGACACTTCCCTCTCCTTTCTCATCTGTCTCCATCTGTGGAGACATTGTAAACTACTTTTACATACCTGCTGATTCTCACTGTACCTCTTCCCACCCTGTCACATGTAAAAATGCTATTCACTTTTATCAGTTCCTTCATCTCCACCACATCTGTTCCCAGGATGCAGCTTTTCTTTCCAGGACATCAGAGATGTTCTCCTGCTTCAAATAATAGGGTTTACTTTCCCCCATCATTTATGCTGCCCTCACCTGCATCTTCATTTCCTGAATATCTGCACTCATTCCATCTTCCTGCTGCCTTAACAGTGACAGTTGTTGAGTCTGCAACAACTCAACATCCTCCGCAACTCCTGCCATCTCCAAAGAGATCCTACCGTCAAATATATCTTTAGTTCCTCTTCCCCCCCCCCCCCACCTCCACTTTCTGCAGGCAGGGATCGCTTTTTCTGCAATTACCTTGTCTAATCGTCCATCCTTACTAATCTCCTTCCCGGCACTTATACCTGCTTATCGATTTCTTCCCTCACCTCTATTCAGGGCTCAAACTGTTCTTCCAGGTAAGGCAACACTTAACCTGAAAATCTACTGGGGTCATCCATTGTTTCCAGTGCTCCAGATGTGGCCTGCTCTACATTGGTGAGACCCGTCCTAAATTAGGACAGCTTAGTCAAGTACCTCCACTCCATCCACCAAAAGTGGAACTTCCCGGTGGCCAAACATTTTAATTCTTTTTCATTCTTAAGGATGAAGGAGGAACACCTTTTCTTGTGTTTGGGTAGCCACCAACCTGATGGCACGAATATCGATTTCATTCCGGTTTTTAAAAAATGCTCTTCCCCTCACCTCTTCTATTCCCCATGCTAGCCTTTTACATCTTCTCACCTGCCTTTTGACTCCCCTGGGTCTACCCCTCCTTCCCTTTCTCCTACGATTGATCCACTCTCCTCTCCAATCAGATTCCTTCATTTCCAGCCCTTCTATCTTTCCTGTTCATCTATTACTTTTTAGCTGTCCTCCCCCTCTCCCCACCTTTTTGTTCTGGCATCTGTACTGGAAAATAAGTACAGATGAAGGGTCTCGGCCCAAAATGTTGCCTGTTTATTCATTTACAAAGATGCTGCCTGACCTGCTGAGCTCCTTCATTTTGTGTGCGTGACAGAAATTAGCCTCTTGTATATGAGCAACTGTTAATGTGTTGTTTATATCTGTGAACTAAGTGTCTGGATGTCAGTTCAGTAACTTATGCTGCCACATCCCCTTCACCTGGTATTCCCCTGCATATGCGTATGTGTCCTGACCTGAGTTCCTCCAGCATTTTGTGTTTCTCAAGATAGGATGCTATGGTAGCATGGGGGTTAGTATAATACTTCACAGTACAGGGGATCTAGCTTCATTTCCCATCACTGAGGGGAGTTTCTACTTTCTTCCTGTGACAGTGTGTGTTTCTTCTGTGTGCTCTTGTTTCCTTCCACAGTCCAAAGATGTACTGGTTGGTAGGTTAATTGGTCATTGTAAATTGTCCTGTGATTAGGCAAGGATTAAATTTTGGGGTTGCTGGGCAGTGTAGCTTGAAGGGCCTATTCTGTACTGTATCTCTAAATAAATACATTTCTAGCACCTGCAGAATCTCTTTTATTAGTGATAAAACCTGATGTTTCTGCCAATTAATTGAACCACCTATAACGTGTGATGTGGAATGGAACACACGTTTTAAACCTAATGACTTGCACATTGGATATTTGAGCATAAGTCATTCACTGTCATCAGTAGTATAATTCAGTTGATACAGGTGAAAGTTTATAGCAGTTTTTAAAGAATTGAATCAACAATATGATAGACAAATGAACTATGAAAAGTTTACCAGTCAACTGTAATAAAGTATTTCACTTTATTCTTTCACTGAAATAAATTCAACAGCGCTAACATTGTCCAAACTTTTAGGAAATGTTTTCACACCTTGAACATGGAGCTTTAACAATATAAAAATGCATTCCTTTGGTGATCATGCTGATTTTTCTTATGTGTGAAGTGCATATTACAGTATATCAAAATGTAGGATGGTTCTATTACCAGTGAGAGAAGGAAACTGGTGGCAAAATTTCTTGTTCTTTACTGCCATGGGAGCTCAGAGGTATTCCTGATTCTCATTTAATCTACAGTGCAAGACAATTAACTCCAAACCAAGGAGGTTTTACATTTTATTGTGCAGCCTGTTTCTTGTTAATGTTAATGACTCCAAGTTTAAGGGAAACACTTGCATTGGTTCTTTATCTGCTAATGAAGCTAGTTTACTGAAGAACTATTTTGACAAGTTCATGAATGATTTTGCTGATTAATTCCTATTTTCCCCTCAGCCAATTTAGAAGATAGTCCTTTTGAAATGAATCATTTGAATAACATTGCCATTCAATATACATTTGTACTTTGTTGAAAAACAAGTTAGTGGGTGGAGTGCATAATTGGGAAATGGTCTTCAATTGAGAACAATGCAACTAGACAGATGTTTAGAGAGTAGGAAAAGATATCTGAGGGAACAGTTGAAGGAGGAAACAAAATATACTGATAATGTAAGAATAAAGGGTCTGCCAACTTGAGCTGTTGACCTTAATCAATTTTCTGGATATGATAAGCAGAAAGACATTGGCAAAGATGTTACAAACTTTTTTGTGTCTGCGTATATAAACTGGATGCCATTCTCTCTCCCGTTAAAGGCTAGGCTTGCAGCTTTCAAGCAAATTCCACTTAGAAATTCTCAAGTCAAAGCCAATTTTGCCACGTATTTTTCCTGTCCAGTATCCATTATAACTTCCAATATCTTCTTGATGCCCCTTCACAGCATTCAGTTTATTGATCTATATGGTTTAAACTTTGCTACTGGTAATGTCCATTACAATGTGCTGCCCTTCCTCTCGATGTTACCACCAAATGGGC
Source organism: Hypanus sabinus (assembly GCF_030144855.1). Classification (NCBI taxonomy): domain Eukaryota; kingdom Metazoa; phylum Chordata; class Chondrichthyes; order Myliobatiformes; family Dasyatidae; genus Hypanus; species Hypanus sabinus. Next base: position 34,979,696 of record NC_082715.1, on the reverse strand, counting down.
TCCTTCACATTCGTGAATGTGCTCTGCTCTGGAAGTTATCTGATGTTTAAGTCTGCCAGCAATATCATTGCATTCCAGCTTGCTTTTGAACATTGACTGCTCTGGTTGTCCTTGAGGGTGGTCCAATTAAATAAATCACAACAGTATTTTTCATTTGTCTGGACATCAAATCAAGCCAAGCATTTGATGTATTCAAATCAAGCTCTGCAGAGGATCAAGATGGATGTTGGTTACATTTTTGGGTCCATGACTTTTCGCTCTTGACAGGTAGTGTCTGACATAAGTGCTCTGATTTTAAGATGCCTAGTATCAAAATTTTGATTAGGTAAAGGACTTGTTTTTCTTCCTATGTTGCCATACTTGGAGATTAATTTTGGGTCTAGACCTGAACTTTGAAGGTAGCTTCCTTATGAAAATGTATGCATCTGTTAATGTGGATTGACTGATTATTAATCTTCACCTTTTACTCCAGCTGTAGGCTCTGTCTTGCTTGAAGAATCTGCCTGACTAGTACAAGAAATGCTACATAGCTGCTTGTTTTATTTGTTTTCCCTGTGCTTTCACATTTTGAAGCTCTATTTTCCAGTGCTTACAACAGATGGATGTCATCTGGTATTTAGTGCTCCTTTTGACAAGGCATATTACTCAAATTTCTGGCTACGGATTCCATTTTGTGGTAGTGATTTAATTTGCAGCCATCAATGATGCCTTCACCCACATCTCTTCCATTTCCCGCACTTTGGCCCTCACCCCATCCTCCCATCACCACAGCAGGGACTGAGTTCCCTTTGTCCTCACCTACCACCCCCCCAGTCTCCAGATCCAGCATATTATCCTCCACAACTTCCGCCACCTTCAACAGGACCCCACCACTAAGCACATCTTTCCCTCTCTACCCCTCTCTGCTTTCCGCAGGGATCGTTCCATCTGCGACTGCCTGGTCCACACGTCCCTCCCCACAGATCTCCCAACTGGTACTTAAGCCTGCAAGTGTAAGTGCTACACCTGTCCCTACACCTCCTCTCTCACCACCATTCAGGGCCCCAAACAGTCCTTGCAGGTGAGGCAGCATTTGTGAGTCTGTTGGGGTTGTCTATTGCATCCAATGCTCCCAATGCGGCCTCCTCTACATCAGCGAGACCCGACGCAGATTGAGGGACCACTTCGTTGAGCACCTCCGCTTCATCCAAAACAACAGACAGGATCTCCTGGTTGTCACCCACTTCAACTCTGCTTCACATTCCCATTCGAATATGTCCATACATGGCCTCCTCTACTGCCATGATGAGGCCAATCTCAGGTTGAAGGAGCAACACCTCATATACCATCTGGGTAGTGTCCAGCCCCTTGGTATGAACTTCAAATTCTCCAACTTCCAGTAATTCCCTCCCTCTCCCTTCCCCCATCCCAGTTTCACTCTGCCTCCTCTTCTAGCTGCCTATCACCTCTCTCATGATTTTGCCTTCTACTACACCTAGTGCTTTCCCTTTCCATTCCTCCTTCACCTTTCCTGCCTATCCCCTCTATCTTTCCTCTTAACTGGTTTTTCACCTTGCACCTACCACCCTTCTTCCCACTCTCCTCCCACCTTCTTTATAGGGCCCCTGCCCCCTCCCTCTTCAGTCCTGACGAAGGGTCTTGGCCTGAAACATTGCCTGCTTGTTTCCACGGATGCTGCCTGACCACCTGAGTTCCTCCAGCGTGTTGTACGTGTTGCTTTGACCACAGCGTGTGCAGCGTGCTTATTATGGAAAAGAGTAAATAGTCGATATTTGGGGCTGAGATCCTTCATCAGGATACTAGGTCCTGATGAAGGGTCTCTGCCGGAAGCATTGATTTTTGCTCTTTTCCATAGATGTGGCCTGGCCTGCTGAGTTCCACCAGCATTTTGATTCTTTATCATTTTAAAACTCGTGTTAGATCAAAATCACTCAATTGCATAAGGAGCCAAAATAATCTAGTTGCTGTCTACTGGTCTTATTTGCTTTTTATTTAGTCATCAATAAAATTTTTACATGGTTGGCAGAGTATTTTTTTTTCCAAAAGTTGGATTTATCTAAATCTGTTTTTTATTTGTAGCCTGGAATCGTGTCACCATTTAAGCGGGTATTCCTGAAAGGAGAGAAAGGGCGTGATAAGAAGGCACAAGAAAAGGTCACTGAGCGAAGACCCTTGCATACAGTTACACTGGCCTTGCCAGATCATAGAGTTGACCCAGAGATTCTTTTGAATGATTACATTGAAAAGGAAGTAAAGGTATTTTTATTTTTACTATAATTTTTATGGATTTGTATCTGTGATTTTTGCATTAGTTGAAATTGCATTTGATGCATATGCATTTAAAGGATGTAATAACGTTATTCTAACTTACAACAATGGTGGAACATTTCATAATCAATAGTTTTGATGGTTGTTTTAGATCTACTGTAATCACTAAATGTATAGATTTTTGAATTTGCTGATCTTTCAAGGTAATTTTTCTTGCCTTCTTTCAACATGTTTGAATCTTTATTATGGTTGCATATTTGTTGTCCAGTATGGGTGGCCATTTTCGAATGTATTTATCAGCAGTACTATGTTTTTGTTCATCGCCTAGAACAGATTACTACAGTGAATGGAGATTTGACTTTGGATGGTTTTCAGTTTCTCCCCTCCATGACCTGGGCAATTGAAGCAAATTGTAGAATTCTCCAAACAAAAACCTCTACAGCAGGATAAAACTCTGCATTAAATTGTAGATCACATTTGCACACACTAAATTCAACTAATTGCAGTTTTTAACCATATGGATAACCACTTATTTTTCTTTGATGGTATCTTTTTGTCTGCATTGATGAGATCTGACCACAGTTGATGTGTGGGTCACTACATAAATTGGAAGCGTTCGGATAAGGTGATTCTGTAAACTTTTGAGGTGACAAGTGCAATTGACCGAGCAGCAACCCAGTAGACATAGTAAGTTGGAAGCAGGGATAAAGCTTGGAAAGAAGTGTGCAATATCTCTAAGAGAGGGCACAATAAATCATGTAATCTTGTGGATTTCCCCCTTTTATTTAGCTTTGGGAACTAAAGAACAGCTTATTGGGGCATATGCTGTCTCTTAAATAGTTTTCAGCTTGTGTAATTAACAGTATTTTTTCTACTGCCTGTGGATCTTTTAGGGAATGGAACTATGTGAATATGGATTATTTTCAGATGAATTTTTTATTTTAATGAGCATCAGTGACTTGGAAGATGTTGGCACATTCTTAGCTGTGCCCTTCTGCTAATTCTGGTTTCTAAACGATATTGAAGACTACACTGTGATGCATAGTTATGGGATAAATATACTCCCTACACAGCAGTGTTAACACAGGAAGATTGAAAGTATGGAGAATTTTGAATGTTTGATTCTTAGGCTGAGTTTGTATTAAAAATGTTGATCCTTTGTGATCCTGGCTCTTTATAATTTCAACTTAGGGGGAACAACACACAAAAATGCTGGAGGAACTCAATAGGCCAGGCAGTGTCTGTGGAAAAGAGTAAACAGTTGACATTTTGGGCCAAGACCCTTCATGAGTTGGCTCTTGGCCAAAAAACATAGTCTGCTTACTCTCCTCCAGCATTTTGTGTGTGGCTTGGATTTCCAGCATCTGCAGATTTTCTCTTGTTTGTGGAGGACAATCTCGTTAGCTACTTTTATTTTTAATGAAAATCGTGGGTCAGCAGGCAGATATTTCATGAATACAAATCAGCAATTCATGTACATTGGGCAATGGAGATGCTCTTAGTTGGCATTTTTCTTGGAAGTGGCATTAAGTTGTACTAAGAGTGACTGCTGAATTTCCATGCCCTGAAGATTTACTACAAAAATGGAATTGAATGAAAGGAAAAAATGATGAAAAAACTGATACTTGTACTTGTAGAACAACTTGTTCAAGAGGCTGAATGAAATATTTTGGAAGTGCAAGTGAGAAGCCTATGATTTGCTGATGATGCCCCATGCCTTTCCACCCTCTTCAAGGCACAATTAAGGAGATCTATTTGTCTGATTGCAACTCCAACAACTTCATCTTTAAAAAAAAATCTAGGTAGCTTCTAGGCTTGATTGGTACCTTATGCACTACTTTAAACATTTTGTTCCTTCCGAAGTTTTGGAGTAAATTTATTATCAAAGTACGAGGGGTGATAAGTTTGTGGCCTAAAATAGAAAGTCAATTTTTAAAAACCTAGCTCATTTATTTTTCAACATAATCCCCTCCTACATTTACACACTTAGTCCAGCAGTCGTGGAGCATACGGATCTTGGACTTCCAGAAAGTGTCCACAGCAGGGGTGATTGATAAATTTGTGGCCTAAGGTAGAAGGAGATGAGTTATACAGCTCTCGTTACATGCACATGCAGGTCAACTCTGAGTGATTATGCAGAAAGCTTGAAGTTAATAACTCAGGCCACGAACTTATCAATCACCCTATGATAGAAGGAGATGCTTTATTAATTAAAACTTTCTGCATAATCACTCAAAGAGTTGACCTGCATGTACATTTTCACATTGTTTGTCAATGATTTAGATAATGGAATTGGCTGCCAGTGACTAGTGGTGTTCCTCAGGGGTCAGTATTAGGACTGCTGCTTTTCACATTGTTAATGATTTAGATAATGGAATTAATGGTTTTATGGCAAAGTTTGTGGATGATACAAAGATAGGTGGGGGGATAGGTAGTGCTGAGGAAGCAATGTGATTGCAGAAAGACTTGAACTAATTGGAAGAGTCTGATGTGTTATGATCTTACGGTCTTAGTTGTTGTTTAGGTTCCTAGGGATGGATTTGGGGGTGGACAGGAGTTGGGGATCAGGTTAGGGTTCAGGGATAGGGTTGTGGATGAACTGGAAGTCATGCTTAAGTCCAGGCCTCTGCTCTGCATTTGAAGGCCAATACTATGGATATAGGGATCCTTTTAACAGCTATTTTCATTTGCTCATCTGAATTCCAGGGATTGTAGTTGACTAACCAGTTTGGAGTTCCACTACTAGTTTTAAGTTGTTCTAGTATATGGATATTTTGTTTGCTGTGTCTGAATCAAATCTCTTTGCCTCCGTCAGTTCTAGCTGATATGCCATTTAACCTCCAAATCATCTACCTCAGATTCCCATGTTACTTTCCAATCTCTGTATTTTACAAATAGAAAATTACCTCGTTGTTCCATCTTCCCTTTGTGCTTTCAGTTCCTTGACATCAGCTTGCACTTTCAGGAGGTTAGTGTTAGTGCTGAAGCTTCAAGGACAATTAATGAATGGTAGATACCCAGCACATTGTAGTCTGTGTTCAGCAGATGTGAAAACAGAATGCCGGAACAGTCAACTAGTCAGGTAGCATTTGTGGAAAGTTTCAGATTCTGGACTGTTCAGCATCTGCAGCTCTTAATTTTCATGATCCATATTCAACAAGTTTGCTTCTTTGGTTTGCCGCATCAGAAATCATTTTGCCAAAGCAAGGTCTTCTGAGAGTTGTTGCCATGTAGAAAATTAGGTAAGATTTTGTTTTTGATGAATATCTTGTAGTTAATTGAATATATTAGATTTTAGTGTAAAATCTTTGTTAACATCTATAAAATGTGTTTATTTTGTAATTCTTGTCTAGTTCAATATCCTAACAGTTACATCCATTAAATTTTAGTATTTAGGACAGCTCACATCAGTGCCTGGGTATCTGAATCCATCTAGTCGAACCGAAATATTGCACTTGTTAGATAATGCAAGGGTGAGTAATGCTGTTTTCATGATATGTTTGAGGAGGTTTTTATTTAAATTTTTTTCATAAAACTGAGACTTGGAATATTTAATGCTGAGTGAGCTCATGGTCAAATTTACAACTTCTCTATCAAGTAATCAAAACTAATACAATCCAGAAGTAACATGAACAGGGATGTTGTAAAAGTAGTAAAAATTCTTTAAATAGCAGATAGAATGCTGATTTTTTAAAAATGGTATATTTTTTCTTAGTGAATTAAGGAAGATCATGAAACATCCCAAAGTTGTGAAAATTAGCTGCTGTCCAAGTTTTCTTCAGAAGGGGAGCAGCCACTTAAAAAATTTACTTAATGCATTAAAATGTCAAAATTAATTTGTGAAGATTAAAAACATTTCTTTACGCTGGTCAATTCTGTTTCCATTATGAAAATGAAACCTTCCTGTGCTATTTCTGATGCATGTTTGATTCCTGTGCATGCATTCTGATACCACACTGCCAGTCTTGTAATATTACAGACTGTAGCCCTGTCAGTATCCTCTGTCAGAAGCTTTTATCTTTCCATACTCCTTGTATCTGTAGAGTTTCCACTGGATTTCCTTTTGTTTCTTTCAGCTACTTTCAAGGCCTTAATGAGCACTGTTCATGTATTTCACCTCAATATTACTTCCTATGAATTGTACTTCATTGCCTGTTAACTGTTTTAGGCACTGATTATAAAAGGTGTAATTTTTATTGTGGCTATCCATTGAAATCCACATTTGCCATTTATTGGAGTTTCAGTGTTATGTGGTTTTAAAATTAGGCTGGTTTAAATTTGTATTAAAGTCAGATTTTATAAATGTCTGTGCTTAACTGTGAAAAATCACTCAAGTTTTTGTATACCTACTAAGAAAATAGCTGCAAGTTTAAAAAAAAACAACCTTCATTTACAATTTCATTTAGAGGGCACATCAAATCCCAGGACCACTAACACAAGAACAAGATGCAGTAATTACTGTGTCTGCATACAATATTAAATTGGTATGGCGGGATGGAGAAGATATCATCCTTAGAGTTCCAATCCATGATATTGCAGCAGTCTCTTATATTCGAGATGATTCCCTTCATCTGGTTATTTTTAAAACCGGTAAGTCCTATGTTTTTGGATGAAATCCTCGGTTCAAACTGTTTGGTACAGCTTTTGTAACGTAGCATAATAAAATGTCAAGGTTTGTTTTGTTTTTTCATGTATAGCTTAAGGTTTGTTGTGGTGAGTCAAATAGTAAAAGTAAATGGAACGAGCATTTTAAGGAAACCTCACTTAGCATTCTTGTTAACAATTTTTGACCTAATTCAATACTATATATGTTTTCCTGATTGTTTAATTCCATCATCAAAGTTTTCTACTGGACCCAAATGAGTTTTTAAAAGAGCCAATTTGTGATACTGGCATCAAGGCAGCATTTGTCAAGTTATTCTCACCTTTTTGTCTGTAATAGTACGGATTAAGCAAAAACATCAGTGAACAAGTTATTGATATGTGCAAATGAATAGGGTTGATTTGTTTTTTTTTTCTGGAATAAGAAATACTTGAAACTTCACACATTTTCTAAAGGCCAAGAACTATTGATTAGAGTAGATATTCTTCAGAGCATTAGATTTAGATTTGTCTAATCGTTCAGCAAAGGTTGATTTTGGTGGTAGTCAATGGGTGCAGAAAGGGTTAAGTGGCACTAATTTGGAGAGGGGCACTTAAGTTGTGTACTCATCTCAGTCTCCAAGATTTTAATAGTAGAAGAAATAATCAAACTACTGTGTATTAATTGGTGATAAATGACATGTTTATTTTAGATGAAATGAGTATTGGATCTTGAACAGAATATGAATAAGTGGACAGAATATATTCCACCATTTAGACAAGCTTTAATTGAAACTGTGTCTGTGAATAGAAAATTAATATGTAAGCCTTAAAAATGCTGATCGCATAAACAACTCAGACATTGATTTGTGTCCATTGATGCTTTCTCATTTAAGCTCTGTAATTTTGTCTTTATGTCTGGATACAATGCCTGTACAAGGGTCATTGTCTTGAATTGTTGCTGTTTCCATAGATACTGTCTGATCTGGTTTTACTCAAGACTAATGTTCACCGAGAGTGGTGGGGTAGAGATGTGTCTTTGCCTAAGGAGGTGTAAGGCGGTCCTTCCCTCCATTAGCTTGCAGATCACCCTGAGGCAAGGTGTAGCACCTGTTGCCCCCTCCCCCCCACCAAGCCAAGGGAGCAGGTGGTGGATGATTGTATGAGCAGCTGGTGCATATCACAAGTCCTGGTTATGCGTCCACTGATGCCAGGCAGGCAATCCCTGAAGAGTATTGATAATGGCTGCGGTTGCTCATTTTGTACAGATACTGCCCAGAAGAATGCAAAGGCAAGCCATTTCTGTAGGAAAATTTGCAAAGAATCATGTAAGGACCATGATTACCCACATCATATGACATGGCACATAGTGAGCAAGTGAAATGTTCACTGAGTACTGTAATAGAGTGCCAGCCTGGACTGTGCTCTCCAGGTGAGCTCACATTCCCACCCTGACCCTCCAAAAGTAGAACTTTCTGATTTGGAGGCAAGATATTAATATGCATAACCTCATCGGGAGTATAGATATCAACTCTACACAGGGACTTGAGTCAAAAATCCAGAGAATTCTGTAGTGTTGAATCAAAAGATCTACTTTTCAGATCTAGGTGTTGAACAGAGATTCTTTCTACCTTCTTATCTTTCACATTCTCTTGCACTTTTCAAAAACTCAGAGTTCTGGTGACTTTGTCAACATTTCTCTATCAGTGTAATTTTTAAAGGAAAGTGATATCAAACTATTGTCACCATACTGTCTTTGCAAATTAATTGCATGTTTCTGGCAAGAACAGCATTTATTTTAATTGTCTTGAACTAGAAGAACTTGCTGGGCTATTTTGTAGTGCGTTAAGAGCTGACCTTTTTGCTGTGGATTTGAGGTCATTGGTAGACACTTTAAGTAAAAGTATTGAAGAATATTTAACGAAATGTAGTTTCATGGTCACCAATGAATGTTGACTTTTCTGTCAAGGTTCATGAATTTAAATTTCAAATGCCATCGAAAGATTTGTACTCCAGTCTCTGTATCATTAGTCCAAGCTGTGAATTCCTTGTCTTAAAAGTAACAGTGATCCTGTTCAATATATACTGCAATTCAGTTGCATTCCAACATCTTAAGGCTGGGACAGACATAAAACTATTTCATTGTTGATGTTTTCTTTCAGCCAGCGACTCCGGAAATTCAACCAATCAGAGCACTGAAGGTTTCACTAAAATACAGACATCAGAAAGTAGAGCTGGAACCATGGAAGCATGTAGTCTAATCGTTGTTGTCGTAGAGAACAAAGTAAGAAGTTTTCAGTTTAATGAACCTGATGAATTGCATGGAAATGAGTTAATGATTAAATAACACTTAAACTCTGCAGTAATACACTCTTTTAAAAAAAAAATGGCTGGTACAATTTTGGTTCACAGTGGTTGGTAATTCAGCTTTGTTCCATGGCCAACTATTTATTATAATTTTCTGAAATTATAATCGATTTATTTCATTCAGTCTTTACAAACATACCCGTCTCAAAGAGAGGAGAAAAGAGGACATTTTTATTTGTAAAGTTTCCTCTTGTTTAAAAGGCTGCATGCATTCTAACCAGCAGTCCATAGAAAGCAAAAAGATCAGTTATAGTAGATTCCTGAAGAGGTTTGCATCTCACAATTGGGAGATTATTTCGTGGACACTTACTCTTAATCATTTGAAGGTTGTAAGCCCATTTGGTACTTGGCTAGTCCTAAGAAAACTGCTGATTTGGGTCTGGTTCATCAGGCCATGCAAACTGTGTTGAAGTTCTTGATTTATAACATAGGACAATACAGCACAGCACAGTCCCTTTGGCCCACAATGTTGTACCAAACTTTTAACTATAAGATTAATCTAACATTTACCTCCTACATAGTTCTCATTTTTTCTATCATCCATGTGTCTATCTGTTTTTTTGATGTCCCTAATAAATCTGCCATGACTTATAACATTAGTGTACAGTCATAGAACACTACAGCACAAACATACCCATCAAACTGCACCCAGACCATAGCCAGCCATGACCCTATCATCCACGTTACCTATCCAAATTTCTCTTTAAATGTTGATATTGATGCTGCATCCACCACGTGCTAGCAGCTTGTTCCTCACTCTCATGACTCTTTGAAGACACTACCCCTCATGTTCCACTTGAGCATTTCACCTTTCAGAATCCCACCCAATCTCTGGAAAAAACCTGCTTGTATTTACCCTATCTGTGCCCTTCATAATTTTGTATACTTCTATCAAATCTCCCCTTAGTCATCTACGTTCTAGGGAATAAACTCTTAACCTATTCAACATTTCCCTATAAACTCAGGTCCTCAAGTCAATGATTTAAATCTTTCCTGTAGGTAGGTGACCTAAAGTGGACACTATTCCAAATAACACCTCACCAGGATATTGTACAATTTCAACATAACATCCCAACTCTTGTACTTAATACATTGTATTATAAAGGCCAGTGTGCCAAAGCTTTTGTTATCACTCTATCTACCTGGGACACCACTTTCAAGGAATTATGGATCTGTATTCCCAGATCCCTCTGTTCTACTACACTTCTCAGTGCCCTACTGCTCACCGTGTTAGACCTACCCTGTTTGGTGCACCCAAGTGCAGCCCCTCATACTTGTCTTTATTAGCTTCCAACTGCTATTTTTTTTTCCAGCCCATTTTTCTTTTTCAATCTTTATTAAATTTCAAATTAATAAACATATCAATATTGATAATGGTACTTAGAGATTGGGATTACATTAATAAGTTATTTTTCTAGCTGGTCCAGATCCCGCTGCAATCTTTGGTCTTCCTCACGGTCCACCACATCCCCATTCTTGGTGTCATCTGCAAATTTGCTAATCCAGTTTATCACATTATCATCCAGATTGTTATAGATAACAAACACAATGGATTTAGCACTAACTCCTGCAGCACACCCTTGGTTACAGGCTTCCAGTCAGAGAGGCAACCGTTTACTACCAATCTCTGGCTGCTCCCCAGAAGCTACTTCATCCTTAATGCCAAATGACTGAACCACCTCGAGCAACCTCCCTTGCTGGATCTTGTTAAAGTCAAAGGCCTTGTTAAAGTCAAAGGCCTTGTTAAAGTCAAAGGCCTTGTTAAAGTCAAAGGCCTTGTTAAAGTCAAAGGCCTTGTTAAAGTCAAAGGCCTTGTTAAAGTCAAAGGCCTTGTTAAAGTCCATATAGGCAACATCCTTGCCTACATCAACTTCCTTGGTAATTTCCACGAAAAATTTGGTAAGATTCGATAGATACGATTTACCAAGCCAGGTTGACTGTCCCTAACCAGTCCCTGTCTCTCCAATATTTACATATCTGGTCCCTTAGAATACCTTCCAGTACCTTTCCCACTGCTGATGTCATGCTCATCAGCCTATAGTTTTCTGGCCTATTCTTAGCCATTCCTAAACAATGAAACAATATTAGCTAACTTCCAGTCTTCTGGCTGAAGATGTTTTAACATCCCTGTTAGGGCCCCTGAAATTTCTGTACTAGCCTCTCACAGGGTTGGAGAGAACCTTGTCAGGCCCAGTGGATTTTATCCACCCTACTTTGCTTCAAGACACCAAACACCACCTCCTTAATCTGTGTAGGGTCCATGACCCTGCTGCTGCTTTGCCTCACTTCCATAGAGAGTGTCCATCTCTTGAGTAAATGCAGATGCTGTGGCGACCCACTCCCCAGCGCACTCGAACCGGCTCACAAAGTGGCGCGCGCCAGCATTGAGGCAGGTCCCAAAGAGGGCGCCAAGCCTGCTTCACCAGGAAAAGCCTGTGCGCGGGATGGGACTGTGAATACACGCCACCTACTGCATTCCCGCCCGGGGAGGGTGGGATCAGGAAGGCTTTAAAGCAAGGACACGAAGTTTGAATAATAAACCTCTTTTGCAGCTGCAGCTTATCGACTCTGTGTTGTTATTGCAGTGCTGCGTGTAGCACACCGCAACAATTGGTGACCCCGATGGCCCAAACGATATTTGGACTGGAGATGAACGACGCTGCATCTGTTCATGCAGTTTCGTTAAAACTGCCAAGCTTCTGGACGCTACGACCTCACCTATGGTTCCAGCAAACAGAAGCCCAATTCCACATTCAGCAGATAACCTCGGATGCCACACGTTACTACTACGTGGTGAGCTCCCTCCACCAGGAGAGAGCCGCCCAGGTTGAGGAGTTCATACAATCGCCCCCAGCGGATGGCAAATACACAGAATTCAAAGCCTTGCTCATAAGGACTTTCGGACTCTCACGGTGCAAGCAAGCTGCCTACTTACTGCACCTGGATGGTTTGGGGGACAGGCCACCGTCGGCTTTGATGAATGAGGTGCTGTCCCTGGCCGGAGGTCACAAGCCCTGCCTCATGTTTGAGCAGGCGTTACTGGAGTTGCTACCCGAGGACATACGCCCGGAAGGTGGCGGCCCGGGCGGACGCGCTGTGGAACGCCAAGAAGGAGAGTGGGGCATCCATCGCACAGATCACCAGGCCACGCTCCCAGCAGCAAACCAGACCAGGCCCGGCCGCAGAGCCTGCTAACCCCAGATGCAGGGGTGAGGAAACCAACGAACAATGGTGCTTCTGCCACCAGCAGTGGGGCGTAGAAACCCGCCACTGTAGCCCGCCCTGCAAGTTCCCGGGAAGCGCCAGGGCCAGCCGCCGCTGATGGCTATGGCGGCTGGCCATCGGGATAGCTTCCTGTATGTCTGGGACAAGCAGTCAGGACGCCGCTTTTTGGTCAACACCGTAGCTGAGATCAGCATCTTACCACCGACGAGTTACGACACCCACAACAGAGAACCAGGTCCCACCCTGAGGGCCACGAACGGCAGCACAGTAAGGACCTACAGCACCTGTACGGTGCGGCTACAGTTCGGCTCCAGCCGGTTCACGTGGGACTTCACACTGGCTGCCGTAGCCCAACTGCTCCTGGGAGTGGATTTTTTGCGAGCTCACAGCCTACTGGTTGACCTGCCCAGGAAGAGACTGGTCTGCACCGAGACCTTTCAAACGTTCTCACTGGGTGAAGCCCAGTTGCTGGCCCCACACCTAGACTCCATCACGCTGTCTGACAATGACTTCACCAGAGTCCTGGCGGATTTCCCATCGGTTCTGACACTGCAGTTCACGGCAGCCATGCCCAGACACGGCGTACAGCACCACATCCTGACACAAGGACCACCCCTCCACGCCCGTGCTCGAAGGCTTCCCCTGGACGAGTTCCGGCTGGCGAAGGAGGAGTTCAAGAGGATGGAGGAATTGGGGATCATATGGCGGTCTGACAGCCCATGGGCCTCCCCCCTGCACATGGTGCCCAAAGCAACAGGGGGCTGAAGACCATGCGATGACTATCGCAGGCTGAACAAGGCTACAACACCAGACAGCTACCCTGTGCCACACATCCAGGACTTTGCAGCAAACCTGCATGGCGCACGGATCTTCTCCAAGGTAGACCTCGTCCAGGGATACCATCAAATCCCGATGCATTTGGATGACGTCCCCAAAATGGCATTCATCACCCCTTTCGGCCTTTTCGAGTTCCTCCACATGCCGTTTGGCCTAAAGAATGCAGCACAGATGTTTCAGCGGTTAATGGACGCGGTGGGATGTGACCTGGACTTCATTTTCATCTATTTGAACGACATCCTCATAGCCAGCAGCAATCATCAGGAGCATCTGTCCCACCTCCGTCAACTCTACACCCGACTGAGTGAATACGGCCTGACAATCAACCTGACCAAATGCCAGTTTGGGCTCGACACCATCGACTTCCTGGGCCACAGGATCACTAAAGACGGGGCAACCCCTCTGCCCGCTAAGGTAGACGCAGTCCGCCATTTCCCCCGACCTAACACAATCAAAGGCCTTCAGGAATTCGTGGGTATGGTGAATTTCTACCACAGCTTCCTCCCTTCAACTGCCCAAATCATGTGCCCCCTGTTCGCTCTGATGTCAGGTAAGGGCAAGGACATTACCTGGGACGAGGAGTCCGCTGCCACTTTCATTAAAACCAAAGAAGCCTTGGCAAACGCCACAATGCTAATGCACCCCAGAAGGGACGTCCCTACCACCCTCACAGTGGACGCATCCAACACAGCAGTCGGTGGAGTGCTGGAACAACTCATCGAGGGTCGCTGGAAACTCCTGGCGTTTTTCAGCAAGCACCTACGACACCCGAGCTCAAATACAATGCTTTCGACCGGGAACTGTTGGCGCTATACCTGGCAATCCGGCATTTCAGGTACTTCACCGCGTTCACGGACCATAAACTGCTCACCTTTGCGTTCACGAAAGCATCGGACCACTGGTCTTCCCGCCAGCAGCGACATCTGTCCTACATCTCCGAATACACGACGGATGTCCGGCATGTCTCGGGAAAGGACAATGTCGTGGTGGACGCCCTCTCCCGCCCTAACATCCAAGCCCTGTCCCGGGGCTAGACTATAAAGCAGTCTCCAGTTTGCAGCTCCAGAACCTCCCAGTAAGCCCAGGTGAGTAGTCCCTACTCTATGATGTCACCACTGGCCAACCCCGCCCCGTCGTTCCAGCAGCCTGGTGGCGGCGCATTTTCAACTCCATTCACAACTTAGCGCACCCCTCCATCAGGACAACCGTCCGGATGGTAGCCAACAGGTTCGTTTGGCACAGACTCCGCAAGCAGGTCAGTGAATGGGCCAAAACGTGCATGCACTGCCAAACAGCCAAGGTGCAGCAGCACATCAAAGTTCTGCCGCAGCAGTTCCACCCCACCTGCCGGCGTTTCGACCACATTCATGTGGATATCATGGGCCCCCTGCCAGTGTCACAAGGAGCGTGGCACCTTCTGACTCTCCTGGACCGGTTCACAAGATGGCCAGAGGCGGTCCGGCTCACCGACACCACTTCCGAATCTTGCGCCTGGGCACTGATTGCCACCTGGGTATCTCGCTTTGGTGTACCGGCCCACATTACCTCCGACGGAGGCGCCCAATTCACCTCCAGCCTGTGGTCAGCTGTGGCCAGCCTTTTTGGGACACAGCTGCACCACACAACTGCCTACCACCCACAGTTGAACGGAGTAGTGGAGTGTTTCCATTGTCACCTGAAGTCGGCTCTCATGGCCCGCCTCAAAGGGCCTAACTGGGTGGACGAGCTTCCTTGGGTCCTGCTCGGAATCCACACGGCGCCCAAAGAGGATCTGCACACCTCGTTGGCCGAGTTGGTGTACGGCGCACCCCTGGTTGTCCCAGGAGAGTTCATACCAGCAAGGGGGCAAGAGGAAGAACCCACAGCAGTCCTGGGAAGACTACACGAGAGGCTCAGTGACCTGGCCCCCATACCTACTTCACAGCATGGGCAGAACCCGACCTGCCTACCCAAAGACCTGCAAAACTAAGTTCGTTTTTGTACGACAGGGCGGACATCGGGCACCACTACAGCTGCAGTTTACGGTGATCAGAAACAATGGGTCCACATTCGTGCTGGACATTGGGGGGAGAGAGGAGGTTTTCACGGTGGACTGACTCAGACTGGCCTGTGTGGACTTGGCACAGCCAGTCGAGATTCAGGCATCGTGGCGCAGAGGCAGACCTCCCAAACAGAGTCCGACCCAGACTGTGGACATTGGGGTCGCCGGTTCTGATGAAGAACTTGACCTGATCCTGACGAAGGGTCTCGGCCCGAAACGTCGACAGTGCTTCTCCCTATAGATGCTGCCTGGCCTGCTGTGTTCCACCAGCATTTTGTGTGCGTTGTTCTTATATTAGCTGTCCTGATTTTCTCCTCAAGTGTTCTCTTGCATTTCTTGTACTCAAGTTATCTCATTTGTTCCAACCTGTCTATACCTGCTATGCACCTCCTTTTTCTTAACCAGGATCTCAATATCTTGAAAACCAAGGTTTTTAAACCTGTTATCCCTAACTTTTATTCTGAAAGTAACATACAAACACTGTAGTCGCAAAATGTCACTTTTCAAGGCCTCCCTTTGCCAGAAAACAACCTATCTCAATCCATACTGCCAGATTCCTTTCCATAAATACTTTGAAAATATTGACATTACGATCACTAGATACAAAGTGTTCCCCTACACAGCCTTCTGTCACCTGCACTGTCTCATTCCCTAATAGGAGATCTGGTATCACATTCTCTCTCTTTCAGACTTATACTGATTAAGAGTCCTTTCCTGAACATGTTTGACAAACTCTTTCCCATCCAATCCATTTACAATATGGGAATTCTAGTCAATATGTGGAAAGTTAAGATTGTCTGCTGTTGCAACCTTGTGTTTCTTGCAACAGTGTACAATCTCTACACATTTGCTCCTCTATATCCCACAAACTATTGAGTGGTCTATAATATAATCGCATTAAGGTGGTCATATAGTTCTTATTTCTCAGTCTACCCATAAAACCTTACTAGATTGTGCCATTATCTTGGGATTTGGGTTTAAATCCAGTGAATGTATACAACACTTAAATTTTGCTGAAGAATTTTGTATGAAATTAAACTTGGGAGCCTGAAACTAGTTTCTGATAGCTGAATAGGCTCCTTTTGATGATGAAGCAAAACACCTTTTATATCTACTCATTCCTAGAACTTTAGATAAAATCATTCTCTCAGCACGTTATTTTCCTCCATGCTAGAATAAAGAATAAGTTTGCATCATGGGATGTGGGAGGAGAGTAATATTCTACAACCTTTCAACACCCCTGCTTTTGAATTAACTCAGAATTTTTCTTGTAGGCAGCTGCCGAAGAACTCTGTTCTCTTCTTAGTCAAGTCTTCCAAGTTGTTTACACAGAGTCCACAATAGACTTTTTGGATAGAGCAATATTCGATGGTGCTTCTACACCAACTAAGCCCATGTCCATATACAGTGGTAGGTAACATTGCTTCATTGGGGGAAGGTGGTAGTAACTTCAGGCTTTTTATTCTGATCTTTTTCAATGTAATTCTACCTGCTTGATTGAAATTTCGATTTTACCCAAGCTTAATCCATTGAAAGCAAATGTAATTGGATGATGAAAGCTAAGAAAGATGTTTTGACTTGTGTAGAATCACTTTCAAGTATCAGTTTCTAAGAGCCCTAACTCTTAATGGGGCATAATTTTTGGGAACTATTGTGTAACAAATGTGAGAAGCTGGTTAGTTTAAGTATAAAGTCTGCCAACTCTGCCTTTATTCTCAACTGATGACTATCTGGTTGACTTGGCATCCTTGCAAAATGGTTCCTTCCCATTTCATTAGCATTCAGTGTGTTCTGTCCTGTCTTACCTTTATAGTGAAGTCAGGTCTCTCCAACGTCTTGAAACTAAACCTTTGTTTTCTCCTAGTTTGCAAAGTAAGTAGTTAATGAGCAATTCAATGCTCTTTGAATCTATCCCTATTTATTTTATCTCTGCTTGCCAGCTTGTCCTACAGCTGAGAAGTATTTCTCTTGATTGATAGCTTATGCATTGTGTGGACCAGATCAGAACCTGGTAGAAAATCAACAATGAGACAAAAATTAATCTCCTAACCCTTGGTGAGCCTTCATAGAGCCACTTTGTAAAGCAAAAAGATCACTGCAATGACAAAGAAAAGTAACTTGTTACTGGCTTCACACAAGGAAATCTGCAGATGCTGGAAATTCAGGCAACACACACAAAATGCTGGTGGAACGCAGCAGGCCAGGCAGCATCTATAGGGAGAAGCACTGTCAACGTTTCAGACAGAGACCCTTCGTCAGGACCAAATGAAAGAAAAGATAGTAAGAGATTTGAAAGTGGGAGGGGGAAATCTGAAATGATAGGAGAAGACCGGAGGGGGTGGGGTGAAGCTAAGAGCTGGAAAGGTGATTGGCAAAGGGGATACAGAGCTGGAGAAGGGAAAGGATCATGGGATGGGAGGCCTAGGGAGAAAGAAAGGGGGAGGAGAGCACCAGAGGGAGCTGGAGAACAGGCAAAGGGTGATGGGCTGAGAAAAAAAAAGGGGGCGGAAAATAAATCAGGGATGGGGAAAGAAGGGGGAATGAGGGGCATTAAAGGAAGTTAGAGAAATCAATATTCATGCCATCAGTTTGGAGGCTACCCAGACGAAATATAAGGTGTTGTTCCTCCAACCTGAGTGTGGTGGAACAAGTGCTACATCTGCCCTTACACTTCCTTCCTTACCACCATTCAGGGCTCCAGACAGTTCTTCCAGGTGAGGGGACACTTCACCTGTGAGTCGGCTGGTGTGGTATACTGTGTCTGGTGCTCCCGGTGCGGCCTTTTATATATTGGTGAGACCCGACGCAGACTGGGAGACCGTTTCACTGAACACCTACGCTCTGTCCGTCTCAGAGAAAGCCGGATCTCCCAGTGGCCACGCATTTTAATTCCACGTCCCATTCCCATTCTGATATGTCTATCCATGACTGCCTCTACTGTCAAGATGAAGCCACACTCAGGTTGAATTCTCTAACTTCAGTTAATGCTCCTCCTCCCCTTCTTACCCTCCCCTTTATTTTCCCCCTCCCCTTTTTTTTCTCTCTGCCCATCACTCTTTGCCTGTTCTTCATCTCCCTCTGGTGCTCCCCTCCCCCTTTCTTTCTCCCTAGGCCTCTTATCCCATGATCCTTTCCCTTCTCCAGCTCTGTATCCCTTTTGCCAATCATCTTTCCAGCTCTTAGCTTCACCCCACCCCCTCCTGTCTTCTATCATTTCGGATTTCCCCCTCCCACTTTCAAATCTCTTACTATCTTTCCTTTCAGTTAGTCCTGACGAAGGGTCTCGGCCGGAAACGTTGACAGTGCTTCTTCCTATAGATGCTGCCTGGCCTGCTGCGTTCCCCCAGCATTTTGTGTGTGGCTTGTTACTGGCTATAATCCAGCAAACATTTTCAACATAGCAAGTTGTAGCTGTACTTCAAATATCTTTGTCTTATCTGGCAGATCAAACCAAATGTTATTATTTTGTAAGGATGTTACTTTTTTCAATTTTGTATTTTATCATTTGTAAATTTACTACTTCGGTCAGTCATAAGGTTTGTTTTAGTACTCATAACTGCAGTTTACGAAGCTCTAATTTAAAAGTTTCAACTTCCTTGCATTCAGTTTAATATTTCTTTTGGAACAGATGATTCAAGTAAAGCAGATGTTAAAGAGCCGTATGATGCAGAAATTAGTAATTTGTAAGTATTTGCTTTGGCTTTCAACTTTTTAATAACATGAGAAATAAGTGTAATTTCATGTTTCTGCATTTAAAATCAAAAGTTCAAAGTAAATTTTATTTTCAAAGTACATACGCATCACTATATACATCCCTGAGATTATTTTTCTTTTGTGGACAGACTCAACAAATCTATAGAATAGTAACTAACAGAACCAATGATCGCCAAAGCTTTTAACCAGAGTGCAGAAGATAAACTGTGCAAGTCCAAAAGGAAAAACAATAACATAATCAATGAATATCAAGAACATGAGAAAGAGTGTCCTTGAAATTGAGTCCACTGGTTGTAGGAACATTTCAGTGATGAGGCAAGTGAAGTTGAGTGAAGTTATCCTCTTTGTTCAAGAGCCTGATGGTTGAGGGTAGCTCTTCCTGAACCTGATGGTGCAAGTCCTAAACTCTTGTACCATTTTTCTGATAGCAGTGAGAAGAGAGCATGTCCTAGGTGGTGTGGGTCCTTGATAATGGATGCTGCCATCCCATTAAAATTACATTAATTATTTAAATTGTCAAGTTGTTTTATCCTAAGTAATGTGTTTGTCACTCTGACAATTTTAAAAGAAAATTGTGCTGCTTGTACTTTGAGGAATAAGGTAATAAGATCCTCGGCTGTTTTGCTTCCGATTTCAAATTAACTGATGATTTCTGCACTTTTTAAATTCTGTGACTTTGCAGTATAGTTTGTGATTAAATATTTGCTTGTATCTGCCTTTTCAAAGGATTAGTGAGAAGCTATCTTGAGAAGCAGTCCACCCCCATTTTGTATGAAGCAAGCAATTTTAGGATTTCAACGTAATATTTCTTAGTTGGGATGATAGATGATTTGAAGTAGGTGACGGTAACATCATGACTTTGCTACAGTTCTATCCCATGCAGATTTTAGGAAGCCTTTGGGAGGTGTGCAGATCATCATTAGGTGGACAATACTCATTCTTTGACCAGTTCTTGTGGCAAAGCTATTTATTGTAACCCTGTAAGTTTCTGGGTTTTCGGCAACCTGTTAGATAATGGTAGTGGAAGGTTCATTCATAGAAATCCCTTTGAATATTAGTGACAGGTGTTTGAACTCTATTTGAAAATGGTCATTGTCCTGCATTTATCTGATGTCAGATTGTTCCACATCAATCTGTCTGAATTCTTTCTGAGATCTTAGCTGTATGTGGTTATGGAGTTGAGAAGGAAACCAGTCATTCTGTAGTTGACTGTGAATTATCCCCACTTTTGGAGTGGAGCAAAGGGCAGGGATTCAGATTTCTGGATTATTGGCACCTCTTCTGTGGCAGATTTGACCTGTACAAAAAGGATGATGGATTGCACTTGAATCTGAGTGGGAGCAATATCCTGGCGAAGAGATTTGCTAGTGCAATTGGAGAAAGTTTAAAGTAGATTTGCAGGAAGGTGGGAACTGAAGTGAAGAGGCAGAGGATGGGGCGGTTAGCGCACAAGCAGAGACAGCTTGTAGGGAGTTTGTGAAGAAGAATAGGCAGATGATAGAGCAAAGATACACTCGGCCTGATGGTTTGAGATGTGTATATTTTAATACAAGGAGTATCACAAAAAAAGATGGATGAACTTAGAGCGTGGAACTGTTACGTTGTAGCCATTAGAGGCTTGGATGTCTCGGGCAGGAATGGCTGTTGAATGTACCCAGCTTTAGGACGGGGAGGATTGGAGGGTTGCAAATATTGTTCCATTGTTCAAGAAAGGGAGTAGAGATGACCCTGGAAATTATAGACTAGTGAGTCTTACTTCAGTGGTGGGTAAGTTATTGAAGATCCTGAGAGGCAGGATTTATGAGCATTTGGAGGGACGTAATCTGATTAGGGATAGTCGGCATGGCTTTGTCAAGGGCAGGTCATGCTTTACGAGCCTGAATGAATTCTTTGAGGATGTAACAAAATACAATGATGAAGGTGGAGCAGTGGATGTCGTGTATATGGATTTCAGTAAGGCATTTGATAAGGTTTCCTGTACAAGGCTCGTTCAGAAAGTAATGAGACATGGGATCCAAGGAGACCTTGCTTTGTGGATCCAGAATTAGCTTGCCCACAGAAAGCAAAGGGTGGTTGTAGATGGTTAGTATTCTGCATGGAGGTCAATGACCAGTGGTGGTTCACAGGGATCTGTTCTGGGACCCCCTCCTCATTGTGATTGTTATAAATCACAAGACTTGGATAGGTACATGGAACTTAGAAAAATAGTGGTCTATGCGGTAGGGTAATTCTAGGCAGTTTCTAGAGTAGGTTACAAGGTTGGCAGAACATTGTGGACTGAAGGACCTGTAATGTGCTGGAGATTTCTATGCTAAAAAGAAAAAACTTTTTTTTTAAAAGCGTAATGTGGCAACGTTGCAATCATCCTTGATAGTAGTTTCTGGGTGACAGGTGTTGTTGATCTTAAGATGGGTAGCTCCTAGCAATCCATTGTTGTCTTCAAAACAACAGCCTATACGGCTGCAGCCCTCTTGCACAACAGTAATGTCTGGTACAGTATTCATATTCTTTGAAATTCAGAAATTATGGTTCCTTAAAAGACAGCAAAACTAGTTTTGAAAGCTTTCTTTTGAAGCGTTCTGCAACATCTCATTTAAAACCATTGACTAGTAAAAACAAAGTATCAAGGAAGTTTAAAAAAAAAACAAAGAACATTCCACAGTATTTCAGGACATGGAGTTGAGGATCATTGCAATTCTGAGTGAGGAACTTTCTCCAAACTGTAAATTTCGTACTCCTTGTCCTAGGGCTTTGTTTCTTAATTTTTGATTGTCTAGCCAAGGGGAATTACTTCCTCAGACAAACCCTAGTAACCTCCTTCAGAATTTTTGTATCATATGACTTGTCATAGTCTTAGCAACTTGCAGAATGGAAACAGGCCTTCAGCTCAATTCATCCATACAGACTGTTGCTGAGTGAGCTACTCTTTGCTAGCTATGTTCGGCCCGTAGCCTTTTAAACCTCTCTTATCAATGTAGTTGATGAGTCTAGGCCTGAAATGTCTTTTCCATAGATGCTGCTCAGCCTGATGAGTTCCTCCGGCATTTTGTGTATGTTGCTTGCATTTGCAGCATCTTGTGTGTGGTTGTACTTACCTAGATGGCTTTTAAACATTGCTTATCTGTGTACCTAAACCTCTCTTTTTGCAGCTCATTCCAAATACTCACCATCATGAAGGTGCTCCTTGTGTCCTTTATTTAAAAACAAAAATACCTGTGTAACATGACAAGGGAATGCAGGCCCTTTCCTAATAACTTTTCGTCATGGACATTTCTGTACAAAAATCAATTTTATACACTACTTGAAGTGCGACCTCGCCATTACCTTGTTTAATTGTAGTAAGATATTCTTATCATACCAGCAGCATTATGGACATCACTGTAGAACTGAAACTTTACTGGACCAGTTGTGTATGTGTCAGAGATTTGTTTTCTGCAGTAATAACTCACCTTTTTAACTCTGCAAAACCATTTCACCTATATTGCAGAACTCAGGAGTGAGTAAGAGCGACATCTTGCAGGGCTAGGGCCATTTGAAAACTGCAAGTCTCCATAAAGCTATAAGATATAGGAGCAGAATTAGGCAATTTGGCCTTCGAGTCTGCACTGCTAATTCATCGTGGCTGATCCATTTTCCCTCTCAGCCCCAATCTCCAGCCTTCTCCATGTATCCTTCTCCCTGACTATCAACCTTTCCCTTAAATATACCCAATAATTTGGCCTCCCTAGCCGCCTGTGGCTATGAATTCCACTGATTCACCACTCTCTTGCTAAAGGGATTCCTCCTCATCTCTGTTCTAAAAGATGTCCCTCTATTCTGTGTTCTGTGAGACTAGACTAGACTCCCCCACCATGGGAAACATACTCTCCACATCCACTCTGTCAATAGGTTTCAATGAGGTCATCTCTCATCTGAATTCCATTGAGTACAGGCCCAGAGCCATCAAACACTGGTCAAGAGTGAGAGTGGCCAATTTGAGAAAAAAGAAAGGAGGTGTAAACAAAGCAGCTCAGCATGGAAGTGGCAAGGCTTGGCTCAAACTTAGGTGTAGGCTAAAGGTGCTGAGTCACTTGGAGTAATTTAGTTGATTGTGGAACTTAAACTTAAGAAGTTAGAGCCAAAAGTTGTAACAAGTAGGCAGGATGTTAGTTAAGGCAGTGGAATGTGCCTCCTGTAAGATGCGAGATTGCAGAGTACCCAACAGTCTCCCTGATGACTACTCCTGCAGGAAGTGCATCCAGCTTCAGCTCCTGACCTACAAGGTCAAGGAACTGGAGCTGAATGTATTCATCACCATCTGTGAAGCTGAAAACCTTAGATGAGATTCTTACTGAGGTGGTCACACCCAGGGTCCAAACTTCTGTTAGCAAATGTGTCACCACCAGGAGAAGTAAAGGGAGTAAGTAGTTAGTGTAGTGTCTCCCTATGGCCATTTTCTTCAACAATTATATGCCTTGGGATACTGCTAGTGGAAGTGTCCTATCAGGGCACAGAAGGAACAGCACTGACTCTGAAGAAAAAGATAAAGTCAGGTACTGTGATAGTGATAGAAGACTGGATAATTAGGGAGTGGACAGGAGATATTGTGGCAGCCAAAAAGATGCCAGGGTGGTGTGTTGCCTCCCAGGTGCTACGGTCAAGGATGGCTCAGTGGCTACAGGATATTCTCAAGAGGGAGAGTGAGCAGCCAAAAGCAGAAGAGCTGCACAGTAAGTGTAGGGGGTTATAGGGAAGAAAGTGAAGAGTAGGACCTCCAAGGTAGTAATACCTGGATTATTCCCAATGCCACGTGCTGGTCAGGACAGAAATAGGATGATAATACAGGTGAATACGTGGCTGAGGATCTGATTTGGGGCAAGCTTTTAGATTTCTGGATTATTGGGATCTCTTCTGAGGAAGGTATGACCTGTGCGAAAATGAGTTACACTTCAACCTGTGGGGACCAACATCCTTGCGGGCAGGTTAGTTAGAGGTGTTGGGGACTATTTAAACTAATTTGGCAAGGAGGAGGGAGCTGGAGTGATGGGGCTGAAAATGACGAGTAGATGCAGTGTGTAGTGAAACTATAAGAAAGGACAGGCAGGTGTTTGGTCAGATTTAGTCATTGGGATGAATTGAAGTGTAATATGGGGACAAAATTGAAAAGGGTGAATATAGGATTGAAGATGTTACACTTGACTGTACACAGTATACAGAATAAGATGATCTTGCTGTGCAGTTAAAGGTTGGCAAGTATAATGTAGGCATCACTGAGTCATGGCTGAAAGATGATTGTAGTTGGGACCTTAATATCCAAGGATATACCTTGTATCAAAAGGACAAGCAGGAAGGCAGAGGAGGTGGGGTGGTTCTGTTAGTTTAAAAATGCAATCAAATCCTTAGATATAGGTAACAAGCATTGGAAGATCCTTATAGGTAGAGTTAAGGATCAGAAAGGTTAAAAAGACCCTGATGAGAATTGCATGCAGGCCTCTGAACAATAGCCAGGTTATGGGAAATAAATTAAAATTGGGGATAAAAAAAGGCATTGTGACAATAGTCATGGGGATTTCAATATGAAGGTAGATGGAAATAATGATGGGAAAATCAGGTTGATAGATCCCAAGAGAGGGAATTTGTAGAATGCCTGTGAGGTGGCTTTTGAGAGCAGATTATGATTTTTTTTAAAACTTTTTTTATTACATTTTTAAATGGTTACAAAGTATGAAAAAACAATGTATATAACCCTTACCCCCTCCCCTTAACCCCTCCCCCCTAACTGCCCTATAGAAAAAAAAGAAAGAAAGAAAGAATGCCTGGTTGTTGGAAGATCTCCACATGCTCCATGGAATTCGTAATAACTTTAATATGTATATTTATTTCTTTCCCCTAATAACCAATTGTTTCATCTTCAGAGCATCTATATATTTAATCCTGTCTTTTGTAAATAAGGTCTCCAAATTTTCAGAAATGTTTCATATTTATCTCTTAAATTATGTAATTTTTTCTAATGGAATACAACCATAGATTTCTTTCTTCCAAGAATCTATACTTAAATGTGTATCCGATTTCCAAGTAACTGCAATAGCTTTTTTGGCTACTGCCAGTGCAATTTTTATAAATTCTTTCTGATACTTATTTAGTTTGAGTTTCGGTTTTATCCCTTCAATATCACCTAGTAAAAATAATATTGGATTATGAGGAAATTGCGTTCCTGTAATTTGTTCCAGTAAAAGTCTTAAATTTGTCCAAAAAGGTTGAATTTTAGAGCAAGACCATGTCGAATGTAAAAAAGTACCAGTTTCCTGGTTACATCGGAAACACTGATCTGATAAATTTGGATTTAATTTTTTTATTTTTTGTGGTGTAATATATAATTGATGTAGAAAATTATACTGCACTAATCTTAACCGAACATTTATTGTATTTGTCATACTATCAAGACATAGTCTTGACCAATTTGTTTCTTCAATTTTAATATTCAAATCACTTTCCCATTTTTGTCTTGACTTATGGACTCCTTGTTTAATTACCTGTCTTTGAATCACGTTATACATGCAAGATATAAATTTTTTGATATTTCTTTTTTGAATTAAAATTTCTATTTCATTAGATATCGGCAATAACATTGTTTGACCTAATTTTTCTCTTAAATAAGCCCTTAATTGAAAGTAACAAAATAAAGTGTTGTTTGATATTTTATATTTATTCTTTAATTGATCAAATGACATTAATATACCTCCTTCAAAACAATTCCCTATATATCTAATCCCATTTTGAATCCAATTATATAAAAGTTGATTGTCCATAGTGAAAGGAATAAGTCTATTTTGAATTAAAGATCTCTTTGCTAATAAAGATTTTTTTGTCTCATCATCAACATTTATCTTATTCCATAAATCAATCAAATGTTTTAATATAGGAGATTCTTTCTTTTCCCGTATCCATTTAGATTCCCATTTGTATATAAAATCTTCTGGTACGTTTTCTCCTATTTTATCTAATTCTATTCTAATCCATGCCGGTTTATCTTTCTCGAAAAAAGATGCAATAAATCTAAGTTGATTTGCTTTATAATAATTCTTAAAATTTGGAAGTTGTAATCCTCCTAGATCAAATTTCCATGTCAATTTTTCCAACGATATTCTTGACATCTTACCTTTCCAAAGGAATTTCCTCACATATTTGTTTAACTCTTGAAAAAACTTCTGGAGTAATTGTATTGGTAATGATTGAAATAAATATTGTAATCTAGGGAATATATTCATTTTTATAGTATTTACTCTACCTACTAATGTTATTGGTAATGCCATCCATTTTTCAAGATCTTCCTGAATTTTTTTCAAAAGTGGTAAGTAATTTAATTTGTATAAGTTTTTTATATCATTATCAACTCTTATACCTAAATATTTTATACCATTTGCTGGCCATCTAAATTGAGTTATTAATCGACATTGATTATAATCTCCTTTAGTAAGAGGTAAAATTTCACTTTTATCCCAATTTATTTTATAACCCGATATTTTCCCATATTCTTCGTCTATAAGATAATTTGCGTAGTGAATGTAATGGATCTGTTAAATAAAGTAAAACATTATCAGCAAATAAGTTAATCTTGTATTCTTCCTGATTAACTCTGAAACCCTTAATATCTGGGTCCATTCTAATTAATTCAGCTAGTGGTTCTATTGCCAACACAAATAAAGCAGGTGATAGTGGGCAACCTTGCCGAGTTGATCTTGTTAACTGAAATGATGTTGAAATTTGACCATTTGTCACTACTTTAGCTTTGGGATTAGTATTTAAGGTTTTAATCCATTTTATAAATGATGTTCCTAGTCCATATTTTTCCAATACCTTAAATAAAAAATCCCATTCCAATCTATCAAATGCTTTTTCTGCATCTAAAGCAACTGCCACACTCATTTCCTCCCTCTTTTGTGCTAAATGGATTATACTAAATAAGCAAGTTACATTATCTGCCGATTGTCTATTTTTGATAAATCCTGTTTGATCCATATATTCTCTATTTTCTATTTTTCTTCTATTCTTTTGCCTGGATGATTGGTGGGGACACACATAGCAACATGGAGACTTTTAAAAAGATTTCCCAGGATACAATGAAAGTTGAAAGATTAGGTATTATTATAGATTGGAGTAACATAAATAAAAATAATGACTAATTTATTGGATTTTTTAAGTTTTAATGTTAATGGGCTTAATAGACCAATAAAAAGAAAAAGAATTTTAACATATATTAAAAAAATGAAAATAGATATAGCTTTCTTACAAGAAACTCATTTAACGGATATAGAACATCAGAAATTAAAAAGAAACTGGGTTGGAAATGTTATTGCAGCTTCGTTTAACTCAAAGGCAAGAGGAGTTGCAATTTTGGTTAATAAAAATTTACCAATTAAAATACAAAATGTATTAATTGATTCGGCAGGAAGATATTTAATTATACATTGTAAAATTTTTTCAGAACTATGGACTCTTATGAATATTTATGCACCAAATGAAAATGATGTAAAATTTATACAGGAGGTTTTTTGAATTTGGCTAATGCACATGATAAAATATTAATAGGTGGAGATTTTAATTTTTGTTTAGATCCAATTTTAAAGGCTATTACAAAATCAAAAGTAGCAAAATTAACTATCATTGATGAAAGATTTAAATTTGATTGATATATGGAGAAGAATTAATCCAAAAGAAAGAGATTACTCATTTTATTCAAATAGACATAAAACATATTCAAGGATAGATTTTTTCCTATTATCAACAAATATTCAAGATAGAGTGAAAAATGTGGAATATAAAGCAAGAATATTGTCAGATCATTCTCCTTTGCTAATGACAATGATAATGACAGATAAAGAGGAATCAATTTATAGATGGAGATTTAATTCAATGTTACTAAAACGTCAAGATTTTTGTGATTTTATGAAAAAGCAGATTCAGTTCTTTTTAGATACAAATTCACAATCAGTTGATGATAAATTCATATTGTGGGAAGCAATGAAAGCATATTTGAGAGGCCAGATAATAAGTTATACTTCTAAAATTAAGAAGGAATATATGATAGAAATAGATCAATTGGAAAAAGAGATTATAAAATTAGAAAAAGAATCTCAAAGAAATATGACAGAAGAAAAACGAAGACAACTTATTAATAAGAAGTTGAAATCCAGACATATCGAACAGAAAAAGCAATTATGAGAACTAAACAGAGATATTATGAATTAGGTGAAAGATCACAAAGTTCTTGCATGGCAGTTAAAAACTGATCAGATTTTTAAAACAATAAATGCAATTCGAACAAAAGTGAATGAAATTACTTATAAACCTCTAGAAATTAATGAGGCTTTTAAGAATTTTTATTCTGAGTTGTATAAATCAGAATCAAAGAATGATGACGTTAAGATAGAAGAATTTTTATCACAAATAACTCTTCCAAAATTAAATACAGAAGAACAGAAGGGATTAGGTACGCCTTTTACATTGAAAGAAGTTGAAGAAGCTTTGGGATCACTTCAAAGTAATAAATCGCCAGGAGAAGATGGTTTTCCACCTGAATTTTATAAAAAGTTTAAAGATTTATTAATTCCTCCTTTTATGGAGTTAATATATCAAGCGGAAAGAACGCATAAACTTCCAGAATCTTTTTCAACAGCTATTTTAATAGTATTGCCAAAAAAAGACAGAGACCTTTTAAAACCAGCATCATATAGACCTATTTCTTTATTAAACACCGATTATAAAATAATAGCAAAAATCTTATCTGAGAGCAGATTATGATTGAGCCCACTAGAGGTAAGGCAATTCTGGATTGTTCTGTAATGAAAAGATTCAATTAGGGAGTTTAAGTAAAAGAACCCTTGGGTGGCAATGATCATATGTTAGAATTCACCCTGGAGTTTAAAAGTTAAAAGCTAGTCAGATGTATCAATAATACCGAGGAGTAAATGGAATTAGAGGTATGAGAGAGAAGCTAGTCAAAGTTGATTGGAAGGGACACTAACAGGGATGATGTCAGTACTGCAGTGGTTGGTGTTTCTGGGGGCATTTTGGAAGACAGGACAGGTCCATCCCAAAGATGAAGTATGCTAATGGGAGGTTGAGGCAACTGTGGATCACAAGGGAAGTCAAAGACAACATAAAAGCAGAAGAGAAGGCATATAATATAGCAAAATAAATTGGGAACTTAGAAGATTGGGAAGCTTTTAAAAACTAACAGATGGCAACTAAAAAGGCATTAAGGAGAGAAAAGATGAAATAGGAAGGTAAGCTGACCAATAAAGTAAGAGGATACCAAAAAGTTTTTTAGATCTATAAAGAGAGATGAGAGTCTATATTGGACCACTGGAAAATGATGCTGGAGAAGTAGTAATGGGGAACAAAGAAATGGCGGATGAACTTGTGTTTTTCATCGGTATCACGGTGGAGGAGTCTAGTAGTATGCCAGAAATTCCGGAGTGTCAGGAAGCCAAAGTGAGTGTAGTTGCTATTACTAAGGACAAGGCATTTGGGAAGCTGAAAGGTCTGAAGATAGATATATCACCTGGCCTAGATGAACTGCTCCTCATTGTTCTGAAGTGTTTAGCTGAAGAGATTCTGGAGGTATTAGTAATATCTTTCAAGAGCCTCTAGATTCTTGAATGGTTCTGGAGTACTGGTGAATTACACAGAACATAGAATAGTACAGCACATTACAGGCCCTTCGGCCCACAATGTGCCAACCCTCAAACCCTGCCTCCCATATAACCCCCACCTTAAATTCCTCCATATATATACCTGTCTAGTAGTCTCTTAAACTTCACTAGTGTATCTGCCTTCACCACTGACTCAGGCAGTGCATTCCACGCACCAACCACTCTCTTGAGTGAAAAACCTTCCTCTAATAATCCCTTCGAACTTCCCTCCCCTTACCTTAAAGCCATGTCCTGTTGTACTTAGCAGTGGTGCCCTGGGGAAGAGGCACTGGCTATCCACCCTATCTATTCCTCTTAATATCTTGTGCACCTTTATCATGTCTCCTGTCATCCTCCTTCTCTCCAAAGTAAAGCCATTGCTGCCTTAATCTCTGATCATAATTCATACTCTCTAAACCAGGCAGCATCCTGGTAAATCTCCTCTGTACCCTTTCCAATGCTTCCACATCCTTCCTATAGTGAGGCGACCAGAACTGGACACAGTACTCCCAAGTGTGGCCTAACTAGTGTTTTATAGAGTTGCATCATTACATCGCGACTCTTAAACTCTATCCCTCGACTTATGAAAACTAACACCCCATAAGCTTTCTTAGCTACCCTATCTACCTGTGAGGCAACTTTCAGGGATCTGTGGACATGTACCCCCAGATCCCTGTGCTCCACACTCACAAGTATCCTACCATTTACTTTGTACTTTGCCTTGGAGTTTGTCCTTTCTAGGTGTACCACCTCACATTTCTCCGGGTTGATCTCCATCTGCCATTTCTCAGCCCACTTCTGCATCCTAT
This sequence comes from Hypanus sabinus, assembly GCF_030144855.1. Lineage (NCBI taxonomy): Eukaryota > Metazoa > Chordata > Chondrichthyes > Myliobatiformes > Dasyatidae > Hypanus > Hypanus sabinus. The sequence continues at coordinate 34,949,181 of NC_082715.1, read as the reverse complement.
CAATGTTTCTCTGCAATCTGACAATCCTCTACACTATCTACAACATCACCAACCTTTGTATCATCTGCAAACTTGCCAACCCACCCTTCTACCCCCACATCTAGGTTGTTAATAAAAATAGTGAGAAGTAGAGGTCCCAGAACAGATCCTTGTGGGACACCACTAGTCATAGCTCTCCAATCTGAATGTACTCCCTTCAGCACGACCCTCTGCCTTCTGCAGGCAAGCCAATTCTGAATCCACCTGGCCATCTTCCCTGGATTCCATGCCTTCTGGCATTCTGAATAAGCCTACCATGTGGAACCTTGTCAAATGCCTTGCTAAAATCCATGTAGATCACGTCCACTTCACTACCCTCAGCTATATGCCTGGTCACCTCCTCAAAGAGCTCTATCAGGCTTGTTAGACGCGATCTGCCCTTTACAAAGCCATGCTGACTATCCCTGATCAGACCATGATTCTCCAAATGCCCATAGATCCTATCTCTAAGAATCATTTCCAACAGCTTTCCCACCACAGACCTAAGGCTCACTGGTCTGTAATTACCTGGAATATCCCTACTACCTTTTTTTGAACAAGGGGACAACATTCGCCTCCCTCCAATCCTCCGGTACCATTCCCGTGGATAACGAGGACATAAGGATCCTAGCCAGAGGTTCAGCAATCTTTTCCCTTGCCTCGTGGAACAGCTTGGGGAATATACCGTCAGGCCCCGGGGACTTATTCATCCTAATATATTTTAACAGCTCCAACACCTCCTCTCCCTTAAAATCAACATGCTCCAGAACATCAACCTCACTCATATCGTCCTCACCGTCATCAAGTTCCCTCTCATTGGTGAATACCGAAGAGAAGTATTCATTGAGGACCTCACTCACTTCCAGAGCCTCCAGGCACATCTTCCCACTTTTATTTCTAATCGGTCCTACCTTCACTCCTGTCATCCCTTTGTCCTTCACATAATTGAAGAATGCCTTAGGGTTTTCCTTTACCCTACTCGCCAAAGCCTTCTTATGCCCCCTTCTTGCTCTTCCTAGCCCCTTAAGCTCCTTTCTTGCTACCCTATATTCCTCAATAGACCCATCTGATCCTTGCTTCCTAAACCTCATGTATACTGTCTTCTTCCACCTGACTAGATTTTCCACCTCACTTGTCACCCATGGTTCCTTCACCCTACCTTTCTTTATCTTCCTCACCGGGACAAATTTATCTCTAACATCCTGCAAGAGATCCTTAAACATTGACCACTTGTCCTTAGTACATTTCCCTGCAAAAACATCATCCTAATTCACACCCGCAAGTTCTAGCCTTATAGCCTCATAATTTGCCCTTCCCCAGTTGAAAATGTTCCTGTCCTTTCTGATTCTATCCTTTTCCATGATAATGCTAAAGGCCAGGGAGCAGTGATCACTGTCCCCCAGATACTCACCCACTGAGAGATCTGTGACCTGACCCGGTTCGTTACCTAATACTAGATCTAGCATGGCATTCTCCCTAGTCAGCCCGTCAACATACTGTGACAGGAATCCGTCCTGGAAGCACTTAACAAACACTGTCCCATCCAAACCCTTAGAACTAATCAGGTGCCAATCAATATTAGGAAAGTTAATGTCACCCATGATAACAACCCTGTTATTTTTGCACCTTTCCAAAATCTGCCTCCCAATCTGCTCCTTGGTATCTCTGCTGCTGCCAGGGAGCCTATAGAATACCCCCAGTAGAGTAACTGCTCCTTTCCTGTTCCTGACTTCCACCCATACTGACTCAAAAGAGGATGCTGCTACATTAGCTCTAGTAGTATCCCTGACCAGTAATGCCACCCCTCCTCCCCTTTCTCCCCCCTCCCTATCCCTTTTAAAGCACTGAAATCGAAGAATTTTGAGAATCCATTCCTGCCTTGGTGTCAGCCAAGTCTCTGTAATGGCCACTGCATCATAATTCCATGTATGTATCCAAGCTCTCAGTTCATCACTTTTGTTCCTGATGCTTCTTGCATTGAAGTACACACACTTTAGCCCTTCTACCTTACTACCTTTATACCCTTTATTCTGCTTCTCTTTCCTCAAAGCCTCTCTATATGTTAGATCTGGCTTTACTCCATGCACTACTTGCACTGCTCTATTGCTCTGGGTCCCATCCCCCTTGCAAATTAGTTTACAGATGCCTCTCCACTCATTAAGAAGGGTGAGAGGTAGAAAAAAGGAAATTGTAGGCCAGTTAGCCTGACCAATGATTGGGAAGATGTTGGGAGTCCATAACTAAGGATTAGGTTTCGGGGTAATTGGAGGCACATGATAAAATAGGACAAAGTCAGCATCGTTTCCTTAAAGGGAAATCCTGACTGATAAACTGTTGGAATTCTATTGGGGAAATACCAGGCAGGGTAGATTAAGTCATTGGATATTTTTACTTGTATTTTCAGGCCTTTGACAAGGCGCTAAACATGAGGCTGCTTAATGAGAGCCCATGGAAAAAATACTCATGTAGAGAAGATTAGCTGACTGGCAGGAGGCAGAGTGGGAATAAAGGGGGTACTTTTCTGGTTGGCTACCAGTGACTAGTAGTGTTCCACAGGGGTCGATGTCGGGACAGCTTCTTTTCACCTTAAGTTAGTTGACCTGAATGACAGAATTGATGGCTTTGTGGCCAATTTTGTGGATGATATGAAGATGGATGGAGGGAAGGGTAGACTGCAGAAGGACTTGGATTGGGAGAATGGGCAAAGAAGTAGCAGATGGAATATAGTGTAGGGAAATGTGTAGTCATGCACTTTGGTAGAAGCAGTAACTGTGTAGATAGGGAGAAAACTCAAAAATCAGATGTGCATAGGTGCTTGGGAGTACTCATGCAGGATTCTCTACAAGTTAACTTACAGGTTGAGTTGGTGGTTAGGAGAGCAAATACCATGTTCAAAGTAAATTTATTATCAAGTACATATGTCACTGTATACAACCTTGTGATTTTTTTGCGGGCAGACACAGTAAATCCAAGTAACAGAATAGAATCCATGAAAGACTGCACTCAGCAGGATGGATGAACAACCAATGTGCAAAAGATGACGAGCTGCAAGTACTAAAGAAAATAATAACTTTGGACTAGATAAGTGCAGAACATTAAACATGAAAGTGCAATAGAGCTAGTAGAATATAAAACAGCAGCAGGATATGACAAGCAGTGGATAAATATGAAACAAGTATTTGGGATGTCAGCAAAACAAAGAAAATAGATCTGTGTGATAAAGGGAAAACTTGCAGCAGAATTTACTTCAAAAAAACTTTTAAAAAATCTGCCAAGCAGAGCTCAATAGTAAAATCTACAACAAGTACAATAAACAATTTTGCTATACCATATTTCCGTATTCTTTTGGTATAATATCTTGGTCCAAAACCAATCTTGAAAACTTACAAAGAAAATTAAGAACTGAAATGACAGATTTTAGAAGACAGAGTGTACACTCAAACACACTTAGATTAACACTACCTAGGACAGCAGTAGGAAGAGGAATTACAGACATAAGTTTACACCACAGTCAGATAGCACTTCTAAGGTTACATTTTCATCAAAGAGAAAAAAAGATTCAGCACTCCATGTGAGCATATGCAATTCTAACAAGTACTCACTACTAAATGTAAATGAATATACAACCCAGAAAAATGAAGAAATTATCACACTAGAAGAGAAGTTCTTCTAGAAGAAGGACATGACCCTCCATAGATGACATCCCCACAATCTGAGCAGACTATTTGTTGATAAGGAAGCATCAAATACCTGGCTCAGAGTTGGAGATTTCCTCCCATAAACAGAGGTTCCTTATGGCAATACAGGAACCGGTGGTTAACACAAAAAAAATCAGAAATACATGATAAAAGATCAACAAATTCAAGACAATAAATGCAGAATATGCCAAGAGAATCAAGGAACAATCCAACGCATTGCAGGATCCTGCAGCAGTTTTAACTCAATCTGATTATTTACACAGGTGCAATGAAATGGCAAACATCATTCATCAAAACCTTGCTTAAGCTGATACCGATTTAGTTTCTAAACTGACCCAACAAGGGCCGAAAGATCCACCCCATCTTTCAACCAACATAACAAATATCTAATATTAACTGCCCAATAGTAAAATCTGAAATTAGGTAATGCTAACCCGCCTTCCTTTTTTGTCTTCTGTAAATATATTTTACCTAACCTGGGATTTTTATTCTGCCATATATATGAAGAAATTTTAGAGTCAACATTAGTAAAAAAAAAAGATTTCGGGATAAAAATTGGTTTCGCTTGAAAAATATATAAAAACTTAGGTAAAATAACCATCTTAATAGCATTAATCCTACCTATTAGGGATAAAGATAAAGGTGACCACTTAGTAAACAAACCTTTAATCTGATCAATTAAGGGTAAAAAATTAAATCTAAATAAATCTTTATGGTTTTTTGTGATTTTGATCCCTAAATAAGTAAAAGAATCATTAACTAATTTAAAAGGTAAATTTCCATAAATTGGGACCCATTTATTCAGAGGAAACTGGGTTCTATTTTAGGGACTTCTCTCCCTTTTGCTCTTTCTAAATTGCCAAAACGAATTGACAACTCGATAGTTAAACATACTTTGCGTATATGGTTTCAATTTCGGAGATTTTTTGGGTTGACTCAATTCGTTTTAAATAGTCCTATTGTATTTAATTGTTTTTTCCACCCTTCCATTATAGATCAAGCTTATTCGGCTTGGAAAACTAAGGGATTACTAAGATTTTCTGATTTATTTTTAGACAATTGTTTCATGTCTTTTGAGCAATTATCCAACAAATATAACTTGCCTAGATTTCATTTGTTTAGATACTTACAGATTAGACATTTTTTAAGTTCTGTACTCCCTACGTTTCCAAATTTTGTGCCTTCAGATATTTTGGAGAGTTTATTTGAATTAGACCCTTTTCAAGAAGGGCTTATTTCAAAACTTTATAATATAATTATGAAGATACGTTCAGAGCCTTTTTATAAGACTAAAAAGGATTGGGAAAGAGAGCTTAGTCTTAGTATTTCTAGTGAGAATTGGGATAGAATTCTTCAATTAGTTAATACATCATCGTTATGTGCCAAGCATTCATTAATACAATTTAAGGTCGTACATAGGGCCCATATGTCCAAGGATAAATTAGCTCATTTTTACTCTCATATTAGTCCTATTTGTGATAGATGTCATTCTGAAATTGTGTCTTTAACTCGTATGTTTTGGTCTTGTTCATTTTTGGAGAAATATTGGAAAGATATTTTTGATATTATTTCTGCGGTTTTGAATATTGATTTACAACCTCATCCTATTACCTCAATTTTTGGTTTACCAATGTTAGACTCACTGCATTTATCTTCTGCCCGTCGAATGATTGCATTTCTAACTCTGATGGCTAGAAGATCTATATTGTTGAATTGGAAGGAAATTAATCCTCCCACTGTATTTAATTGGTTCTCTCAAACTATGTTATGTTTAAATTTAGAAAAAATTAGAAGTGGTACTTTTGAGACTTCTATTAAATTTGAAAAGTTATGGAGACCATTTATTCAACATTTTCATATGATGTAATATGACCCTGTGCCAAGTTCATTTGATTTCCCAGCTTTTAGCTTATGTATGTTGAGAGGACCGGAAGTGACGGCATTGATGAATATTTATTTTTGTGAGATATTATAAACAGCCCCTTTTTTTTCTCTCTTTCTTTTTTTTGCTTCTTTTTTCTTCTATATTAGTTATTAGATTAGCTAGTTTTGCATTATATATTTTTTTCTTTTTTCTGTTTTCTTTATATCATATATTACGAAATATTTAGACTTACCATGTTCATACATATATTGTATGGCTTACGTCTTGGTAAACTCATTTATTTTGTAACTATTATGTATGTTTTTTTTCATCTGTAATGGAATTTGTATGTTGGTAATTTCTTTATCAATATATCATTTGTATTCTGTCCATATTACTAATATTAATAAAAAGATTTAGAAAGAAAGAAAAACCTTGCTTTAAAATACAAACTTATAAAATACATCATATCTTACTGTAAATACAAGCCTGATCCAGTTTTAGGGTTAGAGTCCCACAAATCGGACTACAACTGATTTCATTATTACATATAAGATGATCTGTCATAACTATCTGGATATAATATTACAGGATAAGTAAGCAAGACAACTTGATAGCTATAACTATCCAAATGCACATTACATACAAAAATCAATAAGTGAAATCACCGGAAATATGCTGAATTAGGAGGAGTTTGAAAGATTATAGAACATAAACATCTTCCAGCAGTAATATCTACCACTGGTATCACCCAAAAGTCACTACACAATAGCATTAAACAACTAGGCTGACACAGAAATATTTATGTAAATCTCCAGAAAGCCATAATGCTAAACACCACAGACATGAGAAAATCTACAGATATTGGAATCCAAAGCAACATGTACACAATGCTGGAGGAACTCAGCGGGCCAGGCAGCATATGTGGAAAAGTGTAAACAGTCAACTTGCCACTGTACAGTCCTGATGAATGGTCTTGGCCCATTAGGTCAATTGTTTATGCTTTTCCATAGGTGCTGCCTGACCTGTTGAGTTTCTCCAGTCTTGTGTGTATGTGATACTAAATACCACTAAATAGCCCAAAGACTCCTTGCAGTTTTTTTAAATGAATGTGCTTGATTAAGCCTGTACCTCAGGTTTTAATAGCTCGCCCCAAGGAAAAAAAATAAAACAATAAATAAGCAATAAATATCAGGATCATGAGATGAAGAGCCCTTAAAAGGGCTTCTATAGGTTGTAGGTCTGTGAAGTTATCCCCATAGTTTTTAAAGTTGAGGTATTTACTGTTCCTGAACCTGGTGTGGGTCCTGAGGATCCAATATAACCTTTCTGATGGCAGCAGAGAAGAAGAGAGCAGAGCCTGGATAGTGGGAGTCCTTGATAATGAATGGTGCTTTCCTACAGCAGCACTCTGTGTAGATGTGCTCAGTAGTAGGGATGACTTTATCTGTGATAAACCGGGCTGTATCTACTACTATTTGTTGGATTTTCCATTCAACCAATCAATATACTCTACATATCTATGGAAATATTTCAAAGTTTTAGATAGGTTTGCAAAGATTCAGCATACTAACAAGGTAGAGGTCCTGCATTGCTTTCTTAGAAATGGCACTTGCTGGGCCCAGGACAGATCCTCTGAGATGATAGCCCTGAAGAGTTTAAAGTTCTTGACCTTATCCAGCTCTGATACTCCAATGAGGACTGGTTCATGGGCCTCCGGTTTCCTCCTGAAGTCAATAATCAGCTCTTTAGTCTTGTTGACATTGAGTGAGAGGTGGTTGTTGTGGCACCACTCACCCAGATTTTCAATCCCCCTCCCATGAATTACCACCTTTGAGTCGACCAATACCAGTGGTGTCAGCAAACTTAAATATGGCATTGGGGCTGTCCTTAATCAACAGTCATAAATGTAAAGCAAGTAGAGCAGAGGGCTAAGCACACCGCCTTGGGATGCTCCTGTGCTGATGGAGATACTTTTGCCAGTCCAGACTGGCCAAGGTTGGCTAGTCATGACATTGAGGATCCAGTTGCTCAAGGAGGTATTGAGGCCAAGGTCTTGAAACCTATTGATTAGCTTTGAGCGGGTGATAGTATTAAATGCTGAACTGTAGTTGATGAAGAGCATACTGATATATGCACCTTCACTGTCCAAATGTTCTCTATGTTTAAGGGTTCAGTTAAGAGCCAAGGAAATGGCATCTCCTGTGGGACTGTTATGACGGTAGTCAAAATGGAGTGGATCCAAATCACTTCTCAGGGAAGAGTTAATGTTTCATCACCAACCCCTCAAAGCACTTCATCACAGTGGATGTCTATGCTACTGGGCTATAGTAATTGAGGCAGATTACCATTTTCTTTGGCAATGATATAATTGAAACCTGCTTGAAGCAGGTGGGTGTGTGCCTCAAACAGCCGAAGCAAGAGGTTAAAGAAGTTGCTGAACAATCCGGCCACTTGTTCAGTACAAGTCTTTAGTATTCAGCCAGGTATCCCATCTGGGCCTGATGCTTTCTGTGGGTACACCCTCCTGAAGGATGCTCTCAGGTCAGCCTCAGAGACTGAAGTCACAGGGTCATCGGGGACTGTGGGAGTTCGTGAAGGTACCACCATGTTTCGACAGTCAAAGCGAGCATTGAAGCCTTGTTGTCACCTATGCTGCTTGATTAGCATTCATTTTGAGGACTAGAATATAAGAGCAAGGATGTAATGCTGAGGCTTTATAAAAGACAATGGTAGACTGCACTTGGAGTATTGTGAGCCGTTTTGGGCCTTTTATCCAAGAAAAGATGTGCGGCCATTGGAGAGGGTCCAGGGGAGGTTCACAGGAATGGTTCCGGGAATGAAAGGGTTAATGTGGGAGCAGTGTTTGGCTCTGGGCCTCTACTCACTGGAGTTCTGAAGGATGAGGTGGGATCTTATTGAAACTTATCAAGTATTGAACAGCCTAGATAGAGTGGATATGGAGTGAATGTTTCCTATAGTGGGTGAGTCTAGGACCAGAGTGTAGAGCCTCTGAATAGAGGGGCATCCATTTAGACCAGAGATGAGTAGGAATTTCTTTAGCCAGAGAGTAGTGAATCTGTGGAATTTATTGCCACGGATGGCTGTGGAGGCCAAATCATTAAATATATTTCAAGTGGAGGTTGATAGGTTCTTGATTAGTCAGGGTATCAAAGGTTACAGAGAGAAGGCAGGAGAATGGGGGTTGACAGGGATAATAAATCAGCAATGGTGGAATGGTGGAGCAGACTCATTGGGCTAAATGGCCTAATTCTGCTCTGTCTTACGGTATAAAATGCGTTGACTGAAAGCTAACATAGTCCAAGGCATGCTGTTACACGCCTCATTTGTTTCTTCCTGTATTGGTACGCCGTTGGCTAAAATCTGTACATTCATAAAGTATACTAAATTATCAAACACTCTCAAATCTTTTACTTAAAAATGAGAAGTGAAAGAGGAGCATGAAAATACTGCCACCTGCTGCTTTCCACACACCATAACTTAAATCTAGTGAAGTGTTAAAATATTTTTGCTAAAACCTAGAATTCCTTAGCAGTTCTGTGGGAGCTCCTTCACAAAAAGGACCACAGCAGTTTACCTTGACAGCTTAGCTGCAGCTCCTTGTGCTGACAGCTGATGGCCGGCACACCCAGGGTTCCGAAAGAAGTGGCTGTAAAGATTGTGGAGACATTATTAGTGATTTTCAAAAACCACTAGATCCTGGAATGGTTCTGGAGAATTGGAAAATTGCAAATGACACTCCAGTCTTAAGAAGGGAGGGAAGCAAAAGGCAGGAAATTAAAGATCAGTCATCCTGACCTCAGTGGTTGCCAAGATTTTAGAGTTGATTATTAAGGATGGGGTTTCGGGGTACTAAGAGTCAAACAATAAAATAGGCTGAAGTCAGCATGGTTTCCGTAAGGGGAAATCTTGCCTGACAGAGCTGTTGGGATTATTTGAGGAAATAACAGGTAGGATAGTCAAAGGTAAATCAGTGGATTTACTTGGATTTTCAGAAGGCTCTTGACAAGGTGCTGATCATGAGGCTGCTAAACAAGATAAGAGCTCATGGTATTTCAGGAAAGATCCTAGCATAGATAGAAAATTGGCTGACAGAAAACAAAGAGTAGGAATATAGGGGCCTATTTCTGTTTGGCCTTGAGTGATAAATGGTGTTCCGCAGGGTTTGGTTTTGTTGTGCTACTTTTCATATAGGTTAATAATCTAGCTAATGTCTGTGTGGCCAAGTTTATGGACGATACAAAGGTGGAGAGGCAGACCGTGGTAAGGAAGCTGAGTCTGCAGAGAGTATTGACAGATTAGGAGAATGGGCAAAGAAGTGGCAAATGGAATGCTTTGTAGGGAGGAATATGGTTGTGCACTTTGCTAGAAAGAATGCATAGACTATTTTCTAAGTGGGGAGTGAACTCTGAGAGGTACAGAGAGACATCAGAATCCTAGTGCAAGATTCCATAAAGGTTTACTTGCAGGTTGAGTCGGTAGTCAGGAAGGCAAATGCAATGTTGGCATGCATTTCAAGTGTATTATAATATAAAAGCAAAGACGTAATAATGCTTAATTGTGGTCACACCAGAATTGGAGCATTGAGTGGTTTTTGGCCCCCTGTCCAAGAAGATATGCTGGCACTGGGGAAAGTCCAGAGGAGGTTCACAAGAGTCGAGAATGAGAGTATAACATGCATTTGACGGCTCTTGGCCTGTACTTGCTGGAGTTTAGAAGAATGAGGGGGATCTCATTGATCCCTACCAAATATCAAAAGGACTAGATAAGAGTACATGTGCAGAGGATGTTTCCAATTGTAGGAGAGTCTGGTGTAGGATTTTAGAAACGTAGAAATCTCAGAGCGTTCCAGGCCCTTTGGCCCACAATATTGTGCTGGCCATGTAACCTACTCTAGAAACTGCCTTGAATTTCCTTACTGCATAGCCCTCTACTTTACTAAGCTCCATGTAGTGATCTAAAAGTCTCTTATAGTGTATTCCATGCACACACCACTCTCTGTGTGGGGAAAACTTACATCTGATATCCCCCTTGTACCTACTTCCAAGCACCTTAACATTATGACCCTCCCCTCATGTTAGCCATCTCAGCCCTGGGGAAAAAGCCTCTAACTATCCCACACAATCAATGCCTTTCATCATCTTATACACCTCTATCAGGTCACCTTTCATCCTGTGTCGATCCAAGGAGAAAAGGCTAAGTTCACTCGACCTATTTTCATGAGGTATGCTCCCCAATCCAGGCAACATCCTTGTAAATCTTCTCTGCACTGTCTGTATAGTATCCACATTCTTCCTTTAATGTGACCAGAACTGAACACAGTCCTCCAAAAGGCGTCTAACTAAGGTCTTGTATAGCTGTAACATTACCTCACAGCTCTTGAACTCAATCCCACGGTTAATGAAGGCCAACACACCATATGCCTTTGTAGTAACTTTTTGTGAATAAAACGTGAGAGTCATTTTATGTGTTCAGCAAAAGCTGCAGCCCTTTCCTTCCATTACGAACAAACCAAAAGCACTTGTCTTATATGGACGTCATTACATCAGACACAGTTTCTTAAAGTAAACACAACGACTCAGTGTAGGTGTTTGTGAATTATGTAGAATAGTTTCTATAAATAATGTGCGTTTTCTGTCACCCATTACATTACCTTATAAAAGCACTAGAGGGCACAGCCTTAGAATGGAAGAACATCACTGTAGAGCGATGAGGACTTTCTCGCTTGAGAGTAGCAAGTCTGTGGAATTCATTGCTATAAATGGCTGTTGAGGCCAAATTGTTGGGTGTATCTAAGGTGAAGTTTGATAGGTTTTTGATAAGAACGTCAAAGGTTATGGAGAGAAGGCGGGAAAATGGGATTGAGAAAGTAACTAAATCAGCCATGATCAAGAGCAGAGCAGTTTTGATGGGTTGAATGGCCTTGGCCTAATCCTGCTCCTGTCTTGGGGTCCTATGTGCAATTAAGAACAGGCAATAAATACTAGCCATGCAATTGTATGCACCTTGTTGAAAATAAATGAAGAAATTGATAACATTCACTTTGCATTATCAAATGTAACATTCAATATATAAATTAATTTCTGAGTTGATTACTTTTGGCTGTTGCAACTTGCATAGAATTAAACTATTTTCTTTTATTCCTGCAGGTCTTTTCAGGGATCTGATACTGGAGGAAATTCACCATCTTCAACTCTACCATCTCCTCAGATAAAAAATGTCAGTGAAAGTGAACTGAGTGCTTCTGCAGCTGAACTCCTGCAGGATTATATGATGACAGTAAGTTACTGTTCGAAGCATCAGAACACAGGCTTTGTAATGGTGTTTTTTCATAGTAATCTCACTTTGTAATCCATAATCTCATTGTCTTCAGCAATGATAATAAAGTTCTATTCAGTTCTGTTCTATTCGTGCTTGACCTCTGTTAAGGCCAGTAGAAATGCTTAAAATTGAACATCATCCCTGGAATATACCTTACAGAAATAAACATGGAATGCTTGTCTTGAATATGTATAGGTAAGCAGGGTGCAGAAAAGTGGCGTAGCTATTTGAGTTGTTGGCTTAGCTCCTGCAATCTGGGTTCAATTCTGACTTCTAGTGCTGTCTAGACATTATAATCCTAGAAATTGATATGAATCGTAAGTGATCTGAGCCCTTTAAAACTTTTTTTAACAATCATTTTATTGACAGCATGAGTATAACCACAGCGTTCAATTTGTAATTATCAATTGGGTACACATAAATGTACTGAAAATGCAATTTCATTGACAAAACAAAACTTTTAAATTATTAATTTTCTTGATATATTGACCAAATGGCTGTAACTATGTACAAATATTTGTTACATGTTCTGCTATTGTACTTGCAAAACATGGTGAACATTTAATTTAAAGAATTCCATGTGCACTAATTTTCTTTTGGGTTGATGTGCATAGGGTGGTGGTAGTTTGAGGGTAGGAATGCAGAAAGTTTGGAAATACACAACCTTTTGAAATAGTGACCAAACAACCACAGATATTCCAGAATTTACGCTGCTGCTAATTGATAAATTTGACCTTTGGCAGTAGCTCAGAAGCTTGATTGTTCTTTCAATCAACATTGAAGCAAATTATAAGTTTTAAAGTCCTTGGTTTTCTAGATTGAAAAATATCACTACCCACACCCATATTTTCTCTAATTTTATAATTATAGGAAAGTACCATTTGATAGCAGATCTCCACTCTGTAAACTCCAGGTTGAAAGGCATTCATAGTTTTATTCACTACCCAAAATACTGTTTTATCTTGTAAAATTTACTTGAAATATTTAACATTGTGTGGAATTTACAAATGTTTGAAAATATCGATGTAAATAGATGTACAGAGTTTTAATTGTAGCTCCAACAGCACGGCGTAGTCTGGATTTCATTTCTGTTGCTATCCTAAACTGTTAGCTGCACAATTTTGTAGTAAAGGGGAAACAGATGATCTGGTGAATGTTCAAGGGTGACACTAGATCAGCTGTCATTCTTTTATTAAATTCTGAATTTAAAAATTTGACAGCTTGGTAAGAAATACAGCAGATTCAAGTAATATGTTCAGGAACAATCTGATAGTTACCTGCATATATGATTATGTACTTGAGAATTAAGTTGCTGTGAATTATGTAAAACCTCTTTATTGCCTAATTCTTTGAAGATGTATTGTATAGTATTAGAATAGCATTTATTCAGATTGCTTCTGATTGTTAACTCTAATCCATTACTGTAATAATTGTGAACTGTGTTTTTGTAGTTGAGAACAAAGCTGACTTCTGAAGAAATCCAAAAGTTTGCTACGCTTCTGCATGAATATCGAAATGGTGCTTCAATTCATGAATTTTGCATTAGTCTTCGACAATTGTACGGTGACGGTAGAAAATTTCTATTACTTGGTAGGTTACCGATTAAATTCCAGGATTATTTGAGGTTTTCTAAAGCTTGAAAGTTTCAGTTGATGTAGCATCTATTATGTTACAAATTTCCACAGCCTTTTGTCAGTAGTTTTCTGATTTAGCTCTTAAAGGGCCTCGCAAAGGAGGTTCACCAGGTTGATTCCAGAGATGAGGGGGTTAGACTATGATCAGATATTGCAAATATACTTTTGGTGGGTATATTGTTTTTGATCTATGAAGGAGCTTTTCTGCAAAACTAACCTTTAAACTGATACTGAATATGTTGCTTGATTATGAAGATTAACTAATTCCTATGCCTTCAAATTTTTATAAATTGCATCTTAATGATTTTAACAATGCACTACATTTCTAACTTAGAACTGCCATATTATCTGTTAACTGTGCTTATTTATTGATTTGTCTTAAATTGATTTTGATTTTGGGCCCTCTGTTACTGGAAAGAGTCCCCACTTTTCTGTTACTACCTAAGACTGGCATTAGTATTTTTTTCAATGGAAACACAATCAGAATCAGGTTTAATATCACTGGCAAATATTGTGAAATTTGTTATTTTGCAGCCGTGGTATTACTATACATGATGATAAAAACTATAAATTGCAATATAAAATAAGTAGCACAGAAAGAGAAGGAAAGGTGAGGAGGTGCATATGAGTTCATTATCCATTTAGAAATCTGATGGTGGAGCAAAAGAAGCTGTTCCTGAAATATTGAATGTGTCTCTTCAGACTCCAGCACCACCACCTTGATGGTAGCATTGAGAAGGCAGCATGTTCTGGGTGCTGTGGGTTCTTAATGATGGATGCTACCTTTTTGAAGCATCGCCTTTTGAAGGTGATCACCGTGAACAATTTTTCCTTTGGCTCCTCCCACTTTCTCCAAACCTGACGGGTATACACATGGGGCCCAGCTATGCCTGCCTCTTCAGCTATGTAAAACATTCTGTGTTCAAAAACTTCCCTGGGTATGCTACCCACCTGTTCCTCCGCTACATTGACATCTGCATTGGCACTGCCTCATGCACCCATGCTGAGCTCGTCAATTTCATCAATTTTGCCTCTAATTTCAACCCTGCCCTTAAATTCACTAGGGTGCAAACTGTCAACCGATATCTTTTATAAACCATAGTTATCTGGATTCTACCTCTTCCTACCCTATCTCCTGTTAAAATGATATTCCCCTTTCCCAGTTTCTTCATCTCTATTGCATCTGTTCTCAGGACGTGCCTTTCCACTTCAGGGCATCAGAGGTGTCCCCCTCCTTTAAAGAACAGAGCTATTGATGCTGCCCTTGCCTCCATTTCCCATAAATTTCCCATACAGATCCACCATCTCCAAAGGGATCCTACCACTAAACTTATCTTTACCTCGCCCCACCCTCTGCTTTCTGCAGGGATAGCTTCCTCCATGATTCCTGTGTCCATTCATCCCTCTCCACTAATTTCCCTCCAGGCACTTATCCCTGCAAGTGGCAAAGTTCTATACCTGCCCGTACACCAACTCCCTCACCTCCATTCAGGGCCTCAAATGGACCTTGCAGTGAGGCTACACTTCACCTGTGAAACGGTTGGCGTTGTCTATTGTGTCCAGTGCTCCCAAGGCTGCCTCTTTTACATAGGTGAGACTCGCCGTAAATTGGGTGACTGCTTCATCAAACACTTCTGCACCATCTGCCACAAGCAGATTATGGCAAAATATTTTAGTTCCCATTCCTGCTCCACTGTTGATTCTATGGCCTCCTCTTACGCCAAGTCAAGGCCACCCTCAGAGTGGAGGAGCTACACTTTATATTCCACTTGATGGTATAAATATCGATTTCTTCTTCCAGTGAACATGATTCTCCTCCCCCCGCCCCATTCCCCATTCTGAACTTCCACTTCTCACCTGCCTACTATGAAAGGAAGCTAGCAAAGAGGATATTAAAAGCTTTTTCAAGTATATAAAGGAGTAAAAGACAGGTGAGAGTAGATATAGGACCGATAGAAAATTATGCTGGAGAAATTGTAACAAGAGATAAGGAGATGGCGGAGGAGCTGAATGAGTATTTTGCATCAGTCTTTACTGAGGAAGACATCAGCAAGGATGTCAGGGAAGGGAAATATGTGCAGTCACAATTACGACAGAGAAAGTACTCAGGAAGCTGAATAGTCTAAAGGTAGATAAATCTCCTGGACCAGATGGAATGCACCTTCATGTTCTGAAGGAAGTAGCAGCGGAGATTGCGGAGACTTTAGCAATGATCTTTCAAAAGTCTATAGATTCTGGCCTGGTTCCGGTGGATTGGAAGATTGCAAATGTCACTCTGCTATTTAAAAAGGGGGCAAGGAAGCAAAAAGGAAATTATGGACCTGTGAGCTTGACATCGGAGGTTGGGAAGTTGTTGGAGTCGATTGTCAAGGATGAGGTTATGAAGTACCTGGAGGCATATGACAAGATAGGTAGAACTCAGCATGGTTTCCTTACAGGAAAATCCTGCCTGACAAATCTAGTGCAATTTTTTGAGGAAATTACAAGTTGGCTAGACAAGAGAGATGCAGTGGATGTTGTGTATTTGGATTTTCAGAAGGCCTTTGACAAGGTTCCACACATGAGGCTGCGAAACAAGATAAGAACCCATGGAATTACGGGAAAGTTACATACGTGGATAGAACGTTGGCTGATTGGCAGGAAACAGAGAGTGGGACTAAAGGGATCCCATTCTGGTTGACTGCCGGTTACCAGTGGTGTTCCACAGGGGTCCGTTTTAGGGCCGCTTTTTACGTTGTATATGAACGATTTGGATTATGGAATAGATGGCTTTGTGGCTAAGTTTGCTGATGATACAAAGATAGGTGGAGGGGCCGGTAGTGCTGAGGAAACAGAGTCTGCAGAGAGACTTGGATAGATTGGGGGAATGGGCAAAGAAGTGGCAAATGAATTACAGTGTTGGAAAGTGTACGGTCATGCACTTTGGTAGAAGAGATAAATGGGCAGACTATTATTTAAATGGAGAGAGAATTCAAAATTCTGAGATGTAACGGGACATGGGAGTCCTCGTGCAGGATACCCTTAAGGTTAACCTTCTGGTTGAGTTGGTGGTGAAGAAGGTGAATGCCATGTTGGCATTCATTTCTAGAGGAATAGAATATAGGAGCAGGGATGTGATGTTGAGGCTCTATAAGGCACTGTTAAGACCTCACTTGGAATACACTTGGAATACTTGTGTGCAGTTTTGGGCTCCTTATTTAAGAAAAGATGTGCTGACATTGGAGTGGGTTCAGAGAAGATTCACTAGAATGATTCCAGGAATGAGAGGGTTAACATATGAGGAATGTTTGACCGCTCTTGGATTGTACTTGGAGTTTAGAAGAATGTGAAAGGACCTCAGAAACATTTCGAATGTTGAAAGGCATGGACAGAGTGGATGTGGCCAAGTTGTTTCCCATGATGGGGGAGTCTAGTATGAGCGGACATGACTTGAGGATTGCAGGGCACCCATTCAGAACAGAGATGCGAAAAAATTTTTTAGCCAGAGGGTGGTAAATCTATGGAATTTATTGCCACGGGCGGCAGTGGAGGTCAAGTCATTGGGTGTATTTAAGGCAGAGATTAATAGGTATCTGAGTAGTCATGGCATGAAAGGTTATGGTGAGAAGGCGGGGGAATGGGACTAAGGGGGAGATTGGATCAGCTCATGATGAAATGGCAGATCAGACTCAATGGGCTGAATGGCCAACTTCTGCTCCTTTGTCTTATTGGCTCTTCATTCAACGCTGGAACACTTGCAAAGCCAAGATGCATCAGGATGCTCTTTATCCACTACAGTTTAGTATTCAATACCATCATCCCCTCAAAACTAATCAATAGGCTCCAAGACATTGGTCTCAATATGTCCCTGTGCAGTTGATCCTTGATTTCCTCGCTTGCAAACCCCAATCAGTTTGGATTAACAACAACATCTCCACGATCTCCTATCAGCACAGATGTGCACCACAAAACTGTGTGCTTCAACCCTTGCTTTACTTGCTTTACACTTAAGACTGTGGTTAAGCAGAGCTCCAGTACTGTATTCAAGTTTGCTGATGGCCCCACTGTTGCAGGCTGAAACAAAGGTGGTGAAAAGTCAGGAATATAGGAAGGAGATTGAAAATCTGGCTGTGGTACCATAACAGCGACAATCTCTTACTCAATGTCAGCAAGACCAAGGAACCGATTATTGACTTCGGGAAAAAGAAACCAGAGGTCCATGAGACAGTTCTCATCAGAAGATTAGAGGTGAAGGAAGTCAGCACTTCAGATACCTTGGTGTTATTACTTTGCAGGACCAGTCCTGGGCCTAGTGCGTAAGTGCAATTATGAAGAAAGCACAGCAACATTTCTACTTCGATTTGGCATGACATCTAAAACCTTGATAAACTTCTATAGATGTGTAGTGGAGAGTATATTGACTGACTGCATTGCAGCCTGGTAGGGAAACACCATTGCCCTTAAACAGAAAATTCTACAAAAAGTAATAGATACAGCTCAGTCTATTACAGTAAAGCCCTCCCTACTATTGAGCACATCTACATGAAATGTTGCAGGAAAGCAGCATACATCATCAGTGACCCCACCCCCCCACCACCACCCAGGACATGGTCTCTTCTCAGTACTACCATCAGTAAGACAGTCCAGGAGCTTCAGGACTCACACCACTACATTCAGGAACAGTTATTACCCCTTTGATCATCAGGCTCTTGAACCAAAAGGGATAACATTACTCAATTTCATTTGCCCCATCATTGAAATGTGCCCACAACCTATGGATTCACTTTCAAGGACTCTTTATCTCATGTTCTAGATATTTATTACTTATTTATTTATGATTAAAAACTATGAACAACCATCAATTCCCGTAAATCAGGTGTATTTAGAATATCCAAGCATCTGGTTATTAGGCTCTGATTTACTCTAAATTGTTTTAATTTCTGATGGCAGCATTTTAATTATTTTTAAATACTCACATTATGTTTTCTAGGGCTCCGACCTTTCATTCCAGAAAAAGACAGCTTACACTTTGAAAACTTTCTAGAAACCATTGGTGTCAAAGATGGACGGGGCATTATTACAGACAGTTTTGGCCGATGCAGAAGGACTTTAAGTAATGCATCCAATTCAACCACCAATGGCAATGGAGCAACTGCAGGCTCAGATGATCAATCAGTGCCTTCCGAAGGTGATGAATGGGACAAAATGATCTCTGACATTAGCCATGATATTGAGGCCCTTGGTTGCAGTATGGATCATGATTCATCTTGAAAAATGAAATATTTGCACATCCTGTTAATGGCCTTCAAGACTTCTTTCTTATACAGATGTGTTAATGAAGTTTACTACAATGTGAATATTTAAATGAATTGTTAAAACATTTCTACAAAATGAAGAACATGAAATCATGCCATATAACTTTTTTATTGTAGATAATATTGCATATTTGTATTCAAACCTTTTTGTAACAGTAGTTGTTAGGCTTGATTGTTCCACTAGTGGGCAAGACCTTCCTGGTCCTATCACACGGTTTTGTACCCCATCTGCACAAGGTTACATAGTACAGTATACTGTGATGTCAGGGATGATTCAATACCATTCTGAACAGAATTCCAGTTTTTCTTCTGTCACTCTAACAATTTGAATGTCCCTACTTTATAGCATATATGCAGCTTGATGCTCCCTGTGTCAGCTTTTAAACTGTACACTTCATCTGCATATGACTGCACATAAAACGTAACTATAAATTTGTCTGAGTGTGACCAAAATAGGCAATGTATTATTTCCTTGGGGAAGATGCAAGAGAGTTGGCGTACCATTAAGGGAAAAATGATTTGTACTTGCACACTGCTGCAATGCATTATCATTAGTGCGTACGACTTTTTTTAAAATCTTCAATTAGCTAAGTTTTTTTGGGAGGTGCCAGGATGTTGCAGTAGACTTGGCATTCTGCTGCTAGTCAGGTGCTTTAAGAATTTCTGCAAAAGTGTATTTTCCTTCAATATCAATATTTATCTCCCGATTTTTAAAAGGAAATTGTTATTGTGATATTACATTAGGACTCATTTTCTTCAACACAAAAATAATAGGGTACACCACAGTGGTGTGTCTGCATATTGATACTTTTTTAAACTGTCCTGTATATTTATGCACACCCAATGCAAATATTTTTAAAAGTCAAAATGACATTCTAAAAACGACTATTCAATCATGACTGATCTGTTACATGCTGCTTTGTTGTCATCTAATGAAAACTGAAGTGAAGAATAAATTTGTCATGAAACTACAGCAAATAACTTTAAAACTTGGATAGTTGTCCTTTTGGGTGCTGTATATAGATTGCATATGAATGATGCCTTCACCCATTTTAATTCTGCAAATTTATTTATTGGAATCCTCCAGGATTTTATACCATTGCATGTATTGTATTGTTAATTGTATGTGACATTGTGCAGTGGACAGACTGTGTGAAATCTTTGTGTAGCATGTAATCCCAGTAAACCTCAATCTGAATTAATGGGTTTTACAAGTAAAACCAGTATAATGGTCCTTGGAGCCACTTGCTTTCTTGTAAGGACTGGTTGTGGATGTTTCAATAGCCCATCTGTTGTTTTGGCATGAAGTCATTTAGTAGTATTTTAATTGTATTCCTGAGTTGTAAGCTCAATTGCAATATGCTACTATATCAGTATAATTGTTTTTGGAGTTATTGTCCTATAATTAGTGTCATGTTTAAAATTTTGAGTTCAATGCCAGTGACATTTGTTCTGGTAAACTGTATTTTTGGTTCCCAGTCTAGATGTTAAACATTAATTGCATGTACCCAAGATAGTGGAAGTCTGAGGTGTGTGTGTGTGGAGGGGGGTGTACAGTATAATTGCAGCAATCACCTTCTATTAAATTTTGAAAGGGAATTGGGGAAGTACAGCTGTGTCTTAGTGAAAGATATCAAATATAGGGAAATGTAGGGAATGTTGTGGGATGTGACAGGAGTAATCAAGCACATAGCCCACTCTAAGAATATTAGAGTTAGTTTTTGTCCTCATCAAATGACATTGAGATACTACTTTGGCTACATTGAGGTTGAAATCACTTGTAATCTTAAACTTGCACAATACTTGCCAAATTATATTGGCCAGAATTTTGCAGCAAGACCTGACCTAAAACCTTCTGATAAGTAAGCAGCCAAATTATCTCATAGATACATTATTGAAGTCTGTAAAAATGTACTTGATTATTGGCAGCTGCATTGGAGGTTTGCATTCTCAATCAAAAATAGGTAGAAATTCCAAAATGCCAGTTCTGAGGAGTTGGCCCATCATTTGCTGTCACAGAAACTGGTCCTTTATGTATAAGAACTGTATTTAAAAAGTTATGATCTTTTATACATTGTGTTTAAATTTTAAGCTTGATGAGGCACTAAACAAATCCCATGTAGTTTTATGAAGTTTTAGCCATTGTTTTCAATCTGTAGACTGAACTATGATAGAGGGAATGATTGGCCATTTGAGTGAAAAGTGCTGCAATCTGTTATTAGTTACATGGATCAAACATTTGGTCTATTTGTGCACTGTCAGCTGAATTGTCTGATGGTACTGAAATTTAAAGTTAAGTTCAGGATTCTGACCCAGATATGCATCATGGAAATGCAGTATAATAGCACTCACCAAAACCTCCTTTCTGTAGTCACTCATGGTATTTGTATTATAGCTTGATCATACATCTACTTCCATGCCAGTTTTAGTCCTTTTGCATGGGCTACAGTAATTCACTTGCTTTCTTTTATTTTTCCAGCAAACATCTACTACACATGTCCCAATTCAATTAATTGGTGGGCAAGGAAGAAATAAAAGCCATGTCACAAATTTTTGTTTTGAAATATGTGCTACAAAGCGATGCTTTACGTGTAATTTTACTTCTTACCAGTTAGAAATGGAACCACTGTAGAGAAGTATGACGACTTGGCAACTGAAGTTGAGTTTTCTTGATGTTTCCAAGATTAGCAGTATTATAGTTGCAGTCATTGCAAGGTATGTCCTTTGGATGACACCAGAAACTAAGTTGTTTTGAAATGTACACTTTGGTCAGTGATGCATACAAATATGTCTTAATTCAAACTTTTATTTCCTATGCATTTAGCTGCAACATCCATTATCCATTTAGCACAATATTCAGGTAAAAAAAAATTATCTGACCATGGAGAGCATAATTCCTTTCAGCATATAGCAATGCTATATTCTAGTTTAGGTCGAATGCATATTTATTTTGGGGTCTATTTATGTCAAATTATTTTAATAAATTTTTCATCTTTGCAGTATTCCTGTGTAGGAATTGTTTCAACTGCATATTTTGCCTTTTATTAAAACATTTTTAATCCATGTTGTTAACATTGCTCCATTTTAAAGAAGAATTCTTACCTCTAAATTTTCTGTCTCATGATTTAGTTTGTGTTAATGGTCAGTATTGATGTGTATTGTACATCCATAGCATAGTTTTTGGTGTGATGTTTTTGCAGTAATTGCTTTACATTTCAGTTCAGATATTAATTGCACACATTCACAACTGAGATGAAGGTTGTCATAAATCAAATATATCATGTACACTGACAAAGATTAAAAAGATTTCACTTTGCAATTTGTGATATGCAATTTTATGAGAATAGTTATTTTGCATCTGAGCTGTCCAAAAATTATCTGCAGCTAAACAAAATCCATCTTGATAGTTGGATCCATTCTACTGATAAATTGTCTGAACTCTATTCCCCATTTCCAAATTAAGATATTTCTGTGCAAACAAGTTGTGGCCCCTCCTATACCTGTTTCTTTTTTCATGGAATACATGGAACATTTTGCCTCAGTCTTGTCTTAATTATGTTTTTGAATACATTATCTGTGCTGCTACTTCCTGGCTAGAGTGTACACATTGACTAGCTTCAACCATCTTTGGCCTCTTAACAATTTTCAACTTCTGTTTTCTCTGACATTACCATATTATCAGCAATATTTATAGCCGTCTTTGAAATAGTTTCTAACATGATTAGCCAAGGATTCCCTTCAATTGATAAATTCAATTCTGGATGCTCACTGCTTTCCTTGTGTCACGTTACTAAGGGTATGCTTGTCTTTGCGTTCTATTTATTTTAGTTTGTGTAACACTCCCATCAAACCTTCATTGACCTCTTCTCAATATTCTTTAAGGGCCTGTACCCCTGGATGTTGCAGATCACCCAATACCCACTCGCCTTCCCATTGCAAGAGCAGGAAATGCATATCCAGCCTTTTGAATGAATGTTCATAATGCAGGCATACTGTAGCTCTGAGCTTTCAATTGAAAATCATTTTGTTTTACCCACATCCTAGTCTGATGTGTCCTTTCTCTGTCACTTCATGAAAGCTGAATAGACACTCTTGGAACAGGTTTTCATCTTTACTGTTACTCAAGATCTGCAGAATATCTTCAAATTAAGTTTATCATCAAAGTACATATATGTCACCATTTGCAATCCTGATACCCATTTCCTTGCAGGAATACACAGAAAATACAAGAAACAATAGAATCAATGAACGATCACAACCAACAGGACAGACAACAGCCATGTATGTTTAAAAAAAAAACACCAATACAAATGCAAAAAGAGAAAAATAAGCAATACAGTAAACATGAGATGTAGAGTCCTTGAAAGTGAAGTAATGGGATGTAATTTAAATTTTGGTTTACCATTAGTCCAAGTTTTTTTTGGGTGGTAGCTGCTGGTAACGATTTTGCATTAATGTTTTCGACCAACAATCCTGATTTTAGTGTTTCCAGTATTTTATCCAGACGGATCTTTTATTCCATTACCTTTGTCTTGCTCCTCTTTGACAAATTTAAAAACTAGAAATTGCCATTATTCTGTACTTTTTAACTCCACTCCCTGTTTGAAATATTTTGCAGATTTTAAAGCAATTTTCAGAGCAGTCCTGGAATGTTAATTCAGTAAAGAAATATTGGCATGATATGGTTTGCCTTATTCCAGAAGACTCAATATAGCAGAAATGGAAGGGAACTGAGAACACAACAATGGTAGAAATGTTTCCATCATTTTTAATAATGGGTAAATACTGGAGAACCTTAAAGAGATTATAAGCAGACAAATTGACCTGGTAGATCAAATCATATAGTTCTCATGATAGAACTAGAATTAAAATCTTCCATGGTTCTATTGGAAAATGTGTAATACTGCAAAACAAAATCGGTAAGGGAAAATGGAAAGTTACAAATGAGTTAACATAATTGTTGGCAAAATCAGCAAGAAAGTAATGAAACATGATCCTTGTAATTTCAAAATTATTTTTTTCACTTCAGGGAATCATTTGACAGGTCACAATGAAAAGAAAATCTGCAGATGCTGAAAATCCAAGCAATGTACAAAATGCTGGAGGAATCAACCCTCCTGCTGAAGGGTTTTGGCTCGAAATGTCGACTATTCTCTTTTCCATAGATGCTGCTTGGTCTGCTGAGTTCCTCATTTTGTGTGTTGCATTTGATATGTCAAATGTTTCTAAGGATTTAGCTTTGAGAGAAGAAGTTCTTCTTCATCTCATTCTGAAATGGGCACCCTCTTTGTGGTTCTGGAAACATCCTTTGAACATTTAGTCCAGACCATTAATAATTATTCAAAAGAGCTCCTTCCATTTTTCTAAACTCCATTGAACATAGATCAAATATGTTTAACCGATCTGAAGTTAGTCATTCCATACCTAGGATTGTCTGAGTGAACTGACTCTGATCATGAAAGAGACTAGAACAGTAGATGTCTCACTAGTTCCTTCATACTCCCAAGTTTCCATGAACTAAAGGCAAGCATTCCATTACATTTCCTGATTACCTGCTGCACTTCTGCGAAGACTTTCATGTACAGTACAAAGATCTTCCAAATCATTTTTTAATTTCATGCAGTCTTTGGCCATTTAAATATCAATGTTTCTCATTCTTTTTGAAGTAATCAACTGCACTTTTTCCAGTGTCGTACTCAATTTGTCAACTTTATGACTACTTGCTCAACCTACTTTCTCCATAAACCATATCCTACTCACAGTCTGCCTTTCTGTCTACTTTTTGTATCTTCTGCAAACTTGGTGACGTTAGATTTAGATTCATACATTAAAATGCGCCATTTGCTTTAACAACCAACGCACCCAAGGATTATGCTAGCAGTCAATCAATGTCTCAGCCTCACTCCTTGGCCTTCTCCCTGTAACCTTTGATGCCATGTCCAGTCAAGAACCTATCAATACACCCAATGACCTAGCTTCCAGAGCAGCTTGTAGTAACATTCACCATCCTCTAGCCAAATAAATTTCTCCACATTTCTGTTTTAAATGGATGCCCCTCAAAAATGAGGCTGTGCACTCTCCCACCATGGGAAACATCCTTTCCACATCTACTCTGTTCAGGCCTTAAAACATTCAAAAGCTTTCAATGAGATATCTGCTCATCCTTCTAAATGTCAATGAGTACAGACCCAGAGCCATCAAATGTTCCTCATATGATAGCTCTTTCATTTCTAGAATCATCCTTGTGAACCTACTCTGAGCCCTCTCCAATGATAGCACATCCTTTCTTAGATGAGGAGCCCAAACTGTTAACAATATTCAAAGTGAGGCCTCATCAGTACCTTATAAAGACTCAGCATCACATTCCTGCTCTTGTATTCTGGACCTCTTGAAATGAATGCTAATATAGCATTTGCCTTCCTCACCACTGACTCAACCTGCAAGTTAACCTTTAAGGTGTTCTGCACAAGGACTCCTAAGTCCCTTCACATCTCAGATTTTTGGATTTTCTCCCCATTTTAGAAAATAGTCTGCCCATTTAATTCTACCACCAAAGTGCATGACCATGCTTTTTCCAACATTGTATTTCACTTGCCACATTCTTGCCCATTCTCCTAATCTGTCTTAAGTCCTTCTGCACCCTACATGTTTCCTCAACACTACCTACCCCTCCAGCAATCTTTGTATTATCTGCAAACTTGGCAACAAAGCAAACCATTGATATACAGGATAAAAGGAAGCGGTCCCAACATCAATCCCTGCGGAACACCACAAGTCACTGGCAGCCAGCCAGAAAAGGATCCTTTCATTCCACTCACTGCTTCCTACCAATCAGACAATGCTCTAACCATGTTAGTAATGGGCTCTTAACTTGGTAAGCAGTCTCATGTGTTGCACCTTGTCAAAGGCCTTCTGAAAGTCAAAATATACAGCATCCACTGCATCCCCTTTATCCTACTTATAATCTCCTCAAAAAATTCCAATAGGTTCCCCTTATGCTGAGCTTGTCCTTTGTCATCAATACTCCATAACCACCTCCTTAACAATTCACTCCAACACTTCCCAATGACTGAGGTCGGGCTAATCTTTCTGCTGCCTTCCTCTTTAAAGAGTGCAGTAGCATTTGCAATTTTATAGTCCTCTGGCACCATACCGGAGTCCAATAATTTTTGAAAGATCATTACTGATGCCTTCACAATCT
This sequence comes from Hypanus sabinus, assembly GCF_030144855.1. Lineage (NCBI taxonomy): Eukaryota > Metazoa > Chordata > Chondrichthyes > Myliobatiformes > Dasyatidae > Hypanus > Hypanus sabinus. The sequence goes on along the minus strand of NC_082715.1, from coordinate 34,923,130 downwards.
CTACTGCTACGTCTTTCAGAACCCCAGGGTGCAGTTCATCTGTTCAGGGTGACTTATGTGCCATTAGGTCTTTCAGCTTTTTGAGCACTTTCTCCCCTGTAATAGTAACTGCACTCACTTCTCTCCCCTCACACCTTCCAACATCTGACATACTGCTAGTGTCTTCCACAGTGAAGACTGATGCAAAATACTAATTTAGTTCATCAGCCATCTCCTTGAACCCTGTTATTATTTCTCTGGCCTTATTTTCAAGGAGTCCTATATCCACTCATCTTTTTTTTTACTTAATTGAAAGAACTTTTGCTATCTACTTTGATATTGATTGCTAGCTTGTTTTCATATTTCATCTTTTCCCTCCTAATGATTCTTTTAGTTGCTTTCTGTAGGTTTTAAAAGCTTCCCAATACTCTATCATCCTGCTAATTTTTGCATTGTTGTATGTCCTCTCTTTTGCTTTTACACTAGTTTGTTTCCTTGCTGTATTATGTTGCTAACAGGTTTCCAGCTTGGACATTAGCCTCTTATCCCGATCTGTTTTCAGCTAGCTACCTGATGGTCTTCTTGGTCAGCTCACTTTACACTACCCTGTCTTTATTCTTGAAATTCCTCTTAATGCAATTGCTTTATATCCAAGATTTTGACACTCAGTCTGAATGCTAAATTATATCACGCTGTGGTCACTACTTCAGGTATGTTTTAACTTGGAGATAATTTATTAAACCTGCTGGTTGCACGTTACCAGATCCAAAAGAATCTGTTCTCCGCTTGGCTGTATTATGCTTGCTTTGACCATCGAAACATGGTGGAACCATCAGGAACTCCAACAGCCTCTGATAATCCTGTGATTTCAGTCTCTGAGGCCAGCATATGAGCAGCCTTCAGGAGGGTCAAACCACGGAAAGCATCCAACCCAGACTAAGTACCTGGCCAAGTACTAAAAGCCTGTGCTGCTGATTAACTGCTGGAGTGCTCACTGAGATCCTGAATCTCTCCTTTGAGCAGTCTGAGTTACCCACCTGCTTCAAGCAGGCTTCAATTATACTGCTGCCTCAGAAGAATGTGGGAACTTGACTTAATGACTATCATCCAATAGTACTTGCGTCCTCATTGATAAAGTGCTTTGAGAGGTTGGTGATGAAATACATCAAAAACTGCTTGAGAAGCAACTTTGATCTGTTCCAATTTGCCTACTAGCACAACAGGTCCATAGTAGATGCTATCTGATTGGCCCTTATCTCAATCATGGAACATCTGCACAGCAAAAATGCATATAGTAGGGTGCTCTCTATTGACCAAAACTCAGCATTCAATACCATCATCCTCTGAAAGCTAGTCAATAACCTTTAAGACCTTGGCCTCAATACCTCCTTGTGCAATTTGGATCCTCGATTTCCTAACTTGCAAGCCCAATCCGTTCGGATTGGGAACAACATTTCCTCTGTGGTCTCTGTCAGCACAGGTGCACTGCAAGGCTGTGTGCTTAGCCCTCTGCTCTACTTACACTTATGACTGTGTCGCTAAGCACAGATCCAAAGACATATTCAAGTTTGCTGACGACACCACTGTCATGGCCGAATCAAAAATGGTAACGAATCAGCATATAGGAGTGAGTTTGAAAATCTGGCTGAGTGGTGCCATAACAACAACCTCTTTTCCAATCTCAGCAAGACCAAGGAGCTGATTATTGACTTTGTGTGGAGGAAACCAGAGGACCATGAGCCAATGCTCATCAGAGGTGAAGAGGATTAGCAGTCTTGAAGTCCTCAGTGTTGCTATTTCAGAGCACCTGTCCTGAGCCCAGAATGTAACTACAGTTACCAAGAAAGCATAGCAGCTCCTCTACTTTCTAGGAGTTTATGAAGATCAGCATGACATACAAAACTTTGACAGTAGTGTAAGTGTATGTATTGACTGGCTGCATCACAGCCTGGTATGGAAACACCATTGCCCTTGAATGGAAAATCTTACAAAAAGTAGTAGATATGGTCCAGTCCATCATAGCTAAAGCCCTCTCCACTATAACATCCATCATCAGGGACCCCCACCACCCAGGACATGCTCTCTTCTTGCTGCTGCCATAAGGAAGAAAGTACAAGAGCCTCAGGACTCAGTTATAACCCCTCAAACATCAGGCTTCTGAATCAAAAGGGATAACTTCACTTGCCCTGTCATTGAACTGTTCCCACATCCTTTGGACTCACTTTCAAGGACTCTTCATCATTCTCAATAGTTATTCTTTGTTTATTTATTTGTAGTATTATTATTTTTCTTGTATTTGCACACTGGTTGAACACTCAAATTGCTGCAGCCTTTCATTGATTATATTATCATTGCCTATAATGGATTTATTGAGAATGCCCACAAGAAAAGGAATCTCAGGATTTTGTATGGTGACATATATGTACTTTGATAATAAATTTACTTTAAACTTTAAACCTTGAATTTCTCTGGGCAACTACTTCAAATGCATTCTCGTGGATCTCATTTCCAATTTGATTAACAGAATATCCTTGAAGATTTAAATTGTTTCTGATTGAAACACTTCACTTTTTTGCATGCCATATTTTCCCTTGATTTATACTTCTTCCTGCAGTGTGGCTGATACTCGCGCAACCTCTAGTTTTCCCAGTTAATTTATTTTTCTGCATCCCAACCTCCCATTCTACAAATTCCCTCTGCATCATCTTAGCTTAAATCAAATACTTCAACCTTAAATCCTAAGGTTCTGTTGCTCTTTCATAATTTGAAGTGTGTGACTGTGTGCTACGTTTGCGGACAGAGCTGGAAATTGGATAGGCACGACTTCAGTCGTTAGCAAAGACTTGATGAGCATCTAACCATGCCACAAATTCCACAATTCCCCAAAGAACGACAGTTTCCATAGAACTCAAAGATGATATCTTGAAGATCTTTAGAAGAATAATTTATGATGAGCATTTCCATTATGAACATTCTTATTGTAAAACTATGAACTTTGAATATTTTCCTTTTGAGGGAATATTACAAAGGCTGGTCAACAGACTTTAAGAATAGGTTGCAGTGTAAGGGCACATCCAGTTGAGTGCAGCAGAGAAGCAGCTGAATTGTGATTATAGGCTGGAATTCTTTAATGTTCAGTGGTATAACAATTGAAAATGAGGCATTCTCCATAATATGTGTTTAAAATATCCAGTAAAGTTGAAACCAATAATCACCTTCTGTAGCTACTGTATATATAAGAACAGAAATTTAATGTTATCTAACCTTTATTGGCAAGTTTGTATTTTTACAGGTCATATACAGTGGTGCTAGAAAGTTTGTGAACACTGAAGAATTTTCTCTATTTCTGCATAAATATGACCTAAAATGTGATGAGATCTTCATGTTGGTCCCAAAGCTAGATAGAGAATTCAATTAAATAAATAACACAAAAAATTATACTTGTTCATTTATTTATTGAGAAAAATGATCCACTATTGCTGGAAAAAGTATGTGAACCTCAGATAATGCCTTCTACAAAAGTTATTTGCAGTCAGCTGTACCAATCAGTGAGATGGGATTGGAGGTGTGGGTTGTGGAGTCAGGATACTGACAGAGCCTGCTCTGTTTATGGGCACCTTGCCTTGATCAAAGCAACTTTCATAGGACTTTAGAAGTATTATAGAGATGCATGAAACTGGAAAAGGTTACAAGAACACTTCTAAAGACCTGAGTGTTCATCAGTCCACAATAAGAGAAATTGGCTACACATGGAGGAAACTCAGTACTGTTGCTGCTCTTCCCACGAATGGGCATCCTGCAAAGATCATGCCAAGAGCACAACATGCAGTGTTGAAGGAGGTGAAAAAGAGCTGCAGAAATCTCTAGAACTTGCTAAAGTCTCTGTTCATGTGTCCACTATAAGAAAAACACTGAACAAGGATGGTGTTCACGGAAGGACACCACGGAGGAAACCACTGCCTCCAAATAAAACATTGCTGCAAGTCTCAAGTTTGCAAAAGACCACCTGGATATTCTACCACACTTCTGGGACAATGTTCTGTGCACAGATGAGCCAAAAATTGAACTTACTGGCAGAAATGCAAGTTGCTATGTTTGGAGGAAAAAGGGCATTACACACCAGCACCAAAACCTCATCCCAATTGTGAAGCATGGTGGGAGCCTCGTTGTGGCTTCTTTACTGCCTCAGGGCCTGGACAGCTTGCAATCACTGAGAGAACAATGAATTGAAAATTGTATCAAGTCATTTTAGAGGAGAATGTCAGGACAGCAGTCTGTCTCCTGAAGCTTAATATAAATTGGAAAATGCAACAAGACAGTGATCAGAAAAACAAGCGTAAGTCAATAACAAAATGGTTTAAAAAGAAGAAAATTTGTGCTTTGGAATGGCTAAATCCTTAATCCTATAGAAATGTTGTGGTAGGACCTGAAACAAGCAGTTCATGTAAAGAAGCCCACCAAAATCCCAAAGTTGAAGCAATTTTATAAGGTGGAGTGGCCTAAAATTCTTCCAAGCCAATGTGCAGGACCAATTCACAGTTACTGAAAACATTCGGTTGAAGTTATTGCTGCACAGGGGGATCACACCAGTTACTGAAAGCAAACATTCACATACTTTTTCCAACAAATACAAATAATATTGGATCATTTTTTTCAATAAATAAATAAACAAGTTAATGTTTTCAGGTAAGTTATTTAATTGGGATCTCTTTCTCTAGTTCTAGAATTTATGTGAAGATCTGGTCTCAGTTCATATTTATGCAGAAGTAGAGAAAATCTACAGGGTACACAAACATATTGGCACCACTGAGGGTCCTTGGCAGCTTTCATGAGGATATTTTGAAGTCAGGTTTTGCTTTTTAATTGTTGGTGTATGGTGCATGCTTTATATTTCTGAAAAATCAAAACATTAAAATATCACCATGTCCCAGTATCAGTAGCCTGTGCTGCTATTGAATAACAGTAATTATTGTCATTTGTGTTCCTGGGTGTCAAGATCTTTGAGGATCTAACCTGGTCCCAACATATCGATGTAGTTATAAAGAAGGCAAGACAGCAGCTTATACTTTATTAGGAATTTGAAGAAATTAGGCATGTCAACAAATGCACTCATAATCTTCTAAAATCAGCTCCATCTTGGGCACTAGTCTACAAAGTACACAGGACACCTTTAGGGAGTGGTGTCTCAGAAAGGCAGCATACATTGTTAGGGACCTTCAGCACCCAGGGCATGCCCTTTTCTCACTGTTACCATCAGGTAGCAGGTACAGAAGCCTGAAGGCACACACTCAGCGATTCAGGTTCAGGAACAGCTTCTTTCCCTCTGGACATTGAAGTTTTGGAAACTACATCACTTTTTTTAAATATACTGTACAGTATTTCAGATTTGCATATGTTTTTAATCTATTCAATGTAAGTAATTACAAACATTTGTAATTTGTTTATTTTATTTTATTTTTTCTCTCTCTGCTAGATTATGTATTGCATTGAACTGCTGCTGCTAAGTTAACAAATTTCACGTCACGTCCCAATGACAATAAACTTAACTCTGATTCTAATTGTGATCAGAGTATGATCAGACCTCCACTATGAGTTGTTTTAAAAAAAACATAAGTAAGGGTGCTGAAGTAGAACATTTAACCTCAGCAGTTGTGGCAGAATTATATCTACCATTATCTCTACGTCTCTTATTAATAGTATTCTTGTAGTATTCTGAAGATCCATATACTTAAAATCCACTCAAATTTTTATCCTCTCCTTTCTCTTCAAAGAAAAAATATACATACAGTAAAAACTATTTCCTACTGTATATTAGTTTTGCAATGTGTAAATTAAAGTTTTTAATTCTCTACACCTAGTGCAACTCCACCACTCTAGTTCAATAGAGAAGTGTCACATCTTGTGTGACAGCTCCCAAAACAAACCATGGTTAGTGAATTGATCCCAATTAAGGATGTCATAGGGGAAGCTTATCTAACTTAAAACTTCTGGCATGGCAGAATAGTGTTTAGAACATTGCTTTATACTGCCAGCCACTGGTGTTCAATGCCTGCTGCTGTCTGTAAGGAATTTGTGTGTGTTCACTATGACCACGTGGACTTCCTTTGAGTGCTCTGGTTTCTTCCTACACTCCAAAGACATACTGGTTAGTAAGTTAATTGGTCTTGTGTAATTGGTGACCGCATGCTCATTGAGCTGGAAGTGCCTGTTACCATTCTGCACTAGGAAGAAATGTGCCCAGGATTTATTTGGAAAATAGGCATAGGACTTACAGTACCTACTCCTTCATTTCTTTCTACAATCCAGGGACCCAAATAGCCTTTAAGGGTAAAGCAACAATTTTCTTGCACTTTTAGTCTAGCCTACTGCATTGTGTTCACAAATCTGGTCTCCTCTGCATTGAAGACTCCAAATGTATATAGATTGGATAATTGTTGTGCAGCACTGTTGTATAGTCCTGACTTTTTAGTTTGCCCTGTCCCATAATCAGAGATTCCTTATGTTCCATACACTCAAGTTCGAATTTTGCAGACAATATGAGGACAGGTAGAGGGTCATGTAGAAAGCTGAAAAAAGCAGGACCCCCCAGTCAGTAAACTCTGAACTGCTTCCTGTGCCACACACCAGTGAGGGTAGACAGAGGATAATTTGGCAGGTGGATGTGTGGTTGAGAAATTGGTGCAGGGGGCATATTTCTGGATCATTGGATCTCTTCTGGGTAAGGTTTGATCTGTAATAGAAGAATAGGTTACACCTGAACCCAAGGGGGTCCAAAATCCTTGTGGGTAGGTTTGCTTGAGCAGTTGGAGAAGATTTAAACTAATTTGCCAGGGGATGGGAAACGATGTAATAGGACTGATGATAGGGCAGTTGATACACAAGTAGATGCAGTGTGAAGTGAGATGGAGGAAAGGCAGGCAGGTGACAGGACAAACTTGCAGTTAGTTGAAGTGTAACATGGAGGGAAAATCAAAAAGGGTGATAAATACAGGATTGAATGTGATAGATTTCAAGTGCGCAGCATACAGAATACAGTGGGTGATCTTGTAGTGTAGTTAGAGATTGGCAGGTGTGATATCGTGGGCATCAGAGTTTAGCCAGAAAGGAGATTATAACATCCAAGGATGCATATTGTATGAAAAGATATGCCAGTAGGCAGAGGGGGTGGGATGGCTCCAATGGTTGGTAAATGACATCAAATCTTTAGAGGTGACATGGGATTAGAAGATGTAGAATCCTTGTGGGTAGAGTTAAGAAACTGCAAGGGTAAAAATAATACTTTATTGGAGTTATATTCAGGCATCCAAATGATAGCCAGGACGTGGGATATAAATTACAGCAGGAGATAAAAACAGCATGTAAAAAGGGCAACATTACAATAGTCATGGGGAATCTCAATGAGCAGGTAGGTTGAAAAAATCAGGTTGGTTTGGTGCAGGATCCCAAGAGAAGGAATTTGTAGAACGGCTGCGATCTGTAAGCGTTCGGCACGGAGTAGAAGGGCTGAGATGGCCTGTTTCAGTGCTGTAATTATTATATGGTTATCTGATTTTTAGAGCAACTTGTGGTTGAGCCCACTTGGGGAAAAGCAATCCTGGATTGAGTGTGCTGTAACGTACCAGATTTGCTTAGGGAATTTAAGGTAAAAGACTCTGAAGAGGTAGTGATCATAATGTGATAGAATTCACCCTGCAGTTTGAGAGCGTGAAGATAAAGTCCAATTTATCAGTATTACAATGATTAATAAAGGGAATCAGAGAGGTAAAGCGAGGAGCTGGCCAGGGTTGATCAGAAGGGGACGCTAGCAGAGATGACAACAGTGCAGCAATAACTGGAATTTGTTTTTTTTTTGAGGGAATTACAAGCAGGATAGATAAGGGAGTATCGGTGGATATTGTCTACTTACATTTTCAGAAGGCCTTTGACAAGATGCAACACATGAGGTTAGTTTAGACCATAAGAGAGAAGAGCAGAATCAGGCCATTGGTCCAATCGAGTCTGTTCTGCCATTCAGCCACAACTGATCCTTTTTTCCCCTTTTCTTCCCCACCCCCTGTTCTTCTCCCCGTAACCTTTGATGCCATGTTCAATCAAGAACCTATCAATCTGCATTAAATACACCCAATGACCTGGCCTCCACAGCTGCCTCTGGTAACAAATGCCACAAATTCACTACCCTCTGGTTTAAGAAATTTCCCCACGTCTCTGTTTCAAATGGATGCTCCTTTCTCCTGAGGCTGTGCCCACTTGTCCTAGACTCCCCCACCATGGGAATCATCCTTTCCACATCTGCTCTGTCTAGGCCTTTCAACATTCAAAGGGTTTCAATCAGATCCCCCCGCATACTTCTAAATTCTATCTAGCGCTGACCCAGAGACATCAAACGTACCTCATACGATAACCTTTTCATTCCTGGAATCATTCCTTGTCAACCTCTGGACCCTCTCCAATGCCAGCACATCTTTTCTGAGATGAAGAGCCCAAAACGGTTCACAGTACAAGGTGAAGCCTCACCAGTGCCTCATAAAGCCTCAGCATCACATCCCTGCTCTTGTATTCTAGACCTCTTGAAATGAATGCTAACATTGCATTTGCCTTCCTCACAACCAACTCAAACCGCAAGTTAACCTTCAGGATGTTCTGCACAAAGACTACCAAGTGCCTTTGCATCTCAGAATTTTGGATTTTCTTCCTGTTTAGAAAATAGTCTGCACATTTATTTCTACTACCTAAGCACATGACCATGCAATTTCCAACACTGTGCCATTTTCTTGCCCATTTACATAATCTGTCTAAGTCCTTCTGAAGCCTACCTGTTTCCTCAACACTACCTGCCCCTCCACCAATCTTCATATGATCTGCAAATTTGGCAATAAAGCCATCTATTCCATCACCTAAATCTTCGATATACATCATAAAAAGAAGTGGTCCCAACACCAACCCCTTCGGAACATCGCAGGTCACCGGCAGCCAACCAGAAAAGGATCCTTTTATTCCTACTCACTGCCTCCTACCAATCAGCCAGTGATCTAACCATGCCAGTAACTTTCCTGCAATACCTCTTAACTTTGTAAGCAGCCTCGTGTGCACCTTGTCAAAGGCCTTCTGAAAATCCAAATATACAGCATCCACTGCATCCCCTTTTTCTATTCTACTTATGATCAACTCAAAGAATTCCAACAAATAATTTCTTTTCTGCTGCCTTCCTCCTTTCTTAAATAATGGAGTGACATTTGCAATTTTCCAGTCCTCTGGCACCATACCAGTGTCTAATGATTCTTGAGACATCATTACAAATGCCTCTTCAATCGCAACTTCTACCTCTTTCAGAACCCTAGGGGCCGGTTCATCTGGTCTGGTGACTTATGTACCCTTAAGTCTTTCAGCTTTTTGAGCATTTTCTCCCTTGTAATAGTAACTGCACTCGCTTCTCTTCCCTCACACCCTTCAACTCCTGGCACACTGCTAGTGTATTCCACAGTGAAGAATGATACAATATACTCATTTCATTCATCTGCCATCTCTTTGCCCCCTGTCCCCCATTATCATGTATCCATCCTCATTTTCTAGCGGTCCTATATCCATTCTCACCTCTCCTTTAATTTTTACATACTAGAAAAAGCTTTTACTATCTGCTTTCATATTGTTTGCTGACTTGATTTCATATTTCAGTTTTTCCCTCTTGATGATTCTTTTATTTGCTCTCTGTAGGTTTTTAAAAGCTTCCCAACCCTCTATTTTTCCGCTGATTTTTGTTCTGTTGTATGCCCTCTCTTTTGCTTTTACTTTAGCTTTGACTTCCCTTCTAATATTTTACTATTTGAGAATTGCTTTGTTTTTGGAATACATCTATCCTGCATCTTCCTTATTACCAGTGCCGGATCCCAAGGGAGGGAATTTGTAGAAAGTCTGAGATGGATTTTTAGAGCAGCTTATGGTTGATCTCACATGGGGAAAAGCAATTCTGGATTGGGTGCAGTGTAATGAACCAGTTTCGCTTAGGGAGTTTAAGGTAAAAGACTCTTAGGAGGCAGTGATCATAATGAACTCCCTTTTTACTGGATATTTCTAGAGATGTGCCTTTTAGCCCCTTGCCAACAGCTACCGGATTCAGTGGTGTGAAAACTACTTTCACCAGACTCCGTGTGTCTAGGGTAGATATGATTTGGGTCCCACCAAACCCAGGAGGTTAGGATATCTTACCCACCCAAACCCTGATCCGAGTGAATACTGTATCATTTCTGTCCCATGTAATCACCCATCTGCAAGGAATAACAGACTGTACACTGCATATAATTATAAAGAAAGTACATTTATGAATGTTAACAGTTATTAAAGAAAAGAAAGAAAAGAAACAAAAGGGCCCGTTATAATTAAAACTGTCAAATCTGTACAGGGTGGAGCTCAAATCTTCCAAAAGCCGATAAGTTAGACGTACTCACAGCGCCAACTCCATATTTACAAATCTCCACTAGACTTCCGCCTCTTGGGCACTACCAAATCGTGCATTCCCTCCAGATCAAATCCTATTTCCTGCCGGTTCTCTCAATCTCTTCTCTCTCCACCTCCTGCTGAAAAAGACCTCGACCCACCTCAGTGTCTGTCAAAAAACCTCTCCCTCAGCATTGTCTAGAACCTTCTCCCAGTTCCACCATCCTGATTGGATGACACAACATTCCTAAGCATCCCTTATCTTTTAACAGTAACCCAAACACGGCCAGCGCAACACACTGCTTTTACAGAAAACCATTCCACGAAAAACCCTACAACATTGGTAGTAAAATCTTTAGCAGGGCATTAAAATAATATGACAGAAATCACTCTGCAGTTTGAGAGAGAGAAGATAAAGTCAGATTTATCAGTATTACAGTGGAGTAAAGGGAATCAGAGGCACAGCGAGGAGCTGGCCAAAGTTGATTGGAAGGCGACACTAGCTGAGATGACAGCAGGACAGCAATAGCTGGAGTTTTGGTATTTTTGAGGAAATAACGAGCAGGAATGATAAGAGTATCGGTGGGTGTTGCTTACTTGGATTTTCAGAAGGCTTTTGACAAAGTGGTACACATGAGGCTACTTAGCAAGAGTGCATGATATTACAGTATAGATAGAGCACTGGCTGATTGGCGGGGGGGGGGGGGGCAAAGAGTGGGAATAAAGGGAGCCCTTACTGATTGGCTTTTGGTAGCCAGTGTTGATCCACAGGCGTCAACGTTGAGACAACTTGGCTTTATGGCTAAGTTAGAGGAAGATACAAAGATAGGTAGAGGAGCAGGTAGTGTTGACGAAGCAGAAAGGCTGTGGAAGGACTTGCACAGATTAGGAGATGGCAAGAAGAGGCAGATGGAATGCAATGTGGGGAAGTGTATGGTCATGCACTTTGGTAGAAGGAATAAAATCATAAGACTATTTTCTAAAGGAGAGAAAATTTTAAAATCGTAGGTGCAATATTCATAAGAATATTGATGAGTAGAAAAATTCTTAACCTAAACAGAAAGGAAATTGCAATTTTATTTCAGGTTGTACTGATTCTAAATGATTGAACTGGTTGAGTGAAGGGAACTCAAATGTATGAGTTTTGTTAGATGAAGTACTGCTAGTCCAACAGAAGCTTGAGGACCCATGATGTCGAGTATCTTTCTAATATGTAAACCAAAGCATATCTTATTGTGCTTCATTTTATCCAGATTATCTCCATTCAGACAGGGCTGTGAAGAGGAACTTCCTACTGGTTTAGTTGTCACTCTCTTTCAGTGGGTGTTCATTCAGGATGAATAGGTTACTATGTCAACTTAACCCATGTGAGGAACAGAAAGACGCACTGGCCATTAGTATTCAGCACTGGCAGCAGCTGCTTTCATGTTTCTACAATAAAGCTGTGCCTGTATTATATGGAAGGACAAACAAATCATACATTAGAACTGGATTTCAAAGATAATCTACAGAATTTTTCACGAATACTGTTCCACATGTAGATCCATCACATCTACAGCCCAAGAAGCAATGAATTAAATTAAAATATAAAAGTGATAAAGATAATTAAAGCAACCAGCAATTCTCTTCCACAATTCTTTGAACAATTAAAAAATTTCATGTGTTAAACATGTGGCCTCTGTCTGAAACACAATGTTTCACATTACATACTTGATGCACCATCGATAACTCTCGGAGACGGGAGGTGAACGATGGGCTTTTATTAGCAGCAAAAGTGACCACAACATCTCGGAGACTGAGGGAGGAGCAGTGCCTCCAATCGCCTTTATCCAGGAGTCTGTGGGAGGAGCCACAGGAGCAGTCAGCAGAGGGGCGTGTCCAGACAGGTATACACATAGTTTACCACATTCACCCCTCCTTTGTTTTAAAAGAGGGTCCCCATGTGGCGAAGTTTCTCACAAGTATATTTACAGGTTAAGTTTATCAGGTGGTCGGGTCTGTCACTGTGATCTACCTAGCACTAGTGGTTGTGCTGTCTCTGGCCTGACTTGAGGTGCCAGTTAAGCGTCAGTAATCCCTCAGGCGTGTGCCTAGCGCCCGGTATGGGAGTGTTATGAGGAGTCTGTGTAGGGCTTGGTGTGCATGGTGTCTTGTGGGTATATACATCGGTGGGTATGGGGTTCATAGTCACCGTGGAGTGTTCGGGGTAGGGGTCTGGTGCTCCTGCGGGCGCCAGGTCGCGGATGGAGACCGTGTCCTTCCGCCCATCAGGTAAGACCACATAGGCATACTGGGGGTTCGCATGAAGTAGGTGAACCCTCTTGACAATAACGAGTATTTATTGCTCCTCGCATGTTTCCAGAGCAGCACTGGCCCTGGGGATGTCAGCCAAGCCGGTAGGGTGGTCCCAGTGGCAGACTTCCTGGGGAAAAGAAAAGAGGTGCTCATGAGGGGTGGCATTGGTGGACGTACATAACAGGGAGCAGATGGAGTGGAGTGCCTCGGGGAGGACCTCCTGCCAGCGGGAGACCGGCAATCCCTTTGACCTAAGGGCTAAGAGTGTGGCCTTCCACACTGTGGCATTCCCCCTCTTCACCTGTCCATTCCCCCGGGGATTATAGCTCGTGGTCCTACTAGTAGCAATGCCCCTAGCCAGCAGGTATTAGTGCAGCTCATCACTCATAAAGGAGGACCCTCTATCACTGTGGATATAGCAGGGATATCCGAACAGAGTGAAGAGCTGGCGCAGGGCTTTTATGACGAACATGGCAGTGGTATCGGGGCAGGGGATGGCAAAGGGGAACTGCGAGTACTCGTCGATTATGTTGAGAAAGTAGACATTGCAGTCAGTGGAGGGAAGGGGGCCCTTAAAATCGACACTCAGTCGCTCAAAGGGGCGGGTGGCCTTGATAAGTTGTGCCTTTTCAGGACGCTAGAAGTGCGGTTTCTACTCAGCACAGACTTGACAGTCCCTGGTCATCGTCCTGATTTCCTCAAGGGAGTAAGGCAGGTTCCGGGCTTTCACGAAATGGTAAAGTCAGGTGACCCCCAGGTGGCAAAGATGTGCATGGAGGGCGTATAGCCGGTCGAGCTGCACGCTGGCACATGCTCCCCAGGATAGGGCATCAGGGGGCTCATTGAGCCTTCCAGGCCGGTACAGGATATCATAGTTGTAGGTGGAGAGTTCGATTCTCCACCTCAAAATTTTATAATTTTTGATTTTGCCCTGCTGTTGGTTGCTGAACATGAACGCAACTGAGCACTGGTCAGTCAGCAAGGTGAACCTTTTGCTGGCGAGATAGTTCCTCCAGTGCCTAATAGCTTCCACTATGGCCTGGGCTTCTTTCTCCACCGCAGAGTGCCAAATTTCAGGGCCCTGAAGGGTACGAGAAAAGAATGCTACTGGCCTGCCTGCCTGATTGAGGGTAGCAACCAGTGCGAAGATGGAGGCATCACTCTCTACTTGAAAGGGAATGGTCTCGTCCACCGCATGCATCGTTGCTTTGGCAATGTCCCCTTTAATGCAGCTGAAGGCCGTGCAGTCCTCGGCAGAGAGGGGAAAAGTGGTAGACTTGACTGGGGGCGGGCCTTGTCTGCGTAGTGAGGGACCCATTGGGTGTAATAGGAAAAGAAGCCCAGGCACCGTCTGAGGGCTCTGAGTGTGTTGAGAAGAGGGAGTTCCAACAGGGGGCGCATACGTTCGGGATCAGGACCAATAACCCCGTTTTCCACGACATACCCAAGGATAGCAAGTCGGGTGGTTCCGAACACACACTTGTCCCTGTTATAGGTGAGGTTAAGAGCTTTGGCTGCTTGGAAAAATCATTGGAGGTTGGCGTCGTGATCCTGCCAGTCGTGACCGCAGATGGTGATGTTATCCAAATATGGGAATGTGGCCTTCAGTTGGCACTGGTCCACTATCCGGTCCATTTCCCTCTGGAAGACAGAGACACCATTCGTGACACCGAAGGGGATGCGCAGGAAGTGATAGAGCCTGCCGCCCGCTTCGAAGGCGGTGTAGGGGCGGATGGGGAGCTGGTGATAAGCGGATTTCAGATCTATTGTCGAGTACACCTTGTACTGAGCTATCTGGTTGACCATATTCACGATGCGGAGTAGGGGGTATGCGTCAAGCTGCGTGAACCTATTGATGGTCTGGCTATAGTCCACGACCATCCTATTTTTCTGCCCGGTCTGAATAACGACCACCTGGGCCCTCCAAGGACTTGTGCTTGACTCAATGATCCCCTCCCCGAGCAGCTGCTGTACCTCTGACTGAATGAAGGCCCTGTCCCCCGCGCTGTACCTCCTGCTTTTAGTTGCCACGGGTTTACAGTCGGGGGTCAGTTTGGCGAAAAGCAGTGGGGGAGGGATCTTGAGGGTGGAGAGGCTGCAAGTGGTGTCAGTAGCGCGGCCATTGGCATGGTGCTGGGTGGGATGTGTGGGTCGGCGTGTGTGTGGTCAGTAGCGGGGTATATGATAAAGTCCCAGAAAACTGAGGATTTCTGACAGTCACACTTTTCAGGTGGCTCTGGAACTCGAGCTCCAATAGCACAGGCGCGCACAGTTGAGGCATGACCAGTAATGCAAAGTCCCGATATTCTGTGCCCTGCACCACCAGTGTCGCGACACAACCCCTTCCTGGATGTCTGTGGAATGCGACCCAGAAGCCATGGTGACCTTCTGGCTTACTGGCTGTGTCACGAGTCCGCAGCATTGCACTGTGTCTGGGTGAATAAAACTCTCAGTGCTGCCCGTGTCAAACAGGCAGCTAGTCCTGTGCCCCTCCACCAGGATGTCCATCATTGACTTTGCAAGCTGGTGTGGGGTGCTTTGGTCGAGGGTCACGGTGTCTTGGTGCCCGGTAAGCACCCATGGGTCGGAGGCGGGGCAAGGTGGCGCTGACAAAGATGGCTGCCCCCATGCCTCACACGCGGCGCTCGACCCTGCTCGTGGTTTGGACTTACAGGCCTTGGCGAAGTGGCCCTTCTTTCTGCAGCTGGAGCAGGTAGCTTTTCAGGCCGGGCAGCGTTTTCGGGGGTGCTTTTCGAGTCCTCAGAAGTAACACTGCACGGACTCGTGACTGGCAGCAGCCGAGGTTGATTCGCTGGCGGGTTGCGGGGTCTGCAGCGTCCACAGGGCTGGCAGGAGAACGCATGCCTGGACAGCGTCAGCATCGTGCAGAGCGGCCTCCAGCATGTCAGCCAGCTCGATCGCCAAATGTAAGGTAAGAACGGTGTGTTCCAGCAGTCGCTGGTGCACGTACATTGACCTGATGCCCAAAACGAGGGCGTCTCTTACCAGGAACTCTGAATGCTGCTCCGCCGTCAGTCCCCTGCAGTCGCAGGCCCACACGAGTGTCCGTAGGGCCCGGACAAACTCAGTGCTCAACTCTCCAGCCCACTGCCGCTGTGTCGCTAAGCGATGTCTTGCGTAGACGGTGTTCACTGGACGCAGATATTGTCTTTTGAGGGCGTCCAGTACCCCTTGGTAGGTTGGCAGGTCCCTGATCAGGGAGTAGACCCGCGGACTGACCCTGGAGAGGAGAATTTTGTGTATCGTTGCCGGCTCGGTCGCACGAATCTCCTCCAGGTACGATTGGAAGCGTGCAAGCCAGAGTTCAAAAGCAATGCTGGCTTCTGGAGATTGAGAGTCAATATCCAACCTGTCTGGTCGTAAAATGCTCCCCATGTTTTAAAATTGCTGCTAATAAAATTGATGCACCATCAATAACTCTCGGAGATGGGAGGCGAACGATAGGCTTTTATTAGCAGCAAAAGTGACCACAGCATCCTGGAGACTGAGGGAGGAGCAGTGCCTCCAATCGCCCTTATACAGGGGTCTGTGGGAGGAGCCACAGGAGCAGTCAGCCGGGTGGGGGGGGGGGAGCGTGTCCAGACAGGTATATGTAGTTCACCACAATACTGCACTGCTGACATCTGCTTGTGACTTTGACATTGAGTGTGTGACCGTTCCACCTCATCATGCTTGTCCTTGTTGATACCCCAATCACAGGTCCAATCCTTCCTTTTGGCATCCAGTTACAGTCTGATTCCCTGAAATGCTCAGTGTTGTGTTCAGTACTCCAGCCCTGAACAGTCAACTCTCACAATGTGTGTGCAATGCTCCAGGCTGCCATGTCCTACAACACAGAATCACATGTCTAATAGTTCCCAAGACCTAATTGGTTATCTGACCTCCAAACCCCAACTGAGAGTCTTATCAACTCCATCACAGAGTTGTGTATAACACCTATTTGAGTGTCTGACCCATTGGCATTTTCTGTATTTTAATACAACATAGAAGGAGGCCAATTGACCCATCTACTCAATGCTAAAGCACATCTCCCTAGAATGCCTAATCATATCTCTGACATTTCCAAATAGAAGATATAAGAGCAGATGTAGGCCATTTGGCCCATCGTGTCTGATCTGCCATTCAATCATGGGCTGATCCAATTCTTCCAGTCATACTTCTCTCTCTATGGGATGTATCTATCCTCCAGAAATTCAAGCCATTACTGCTCTGCTATCATCCCTGCCAGTTTTCTTTTCCAATCAATTCTGGCGGACTCCTCTCTCCTGCCTCTGTAATTCTCTTCACTCCACAGTAGTACTGATACATCTGACTTTAGCTTCTCCTTCTCAAATTTCCATAACACCTCAAGACAGAAGAGCAGAAGTAGGCCATTTGGCCCATCGAGCCTGCTCCTCCATTCAATCATGGGCTGATCCAATTCTTCCGGACATCTCCACTCCCCTGCCTTCTCCCCATACCCTTTGATGCCCTGGCTAATCAACAACCTATCTATCTCTGCTTTAGATACACCCAATGACTTGGCCTCCACAGCCACTCGTGGCAACAAATTCCATAGATTTAACACACTCTGACTAAAGTAATTTCTCCACATCTCTGTTCTAAATGGATGTCCTTCAATCCTGAAGTTTTGCCCTCTTGTCCTAGATCCCTTAGGATGGGAAATAACTTTGCTATATCTTATCTGTTCAGGCCTGTTAACATTTAGAATGCTTTTATGAGATCCCCCCCCACCCCCCCATTCTCCTGAACTCCAGGGAAAACAGCCCAAGAGCTGCCAGATGTTCCTCATATGGTAACTCTCTCACTCCTGGAATCTTACTTGTGAATCTTCTCTGAACCCTCTCCAATGTCGGTGTAACCTTTCTAAAATAAGCAGCCCAAAACTGCCCACAATAATCCAAGTGTGGTCTCACGAGTGCCTTATAGAGCCTCAACATCACATCCCTGCTCTTATATTTTATACCTCTAGAAATGAATGCCAACATTGCATTTGCCTTCTTCACCACCGACTCAACCTGGAGATTAACCTTTAGGGTGTCCTGCACAAGGACTCCCAAGTCCCTTTGCACCTCTGCATTTTGAATTCTCTCCCCATCTAAATAATAGTCTGCCTGTTTATTTCTTCCACCAAAGTGCATGACCATACACTTTCCAACATTGTATTTCATTTGCCACGTCTTTGCCCATTCTCCTAAGCTACCTAATTCTCTCTGCAGGTTCTCTGTTTCCTCAACGCTACCTGCTCCTCCACCTATCTTTGTATCATCAGCAAATTTAGCCACAAATCCGTTAATCCCATAGTCCAAATCATTGACATACAGCGTAAAAAGCAGCAGTCCCAACGCCGATCCCTGTGGAACTCCACTGGTAACCGGCAGCCAGCCAGAATAGGATCCCTTTATTCCCACTCTCTGTTTTCTGCCGATCATATGATACTCCACCCATGCTAGTAACTTTCCTGTGACTCCATGGTCTTTTAACTTGCTAAGCAGCCTTATGTGCTGCACCTTGTCAAAGACCTTCTGAAAATCCAAGTATACCATGTCTACTGCATTTCCTTTGTCTACCCTGCTTCCAATTTCCTCAAAGAATTGCAGTAGGTTAGCCAGGCAGGGTTTTCCTATCAGGAAACCATGCTGGCTTTGGTCTATCTTGTCATGTGCCTCCAGGTATTCTGTAATCTCATCCCTAACAATCGATTCCAACGACTTCCCAACCACTGATGTCAGGCTAACAGGTCTATTGTTTCCTTTCTGTTGCCTCCCACCCTTCTTAAATAGCAGAGTAACATTTGCAATTTTCCAGTCATCTGGTACAATGCCAGAATCTATCGACTCTTGAAAGATCATTGTTAATGCCTCCGCAATCTCTCCAGCTACTTCCTTCAGAACCTGAGGGTGCATTCCTTCAGGTCCAGGAGATTTATCCAACCTCAGACTGTTAAGCTTCCTGAGCACCTTCTCAGTCATAATTTTCACTGCACATACTGCACTTCCCTGACACTCTTGAATATCCAGTATACTGCAGATGTCTTCCACTGTGACGACTGATGCAAAATACACATTCAGTTCCTCTGCCATCTCTGCATGTCTCTTTACAATATCTCCAGTGTCATTTTCTGTTGGTCCTATATCTACCCTCAACTCCCTTTTACCCTTTATATACTTAAGAAAGCTTTTAGTATCTTCTTTGATATTAGTCACCAGCTTCCTTTCATAATTCATCTTTTCCTTCTTAATGACCTTCTTAGTTTCCTTCTGCATTTTTAAAAGCTTCCTTATCCTCTACCTTCCCACTAGCTTAGTTTCCATGTATGCTCTCTCTTTTGCTTTTACTTTGGCTCTGACTTCACTGCTTCTGTCCAAATGCCACTAATGCCCACTGGAGAGTCTGATTTATCTCCACAAAACACAATTATATGCCTGACTTCCCTGCACCCAAATGCAGTCAAAACATCATTCAGCAGTGAGCTGAGGAGATGGGAGGTGTGAATTCTATAATAAATGAAAGGTAAACCTATTTGCTAACAGTGGACAGATGGGCATAGTCCCTTTCACCGGTGGTGGAACTGCCAATAGTCCTCTCGTTTAAAACCAGCTTTACTGCTCATTGGCAAAATCACTCGGAGGCATTGAACAAAGAAATATATTTTGTGCTAATGACATTGTAGTATGTGGTGTCATTTAGTCTCACTGCACATCCCCTGTAGATTTCTTAATTAATAGTTATTTCAGATGCCAGACATTTGCAAGGTATGTAATGGAACTCAGCTTCCTCTGCATCTCAGATTCTTCCCACTGAAACAGTATGTATGCACTTTGTTTTCACTTCCAACAGGGACAATTTCACGTTTTCCTGCGTTATTTTATGCTTACCAGATCTCTGCCAACTAACCGATCTGTATTCCATTATCATATTCTTCTGTCCTCTACACATCTTACTTCCCAACCGAATTTTGTGTGATCTGCAAATCTGGCATGTTTTCCTTTGATGGCCTTGTTAGCACATGACTCATTCCACCTTGCCAAGCAGAAAAAGACCTACTAATGCCCATTCTTTGATTACTATTGATGCTGATTTGTTCTGCAATAACCTTCAATGTGGCATCTTGTCAAATGCCTTCTGTAAATCTGAATAAAATAAATCCAAATGTTCCCCTTTAACTTATTCATGTTACTTCTGCAAAGAACCTCAATAAATTGATCAAATATTATTCCCTTTTATAAAGACGTGCTGACTTTGCATAATCACCTTGAATTTTTGAACTCTGCCATCACCTCACAAATAATGGACTAACATTCCCCATGTCAGATGTCAGGCTAACTGTCCTATTTTTTCGTGCCTTCTATTCTCTCTTATTTTTGGATAAAGGAGTTACAGTTACCTTTTTTTCCCAATCTAAAAGAATTTTCCTTAAATCAAGGTAATCGTGGAAAAGTCAAACTAAAGAGGGGTAACTACAGAGGTTCTCTATGCCTAAGAAGGTTTTTCTTAGCTTTTCATTCAGAATTTTTGAAATTCTAGATCAATGTAAAATTTTGTTTCTGATCTTTTTCTTATTTCAATTGCTGTAAATTCAGGTGAATTGCCTCTATTTATTTTAAGATGTAGAATTTTACATGGATTTAATTATTTTCAGTTAAGCTAAAACTGTAAATGGAAATTACAAGAGGTTTTCATGTATTCGTACGCATGCTTACTGACTTCAAAAATCCTGTATATATTCCATATTATTTCTAGATTTATTTGAGTTCTGATCTTAATTGAAAATTCACTTTTAATAATAAATCTATTAAGCATTTTTACATATTAAAGGATTTTCTGAAATACAGCCATAATTGAGGGATTTGGAAATCCTTAAACTGAACACTAGATGGCTATTTGACAGGGCTGGGTGCTTCTACAGGTCTGAATTTCTATGTCAATTAGAGTATTTCTCATGGCATAAAAGATACCATTGTTAAGTGAGCTAATTAATTTACACGCACAGGGCTCTCAAACAAATGGATCTTATCATATTTGTTGACTTTGAAAGACAAATTGGCCTAGACTTCAGGAAAGGAGTCTTATCTTTACAAAGAGGTCGCGTAAAAGATTTTATAGAACAGGTCAGTAAATAACAAAGGCTTCTTTTTAATGCAAAGCAATGCAGCCCTGCCTAACTTGATCATATATTTAGGTTTGGAATGAGACCGATAAGGCTCCACAGAAGCATTAGACTGACACTATCACAGGTCAGGGTGTCAGAGTTCAGAGTTCAGTTCTGGCACTATCTGTAAGGAGCTTGTACTGTACATTCTCTCACCTCATTTTCCTTGGTGCTTTGGCTTCCTCCCACAGTCTAAACATGTACTAATTAGTACTTAATTAGTCATTGCAAATTGTCCTGTGATTAGGCGAGGATTAAATAGGTGGGTTGCTGGCTGGCATGGCTCACTGAGTTGTAAGGGCCTTCTGCACAGTATCTCTGAATAAATAGGGTAAAATAAAAAGGTCTGTGTGTATGCACTCGAGTCGAGTTCTCTCCCCAATAATAATTAACTGCATTTAGGACACAGATACATGAACATTTTTATATAATATGCAAAGATTTTAAGTTTACTTCCAACTGTGATCAATTTTACACTTGGACTGATGTATAAAACTCCTAACATTTTGATTTAGGTAACAATGAAGATTATTATACAGTCGGCCCTCTGTATCAGTGGGCTCCGCATCCACGGATTCAACCAACTGTGGATCGAAAGTATTTGAAAAAAAAATTCCAGAAAGTTCCAAAAAGCAAAACTTGAATTTGCTGCGCGCCGAGCACTACGCTGAATCCACGCAAATGAAGTGATGTGTAAGCATACCCTGCTGTAGCCTCCCACCATTTCACAGATCCTCAGTCTCTCTCTAGCACTCGTTTGAGCATTGTTCACCTCACGTCTCGTTCGTTCGCTACTTGTGTTGTGAGTGAGAGGATGGAGTTTAAGGCTAGTAAGGGATGGCTGGCTAGCTATGTAAAGCACTACAGCCTCATGAACTTAAAGATCACGGGAGAATCGGCATCAGCTGATGCTACAATGGTTGCGTCTGTACTTAACGTGTACAGACTTTGTTTTCTTGTCATTATTCCCTAAACAATACAGTATAACAACTATTTACATAACATTTACATTGTATTAGGTATTATAAGTAATCTAGAGTTGATTTTAAATATACGGGAGGATGTGAGTAAGTTATATGCAAATACTACGCCATTTTATATAAGGGACTTGAGCATCCGCGGATTTTGGTATCCGTGGGGGGTCCAGGAACCAATCCCCTGCAGATACCAAGAGACGACTGTAGTGAGAGAAGAAAAGAAAGATCTCATTGAAGCCTATTAATGAAGGCCTCGATAGACTGAATGTTGAAAGGATGTTTCCCATAGTGGGGGAGTCTAGGACCAGAGGGCACAGCCTCGGAATAGAAGGACACCCTTTTAGAATACAGATGAGGAGGAATTTCTTTAGCAAGGGGGTGATAAATTTGTGGAACGCACACAAAATGCTGGAGGAACTCAGCAGGCCAGGCAGCATCTATGAAAAAGAGTAAACAGTCGACAATTCGGACTGAGACCCTTCAGCAGGACTGGAGAAAAACAAGACAAGGAGTAGATTTAAAAGGTAGGGGGAGAGGAGAGAGAAACTCAAGATGTTGGGTGAAACCGGAAAGAGAAGGGGGTGAAGTAAAGAGCTGGGAAGTCGATTGGTGAAAGAGATACTGGGCTGGAGAAGAGGAAATGTAAGAAGGCCATGGAAGAAAGAAAAGGGGGAGAGGAGTACCAGAAGCAAGGAGATGAGATGAGAAAGGGAAAAGGTGATGGGGTATGGTGGGGTGGGAGGAACATTACTGGAAGTTCAAGAAATCGATGCTCGTGCCATCAGTTTGGAGGCTACCCAGACGAAATATGAGGTGTTGTTCCTCCAACCTAAATGTGGCCTCATTGTGATACAGAGGAGACCATGGATTAACATATTGGAATGGGAATGGGAAGTGGAATTGAAATGGGTGCCCACTGGGAAAACCCACTTTTTTTGGTGGATGGATATCTGGTGAAGTGGTCTCCCAATCTAGTTGGGTCTCACCAATATCCAGGTGGCCACACCAGGAGCAATGTATATAGTATATGAGCCCAACAGTCTCACAGGCGAAGTGTTGCCTCACCTGGAAAGACTGTTTGGGGCCCTGACTGGTAGTGAGGGAGGAGGTGTAGGGGCAGGTGTGGCATTTGTTCCACTTTCAGGGATAAGTGGCAAGAGGGAGATCAGTGGGGAAGGACGAATGGACAAGGGAGTCATGTAGGGAGCGATCCTTGTGGAAAGCAGAAAATGGGGAGAGGGAAAGATATGCTTGGTGGTGGGATCCCATTGGTGATGACAGAAATTCTGGGGAATTATGAGTTGGACATGGAAATGAAAAGCTTCATCCTGAGAGCAAATGCAGTGGAGACGGAGGAATTGACAGAAGGGGATGACGTTTTTACAAGTAACGGAGTGGGAAGAGGTATAGTCCAGGTAGTTGTGAGAGTCCGTGGGTTTATAATAGCCATCAGTAGATAAACTGTCTCCAGAGACTGAGACAGTGAGAGCGAAAAAAGGGAGGGAAGGAGTCAGAAATGGACCAGGTGGATTTGAGGGCAGGGTGGAAATTGGAGGCAAAGTGGATGAAGTCGACAAGCTCCACATGGGTGCAGAAAGCAGTTTTTGATGTAGCATACGAAAAGTGGGGTTCAGACACCAGGATAGTCTTGGAACATAGACTGTTCCACATAGCCACCAAACAGGATGGCACAACTTGGACCCATGTGAGTGCCCATGGCCACACCTTTTGTTTCAAGGAAGTGGGAGGAGCCAATGGTGAAATTATTAAGAGTGAGGCCAAGTTCTGCCAGATGGAAGAGAGTGGTGGTGGAGGGGAACTGGTTGGGTCTGGTGTCCAAAAAGAAATGGAGAGCTTTAAGGCCTTCCTGGTGGGGGATGGAGCTGTATTGGCACTGGCCATCGATGGTAAAAATAAGATGATGGGGCCAGGGAACTTGAAATCATTGAAAGATCAAGATTGTGTGAAGTGTGAAGTGTGAAGAGGTAGGTGGGAAGGGACTGAACTGGGGGGCTAGACAGAGTTGAGGTATGCAGATATGAGTGCAGTGGGGCAGGAACAAGCTGAAACAGTAGGTCTGTCTGGATAAGCAGGTTTGTGGACCTCAGGTGGAAGGTAGAAATGGGAGATGCGGGGTGCAGCAATTGTGAGGTTGGGAGATACCCAGAGCTAATAAGGTCAGTGATGGTGTGGGAGACAATGGCCAGGTGCTCCCTTGTGGGGCCTGTTCGAGCAGTAAGTAAGAGGAGGTGTCTGAGAGTTGTCGCTGACCCTCAGCAAGTTAGAGGTCAGTATGCCAGACTACTACAAGTTTGATGGTGAGGATTAGTACGGAGGGAGTGGAGAGCAGCGCATTCGGAAGGAGTGAGGTTGGAATTGGAGAGAGGAGTGTTGAAGTCGAGATGGTTGATGTCACATTGGCAGTTGGCAATAAGAGGTCCAGAGCAGACAGAAGACCAGGGTGGGGTGTCCAGGAAGAGGAGGAGGGTTGAAGATGGGGGAAGGGGTCATCAATGTGGGGAATTCACCGTGGAGGCCAGGTCATTGGGTATAATTAAAACCAAGATGGATAGGTTCTTGATTAGAAAGGATGTCAAAGATTATGGGGAGAAGGCAGGAGAATGGGGTTAAGAAAAATTCCCTTATGTATACACTGGGTCAATAATTACCAATTCCATTCCTGATTTTGAACATTTTTATCAAACATCTTTTTAAAATTCTAAGTTACAGCTTCTTTGGTCTCTCCCCCTCCCCCTCCCCCTCCCCCTTTTGCAGATGACACCACTGTTAGTGATGGTGAAAGAAGGCATACAAGAGTGAGATAGATCAGTTGGTTGAGTGGAGTCACAACAACAACCTTGCCCTCAACATCAGCAAGACCAATAAATGTATTGTGGACTTCAGGAAGGGGAAGGCAGGAGAAAACACACCAGGGTTCAGCAGTGGAAAGGGTGAGCAGCTTCAAGGTCTTGAGCATCAACGTCTTGGAAGGTCTATCCTTGATGCAATCATAAAGAAAGCACACCAATTGCTCCACTTCATTAAGATACTTGGAAAAATTCTGATCCAAGATGGCGATGCAACGCAGCTTACAGCGGCCACTCCAGAGCTGATTATCTGTTATTTGTGAAGCGGGGTGCCGTGCGCAATCATAATTGATTGAAAACGGATGTGGGAGCACGGAGGAACATCTGGAAATCTCCAGGAAGACCTTTGTTGCTGCTGCTGCTGTGAGGTCTGAGACTCTGCTGGGAAGAACAGGCCCCCAGTCCTCGGGGTCGCATTGCTGATGGCTGTTGGCGGGGCCGTCTTAATACGCTCAGCAGAGGATGGTGCTCAGAGAAACTGTGTCGGAGGTTCAACGGACTCGGAATCCGCTGTGGTCAGGTTGCTTTCGTTGTGTGCTGCGTCTGAGAGGCTGAGTCGGGCGGTGTCGTGGAAGTCCATAGCGGGGGTATTCCCTTCTGCCGCCTGCGAGGGATGGTGAGTCTGTCGGGACCCTGGGGACTTGTGGAAACTGTGTGGTGATTTCTTTTCAACTTATAGTCCTTTAACATCTTTGGATTATTTTTACTGTCTCCATAGTCTGTTTTTTATCAATTATGCTATTGTTGTTGTTGTAACTATATGTTGTAACTATGTGGTTTTGTGCAGGTCTTGTAGCTTTAGTTTTTGGGCTTGTTTGTCTGGTGGATTTGGAGCTCCTTTCCGGGGAACGCGCTAAGACGGTAGCGCGATATTAATATGCTGCAGCCTCTCCGGACTCTGGATTGGGGATTGCCAAACGTTATGTGGATTTCCTAGTATAGTCTGGTTTGTCATATGCTTTTGTGATATCATTCTGGAGGAATGTTGTCTCATTTTTTAACTGCATTGCATTTGTGGTTTCTAAATGACAATAAACTGAATCTGAATCTGAATTTTGAGGTGATTTGGTATGTCACCAAAGACCCCAGAACATTTCTATAGATGTATGGTGGAGAACGCTCTTACTGTTCGGTATGGAGCCTCTAATGCACAGGATTTAAAGAGGCTACAAAGGGTTGTAGGCAACCAGCTCCAGAAAAGGCACATTCCTCTCCACTATCGAGGATATCTTCAAGTCTCAGTGCCCCAAGAAGGCAGCAGCTATCATTTAGGACGCGCATCATCATATCACCTTCTTGTTGCTACATTAGCGGAGGACTTTGAGAACCCTGAAGACCCTCATCAATGACTTAGGAACAACTTCTTCCCCTCTGCTATCAGATTTCTGAATGGTCCATGAAATCTACCATTATTCCGATTTTTGCAATACTTATTTTGTAATTTATAGTAATTTTTGTTTTTACACTTCATTGTTGCACAGCAACCAATTTAGTGACAGTGATATTAAATCTGATTCTGATATCTGAAGCCCCTCATTCTTGACCTCATTCTCCAATTCCCTTCTTCATTCTTTTCATATCCTTTTTATCTTCAATAAAATGTAGTGCCCAGAGCTGAACGTAATACTCACCAAGTGTCTTATAAATATTTCTACAACTAACTTGCTCTTGAACTCTCTGTTTCTTGTAATGAAATAAAGCCTTTTCTCAACTTGTCCTCATATGTGCACACTGGTTCCTCTATCTCAATCACAGTTAAAATTGTGCAATTTAGATTATACTGTTTCTTGTTTTATTAATTATTAATTCTCCTAAGGCTTAATCTAACTTACAGCTGCTCATACCATGTCGATCTACAGCCTTGTGTATTCTCACTGGTACACTGGACTTTTACACCACTAGTGAAGTCTGAAATTGTGCTCATTATCAAATAAAGCAGCAAATACTAAAGATACCTACCTGGCTAGGTTGTACCTGTGGACAAGGAAATAGAGTTGATGGTTCAGGTCAATGATCTGAAGCAAAAAATTAGAATAAAACTATTTATAAGATGGAGGGTAAGTAAAAAATAAATAAGTACAATAAAAAAGATAGAGAAGGAAAAGTATATAAGAGGGAAAGATCCGAGATGGTGGCAAGGATGAGAAATTAAATGACCAAGGGGATGATAGAGCAAGGTGACATGTTCCACCCAGCTTGGTTTTACATCCTGTAAGCCTTCCTTCTTCCCAGTCATCTACCCTTTTACTGATCATCCACTCATGTATCCCTTCCATTTTACTGTAATTGGTATTACTGTGTTCTTGCCATGTGAAAAAAGTACTACTGATGTTGTAAATCTGAAATAAAAAGAGAAAATGCTAGAAACATTCTGCAGATCAGGTCATCATTAGCATTAAGCCAAGTATATTAGATACCGTGAAGTCCATGTATTTTATTCTTTCCTATCATTCTAGAGGTTATGTTGAACAAATCTGCCAATATTAACAAAATTGAGCTGTGGACTCACTAGGGCATAAACATAAAACAAGACATGCACCTTTTCCCGTGACCTTGTGCTGACCTACTTTAAGGTCAATCTAACCTTTGCCTCCTACATAGCCCTCCTTGTGCTTATCTAAGAGTCTAGAAAATGCCCTAAATGTACCTGCCTCTACCACCAGGATATTCCACGCACTCACCACTCTCCACGTAGAAAACTTATCTCTGAGTGCTCTTTTACACTTTCCTGCAATAACCTTAAAATTATGCTCCCTCATGTTAGTTATTTCTGCACTGGCCTGAAGTCCCTTGCTATCTGCTTGGTCTACCGTATGCCTCTTATCATCTTTTACATCTCTAGAAAGTCATCTCTCATCCTTCTTTGTTCCAAAGAGAAAAGCCCTAGCTTGCTCAACCTATCCTCATAAATTATGCTCTCTAATCCAGACAGCATCCTGGTAAATCTCTTCTGTATCCTCTCTAAAACTTCTACACCCTTCCTATAATGAGGTGACCAGAACCGAACACAATATTCCAAGTGTGGTCTAACCAGGGTTTTATCAAGCTGTAACATTACCTCACAGCACTTGAACTCTATCACCCAACATGTTTGTTATTATGTCACCTTCACATGAGTAATAATGACAATGAAGGGAGTAACGGTGCAGATTTCTCCTATAGCATGATTGGAGTCATCCCTTGCAGACCAACCTTGTAGGCTGCTCATCTAAATTTTGAAGCTATGTTTGCTTTCACTCTTTACATCTTTTGTAACATTGGTAGACACTAGGTGAGGAGATTTTTAATATCAAATTATATGTCATCAAGATTAAAGGAAATTTGTTCTGTATCACATCTTGTAGTCTGGTTTTATTTCTAATAGTAGTTATAGTTATACCTTTTAAAGGTTTGCATCTCATTAATAAACTCCCAGAGTAAACTATCCACTATCAACTCTGCCCTCCATCGCGTCTCCCATATTTCACACACCTCTGCCCTCACCCCATCCCCCCCAGCCAGCCCACCAGGGATAGAGTCCCCCTGGTCCTCACCTATCACCCTACCAGCCTACAGATCCAACGTATAATCCTCCGTAACTTCCGCCACCTCCTACGTGATCCCACCACCAGCCACATCTTCCCCTCCCCCCCACTCTCGGCTTTCCGCAGGGATCGCTCCCTACGTGACTTCCTTGTCCATTCATCCCCCCCCCCCCCCGTCCCTCCCCACGGACCTCCCTCCGGGCACTCATCCCTGCAAACAGAAGAAGTGCTACACCTGCCCCCACACTTCTTCCCTCACCACCATCCCAGTGGTGGACAGTCCTTACAGGTGAGGCATCACTTCACCTGCGAGTCAGCTGGGGTGATATACTGTATCCGGTGCTCCCAATGGGCCATTTATACATTGGGGAGACCCGCCACAGACTGGGAGATCGTTTCACTGAACACCAGCGCTTGGTCTTCCAGCAGTGGCTGGATCTCCCTGTGGCCACACACTTCAATTCCACATACCACTCCCACTCCGACATGTCTGTCCATGGCCTCCTCTACCATCAAGTTGAGGCCACGCGCAGGTTGATGGAGCAATACCTTATCTCCCGCCTAGGTAGCTTCCTTCCTGCCGGCATGAACATCCAACTCACTGACCTCCGTTGATACCCCTGACCCCCCTTACCCCCATCCCTATCTATTATTTCAGTCTGGTTCTCTTTCTCTCTCTTTTCCCCCCTCACTATAATCTCTCCCCCCAGCCCTACCTTTCTTTCTCTTTTATTTCCCATAATTCTCCACCTTCCCCCTAGCCCATTTCCCTCCAGCCTATCACTTCCCAGCTCTCTACTTTATCCCTCCCCCCACTTCTTATCCCCCCTTGACCATCCCATGTTACTTCACTCTTGATGAAGGGTTTTGGCCCGAAACGTTGTTATTACCTCCTCCCATTGATGCGGTCTGGCCTGCTGAGTTCTGCCAGCATTTTGTGTTTTTTAATTTCCAGCATCTGCAGATTCACTCTTGTTGCCTTAAAAGTCAATGTCAACTCCTTCTGATGAATTGATTCAAAATTATTTTATATCAGAACCTTCATACACCTTTTGTGTGATGTACACCAAGCATTAAGCAGGATGCAAGATGTAGATTTGATGAAGTGTGTTCAATCTGATTTCAGGTTTACACCATCTGCAATTTTTGATGGACATTTTTCCTTGACATTCTACAGAAGATAACACCATTGTGATTTTCAAATCATCCCTGCTTTTTCTTCCCTTCTGTTGTAACTGGAATAAGCACTCCTGCAGAACAAGCACTATCAGATAGCAAATTATCTCACTCTGAGAGACAGAACCAAGTACTGTTGTAAGTGGTATGCTTAGGAAAATCCAGCACTTTTGAAGTCCGGGCTCTTTGTTTCTCTAAATCTGAGGTTTGCATTTAGTAAGAATGCATGTGTGGAATTGTTTAAATTGAAGTAAGTGAGTGTAGAAACTCAAAATGCTCTTAGCCCATTTATTCATTTCACTCATCAAATTGTTTAGAATTTTCTGTGTTACTTATGTTTTGTGGAAGAATTATTGTGGTCGTTTCTATCCAAGGATATTTCACTTCCTGCATGCCTCTACAATTTTTAATTTTATCTGTTGATGAATTGTATCTCTTAGGTAACAGAATCCATAATGTGGATATCATACAGATGTGGTATGCATCCAATGACAAATATAATTATAATTTTTGTCCAGTGCTCTTTATTAGGCATTTGTTAGCTATTCATTTTTGCTGTAGTTTTTAGCCTTTGAACATATTGGTAATGAGATAGATGTCAAGAGATTTTATGTGGTTGTTTTAAATATTTAACATTGTTTGTAAGATGGGTTTTCTTATCCTGAATTTTGTAAGAGCTATTAACCTTTGTAATTCATTAGAATGTTGTGTTGGCCTAATTCTATTGTAGCTTAATCAGTGAACTTTCTTTTGAAATCAATGTATCCATTTCTTATTTGCTGAGTTTTGCTCTAAGTGTTCGCTGGGGTTGGAGAGCTGGGTGATTGGTTTTACAAGTTCAAGTTTATTGTCATTCAACTGTGCACATATATACCACTAAATGAAACAACATTCCTCCGGACCAAGGTGCACAACACTGTACATATAACTCACACACATAGCACATAAAATAATATTACCACAAATAAATTAATAAATAATAAGGTGAATATATGATACAAATTAAAATGTAATAATACTGTATCATGCTACTGGCACTTCATACACGATGATACTGTACGATGAGTTTCATGCACGGTGGTAGGGAGTTCAGTAGTCTTACAGCCTGGGGATAAAAGCTATTTCCCTTCCTAATGGTTCTTCTCTATTGCTACAGTGCCTCTTGCCTTATAGTAGGGGGGGTCAAAGAGATTGTTGAGTGGAATAGGAGGCATCACTCACAATGCTAAGGGCCCTGCGAATACGGCGCTCCTGATAAATAACTCAAGTGGGAGCGAGAGATGATCCCCCCCAGCAGTCTTCACAATCCTTTGTAGGTCAGATGTCCCTGACAGTGATGCAGCTGGGCAGGACACTGTCAGTGGTGTTCCTGCAAAAATTGGTTAGTGGTGGAAGACTGGGGCTCTTTCTGTTAGCTGAGGATGCTTTGTGGATAATAGCACCAGGGAGAGTGAGATCATCCTTATTACTGTACAATGACACTAAGTAAGTTTCAACGCACATGATGACCAGAGCTTATTCTGTACCTTATTGCTGAATAAAATAACTTACAAGATTTCTTAAATAGTTTCTAGAGCTCTGCAATTTGATATCTGCAATCTTCATTCCTATATTATTGTAGAAGAAATGGCAAGACCAAATTGAGCCAATAGCCTTCAGTAATATAAGATTAATGTCACATACTGTTTTTAGAGCATTATTTTTCTTTTAAGTTGTTAGCCAATAATGATTCATGTCATTGGGGAAAGCATTGTCATGTTAAACATTATTAACAAAGCCTTCAAAGAACCGAAGTCTTATCTGTCTTCATAAAACCAATGCGATGTGGTAAATCCCTCCAGGTCTTCACTGCAAAAGGCTTGTGCCGTGAAAAGCAAAACAAAAACAGTTTGATGCAGAGCCAACCGAATGAATTTCAGCGTTGTAGAAACCTGAAACAGAAAATGCTGGAAAGAAGCAACAAGACCATTAGCAATTCATGCACTTGCAGACTGCACTTTAATGTTGTGCTTCAAATTTCCGCTGTCTACTGTATTTTGCTTTTGATGTTGGAGGACAGTCAATAGAAAGAAATGGAATCAGCGACACATATAAATGAGAGCAAATGTAGTGTTGGGGGAAGGGGCTGGGGTGGTAAACAGGAACATAACAGAGTATGAAAGGCATTCACAATGAGAATGATTCACCACAAGCTGAGGATAAAATGGAGAGCGACATTAGGTCAAGACTCCAATGTTTCCTTTGCCACCCTTTCTCCCGTTCAGTCAATCAGCTCTTAAATTAGCTTCAATTACTCATTCATACTGACAGTACTATTCTTAGTTCTGTCAGAGTGCCCTGGGAAAATTGTGCTGAGTTACGTTTGTGATAGTTTAAAATATAGTGACATGATTGTGCAGAAATTTGTATTTTACTGCCCCAGAAACCCCTGAAAAGACCTCATAATGTAACATTTCCAGCAGGGCACCAAGGTATCTGATATCCTGTTGCACACTTCAAGTCAGCGATTACATCTTGAAAAGTACTGTACAATCTTACATCCTTGTAAAGTCAAGCTTTACTTGAGAACTATGCAATACTTTGAGAAAAGAGGCAGATTTTCTTCCCACTTGTTTGAAAATTTGATTGAGTTGTGTGCCAACAGCCTAGAAAAAATGTGCAGTTACCCAGAGCAACGGCACCACATGGTGCAGCAAAGTAACCTTGTAAGTGAAATCCTGCTCTGCTAAATCTGCCTGTTTCAGGTTTCTGGAACTGTGATTTTAGTCTTTCTATTGATATGCCAATGATTTCTATTGACAATTGCTGAAAGATCTTAATACTTATGGTACACATTTAAGGAAGGGTAATTTTAGCCAGATTATGACTTATAAATCAAGCCATTCTTGAATCTAATGAAGGACCAATTGCAACAGCATGGTATGGGGATTCGAAAGAGAAATAAAAATGTGCAAAATGCTAAAAAATGAACTACATCTATTAGCTGCAATGACTACTGTACCAATTTCTATTCTATTCTCATAAAAAATCACTTATTAAGTATTTAAATAGAATTGGCTGATTGGAAAGAAGTGCAGCTATATCAAATCTTAAACCAATAATCAAAGCCTGATTATTCCACAAGTCTCGCTATTTTTTATGACCATTGGTAAAACTTATTTATGAAAATCAACAATTCAGTACTGTAATCCACCATCTATTCATGAGAGTAATAGGCCGTTTCTGATTCTGTGGAGTGGATAGACTGGAGAAGAGAGTGCCCATTATATGGTTACTATCCATACTGATGAGAAAATCACTTTTTGACCAGTTAATGGGAGAACTGCATTGAAGGTTAATATCAGGTCGTGGCATTAGTTGCTCTGTCAAGTCAGTTATTGAATGGCATTTTCAGCAATCCTGACAAACACCTCAGCTGTCACAGAGAGCCTCGATGAACAAAGTGGTCACAGACTTTCCCAAAGTAGGATTGTTGACCTATAAAATAGTCTTCTATAATCACAGAGCTCTTGCTCCCAAATTTATTGATTTATAACACAATTCATTAAAAAGTCCTTCAATTGTTTTTATGACATTTAATGAATTATTTTACAAATTAATATTATTGGGAACAAGAGCTCAAAAAGTCATAGAAATTGGGAGTGCAAAAGCAGGCTCTTTGGCCCATCTAGTCCATACCATACTGTTATTCCATTTGCTCCCATCAACCTGCACCTGGACCATAGCCCTCTACACTAATCCCATCCATGTACTTATCCAAACTTCTCTTAAATTTTGGAGTTGGACCTGCATCTACCACTTCTGCACTCCCACCACCTTCTGCGTAAAGAGATTCCCCATCATATTCCCTGTAAGCTTTTCACCTTTCACCCTTAATCCCATGACCTCTAGCTCTAGTCTCACCCAGTCTCAATGGAAAAAGACTGATTGCATTTACTCTATCTCTGTCCCTCACAAATCTCCCCTCATTCTCCTACACTCCAGGGAATAAAGTCTGAACCTAGTCAACCTTTCCCTGTAACTCAGGTGTAATGAGTTTTCAGGCTTGTGCAGGGCACCAGGGAGCAATGGACTCCAAGGCTTTTAGAGCACCTGAATTGGTTTGTTTTTTAACAAGAGTTGTTAACCGTTCATAGTTCCTTGTGTTTTTCTGGAGTGACTCACCCTTTGTAATGCAGCCTCCTGTTCCTTCTGTTGAAGCTTGTTAACTTTATTTTGATAGGCTCGGGGGTTCTGTGTTACTTGTATTGTTTAAGTGGATGCCCAATTCACACTAATCGTAGGGTCCTGGTGTTGCTCGGCCAAGGCACTAATGTTCTTTTGGAATTATTATGAATAAACTCTCTTTGTCATCTCTACATCAAAATCTGTGGCAACATCCTTGTGATTAATTCTATAGTCCTCAGTAATTACAGTATGTCACAGGTCAACCATCCTACATTGGGAAAATGTGTGTCCATTTTGCTCACTGAGTAACCAGCTAATTTGTAATTTCTCTCTGTAGCACTGCAGCAAGTCACAAATTCCAGGAAAGCAATCTTTCTTTATGGACTAATCAGCTTTGTGCAATATAATGTGGACTTCCAGCTGGCATCCATTTCACCAGTAATGGGTAAGAGAAAATTCAGTTCAACACATAAACACTATATTGTGTGGAACAATATGCTCGGATTTCCTGTTTATCCAGTATTTTTGTAGTCTATACTTCAAGGTATTTTGCTATATGGCACATTGGTGCATTTGAGAATGTTGGATTAGTTCAACGTCCAGAGTGTTATGGCAGCATAATTTCTCCTGGGTGACGTTCTCTACATGGTGATCAGGAACATGCAAGGTTGCTGTTTGAGCTTTCTGTCTTGCAAACCCTATTGAAAGAGTAATTTGTGTATTCACAGATATGGTTTCATTCAGTTATGTCCAGTTGAAGATGGTTTTTGAGGAGTCATTCATAATTCTTTAAGAACAAATTATACAGAGTAAGATATTTATAATCACAATTCACCCTTGGGAAATAGAAGAAATGATCACGATCAGAGGTAAGGACAACAAAGAGGTGGCTGCGGGAGGCAGAGGAATGACAGAGGCAGGATCATTTCGAGTCTTTGGACTGAGACTCGCCAGAGGATTGCTTAGAGGCAGGGTGAGTTTAGAAGAAGAATGCGGGATAATGGGCACATTTTGCATGCTGCTGTTCTGTGTAGAAGGGAAGACAGTTTAAAAGAAGCAAGAAGGAGTAGTTGGCACATTTTGCACACCACAGTTCCCAAGGGGAGTTTGGGTAAAAGAGCTCAAAGAGTCATGGGGCATAAGAGTACAGAGGCAGGCTTTTCGGCCTATCTAGTCCATGCCGAGCTATTATTAAAGCAGGTACAGGGTTCTGAGTTGGATGATCAGCCATGATCATACTGAATGGCGGTGCAGGCTCGAAGGGCTGAATGGCCTTCTCCTGCATCTATTTTCTATGTTTCTATTATCCTGCCTGGTCCTGTCACCTTGCAAGCATGTAATTAGACACTTGGCAAAGTCCAATAAAAAGAAGTTAGAACTGAGCAGAGCAGCCAATGTGAGAGTGGTCATTCAATTTATTTAAATCTTACATCCATCCCACAGCGTAAGCATGTAAAAATCTTCGTGTTATGGCTCTGTTGCAATGTACAGACACGTGAATATATGTCTAACGACATGTGTGAGTGGCCTAGTGTTAGAATGGGGAGTTAAGGCTTTGGCTCGTCGTGGCTTCCCCAAGTAGAGGCATAAGCCGTCGATAGGTTTTCTTCATTATTTATTCTTTATTGGACATTTAGAACAGTGGGAATGCCAGACAGGATACTGGAATGCTCCTCTTGTGGGATGTGGGAAGATTGGGAGACCTCCAGTGGCCCTGACAAATACACAGTGACAAAGTGCATCCAGCTGAAGTTTCTAAGCAGTTAAGGAGTTGGAGCTGGAACTGGATGAACTCCGGATCATTCCGGAAGCTGAGGGGTTGATAGACAAAATGAACAGGACACAGTTAACTGGGTGACCATTGGGAGGGGGAAAGGTGATAAGCAGTCTGCACAGAGTACCCCTGTGGCTGTTCCTCTCAACAACAGGTTTACTGATGGGGTGGGGGGAAGATTAGCAGAGGAAACCCAGAGTGGTCAGGTTTCTGGCACTGAGTCTGGCTCTGTGGTTCAGAGGGGAAGGGAGAGAAGAGGGGATTTCGTACAGAAGGGATGGTTTACTCCTGAACTAGAGGGGGACTAATATCCGAGCAGGAAAGTTTGCAAATGCTGCACTGGAGTGTTTAAACTAGATTTGTAGGGGTATGGCAACCAGAGTGTCAGAACAGATAGTGGAGTGGTTGTGGAGAAAGATGTTGTTAAGCCTACGTACAAAGTCAGAAATCAAAAGGTTCAGCATGGTGCAACTTGCATGTTCTGAGATGCGTATATTTCATTACAAGGAAAAGATGGATCAGCATGTGGATTTATAACATTGTAGCCATTAGTGAGACTTGGTTATGGGAGGGGCAGGATTGACAGCTCAATATTCCGAGGTTCTGTTGTTTTAGGCATGATAGAGTATAGGCATCCATTAGTCTCGTGAGACCATGGATTTGCATCTTGAAAGGTTTTTCCAGGGCGCAGGCCTGGGCAGGGTTGTATGGGAGACCGGCAGTTGCCCAAGCTGCAAGCCTTCCCCTCTCCACACCACCGATGTTGTCCAAGGGAAGGGCACTAGGATTCAAGCAGCTTGGCACCGGTGTTGTCACAGAGTTAAGTGCCTTGCTCAAGGACACAACACGCTGCCTCAACTGAGGCTCGAACCAGTGACCTTCAGATCACTAGATCGATGCCTTATCCACTAGGCCACGCACCAACACTAATAGCGTGATTGAGTGGGAGGGATTAAAGAGGGAGAGGTAGCATTACTAGACAGGGAAAATGTCACGGCAGTGCTCAGTCAGGGCAGACTGGAGAGCACATTTGGTGAGGCTTTGTGGGTAGAACTGAGGAATAAGAAAGGTATGACCACGTTATAGAGAATATACTATAGACCACCCTATAGCCCACGGGATTTAGAGGAGCAAATTTGTACAAACAGAAGGTTGTGATAGTAGTTCATTTTAACTTTCCACATATTGACTGGGACTCCCATACTGTAAAAGGGCTGGATGGGGAAGAGTTTGTTAAATGTGTTCAAGCAAGTTTCCTTATTCAGTACATAGAAGTTCAAACTACAGAGAGCGCAATACTCGATCTCCCATTATGGAATGAGACAGGGCGTGTGACAGATGTTTGTGTAAGGACACGCTTTGCACCTGGTGATCATAATGCCATTAGATTCGAGGTAATTATGGAAAAGGTTAGGTCTGGTCCTTGAGTGAGATTCTTCATTGGAGAAGGGCCAATTTTGATAGTATCAGACAGGAGCTGGCAAGTACAGGTTTAGACAGGTGGTTTTCTGGCGAAGCTAAGTGGGAGGCCTTCAAAAGTGAAATTTTCAAAGTATTGAGTTTGTTTGTGCCCGTCAGAATAAAAGGCAGGAACAACAGGATTAGGGAGCCTTGGTTTTGAGAGGTATAGTTTTGAGACCCTGGTTGAGAAAATGAAGGAGAAGCATAGCAGGAATAGGTAGGTAGGAACAAATGAGGTACTTGAGGAGTATAACAAAAGCAAGGAAACACTTAAGAAGGAAATCAGGGGAGTTAAAAGAAGGCATGTGACTGTTCTAGTAGACAAGGTGAAGGAAAATCCTAAAGACCTCTAAAGGTATATTAATAGCAAAAATATTTCTGTTGGCTGATAGATCCTACAAGGGGTGCGGGCGCGGGCCTGTCGTCTTCCTCGCTCGGTCGCTCTCTCCGGACTGCGACCACTGCGGCCCCAGGACGGGGACCTCCGGCCCTGATCTTGTCCTCTCACCCCACCCACAACCAGCCACACCTGGCCAAGGTGTCTGGCGACGGGCGGGGGGGGTGAGGGGGGGAGTCTGGAGCTCAGGCCCAGAGGCTGTCTGATGAGGCAATGAAGCCCTCAAAACTACTTCGGTACCTTGAATCCAAGCACCCTGCACTTAAAGACGAATCTACTGAGTTTTTTCAGCAGAAAGAGCATGAGCAGCAGGGGACAGAAGCTAAGTGCCGAGAGCCGTGAAGACTAAATTGTGGAATAGACTGGACATAAGGAACCTACTTCAAGTATCACTGTATTCCCATCGTGTTTAACACCGGCCTCCCCCCATCGGCCGGTCCGCAATAATATTGTCAATATTAAACCGGTCTGCAATGCAAAGAAGGGTGGGTACCCCTGGTGTTTATGCATTATTTCTACTTCCAGGCTGCAGGTTTTACTTCTGGTCTTTTCTGCCCCAGTGCACATACGTGTAACTAATCAATTTGGATTCGATCTCGCCTTGCACTAAGGCTGAGGTAGGGGATCTTGGGCTCAAACAGGTTGGTGACCACTAATCTACATCAATGATCTTCTAGATAATGTGGTAAACAGGATCAGCAAATTTGTGGATGACACCAAGATTTGGGGAAGATAAAGCTTGAATTAACTCCTGTCTCGGCAAGGACCTGGAACCACTGCGATTTGCCTATTGCTCCAATAGGTCTATGGCAGATGTGATCTCATTGGCTCTTCATGCAGCCTTGGATCATCTGGACGATACAAATGCCTATCTCAGGATACTGTCTATTGACTATAGCTCAGTGCTTAACACAATCATTCCATCAGTTCTGATCAAAAAACTCCAGAACCTGGGCCTCTGTACCTCCCTCTGCAACTGGATCTTCAACTTCCTCACTGGAAGACTACAGTCTGTGTTGATCGTAAATAACATCTCCACCTTGCTGACAATAAACATTGCCACACCTTAAGGATGTATGCTTAGCCCACTGCTCTACTCACTCTACACCTGTGACTGTGTGGCTCGGCACAGCTCAAATGCCATCTATAACTTTGCTGATGACACAACTACTTATGGCAGAATTTCCGATGGTGACGGGAAGGCGTGCTGGAGTGAGACAGATCAGCTAGCTGAGTGGTGTCGCAGCAACAACCTTGCACTCAACATCAGTAAGACCAAAGAACAAACTGACTGTGGACTTCAGAAAGGGTAAGATAAGGGAACTCACACCAGTCCTCAAGGAGGGATCGGAAGTGGAAAGAGTGAGGAATTTCAAGTTCCTGGGTGTCAATATCTCTGAAGATCGAAACTGTACCCAATGTATTAATGCAGCTACAAAGAAGGCATGATAGTGGCTATGTTTTATTAGGTGCTTGAAGAGATTTGTTAGATCACCAAAGACACTTGCAGATTTCTACAGGTGTACCATGCAGAGCGTTCTAATGGCTGCAACGCCCTCTACTATGGTGGGGCAGGGCTACCGTGGAGGATCGAAATAAGCTCCATCGTGGGCACTGGACCCTATAGTATCCAGGACATTTTCAAAGAGTGATGTCTCAAAAAGTTGGCATCCAACATTAAGGACCCCCAGATCATACCTTGTTCTCATTGCTACCATCAGGAAGGAGGTACAGAAGCCTTAAGACACACACTCGGTGATTCAGAAAAAGCTTCTTCCCCTGTTACCCGATCTCTGAATGGATATTG
Organism: Hypanus sabinus; assembly: GCF_030144855.1. Classification (NCBI taxonomy): domain Eukaryota; kingdom Metazoa; phylum Chordata; class Chondrichthyes; order Myliobatiformes; family Dasyatidae; genus Hypanus; species Hypanus sabinus. The sequence goes on along the minus strand of NC_082715.1, from coordinate 34,884,102 downwards.
AACCCATGAACATTACTACACTACTTTTTAAATTTCTATTTTTGCACTACTTATTTAATTGAGCTATTTTATATATATTTACTGTAATTCACTTTTTTTCTTTAGTTATGTATTGCATTGTACCGCTGCTGCAAAGGCAACAGTTTTCACAACATCTGTGGTGATACTAAACCTGATTCTGATCCATGTACTTATCCAGATGGCTGTTCAATGTATCTGCCTCAGCTACTATTTCTGGCTGGTTATTCCAAATACTGTACCCCACACCTTTTGCATGTCCCTGATCTCCTTTTAAAACTAATGACTCTGATCTAAGCCCTCTGGTTTCTGGCACCCACTCCATGGAAAAAAGGATTTCGTGCTTTCACCCTATCTACACCCCTCTTAGCTACCTCTGTCAGATCACTTTTCAATCCCCTATGATCCAGGGAATAAAGTCTTAGTTACTCTCCCTGTAACTCAGCCCCCAAGTTCAGACAATGTCCTGGTAAATCTATTCTGCAATTCTTTTCTAAGTTAATAAGATTTTCCCTTTAACTGGGTGACCAAAACTATTCACACTACTCCAACAGTAGCCTCACCAATGTCTTGTATAACTGCAACATAACTCCCTACGTCAAGACCTGATGGCAGAAGGCGAACCTGTGGCTGGCTCCATTACTCTGTGCCAATTAAAGCGTCGAGGATTAAAGTGTAAAAATAGACATGCCTGTGTTTGACCGGTCTCCCTCTCTCCTCACTACTACCGTTGGGCGGGAGGTACAGCAATCTTGAGTCCCACACCGCCAGGTTCAGGAGTAGTTGTTGCCCTGTAGCCATGGGGCTCCTGGAGGGGCTTCACTCCGCTGTTCATGCTCCGTGCGTTTTTCTTTACTAGTTTTTACTACCTATGCAACCTGATAAAGGCATCAAGGCCGAGGGAAAACAGCGAACCGGCGTTCCGCTCACTACTCCATGAAGTTTGCTGGTTTCAGAGCTGAACTGACTCTGCGGCTGCAGCTTGCAACTGTTGGCGCTCACAGCCATCGATTCCTGAACCAGCTGCACTCATCTCAGTGCTGAGCTGTGTGGTGAACTATGTGCCTGTCGGGACACGCCCCTGCTGACTGCTCCTGTGGCTCCTCCCACAGGCCCCTGTATAAAGGAGACCTGCGGCCTGAAGATCGGCGTCAGTCTCCAGGACCTTGTATGATAGACACTCACTCCTGGTTCCTTCTTCCAGTCAATAAAAGCCGATATCTCGCCTACGTCTCAGTGTGAGTTATTGATGGTGCATCAAGCTGTCTCCGTGGCTGTACCCTCACTCTCGGGGGCTCTGCCGTTAATCTTCTGTGTGTTATTTGTTTATTCTTTTCATTGATTGCACGATTTGTTCTTTTTTTGCATATTAGATGTTTGATAATCTTTGTCAGATGGCGTATTTTGTGTTTCTTTGTTTTGTGGCTGCCTGCTGAAAGCCAAATCTCAAGCTACATACTTTGATAGTAAATGTGAACTTTGAACCTTCCACAATATTGACAATGCCATTTTGACACCATCACCTATTGACAACATCATCTAAACATCTTGAGAAAACATCAGCACTGCGTCTCTGCTGTCCAGTTCCTTAAAAATGTTGTGCCTCTACCTCTCATTCTTCTGAACTATTGAGAGTTTAGAGTCAGTTTGCTTCATTTACAACAAAACCCATTACGAGATAATTGGCATTGACCAGTTGGGCTCAGGGACCTCTTTCTATGCTCAAAGACTTTATTATTATTATAACACAGTAAGCTTTCATTGCGTTCCCTCTATCCCAAGTATATCTTTCTCTATGCACAGAGGCTCAGAATCAGGTTAATTTTCACTGGCATGTGTTGTGGAATTTGTTAATTTCGACCTGTAGACGATACTGCATCTGCAAGGTCTCACAAAAATGAGTTGGTAAACACAAAAGATTCTGCAGATGCTCCAAATCCAGAGCAACACACTCAAAATCTGGAGGAACTGAGCAGGTCAGGCAGCAAATATGGAGGTGAATAAACCCCTGATGGTTTGGGCCAAGACCCTTCATCAGGATTGGACAGGAGGGGGGCAGAAGTCACAATAAGAAGTAGGGAGAAGAGGAAGGAGTAGAAGCTGGCAGGTGACAATTGAATGCATGTGGGGGTGGTGGCACCTCCCAGCTTCACATTCTGCACACCACAGCTCCCAAGGAAAGGCTGGGTTGTGTAGCAGCAGAGTGAGTTCAAAAGAAGCGAGTAGGGGACATTGTGTGCATCAGAGTTCCCGAGGAGACATTGGAATGTGCATAATTAGGCACTTGGCAAGGATCAATAAAAAGAAATTGGGTTTAAGTGGAGCAGCCATTATGTGAGTATCCCAGTGGGGGAGCTCAGGCTTTGGCAAGGAAAGGCAAAGGCTGTAGGTGGAGTTTTCATTTTATTTTTTGTTCCTTCTTTCTTCAAGCAGTGGGGTGCCGGGCAGGATAGCAGAATGGTCCTCTTGCGGGACTTAGGAAGGCAGGAAAGCCTCCAGGGTCCCTAACAACTACACCTGCATGACATGAATCCAGCTGCAGCTTCTTACAGGTCGTGTTAAGGATTTGGAGCTGAAACTGGATGAACTCCTGATTATTTGGGAGACTGAAGGGCTGATTATCAGGACGTGCAGGAAGGTAGTTTCACCCTAGGTGCAGGACACAGGTAACTGGGTGACCATCAGGAGGGGGAAAGGGGATAGGCAGTCAATGCAGAGAACCCCTCAACAGCAGGTTTGAATACGGTTGAAGGGATGACCTAGCATAACAAAGCCACGGTAGTCAGCTCTGATGGAGTCTGGCTCTGTGGCTCAAAAGGGGAGGAAGAGAAGAGGATTGCAGTAGAAGTCACATAGAAACATAGAGAAACTGCAGAACAATACAGGCCCTTTGGCCCACAATGCTGTGCCAAACTTTAGAAATGATGGATTTCATAGTTAGAGGAGCAGAAAGGAGATAATGTGCACGTAGAGAGACACGTGGGATGTCTCAGATTGGGTCCATAGCATGCTAAAGGGGGAGAGTGAGCAGCTGGAAGTCATGGTATATATTGGTACCAATTCCATAGGTAGGAAAAGGGAGAAGGTCCTGAAGATAAAATATAGTAGAAAGCAGAAATGCAAGTGCTCTAGCGTAACAATCTCTGGACTCTTGCCTGTGCCACACACCAGTAGGGGTAAGAACAGAATGATCTGCAAGATGAATGTGTAGATGGAGAAGATGAAGATGTAACATGGAAGCAAAATCAAGAAGGGTGATGAATATGGGACGGTAGGTGCTATATTTGAATGCACACAGGATACAGAATAAGGTAGATGATCTTGCAATTTTAGAGGTATGATATTGTGGGCATTACTGAGTCATGGCTGAAAGAAGATCAGCGTTGGAAGCTTAACATCCAAGGATACACCTTTTAATGAAAGGACAGGCAGAGAACATCACACACAAAATGCTTGAGGAACTCAGCAGGTGAGGCAGCATCCATGGAAATGAGCAAAAAGATATTTTGGGCTGAGATCCTTCTTCAGGACTGGAAAACAAGGGAAGGACTTCAGAATAAAAAGGTGGGGGGGAGGGGAAGAAGGATAGCTGGAAGGTGATAGGTGAAGCCAGGTGGGTGGGAAAGGTAAAGAGCTGGAGTTGAAGGAATCTGTTTGGAGAGGAGTTTTTACCAGCAACCAATTGAGAGAACAGAAGCTTGAGAGGATAGAATTTCTGGATTGCTGCCTGTGCCACACACTAGTGAAGGTAGAAACAGGATGATTTGGCAGATAAATGTGTGGCTGAGAAGATGGTGCAGGGGGCAGGGCTTCAGGTTCTTGGATTATTGGGATCTCTTCTGGGGGAGGTATAACCTGTTCAAAAGCGATGGGTTGCACCTGAACCCGAGGGGGGACCAATATTCTCAAAGGCAGGTTTGTTAGAGCTGTAGGGGAGTGTTGAAACTAATTCGGCAGGGGGTGGGAACCAGAGTAAAGGGACTCAGGGTGGGTAGGAAGGATGTTGAAAAAGCAAAGATAAGGTAAAGTCAGACTGTTAGGAAAGGCAAGCAGATGATAGGACAAAATTGCAACCAGCAGCATGAGTATCAGTTATTTGGGATGCAGAATCAAAAAAGGTAGCAAATACAGTTCTCAAAGTTTTATATCTCAGTGCAGGGAGTATAAGAAATAAGGTGGTTGATCTTGTGGCACTTATAAAGATCGTCAGGTATAATGTTGTGGCCATCACTGAATCATGGCTGAAGGATGGTTGCAGTTGGGAGCTGAATGTCCAAGGTTACACATTGTATTGGAGGTATAGGAAGGTCGGCAGAGGGGTGGTGTGGCCCTACTGGTAAAGACTGGCATCAAATCATCAGAAAGATTTGACATAAGATCGGAAGATGTTGAATCCTTCTGGGTTGAGATAAGAAACTCATGGCAATTATATACAGACCTCCCAACAGCCTGGGATGTGGACCACGGATTACAATGGGAAATAAAAAAGCCAAATGGGCAATGTTATGATAGTCATCAGAGTTTTCAACATACAGGTCAGTTGGGAAAATCAGGCTGGAAATGGATCTCAAGACTGTGAATTTGTTGAATGCTTACGAGGTGGCTTTTTAGAGCAGTTTGTCATTGAGTCTACTAGGGGATCAGCTATACTGGATTGGGTGCTAGGTAATGAAATGGAGGTGATTAGGGAGCTTAAGGTAAAGGAACCCCTAGGAGACAATGATCACAATATGATTGAGTTCAACTTGAAATTTGACAGGGAGAAAGTAAAGATTGATGGAGCAGTATTTCTGTGGAGTAAAGGAAATTACAGTAGTACGAGAGAGGAGTTGGCTAAAGTAAATTGGAAGGAGATGCTGGCAAGAATGAGAGCAGAGCAGCAATGACTTGAGCTTAAAGAAACATAGAAAAGCTACAGCACAATACAGGCCCTACTAAGAGCATCTGGGATAAATGAGGAAGGATAGGATAGATGTGTTCCAAAAATGAAGAAATAGTCTAATGGAAAAATAATGTGAGAGAAGTCAAATGGAAAATTAGTGCAAGGGAAGTCAAAGCGAATATAAAAACAAAAGAGAGGACATACAGCAAAGCAAAAATTAATGGGAAGATATTGGGAAGCTTTTAAAAACCTACAGAAAGCAACTACAAGAATCATTAGGAAGGAGAAGGTGAAATATGAAAGCAAGCTTGCAAACAACATCAAGATGGATAAAAATAGCTTATTCAATTATATAAAAGAGAGATGAGAGTGGATGTAATTCCGCTAGAAATTGAGGCTGGAGAAATAATGACGGTAGACAAAGGGATGGCAGATGAACTAGATGAGCATTTTGCATCAGTCCTCACCGTGAAATACATTAGCAGTGGGTCATATGTGGAAGAGTGTGAAGGAAGAGAAGTGATTACAGTTACTATTACAGGGGAGAAGGTGCTCATAAAGCTGAAAGACCTAAGGGTACACAAGTCACCCGGACCAGATGAACTGCACCCTAGGGTTCTGAAAGAGGCAGTGGTAGAGATTGTGGAGACAGTAGAAATGATCTTTCAAGAATCATTGGACTCTGCCATGATTTTGGAGGACAGGAACGTTGCAAATGTCACTCCACTCTTTAAGAAAGGAAGGAAGCAGCAGAAAGGAAGTTATAGACTAATTAGCCTGACCTCAGTGGTTGGGAAGATGTTGGGGTCAATTGTTAAGGATGAGGTGATGGAGTACTTGGTGACATAGGCCAAGATAGGACAAAGTCAGCATAGTTTCCTTAAGAAAAAATCCTGCCTGACGAACTTGTTGGAATTCTTTGAGGAAATTACAAGTAGGATAGATAAAGGGGGTGTAGTGGATGTTGTATATCTGGATTTTCAGAAAGTGTTTGACAAGGTGCCACACATGAGTCTGCTTACAAAGTTAAGAGCCCATGATATAACAGGAAAGTTACTGGCATGGTTAGAGCATTGGCTGAATGGTAGGAGGCAGTGAGTGGGAATAAAAGGATATTTTTCTGGCTAGCTGCCAGTGACTAGTGGTGTTCTGCTGGGGTTGGTGTTGGGACCACTTCTTTTACATACATGATGTAGATGATGGAATAGATGGCTTTGTTGCCAGGTTTGCAAATGATACAAAGATTGTTGGAGGGGCAGGTAGTGCTGAGGAAACATAAAGGCTGCAGAGGAACTTAGACAGATTAGGAGAATGGAAAATAAACTGGTAAATGAAATACAATGTTAGAAGAAATAAATGTACGGGCTATTTTCTAAACATGGAGAAATTCCAAAAACCCAAGATGCAAAGGCACTTGGGAGTCCTTGTGCAGAACACCCTAAAGGTTAACTTGCAGGTAGAGTCGGTGGTGAGCAAGGAAAAAGCAAATATGTATTTATTTCAAAAGGTCTTGAATACAAGAGCAATGATGTGATGCTGAGGCTTTATAAGGCAGTGGTGAGGCCTCACCTTGAGTGTTGTGAACAGTTTTGGGCTCATTATCTTAGAAGAGATGTGTTGGCATTGGGGAGGTTCCCGAGGAGGCTTACAAAGATGATTCCAGGAATGAAAGGGTTTTCATACACGGAACGTTTGATGGTTTGTACTCGCTGGAGTTCAGAAGGATGAGGGGGATTTAATTGAAAACTTTCGTATGTTGAAAGGCCTAGACAGAGTAGATGTGGAAAGGATGTTTCCTATTGTGGGAGAGCCTAGGACAAGAGGGCACAGCCTCAGGATAGAGAGGTGTCCATTCAGAACAGAGATGTGGGGAACTTTCTTTAAACAGAGGGTGGTTAATTTGTGGGATTTGTTATCACATGCAGCTATGGAGGCCAGGTCGTTGGGTGTATTTAAGGCGCAGATTGATAGGTTCTTGATCGGCCACACCATCAAAGGTTATGGGGACAAGTCCAGGGAGTAGGGCTGAGGAGGGGTAAAAAAAGGATCAGCCATATGACTGAATGGTGGAGCAGACTTGATGGGCCAAATGGCCTAGTCTGCTCCTATGTCTTATGGAATTTCACTCAGGTTTGCTGACTGAGTATTAAAGGCTGCCACTCACAGCAATTTTTTGGAGGTTTGACTAGTGACCAATTCACATTTGGGAGTGATTGGCTCACCTCTTTCTCTGCATTTAGGACAGTAGACATGCCAGGCAGGACAGTGGAATGCTCCATGTACAGGATGTGGGAAAGCAGAGACATCCAGTGCCCCTGACAACTACAGCCACAAGAAACTCATCCAGCTGCAACTTCTAACACCCTGTGTTAAGGAGTTTGATTTAGAATTGGAGGACTTCGGATCATTTGAGAGGCTTAGAAGGTGATAGATGGGACATATAGAGGGGTAGTTACACCCAAGGTACAGGACACAGGAAACTAAGTGACAGTCAGGAAGGGAAAAGGGGTTATACGGCCAGTACAGAGTACCCCTGTGGCCATCCCCCTCAATGACAGGTGTTTGGATATGGTTGGCAGGGGGGAGTGGGGAATAACCAAGAGGAGGAAAGTCACAACAGCTGGGTCTCTGGCACTGTGATTCAGAAGGGAAGGGGGAAGAAGAGGTGAGCTGTGGTGATAGGGGATTTGTTAGTTAGGAGTAAGGGTGTAAGGTTTGTTGGCTCTCTTTCAGGGAAGATTGGGGTTGTACAGAAGAGACAGATTGCACCTGAACTGGAGAGGGACCAACATCCTACGGGAAGGTTTGTTAGTGCTGTACAGTGGGGTTTAAATTAGAGTTGCAGGGGGAGAGTGCAGGAATGGTTACTGGAAAGGTTGTGGAGGCAGATGTTTGTAAGACCCTACACAAAGTCAGGAATCAAAAGGGTGAGCCTGGTGTGAACTAGTGTCCTGAACTACATATACTTCAATGCAAGAAGTATTGTGGGAAAGGTTGATGGGCTCAGATCAACACCTCGAATTGACCCGTTAGTAGCCAGTAGTGAGACTTGGTTGCTGGAGGGACAGGACCTAGAAATTGCTTAGTGACATATTGTGGGTGGAATTGAGAAATAAGAAAGGTATGACCATCATACATCAAGACCCTGCTGCCCCCCTCACTGGACCCCCTGCAATTCGCGTACCATCCCAACCGTTCAACAGATAATACCATTCCCATCACCCTCCACCTAGCCCTAACCCACCTGAACAAAAAAGACACATACGTTCGAATGCTGTTCATAGACTTCAGTTCAGCATTCAACACAATCATCCCTCAGAAACTGATTGGAAAGCTGAGCCTACTGGGCAACACCTCCCTCTGGAACTGGATCCTAGACACGAGGGGGATAGCCACGTGTGTACTCTGTACTGGCTGGGAGACCTCAGTCAGTCTGAACTGCAGGCAGCATCTCCAACACCATCACACTGAGCACGGAGGCCACCCAGGGCTGTGAGCTCAGTCCACTGTTGTTCACTCTGCTGACCCACAACTGTGCTGCAACACACAACTTGAACCATATCATAAAGTTCGCGGATGACATGACTGTGGCGGGTCTCATCAGCAAGAACAACGAGTCAGCATACAGAGAGGAGGTGCAGCCACTAACGAACTGGTGCAGAGCCAACAACCTGTCTCTGAAAGTGAACAAAACAAAAGAGATGGTTGTTGACTTCAGGTGGGCACGGAGCAAACACTCCCCGCTGAACATCGACGGCTCCTCGGTAGAGATCATTAAGAGCATCAAATTTCTTGGTGTTCACCTGGCAGAGAATCTCACCTGGTCCCTCAACACCAGGTCCATAACAAAGAAAGCCCAGCAGCGTCTCTACTTTCTGCGAAGGCTGAGGAAAGTCCATCTCCCACCCCCCATCCTCACCACATTCTACAGGGGTTGTATTGAGAGCATCCTGAGCAACTGCATCACTGTCTGGTTTGGAAATTGCACCATCTCGGATCGCAAGACCCTGCAGCGGATAGTGAGGTCAACTGAAAAGATCATCGGGGTCTCTCTTCCCGCCATCAAGGACATTTACACTACATGCTGCATTCACAAAGGAAACAGTATTGTGAAGGACCCCACGCACCCCTCATACAAACTTTTCTCCCTCCTGCCATCTGGGAAAAGGCATCGAAGCATTCCGGCTCTCACAACCAGACTATGTAACAGTTTCTTCCTCCAAGCCATCAGACCCCTCAATACCCAGAGCCTGGACTGACACCAACTTACTACCCTCTACTGTGCCTATTGTCTTGTTTATTATTTAATGTAATGCCTGCACTGTTTTGTTCACTTTATGCAGTCCTGGGTAGGTCTGTAGTCTAGTGTAGGTTTTTTTCTGTATTGTGTTTACTTAGTTCAGTGCAGTTTTTGTACTGTTTCATGTAGCACCATGGTCCTGAAAAACATTGTCTTGTTTTTATTGTGTACAGTACCAGCAGTTATGGTCAAAATGGCAATAAAAAGTGACTTGACTTGTCTTGACGTTACGTTAATGGAGCTCTGTTACAGTCCATGGGATTTAGAAGAACAAATTTGTAGAGAGATTGCAAACTGTTTCAAGAAACATAAGGCAACACGAGTGAATCTGCAGATGCTGGAAATAAATAAAAACACAAAATGCTGGCAGAACTCAGCAGGCCTGATGAAGGGTTTCGGCCTGAAACATCGTCACTACCTCCTCCCATAGATGCTGTCTGGCCTGCTGAGTTCTGCCAGCATTTTGTATTTTTATTTTCAAGAAACATAAGGTTGTTTTAGTAGATGATTTTAACTTTCCACATATTGATTGGAAATCCCATGCTTTGAAACGTCTAGAGCTTGTCAAATGTGTTCAGGAAAGTTTACTTCATCAGTATGTAGTTGTCCCAATGGGAGAGTGTGTAATACTGGAATCTGGTATTTGCGAATGAGAGAGACCAGTTGACAGAAGTTTGTGTAGGGAGCACTTTGATCCAGTGATCACAATGCCATTAATTTCAAAGTAACTCTGCAAAGAGATAGGTCTGGTCTACAGATTGATATTCCAAATTGGAGAAGTGCCTTCAAAGGTAAAACTTTGAGAGTACAAAGCTTGTATGTGTCTGTCAGAATAAAAGGTAAAGATATACAAGTGCAGGGAACCTTAGTTTTCAAGAAATATTGAAGCCCTAGTTAAGAGAAAAAAGGACGTGCATAGCAGGTATAAGCAGGAAGGAACACAAGAGGTGCTTATGGAGTATAAAAATGCAAGAGAATACTTAAGAAAGAAATCAGGAAGGCTAAAAGAAGACATGAGGTTGCCCTAGCAGTCAAGGTAATGGAAAATCCTATGGGATTCTACAGATATGTTGAGAACAAAGGGATTGCAAGGGGTATAGATAGGGTTAATGCAAGCAGGGTTTTTCCACTGAGGTTTGGTGGGACTACAACCAGAGGTCATGGGTTAAGGGTGAAAGGTCAGAAGTTTAAGGGGAACATGAGGGGAATCCTCTTCACTCAGAGGGTTGTGAGGATGTGGAATGAGCTGTCAGCACAAGTAGTGCAGGCGAGCTTGATTTCATCATTTAAGAGATCTCTGAATCAGCACATGGATTATCGGGATATGGCGGCTATAGTCCCAGCGCAGGTCGATGGGAGTAGGCATTATAAATGTTTTTGACATGGACCAGATGGGTTGAAGGGCCAGTTTCTGTGCTGTACCTCTCTATGATTCTATGAAAGTGGACCATAGGAGAAAGGGAAGGAGGAGACAAGCCAGGGGAGATGTGATAGGCACATAGGAAGAGGTAAGAGGCATGAGTTGGGAATAGAAGAAGAGGGGATGGTGAGAGAAATTTTTTTACTGGAAGGTGAAATCAATGTTCATGCCATTAGGATGGAGGCTTCCCAGGCAGAATATAAGGTGTCACGCCTGAGGATTATCTCATTGTGGCACAAGAGGAGGCCACGGACTGACATGTCAGAACAGGAATGAGAATCTGAATTAAAATGTTGAGCCACGTGAAGTTCTGTTTTTGGCAGATGGAACGGTGGTGCTTAATGAAACGGTCCCTTAATTTACAAAGTGTCTCACCAATGTAGAGGTTGCTTCATTGGGAGCACCAGATACAACAGACAGCCCCTGCAGATTCGCAGGTGATGTATTGCCTCACTTGGAAGGACTGTTTAGGGCCCTGAATGGAGCTGAGGGAGGAGGTGGAGGGGCAGGAATAGCTGTCTAATCACTTGCAGGGATAAGTGCTGGGAGGGAGATTAGTGGGGAGGGATGAATGAACAAGGGAATCATGGAAGGAGTGATCCCTGTGGAAAATGGAGAGTCGGAGGGAGGTAAGGACGTGTTTGGTGGGAGGATCCCTTTGGAGATGGTGGAAGTTGCGGTGAATGATGTGTTGGATGTGGAATCTCATGGGCTGGTTGGTAAGGACAAGAGGAACTTTATCCCTGTTAAGGCAGAGGAAAGATGGAGTAAGAGTGGATGTCTGGAAAATGGAGGAGATGTGGGTGAGGACATAATCAGTGCAGAGGAAAAGAAACTCTATTGTTTGAAGGAGGACAACATCTCTGATGTCCTGAAAGGAAAGCCAGATCCTGGGAATAGATGCAGTGGAAATGAAGCAACTGAGAAAAGGGAACAGGAAGTAGGCGGAGAGGTAAGGTGTCTCTGTTGGTAAAAAATGAAATTAAATCCTTAGGAAGAGGTGACGCAGAATCAGAAGATGTAGAATCTTTGTGGGTTGAGTTAAGAAAGAGCAAAGCAAAAAAGACCATGATGGGTATTACATACAGGCTTCTGAACAGTAGCCAGGGTGTGGGGTACAAATTACAAAGGGAGTTAGAAAACACACGTAAAGTGGGTGATGTTAGGATGGTGATAGGGATATCAATACGCAGGTAGATTGGGTTAATGAGGTTGGTGCTGGATCCTGAGAGATGCAATTTGTAGAATGCCAATGAGAAGGCTTTTTAGAGCAGCTTTTGGTTGAGTCTACTGGAGGAATGGCAGTTCTGGATTGGGTGTTTTGTAGTGAACCAGATTTGATTAGAGAGCTTAAGGGAAAGAAACACTTAGGAGACAGTAACACACACAAAATGCTGGTGGAACGTAGCAGGCCAGGCAGCATCTATAGGGAGAAGCACTGTCGACTTTTGGGCTGAGACCCTTCGTCAGGACTAACTGAAAGGAAAGATAGTAAGAGATTTGAAAGTGGAGGGGTGGGGGGGAAGAAATGCGAAAGATAGGAGAAGACCGGAGGGGATGGGGTGAAGCTGAGAGCCAGACAGGTGATTGGCAAAAGGGATACAGAGCTGGAGAAGGGAAAGGATCATGTGACGGGAGGCCTACGGAGAAAGAAAGGGGGAGGGGAGCACCAGAGGGAGATGGAGAACAGGCAGAGTGATGGGCAGAGAGAGAAAAAAAACCTAAATATATCAGGGATGGGATAAGAAGGGGAGGAGGGGCATTAACGGAAGTTAGAGAAGTCAATGTTCATAATGTTCATGCCATCAGGTTGGAGGCTATCCAGCCGGTATATAAGGTTTTGTTCTTCCAACCTGAGTGTGGCTTCATCTTGACAGTAGTGGACGCCATGGATAGACATATCAGAATGGGAATGGGATGTGGAATTAACATGTGTGGCCACTTAGGAGACAGTGTTCATAATATGATAAAATTCAGGAGAAGCTAAAGCAGATGTATCAGTATTAAAGACCCAGGTAGAGTGGATTTGGAGAGAATGTTTCCTATGGTGAGGGAGTCTAGGATCAGAGAGCACAGCCTCAGAAAATAGGGATGTCCATTTAGTACAGAGATGAGGAGGAATTTCTTAAGCCAAATGGTAGTGTATTTGTGGAATTCATTACTGCAGGTGTTGTGTTGGAACACGGAAACTTCCGGGGGTGGGGGGGGGGGTGAATATTTTTATAGGCACTGTATCTATAATATGTGTGCAGTAACTTCTGATTCTTCCTCTAATCCGTCTGCCTCCTCCAAAGCCAACGAACCACCGTCCACACAATAGTATATTTAAGTGTGATTGTCACAGCCCTGATATGTACGGTAGGTCCATTCTTTTGTAGAAAGCAAGTGTCTTTATTTGTTCAGTTAGGGAATACAGATTTTGTTGACAAGGCTGGTATTAATTTCCCTCATCTATTTAATGTTGGTGGTAGTGAGCTATCTCGTTGAATCACCTGCACTCCCTCTGGTGACGGTACTCACATAGAACTGCTGGAGTGCTAGCTCAGGACTCAGCCCCAGTGAGAGGATAGCAATATATATTCCAAGTCAGAATGGAGGTTATGTAAGAGGAGTCCCTGGTGTAGTGATGGTGGTGCTCCCATACAGCTGTTGCCCTTGTCTTTCTTGCTCTATTGCCGACGTAAGACAAGATTGCAAGTATGGTCATAGAAGTGCAGCATTGGGAAATAATCACTTTCTGCTTGCAAGAGTGATGAATCTGTGGAAATCTTTGCCAAAGGCAGCCATGGAGGGCAGAGGTTGATAGATTCTTGATCAGTCAGGCCATGAAGAGATATGGGGAGAAGCAAGGAGGTAGGGGCTGAAAGGGAAAAAATAGATCAGTGATGCTGAATTGGCAGAACAGACTCAATGGGCCAAATGGCCTATGTCTTATGTTCTTGTGATCTAAGGTTACCAGTTATTGTACATTCTACTAACTGAGTGATAACCAGCTTGGAAATAGTGTGGTTAATTAACCTAGCTCCTTTGGTTATGCTTGTTATTTAGATCTTCAACCAATGTGAGAGACATTAACAAAGCTTTTTTCCTGTGTATTAATTTTATTTTATCAATCTGTTGGAGACAGTTGCTTCTGAATCAGAAGGACACAGTTTCAAGCTGTATTCCATAGTCTAGAAGATCAATAAGACCATAGACCATAAGACATAAGATACAGGAGAAAAATTAGGCCATTTGACCCATCGAGTCTGCTCTGGCATTTTGTCATGGCTGATACTATTTTCCTCTCAGCCCCAATCTCTTACCTTGTCCCCGTATCTCTTCATGCCTTGACTGACCAAGAATCTATCAACTTCTGCCTTAAATATACATAAAGACGTGGCCTCCACAGCTTACTGTGGCAATGATTTCCATAGATTCATCACCTCTGGCTAAGGAAATTCCTTCTCATCTCCATTCTAAAAGGACACCCCTCTATTCTGAGACTGTGTCCCACCATAGACTCTCCCACCACAGGAAACATCTTCTCCACATCCACTTTATTGAGGCCTGTCAACATTCCATAGGTTTCAATAAGACTATCCCTCGTTCTTCTGAATTGCGGGGAGTACAGGCCCAGAGCCATCAAGCACTCTTTGTGTGCCAAGCCTTTCAATCCAGGAATCATTTTTGTAATCTCATATAACAATGCAGGACTCATACACCTATGCATGAGTGGAAATGGAAAGCATTACTTTGTCTGGCCTCTCAAGAGGAATTAAAAGATGTTGAGGATGAGCAAAGGAGTCAGCGTCATTGCCAAAATCCATAGATCCAATAGACAACAGCAGAACACACTGGATTGGATTGGGTTATCAAAAATGTGCCAGTCTTAATTTCTAAGTTATGTCACTTAATGAGTGATAATAGGTGACCATAACTTGCCAAAAAACAAAGTCTGGCAATTTTTGATAACCCATGAAGCCTCATCCTCCACACTGTGCAGCTCAGCCCTCGGTAAGAATTTCTGGATAAAGTTCAGTGAAGAGTTCAGTAATATTGGCTTGTTGGGGTTTGATGGGTGAATGTTTAAGTTAGCTGAATGTGCTACTGTCTAATCTACATCAAAGACTTTGGAACAGCCAAGACAGGATTATCAAACTAGCTACATTTTGTCCACGGTTGTATATTGTACAAAATCAACCTTAAACGTGTTGGAATTAATTCAGAACATAACAGAACATTCAGCAGCTCAGGGAGCAAAGATAATATTTCATATTAGTGAATTTTCATTGGAATTTTTGGATAAAAGATACTAGAAACAGGTAATATCTTGATAAAAATAATGCAAGGTTTCTTGTTTCTGATGTTACCTTTAATCGAAAATATTTGCCATAATTTTTAATAATTAATGTTGCAGACAAAAATCTCAACATAAGATCTTTTGATCAATATTCCTTTGTAAATTTGAGACTCATCTGCGCTTATCCCATAAAATCTTCCTGTGAAACCTTCATTGAAGGCGTTATTTCTGTATTTCTGATCATTTGACCCCTTTAAGTTCTATAATTAATTATTAATAATAGAATTTGAAAAGTCATTAATCAAAGTTAACTGTCAGCAATTGTGCTATCATCATCTATGCCAGCAACAGCATTAAACAGGGACACTTAGGATTGGGTTTCAGGGTAATAGTGTAGCCTTAACGATTGGTGTGAGTAAATAAAATGAGAAAATGAAGCTGGCAATATCCAATAACCGAGTCTGTTATTTTAGGCAATGGAGGGCTATCAGACTGGTCTTAGATCCTGTATTATCACTGTGCATGATCAGCAGCTTCATAACTACTACTGGAAATTACCACAAGCTGTTCTATTTATCTCTTTTTATTTACAGTATTTAGAAATAAGGCGTGGAACAGGCCTAACAAGCCATGCCATTCAGCGATTTACCTATTTAACCCTAACATAAACACAAGGCAATTTACAATGACAAATTAGCCAACTAATCACTCCTTCCTTGGACTGGGGGAGGAACCCAGAGTAGCTGGAGGAAACCTGTGCGGTCACGGTGAGAAAGTACAAACTGCGTACAGACAGCGCCAGAAATGAATGCCGAACTCCAACACCCTGCAATGTAATAGCATCGTGCTAACCACTACACTACCATGATGCCCCATGTTTCTCACCTTTGTGGTTTATTTGGTTTAGTTCTACACAGTGAATAATGATTAAACCCTGTAGTTTTTATGTGCATTGAGTTCCTTAATATGTTGATTAGTTGGTGAAATACAAATAAGACAGTTAGTTATGAGTAAGGATAAAATTGGAACTTGAGGGAAGGTACTAAATTTGTGTGGAACAAATTATGACAGGATAACACAGGAGCTAAGGGGTGTTGATTGGGAGACTTGCTGTCTGCCAAGTCCATATCTGACATGTGGGAGTTAAGGATTCCAGTGAGGAGATAGGGCAAGGACGGGAAGGTAATGAAACCTCACACGATCGGGGATGTCCTGAAGAGAAAAGGAAGCATACGTTAGCTAAAGTCAGATTGGGCTCTTGTGGAATAAAAGTTAGCAGTGAAGTGCTCAAGCAGGCAATTAGGAATGTCAAAGTAGGTCAAGAGATGTTCTTGAAAAGCAGGGTCAAAGAGAATACCAAGGCATTTTGGACTTAGTAAGAAAGAGAGGCTAAGTAAGAAGGGGATTGGTTCACTCAAGGATAATAAATTTATACTTTGGGTCAGAGCTAATGGGCGAGGTACTAAATGAGTACTTTGTGTGTATTGGAGAAGGATTTGGAGGACAGTGAAGTCGAACTGGGGCATGCTAATGTGAAAGGATATTTTGAAATTAAGTGGAAGGTAGTGCTAGGTCTACAATTTCTGAGCTCCTCAGGCAACTCTGCTTGGCACCAACAATCATTCAACGGTCAAAGTCACTTCAATCACATTTCTTCCCCATTCTGATGTTTGGTCTTAACAGCAACTGAACCTCTTGACCATGTCTGCATGCTTTTATGCATTAGTTGCTGCTACATGACTGGCTGACTAGATATTTGCATTAATAAGCAGCTGTTCAGGTGTAGCGAATAAGGTGGCCACTGACTGTGGTACTATGTAATATCAGGGTTGGTTAGTAATTTTATACTTTATCTGTGGAAGTCAAAACATAATACAATTTAAAGTCAAAATACGGTAGATGTTGGAAACTAGACATAAAAACTGCAAATGTTGTGAAAACTCATCAGGAAAACCAATCTCTGTGGGGAGAGAAATGGAGGTTACCTCTTCAGGGAGGAAATCCTGAAGACAGAACATAGGGAGTTAGGTAGAAAACTGAAAATCAGGTCCTCCAGGGTCGGAATCTCTGGATTACTGTTTGTGCAGACCCCAGTGAGGGAAGAAGAGGATGATTTGAAAGATGAATGTGTGTTTGTGGAACTAGTTTGGGGGGCGGGCAGGGTTTCAAATTTTGGGATCATTGGGATCTCTTCTAGGGAAGGTATGATCTGTATGAAAAGGATTGGTTACACCTGAACCGGTGGGGGGGGGGGGGGGGTGGGGAAGACCAATATCCTCATGGGCAGATTTGTTAGAACTGATGGGAAGGGTTTAAATTAATCTGGCAGGAGAATAGGAACTGGAATGATAGGGCTGTGAGGGTAGTTGGTATAGGTAAAAGCAGATGCAGTGTGTAGTGAGACTGTGAGGAAGAACAGGTCAAAATTGCACAAAAATACAACTGCAGATGCTGTGGATCAAAGAATACGTACACAACGCTGGAAGAACTCAGCAGGTCAGGCAGCATCCATGAGAAAAGAGTAGCCAACGTTTCGGGCCGAGACCCTTCATCAGGAATGGTGGGGAAGAGAGGGCCGAAGCCCAGTAATAGACATATTGCAGTCAAAATTGCAGTCGGTGGAATCAGTTGAAGCGTAACTTGGAGGCAAAATTGAAAAAGTGACAAATACAGGACTGAAGGTGTTATATTTGAATGCACACAAAATACGGAGTAAGGTAATGATCTTGTAGCACTATTAGAGATTGGTAGATACGATAATGTTTGAGTATCGCTGAGTCATGGCTGAAAGATCCTAGTTGGGAGCTTTATGTCCAAGGATACACATTATATCAAAAGGACAGGCAGAGGGAGTGGGGTGGCTTTGTTTGTTAAAAAATGAAATCAAATCCTAAGAAGGAGGTGACATAGGATCGGAAGGTGTCAAATCCCTGTGGGTTGAGTTAAGAAACTGCAAAGGGAAAATGACCCTGATGGGATTATATACAGGCCTCCAAACAGTAGCCAGGATGTGGAATACAAATTACAACGGGACATAGAAAAGGCATATAAAAAGGGCAATAGTCATGGGGGCTTTCAATATGCAGGTAGACTGGGTAAATCAGGTTGGTGCTGGATCCCAAGAGAGGGAGTTTGTAGAGTGCCGACAAGACGGCTTTTCAGAGCAGCTTGCGGTTGAGCTCACTAGGGGAATGGCAATGTGTCTTATGTAATAGCCCAGTTTTGATTCAGAAGCTTAGGAAGCAGTAACCATACTATGAGAGGACTGGAAAATTGCAAATGTCACTCCGTGCTTTAAGAGACAGAAAAAAAAGAAATCACAGGCCAGTTAGGGAAGGTATTGGAGTCCATTTTTAAGGACAAAGTCTCAGAATATTTGGAGGCACACAATAAATTGGGTCTTAGATGGATATTTTGCCTGACAAGTCAGCTGGAAATCTTTGAGGAATTAACAGGCAAGATGGACAAAGGAGAATTGGTGGATTTTCTGAAAGCCTTTGACACGTGAGGCTCCTTAACAAGATAAGAGCCCGTGGTATTACAGGAAAGGAACTGGCATGGACAGAAGTTTGGCTGACTGGCAGGAGCCAAAATGTGAGAATAAAGGGGGTCTTTACTTGTTGGCTTTCAGTGTTCTGCAGGAGTCAGTGTCAGGACCGCTTCTTTTACAGTAGGTTAATGATTCAATAATGGATTTGATAGCTTTGTGGCCAAGTTTGCAGATGATACAGGGATAGATGGAGGGGTACGTAGTATTGAGATAGCAGGGAGTCTGCAAAAGGATTTAAACAGATTGGGAGAATGGGGGAAAAGTGGCAAATGGAATATATTTATATATGAGAAATATCAGAAGTGAGAGGTGCAAAGGGACTTGGGAGTCCTTATGCAGAGGTTTATGAGAATGATTCTGAGAGTGAAAGGTTTACGTATGTGTAGTGTTTGATGGCTCCAGGGCTTTACATGCTGGAGTTTAGAAGAATGAGGTCTCATTGAAACCTATCGAATTTTGAAAGGCCTGAATAGAGTGAATGTGGGGAGGAGGTTTTCTATAGTGGGGGAACCCAGGACCAGAGTGCACATACTCAGAATAGAGAGACATCCACTTAGAGCAGAGATGAGGGGGAGTTTACTTAGCCAGAGGGTGGAATTCATTGCCACAAACATCTGTTGTGGCCAGGTCACTAGGTATATTTAAAGCAGAGGTTGATGGGTTCTTGATTAGTCAGGGCATCAAAGGTTATGGGGAGAAGGGTGAAGAATGGCATTGAGAGGGATAATAAATCACACGGTGGAATACAGAACAGACTTGGGAATTTGAAACAAAATGCTGGAGGACCTCAGCAGGCCAGGCAGCATTTATGGGGAAAAAGTACAGTCAACGTTTCAGGCTGAGAACCTTAGTCAGGACTGGAGAAAAAGAGATGAGGAATAGATTTAAAAGGTCGGGGGAGGGGAGAGAGGAACGCAAGCTGATAGGTGAAACTGGGAGGGGGAGGGATGAACCCGGAAGTACTCAGCAAGCATCCTTTTTTAAATTTTGTTTTATCCTCCTGATTTGGACATTCCTGCTGAAGCTTGAGTTTATTATTTGTCCTGAGAGGGTAATTATGAGTCCAGCACATTGATTGGTCTGGAGTCAGACAGGCCAGAAGGACAATGTGGTGAACTACATATACCTGTCTGGACACGCCCCCCCCCGCTGACTGCTCCTGTGGCTCCTCCCACAGACCCCTGTATAAAGGCGATCAAGGCCTGAGCCCGGCCTCTCAGTCTCCAGGATGTAGTATGGTGGTCACGCACTGCTGGTTCCTTCTTCCAGTCAATAAAAGCCGATACCTCGCCTTTACGTCTCGGAGTGAGTTATTGATGGTGCATCACCAGCATGCCCTCCTTGAAGAATAAACGTGAACTACTAGCCTTTTGGTAGTTTCATGTTTATAATTAATGAACCCAGTTGATTTTTATTGCTAACTCCAGATTTATTGAGTGGCCTAATTCTGCTTCTATGTTTTTATGGTCGTAAATGACCTTTCATATTACTTTTGACACATGAATGTTAAGGAAATGGTCTTTTGTTGAAATGATGGATGTGACGAAGGATGAAAGACTCTGAGGATTTAGCTCTGAGACAGGCTATGTCACTGCTGCCGTAGAGAGAGTGCAACAGCCTGTGTGTACCGATGCATGACTCTGAGTGTGGGCTTCATGAGGCTGCAACTTCAGCTGGAATCTAAGTGGAAAAATTCAGTGAGGCATTCAGTAAGACAAGAGATGCATCAACGGAATCAAGTTTAGTAAATATCTTATCAACAACAAGGGAGAAAACAGAAACCAATGGAAAGCGAGCATTAATAAGAGAGAAACGCAAATTGCATGCGATAGAGGAATGAAGTGGGGAGAAATTTCTTCATTGAGATGCAGATAGTCTTGTTTCCTGGCCGGGCAAGAAGCTCAGTCATCAATTGTACTCAAAGCAGAGACTGTATATTTAGAGAATATGTAGGAATTCCTGGAAAAGAAGAGCCAGTAATTTAACAGTGATTCAAAAAGAAAATACTGCAAATGTTGGGAATTTGAAACAAAATACTGGAAAAAATTAAGCAAGCATCCGTTTTTATTAACTCCTGAACTACCTCCTCCCATAGATGCTGTCTGGCCTGCTGAGTTCTGCCAGCATTTTGTGTTTTTTATTCCTTTTTTTAATTTTTTGTTTTATCCTCCCAATTTGGACATTCCTGGTAAAGCCAACATTTATTATTCAGCCATACTTGCCTCTGAACCGAGAAGGTAAATATGGATCCAACACATTGATTGGTCTAGAGTCAGAATGACAGCAGTCCTTCCTTGAAGGATAAAGGAGGACTATTTGCCATCTTGTAGTTTCAGGTTTATAATTAATGAATCCAGTTGTTTCTTTTTCTTTGCTAAAGAAAAAGTGATTCCAGATTTATTGAATCACTTGAATTAAAATATCCCAGTTACCACTGTAGGATTTGAACTTGCTTCTCTGGATCATTGATCCAATAGCCTTGCCAGTAACTTAACTACTGAACTACTGTTAACACTCTAAGTCAATGACTACAATTAGGCTGATATTTTTTGACATTTAGAAGGGAAGGGTAAAAAGTCTTGCATTAAAATTTTTTGAATGTGCTGGTGACATGAAAACGTTAACTCACGTTTCTTTCTCTGCAGATGCTGCCTAAACTCCTGAGAATTTCTGGTATATATCACTTTTATAATGTAATATAATTCCCTAAGTTTGAAAACATGATGGCTGTCGGCTTTCTAATTCTAGGGTAGTGAATCTAAACAAAGCAAATTATAGTAGTGATTTTTCTACTATTTAAATAACAAATAGTAATAAATAATAGTATGATTTAAAACAGGCCAGTTTAATCTAGACAATATGATAACAACCAGTGCATAATTTTTAATAATTATGCATTTTCTTGAAGAATAAAAATTCAACAAGTGATCTAGTCTGAAGAAATGGAACACAGGAGCATAAGAAACAGAAGCAGGAATAGGCCTGAAGCCTCTTGGTCTCTTTACAACATCATGGCTGATCTTCCAGTTTAAACACCATTTACCTGTTTCATTGTTTGCTTCTCTAAATATACAGTCTCTGCTTTGAGTACAATTGATGACTGAGCTTCTTGCCCGGCCAGGAAACAAGACTATCTGCATCTCAATGAAGAAATTTCTCCCCACTTCAATCCTAAATGACTTACCTTTATTCTGAAACTGTGTCCACACTACACCAGATAAATCCGTAACTGAAGCTTTTTCTCTTCGTTTTTACCCTCCGTCCACACTAAAACGGCGTTTTTGTCCCCTGAAACCAGAGCTTTTCAGAAATGCTTTCCAGGGTGGGTATTTTTGAAAATGCTGCTCGGGCAGATCAGTGTGGATGGGGTAGCCGGAGAACTTCTGAAAACGCTGTCAGACGGCAGCGCGCCATTTCATTGTTTTCTTGAACGCAGCCTAACAATTTCAGAACAGACGGCAACAAGACTGAAGCCAGAAGAGTTAGAAATGTACTCACCAAATACTTTGACCCATAACTCACTGAATAAGTAAGTATACTCACTTTGTCCTGTTTTCTGTCCTTGCTCGTATGAAGGTGGTTTACCTATTCATGCAAGTACTTCTCTGACAATAGATGTGTAACAGCCTAATGTAACATTGTATGGAAATACAAGTTAACACTGATGCAGACATGTTTTATACATTTAACAAGGTACTTTATTAATGCAACAGAATTCGTCAGTTTTTCAATGCTCATTGTCAGCCGGGTCAATCTGCCCATGAACTCCCCGTCAATTGCCTCTGTACGCTCCAGTATTTGTTTTTTTTTAGTTTTAATTTCTCCTGCATGAGAGCCAACAGCTGCCTGTCGTTTTAAGTTTTTCTAGTCTATAACTACACAAACACGCACTTTTACGGCAAGATTCAACACCAAACATGTTGCTTGCTTTCGGTAGATTTGTCCTGTACATGCCCAGTAGGAGGAGATTCGCCGAAATCTCCGTTTCAACGTGGGTAGAGATATTTTCAAAAACGCATAGTGTGGTCACTTATTGTTTTTATGTGAAACCGACGTTTTCAAAATTATCCCATCTACTGTGGATGTAGACTGAGATTATGACACTGATTCTAGACTCCTTAGGCTACATCCGCACAAGACCAGATAAATCTGTAACTGAAGTTTTTTCTCTCCACTGAAATAACGTTTTCCTCCCCCAAAAACAAAGCTTTTCTAAAATGCCTTCCAGAGTGTGTAAACTTGAAAATGCCACTTGGGCAAGAGCAGTGTGGACAGGGTAACTGGAAATATCTAGAAACGCTGTTGTGACATGCTGGAACAGATGGTGGTATTTCATCCTTTTCTTGAACGCAACCCCCCATACAACCTAACAATTTCAGAACAGATGGCAACAGGACTGAAGCCAGAAGAGTTAGAAATGTACTCACCAAATACTTTGACCCATAACTTACTGAATAAATAAGTATACTCACTTTGCCCTGTTTTCTGTCCTTGCTTGTATGAAGGTGGTTTAATTATTTATGCAAATACTTCTCTGACAATAGATGTGTAACAGTCTAATGTAACGTTGTATGGAAATACAAGATAACACTAATGTAGACATGTTTTATAGATTTAACAAGGTGCTTTATTAATGCAACAGAGTCAGTTTTTCAATGTTCGTCATAGGCTGGGTCATACGGCCCATGAACTCCCTGACATTTGCCTCCATATGCTCCAGTATCCGTTTTTTTAGTTTTAAGTCCTCCTGCGTGAGAGCCAACAGCTGTCTGTCGTTTGACAATATCCTTTTAAGTTTTTTTAGTCTGAAAATGCACAAACGCGCACTTTCACAGTGAGATTCG
The DNA here is from genome assembly GCF_030144855.1 of Hypanus sabinus. Classification (NCBI taxonomy): domain Eukaryota; kingdom Metazoa; phylum Chordata; class Chondrichthyes; order Myliobatiformes; family Dasyatidae; genus Hypanus; species Hypanus sabinus. The sequence continues at coordinate 34,860,806 of NC_082715.1, read as the reverse complement.
ACATCAAACATGTTACTTGTTTTCTGTAGATGTGTCCTACGCATGCCCAGTAGGAGGAGATTCACCCAAATACCTGTTTTAATGTGGATGGAGGTATTTTCAAAAATGCTTGATGTGGACGCCTATTGTTTTTACGCGGAACCAGCATTTTCATGATTATCCGGTCTAGTGTGGACGTAGCCTTAGTCGGAAATCTCCTTCCTCCATCCACTCTGTCAAGCTCAAATGGAATCTTGTACATTTCAATGAGGTTTAAAATCTCTAGAATACAAGTCTAAATGAGGTAAAAATTTTTACCCTTGTATCAAATCCTCTTGTAATGAATGGCAATAGACTATTTCTCTCCTAACTAGCCTGCTAAACTTGCATGTTAGTTTTCAGTGGCTTGTCTATAAGGATTCTGGTCCCCTTGATCAGTAGGGGTTCCCAGTCTTTCATCATTTAAACAATACTCCCTATTCCTGTCTTTTGTTACTAAAGTAGATAGTCTCACTGTACTCCATATGCTATTCCAGTGCTGTTGCTCACTAGGCTGGTCTGTATCCCCTGGCAACCACCTCACATTCTCATCACTGTTCACATTCCCACATAGTTTCATGTCACCTGCAAACTTAGAAACATTCTGCTTGGTTCTCCCAGGAAAATCATTGAAATAGATTGTGAATAACTGCGGCCCAAGCAGCGAGTCACTTCCTACCAGCTGAGAAGGATGCTTTGAGTTCTACTGTGCTTTATTAACTCTAACCTACTTTCAATCAACATTGATATATTATTCCCAGGCCATTTGCTCTAACATCATTCTGTCCTGAGTTCAACCTTCTAGAAATCCAAATACGTATCTCAGATCCACCATTTCCCCGTCACTTACTCCTCTGGAGCTTCACCAGGCAACTATACTAGACTAGATGAACATGACCCTTTCATAAATCAACATTGCCTCTGCTCAACCAAATTATTTTTCTGTCTTGATATCACATCTTTTATTATAGATTCCAGCCATTTTCCTTTCACATGGAGGTGACCTGATAGAGGTGTATAAGATGATGAGAGGCATTGATTGTGTGGATAGTCAGAGGCTTTTTCCCATGGCTGAAATCGTTGCCACAAGAGGTCACAGGTTTAAGGTATTGGGGAGTAGGAGCAGAGGAGATGTCAGGGGTAAGTATTTTACTCAGCGAGTGGCGAGTGCATGGAATGGGCTGCCGGCAACAGTGGTGGAGGTCTTTTAAGAGACTTTTAGATAGGTACATGGAGCTTAGAAAATTAGAGAGCTATGGGTAAGCCTAAAGTAGGACATGTTTGGCACAACTTTGTGGGCTGAAGGGCCTGTCTTGTGTTGTAGGTTTTCTATGTTTCTGTATGCTAGGTTTGCAGCTCAGTTATTCTCTTCTTTGCTTTCTCTCTCCCCAGGTAAGTACTCTCCAAACTGCAGTAAACCATTCTAGAATTTATTGAATTTTGCAGGAGAATTCATTATCTCTAGCCATTTAAAAAATTAATGTATTTCAGGGGTTCCCTACCTGGGGTCCACAGGCTCCTTGTTTATTGGTATTGGTCCATGGTATATAGAAAGGTTGGAAATGCCTGCTTTAGGTCATCGGGGTTATCAGTTGTCCAGCTTATTGACTTCTCTAGTAGTGTTACTTTATTAATAATCATATGTTTTATTGCCTCATTTGTGCTGGTCCATTCGTTCTCCACTAATTCTTAGTGTTTAGTGCACCTAAAGCTGGACAGGTTCATGGATAGGAAAGGATAAGAGGGGAAAGGGCCAGATATAGACAAGTGTGACAAACTTGGGAAGCTTGCTTTCTAACTCTGTGCTATTCTGACTCTATGAGATGCAGTCTGACCTACTGAGTGTTTTCTAGCATATGCATCTTTATTTGATTTTCAGCTTCAGTTCTTAGCATTAAGGAATACGCTTATGTACAATTCTCTACAATGACAGACCTGCTATAAGCGCAGCATACGAAGAAAGCTGAAATAAATCCTGGTAATCAGCAGATTTTCTTACCAGTTTCCAGTTGAAATTTCTGATTTAGCCCAAGCACTGTCACAGACAGACATTGTGCTGATAATCGTGGCACTGCAAGAAAACTCCATCAGGCAGTCTCTGCTCTCTTCCTTTAATACAGGGAGTGCGGCCGTGGAAATCTGTTGATGCCAATGAATCGTGTGGATAGCCCAAGGCTTTTTCCCAGGGCTGAAATGGCTAACACGAGGGGGCATAATTTTAAGGTGCTTGGAAATAGGTACCGAGGGGATGTCAGGGGTAGGTTTTTCACGCAGAGAGTGGTGGGTGTGTAGAATGCACTGCCGGCAGTGGTGGTGGAAGTGGATACAATAGGGTCTATTAACAGCTTCTTTGAGAAGTACATGGAGCTTAGAAAAATAGAGGACAGTGCACTAGGGAGATTCTAGGCTGTTTCTAGAGTAGGTTACATGGTCGGCACAACATTGTGGGCCAAAGGGCCTGTAATGTGCTGTAATTTCTATCTTCTATGTTCTATGAATGGAACCTGAAAGTAAATTCCAAGGTATCGCCAGAACCTATATAGCTGGATTACATGACCCATTTAGGCTGGAAATTGGGTGGAAAGAAAACGTGAAAATAGATGGAAGAAGCAAGGTGATAGTTTATTAGCTCAACTTGCTTGTTTTTCCCCTTCTTCCCTCTGGGTGTGGAGGGTGTACCCTGCCCTGATATACTGGGATTGTCCTGCTTCACATTTTGCAACTCCTGCATTCTTTTCAAAGTTCTCACTCCCTAACTGTTCCCATTGACTCACTAACCTTCCACCTTATCCCCATGGTCGTCCCAGTTTTATCCTACCAGTCATACACTCCCTCCCCACATCGCCCAGGAGTTTCATGAGGTTCTTTTCTCTCCTTCCTGATTGCAATGAAAGGTCTTCAACCTGTAAAGTTTCTCTCTTCCCACAAAAGTGACATGACTTGCAAAGTATTTCCAGTATGTTTTGTCTTGATAATGAAGTAGTTTTCTTTACAATGATAAACACCTATGCTTACCGCACTGAGACAGGGTGAAGATTTGATAAAGCAAATGCAGACAGTTTCCTATCCCCGCTTTCAAATCCCTCTGATTTAGATCCACACCCAAAAGGCATAACCACTGCGGTCTGAAGGCAGAAGCAAGCTTTGTAGTGGGTAGGAATGCATGGTAACATCCCTTAACAAGAAAAACTTTGAGAGCTGGGGCACTTGAATGACCAACCAACAGGATTACTATTCACGCGTACTGTAGTTTTTAACAGAAAGGGCATTGTCACTTGAGGATAATTATATGAACTTAAACTAAATTCTCAAGTTAAATTGAGGGGTGGTTTAATTTCTGGATTAAGCACTAGAGTGAATGCCATTACAATGAAATGCAGAGATTACACTTTCTACACTTGCAGCTTGTGACTTACCCTAGCGTATCACTGGCAGAAATATAAACAACAGTTTTATTCAGCATATGGGATGCACATCATTAGCAAAAAGGAAATGGTAACGTTGCCAATTCAGTCATAGCGATGTGGGATCCACTGGCATTGCTGACTATTCTGAGCCAGGTAAGGATTAGTTCCACTCCTGGCACCAATCCAGTAACGTTTGCTAAAATATACTTACTCTGGGTGTGGTTGGATTGCTTGCCTGATGTTTAGGATTGAACCATATGTAATGCCCTGGTTACTATTACTACTGTCATGCTGTTATGTGTTTTATTTTCTGCAGCTTTTCTGTAAAACACAGTATGTTCTGTTAATTAAGCTTCACAGCTCAGTATTTTGGCTGTTGCTAAAATCAGGAGTTGTTTGCTCAGTTTCGGAATGTTGTGTCAGCCAATCGGGTGTGTCTTGGTACCATTCTGTCCAGTGGGATGCCATACAACATTCGAGAGAGCTTGGCAGCATCAGTTTCCTAGGAGACGGTGGGTCTTCTGTTGGCAGGTGGGAAGGAGAAGGCAGAGAAGAGCACAAGGGAAGATGCTCACAGAATCCTGCCCCAGGGAGAGACCCTGTTGTAAGAAGTGCTTTGTGCAGCCGGATGCTTCCAAGGAGGAAGTGCCAATACTCCTGAGTTAGCCATTTCGTTCATAATGGTCTTTGAGGGAAGTTCAAACCGGGTTGGTGACATGGGTTCAGTGTGTGAGTAATTAAAGCGGACTAGCCAGAAACGAGCTCCAATGTTTATGCGCACATTTCATCTGGTTTTACTGTAATGGGCCCTTTTATTTTTCTAATAACTGTTTGTTAAAGCTGTAATATCTGCAAATATACTTTGACTTTAAGTTTCTGCTGCTGTAAAGTCCATTAGTTCCTGGTGAGCGATAACTGCATGGAGCAGCACTTATACAGGATTCACCATAACTTCTGTCCCCTTATTGGAATGTTCCAACCCTCCTGTTTGGTTGAATCAGAATCATTCCGACCCAAGATGTGTGTTGCTGATTGAAGATGGCTTCCCACTATTACCCATGCAATGTTGAGTCACGTGGCTGTTAGACTGAGTTAGCTAACGAGCCTAGTTTGTTGTGTGCCACATTGAGAGGGTTACATGTAATCTTGTCCAGCCTTCTCCACATATCCCACTATGCTCAAAGATAATTCTGTGCATAGAGAAATACATTGACTTCTAGCTACTAAGTGGCTCCTATTTAAAATATCCATCACTAAGAGTGTCAGGGGGCTGAAGTGAGTGTAGTTGTCATTGATATAGAGAAGGTGCTTGGGAAGTTGAAAGGTCTGAAGGTAGATAAGTCACCTGGACCAGTTGGGCTACACCCCAGGGTTCTGAAAGAGGTAGCCAAAGAAATAGTGGAGGCATTAGTAATGATCTTTCAGGAATCCCTAGATTCTGGTATGGTTCTGGAGGACTAGGATCAGATTCAGGTTTAACATCACTGACTTGGCCCATATAGGCCTTGCAAAATGTGGGACTTGAGTTGATTTACTGAGGACTGTGATTTTATTTAAAATAGATGTAAATCTACATTGAGGGGTGTTGTAAAGTATGTAGATCATGTGTATGTTTGTGTATGTATGTAATTGTAGTGTGGCACGTGGCCAAGTGGTTAAGGCGTCGGTCTAGCGATCGTGAAGGTTGCTAGTTCAAGACTTAGCTGAGGCAGTGTGTTGTGTCCTTGAGCAAGGCACTTAACCACACATTGCTCTGCGACGACACCGGTGCCAAGCTGTATGAGTCCTAATGCCCTTCCCTTGGACAACATCGGTGACGTGGGAAACTGCCGGTCATCCATATAACCTTGCCCAGGCCTCAGTCATCATCGAAAATCGATGGACAGCCAAAGAAGATGTAATTGCAGGTAATTGCTTTTTATTTCTTCTTGCTCCTACTCTCTTCCACCCCTGGTATTGTTAATATAAGTATTTACCATTGTGCAGTGAATTGAGGATAGCCGATGCTTGTTTATAGATATGTGTTTGTTCAATAGTGTAAAAAAAAAGTTAAAAAAATATCACTGACATATATCATTAAATTTAATGTTATGCAGCAACAGTACATTGCAAAATGTAATAATAAAACTAAATTACAGTAAGAAGTATATATATTAAAAATGTTAAATTAAATAAGTAGTGCAAAAAAGAGAAAAAATGTACTGAGGTAGTGTTCATGGGTTTAAGAAATCTGATGGCAGAGGGAAAGAAGCTGTTTCTGAATTGTTGAGGGTGTGCCTGCAGGCGGCTCCTGTACCTCCTTCCTGATGGTAACTATGAGAAGAGGGTATGTCCTAGGTGGTGGGGGTCCTTAATGATGGATGCTGCCTTTTTGCGGCTTTGCTACTTGAAGATGTCCCAAATGCTGAGTATTTAAGTGCCCATGATGGAGCTGACTGAGTTTACAATTTTCTGCAGCTTATTCCAATGGTACCATCCATTCCATGGTACATCTGTAGAGATTTGCAAGTGACATACCAAATCTCCTCAATCTCCTAATCAAGTATAGTGCTGTCATGTCTTCTTTGTAACTGAGAGAAGGGAAGGAGACAGAGGAAAGGGAATTGTAAGCCGGTTAGCCTGGCTTCAGTTAATGGGAACATGTGAGAATCCATTATTAAGGATGAGGTTACAGAGTACTTGGAGGCAGATGACAAAGTAGGCCAAAGCCAACATCGTTTCCTTACGGGGAAAGGAAGAGGCTGTATGTCAACGATTTGATAACAGAATTAATGGCTTTGTGGCTACGTTTTCATACAATACAAAGATAGGTGGAGGGGCAGGTAGTGTTGAGGAAGCAGGGTGTCTGCAGAAGAACTAGGACATGTTGTGAGAATGGGCAAAGTGGCAGATGGACTATAGTATAGGGAAGTTCTTGGTCATGCAGCTTTTTGGAGTAAAGGCTTGAACTATTTTCTAAACAGGGAGAAAATTCAAAAATTAGAGATGCAAAGGGACTTAGGAGTCTTTGTGCAGGATTCCCTAAAGGTTATCTTGCAAGTTGAGTCAATGGAAAGGGAGGCAAATGCAATGTTAACATTCATTGCAAGAGGACTAAAATGTAAGAGTAAGGATGAGATGCTGGGACTTTGTAAGGCATTGGTCAGATTACGCTTGGAGTATTGTGAGCTGTTTTGGGCCCCTTATTTAAGAAAAGATGTGCTGACATTGGAGAGGGTCCAGAGGAGTTCCACGAGAATGATTCTGGGAATGAAGGGGTTAACATATGAGGTGCATTTGATGGCTCTGGGCTTGTACTCACTGGAGGGAGGGTGAATGGAATCTCATTGGAAACCTATCGAATATTGAAAGGTTCAGACAGGGTGAATGTGAAGAGGACATTTTCCTCTTGTGTAAGAGACTAGGACCAGAGGGCACAGCCTCAGAATATAGGGACATCCATTTAGAACAGAGATGAGGAAGAATTCCTTCAGCCAGTGACTAATGAATTTGTGGAATTCATTGCCATGGATGGCTGTGGAGGCCACGTCATTGAATATATTTAAAGCAGAGGTTGATAAGATCTTGATTGGTCAGGGCATCCAAGGATTACAGGGAGAAGGCTGGAGAATGGGGTTGAGAGGGATAATAAATCAGCCATGATGAAACGATGGAGCAGACTGGATGAGCTGAGTAGCCTAATGTCCTATGTGTTATGGTTTTTAAATTCCTCCTTTGCTCAATCCTTCCTCACAAGAATTTTACCCCCCCCCCCCCCCCCCCAAGAACTGCTGTCTAGGAATAAAATGCATAAACACATCTTATTTTAATACCATGTAATCCCAAATCAATGTAACCTGCAGTAAATGCATCCGCAAACAGCATTGTGAAGGACCCCATGCACCCCTCATACAAACTCTTCTCCCTCCCGCCGTTTGGGAAAAGGCTCCGAAGCATTCAGGCTCTCACAACCAGACTGTCTAACAGTTTCTTCCCCCAAGCTATCAGACTCCTCAATACCCAGAGCCTGGACTGACACCAATCTACTGCTCTCTACAGTGCCTATTGGCTTCATTGGACTGCCTATTATTTATTGTACTGCCTGTACTGTTTTGTGCACTTTATGCAGCCATGTGTAGGTCTGTAGCCTAGTGTAGTTTTTATGTTGTTTTACGTAGTTTTTGTATTGTTTCATGTAGCACCAAGGTCCTGAAAAACATTGTCTTGTTTTTACTGTGTACTGTACCTGCAGTTATGGATGAAGTGACAATAAAAAGTGACTTGAATTGATTAGTGACACTTGACATTACCCCGACAGAACTCACATCTTAAGGACTGACAAAGCAGAGAGAGCAGTGTAATGACTCCATGTTAACATGCCATGGAAGATCAGGCCCACGTTTCCACTCCATTCATTGTCATGGGCGCACATCAATCTTCAGGAAGTCAAGGATCGTGTTTGTATTTGCATTTTGTATTAATGCTTGTGAGTTTGTCCCACCAAGCTGCACGAAGAAATGTTACACGATCACCTAGATACAGGGGTGGCAAACCTTTCAGACAGCATGTGCCCAGATTGACAATAATCTTCTAAAAATATTCTCTTGCATGCCATTGTACAAACGTAGATTTCAGCAGAGATTATCATTGATTAATAAACTAGTAACAATAATTATGAACTTTAAGGAAACATGTTGAGTCATGTTGCATATTTGTGCATTTGTTGCATCATTGTTTTACCTATTAATTAAAGTATGTATAATAGAGACAGGTTGGAAATAAATTAATCATTTTCAAAAAATATTAATATTAGACTTATAAAAGAACAAATGAAAAATAACAATTTCTAAATAGTACTGTTATTGTAACTGCTTACTCTTCAGATACTGATGTGTACTCCAGGTCTGTGTGAATTTTAATATGTATCTCCCAACTCACTGCTCTCGGGTTGTAAAGCAAAATGCTGTTTTATTTAGCAGTAAGGATTATGTATCTTGTTATTATGGGAGTGGTTTCAAGAATTGAGGGATAGGACTACATGCCAACAAAATTTTTGTGCATGTCACCCTGGGAATGCATATTCTTCTTTCTCACGTACTCTTAGTTTTTTTTCAGAGCTGTGCAACCTAAGAGCCGTAATCTGGATTAAATCATATTAACAATCATTTCCATGTAAATTTGCACCAATCTCCAAACCAGATCAAACAGTTCTGGTGGGGATCCTCACAAATGGGCCAGACACTTCCTTCCTTGCCAGATGTGCACCTAATGATTAACTCAGCCTGAACTGTAATTTAAGTCCTTCCCAGTGCGTGGCTGCCATGAGGCCGTCGTACAAAATGCAGAGCATTACCCAGAGCCCATCAGTTAGGTGTCACTTGTGTGGCCACTAAGGGCACAATCTCACTGCACCTGATGGTCTAGGCTCACAGGAGGCTGTCAACCCATCTACCAAAGTGCTCAGACCAGTAGTGTGCTTTTTGGAGAATTTAACAAGTAAAACTCATTTAATTCAGTGTACGTTATCCATAAGCAGGAAGTATATCCTCAGTGTCAGCCTGACCCCGAGAGGACAACTCGCCAGCCCACTGGAGGAGATGAAGTGAATTGCGTGTAGTAAAAAGGTTTTACGCTTGATCTGTGTGGATGCTGTTGGAGAATGGGGCTGGTAACAGTCAGTGGGGTTGTGGAAGGGGTGAATGTAGGGGGGTGTGTACCAGCATTGAGGAGTGGATATTTATCATTATGGAGAGGTTATCTTGAGTTACCTTGCAAAAACATAACATTTTTTTCTGGCATTGTTCCATAGCATGATGGTTTCCCCCTTCTGGGATTTATTTTATTCCTCTCAAGAAACTTAATGCTTTCCCCACATCCATTCCAGTCTTCCCCTGCTTCGACAGACGTTAACAACTGGTGTGAGAAGGCCGAAGAGAACATTTAGAAAAGCTTTTGAACTTCCCTGCTAAGAGTGGAGGTTTTTGTTCTCAGTGGAAGAATTTTATAAATCTGTCACGGGGAGTCAATTTTTAAGGGTGGGTGTCTTTTTCATGTTTCTGTGAACTGGTGATGGAGGATGAACCTGGCCTGGCTGGTTGACCTCTCTGGGTCAGCACCTCACCAGGCTGACGCCCAGGATATCCTTCCTGCTTATGGATTAAATGTGTTTCTTGCAATAAACTGCAAACACTGCTGCCTGAAACAATCTCTTCAGGTAGAAGCTACACTGGAGCTATTACACTCTGACTTCAGCTACTTGCGTCATCTTATGTGTGTTGGGGGGAAGGATGGGGGTGGCCTGATCTGGGGTCAATTCTGCACAATATTTTGGCAGATTGAAAAGGTTGTTAAACAATTTCATTCTTCCTATTGGTATCCTCCGAGTCCTTCATTTCAATAGTGACCACTGTAGCTATGGCAACTAGGCCCTTGGCCTGAGCTCCAAAATGTTCTCACTAAGTTTCTGTCCCTCCAGCAACCTCTTTTTCTCCCAGAACCCTCCTTGAAACCTCTCACAAAAGACTTTAGTTTATGCTTTTGGCATTGTTTTCAGTGAATTGGTGTTAATCTTTGACATGAAATGCAGCCAAGTTAAACAAAAAAATTCGTATTGGCAAGGATGTAGATACGCAAATGATATTTCCTTTGGCTGAGGATCTAAGAACCAAGGGCATGGGGTCATAAAGTTAAAATAAGGGTTGGGCATTCAGGACAAAGAAGTTTCCTCACCCAGAGAATTGTGAATCTTTGGAACTCATAGATTTTTTAATATTAATGCAAGTATGGTCTGAGTGTGGGAATGTGGAGATGAGCTAAACAATTAGTACAATGACCTATTGCTGCAATGACCCATTACAATGACCTTTTTCTTGTGGAACACAGCTCAGAAGTTGCAGAGAGGGGAGAGATTGCTCTACTACAGAGAGGGGAGACTGCCTTTTGATTGCTGCTGGGATCAATCTGCTACGGAGAGGAGAAACTGTCTTTTGGTCATTGGTGGGATCAATCACTATTGGAGAAGGAAAGGCCTGCTGCTGTGCCCGGAGAATGTTACCCAGGTTTTCTGTGTTTTGGATGTGGACTCGGACTATAGACGTTTTTTTCCAGTCTTATAGTTTTTTTATATTCTGTATTTTTCACCTGCGGGGAGGAGGGATTTTGTGTGCGGGGGAGGGGGGTTTGGGGATTGATGTGCCTGTTGCATTTTTGTTTGTTTTTTTGTGCAGGGAGGAGGGATTTGGGGGTTGATGACAATGCTGCCATTCTTTTCTTTCTTGGTTTCATGGCTATCTGGAGAAGAAGAATTTCAGAGTTGCATACTTTGATAATAAATGAACCTTTGAACAATCTCAATACCTGAGTAATGAAAACTAAGGTGGGAACGTGAATCCACAAAATCTCCAACAGAGAGATCCTGAAGAACTTGCATTCAGGAAGACTCTATGGATTGGGGAACATGTTGAAGGTGCCGGGTGAGTGAACCAAGAGTACTGTCGATGTTCCTCTGATAACTCCAGCAGGACCAACAAGCAGTGCGAGAGCAACTGCTGGTTCGACCCTGGATCTTGTGAAGTGTCCAACAAGGGACAGCAATCCGCTGACATCACCCCTCGTTTTTCCCCATTTATGAAGAACATGATCACTAGTGTTCTTAAATCAATGAAGACAACTCCTCGGTTTTCCCTTTTTACATTTTTATTAATTTTGAAACTGCCACAACAAAGCAATAGCTACTGTCAAGGGCAGTATCCTGCTCCCATTCAGAAATTAATAACATGATCATATTCTGCCTAATCCACATTCATATTCTTCCGACACACAGCCAATGGTTATTAGTGTTATCAGAAAAACAGAAGCAGCTGTGAGACAATGCTGCTGGGCATCTATCCAGTCTTCAAGCAAACAAATACCATCTCTCATATAATATTGCAGCTGCACACACCCAGCAGCTTGGTATAATGCTACAACATGATCAGTCAGACTGTGTTTGCTATTGGGCACTTCTTGACATTCTTCTGTTAAAACAACACCAGTCCTTTGAATTTCTTTGAATTACATTATTTCTGTAATACCTGCACTGACTTGCTGAGTTCCTTTGGATTTTTTAAAATCTGTAATTCAGAGGAAGCCCCTCCCACCCCAGTCTAGTTCCAGGAATAGTTATATACACAAGGCATCCCTTCCAAAGGAGTGGGAGAAATCTAGTTGGCTTCATTCACTCACACTTTCTCCTCTTTGGCAATGACAGATAAGGCTGGCATCAGCTTCTTCCAACTTGGAAAAAGACCATCTGTGCGTCTGTCCACTTTCATCCTGACAATAAAAGAATGCAAAGGCACAAAACTAGATTGACTGCAGAAGGCAAGCATTAATCAGCAGCTATTCAGTTTTGTTTCTACCATGGAGACACAAGAGATTCTGCAAATACTGGAATTCTGGGGCAACACACTCCCACAAAATGCTGGAGGAACTGAACAGGTCAGGCAGCATCTACAGAAGGAAAAGAGCAGTTAACATTCCAGGCCAAGACCTGATGAAGGATCTCAGCCCTAAAGCATCGACTGCTCATTTCTCTCCATTGCCTGCCCTGTAGAGTTTCTCCAGAATTCAGTGTGTGAGTTCTTTCTGCCAGGGTTTCAGTGGTGTGGTACCAAGCCATAAACTTCAGGAAAGACAGAATTCTTTTAAAATCTCATTGTTTTCTAATAAGCTTTAAATGCTGCTGCTGGAAGTTCTGATTGATATTGCACAAGAGGATTGGACTTGCCTAGATTGCTCAGTAGTCTGCCAAGGTCAATGGATGATGCAAAGCTGGTTGTAAGGGAATGGATGGCTGTTGGCAACAATGGAACCACTTCTGGGATAACTGGCTGTTGTTAGAAGCAGGGAGAAAACTATAGGTGGAGTGGGGGTGGATCCTAAATGGAATTAAACATATTTCCCTAAATTTTAAAAGAACATGTTCAATATCCCAGGAAGAGAAATTACAGATGGCCTTATCAGCAAAACAACAAAACAATAGTGATTAACTAAAGTGGTGACTTGTTCTTTCAGGATTGATATGCAAATACTCTAATTATTTTACAGATTTCTTTTTTCTGTTTTAGCTATTGAAGAATCTGATTCCCATTCTCCCTGGTCTTGTAAAACTTCGGTCAGATTTCCTACTCTTCCATTCAGACAGGCATTGTATTATTTAGTTTGTGACTGCTGCAATGATTTTGCTTCATTGCATCTGAGAAACCCACTATATAATTGGTTAATCAGCTTGCCTGATGTCTTCCTTGTTGTCAAATAGTATCAAACAGAGGAGACCCACTGAAGGATCTGTGAGGGTTGTTTTCTTTTGGTGTTACTGACAAACACTGTTCCCATATCTTTGATTACAATATCCTAAAGATAGATTTCAGAACAATGGGTCCATTTTTCCAGGCAAATTTATTTCCCTAACCCTGGCAGGTGAAAGTGAAAATTCTAACCACATCGAGGTCCTTTAACGGTTCAGAGAATATCAACTAAGTCAAAGGACCAATGTTTGGTCTTAAAGTACTTCATGTTTCCTTTCCTTCCCACCTTCATATCAAATCTAAATCCCATTCTACAGGCGATTTAAAGTATCACATAAACCCTCTTAGCCTTGGCCGATGTTGTCTTGTCTCCAGCTATTGTTTTGGGCTTTGCCTTCTGACTCAGGGAGGGTGATTGTCACAAGAACAGTGCACAAATCGCTCCCCATCTTGTTTTGCAGCAATATTAAAACTATAAATAAGTACTTTAGTTGTCATTATGGGTTTTACAATGTCCCACAACAATAGCTTTAATATTTACATTTAGACACAGTGGCCATAGCATTTTAGCACACTGAAGTTCCCTCAGATTGCAGCGGGCATTGTTTTCAATCAGCAGATGTGGGAACAGTAAGAGAGGCAGAAGTATTAATTAAAACAAATGCAATTGTTGAATAATCCACCTCTGATTTTCACTCTGTTCAGATAGCTATGTCTTCCTTCCACCTAGCATCTGATATCAAAGACGTGATCAGTTTGAGAATCTCTCTCTTTGGGGAATTGGGAGCATGAACCCACTATTTCATAGTGCTGTATTTAGGCTGTAACCTCTTCCTGACTGCATATCTCCTGGGATCATTTTCCAGCAGCTCAGAAGTTTACATATACAGTATTCCTTTTTAAATAATTGTAGTGCATCAACTTTGTTAAATTTCAATTAAAAAAAATGTTTACTTTGAAATTGAATGTGATTGTCTTTAAAGGGTTAAAGCTAATAAGGTTGTTGGGGATGGGACATGTATAAAAGTAGTTGCCCCATTATTGGACTCCCCATGACAGTTTTACTATGTGTAATCAGAGATTACTTTAGGATAAGCAAATGACTTCTAGTCATTGATTAAACATGGTCTTAAATAACATACCAGCAGTCACATGACTACAAAATTCATACCAGCAGTCATATGACTATATCCTAGGATTTCCCATGGTTTTCTCTGACCCCTACCAACAAGAAGGACAGGAACATCAACCACATAGAAACGGCAGCAAATCTACTTCCCTCTCCAATTTACACACCATTCTGACTTGGAAATGTAGGAGTTCCGATGTCATTGCTGGGTCTAAGTCCCAGAATTCCCTCCACAACAGCAATTTCCTCAGGACTGCAGTCCATCAAGGAGGCAACACGCCACCACCTTCTCCCGAGCAATGAAGGATGGGCAATAAAAATTGGCTTTGCCAGTGATACCCCACATCACCAAAAATGAATAGTTGAAAAAAAATTAAAATCTCAACTTGCAGTCTTCCCAGGGTTGCCATACTGGCAATCAGGAACTCACTGCGCAGGATTGTGGTAGCTGAACGGAGCAGTGACCTATCACACGATTGGTCCAAAGTGTTGTATGTCATGCTGCTGTTTCTTACCAGGCTTTTAAAAGCGTGTGGAGGATTTTCAGCGAACTGTCAAGGGACTTTACCTTGTTCACCATGCAAATTACTATTGACTATTTTGGACTGAATTTGTATTTGTGCAAGCTGATAGTCTGTTCTTTGGAGGTTGGCTACAGGCGCACAGGGAGGAGGAGCGGGGAGGCTGGCATTCTCCACTGCCAATGGTGCTCCATTGCCCCTTCCATCTGTTTATGGGGACTGGGTGGGGGATGGGGAGGAGGTCGACTTGGTGTTTGGGAAGGGCTGCTGAGACCAGGGAGACTACATGTTCTTGGAGAGGGAGTGACGGCAGCAGTAGTAGAAGTGGGGAAGAGAAAGGGGGCATTTCAGCAAGGGTTTGGGTAGAGATGTAGGGTTCAGGGAGTGACGGCAGCATTTGGAGGAGTTTATTTACTTAGGGATATGGCAATGAGCCCACTCTGCTCAATTGCACACATATGACCAATTAAACTACTAACCTGTACATCTTTGGAATGCGGAAGGAAACCAGAGCACCCAGAGGAAACACACACGGCCATGAGGAGAATGTGCAGACTCCTTACAGATTGTAGCGGAACTGAACCTGGGGGTGACTGTAAACCATTACATTAAGCACTGGGCTAACATTGTAGGCTTTGAGGGTAATCTGAGGAGTGGGTTATATATTTTAACTCAAGGCCCCCTGGGTCTGTGTACCCCTATGACAAGCTCACTCAAGACAAGAAGTCCAGGGTTTGCCTGCCATTTCAATAGGTCACGGGGACATGGTGTGGAACTTGCGTTGGGGTTGTAAGGTTGACTTAACAACAAGAAGTGTTGAATCCATGTTCATGAACTGCCATGACTTAACCTGGAAATGTTTGGAACTTTGAACTGATTCAAACCTCGGTTTGAATACCGGTGGAAAATAAAGCACTATGTTACCCAGTTTCCAAGCCGTGTTTCTCCTATCAGTGGAGGAGAGATATGAACAACTCTGCAAGAATTTCAAAGGAGACTCATATAGGATGGGGCATCAGAATCTTCAAAATGCAACAATTCATTAGGATTTGTCCCACTGGCTACATGCTCACTAAAAGCCTAACTCTTCATGGATATCAAGACATTGCAGCAAAATTAGACCATTCTGCCCATTGAGTCTGCTCCCCTGTTTATCATGGCTGATCCATTTCCCTCTCAACCCTATTCTCCTGCCTCCTCCCTGTAACCTTTCACGCCATGACTAATCAAGAACCTATCAACCTCTGTCTGAAATACACCCAGTGACCTGGCCTCCACAGCCACCTGAGGCAACAAATTCCACAGATTCTCCATCTTCTGGTACAGAAATTCCTCCTCATCTCTGTTCTAAATGGATGCCCCTCTCTATGCTAATGCTGTGCCCTCTGGTCTTAAACCCCCCACCAAAGGAAACATCCTCTCCACATCCACTCTATCCAGACCTTTCAGCATGATAGGATTCAATGGGATCCCCCTTCATTCTTCTTAATTCCAGCAAGTAAAGGCCCAGAGCCATGAATGGCTCCTCATACGATAAACCAGAATCATTCTCGTGACCTCCTCTGAACCGTCTCCACTGTCAGCACATCCTTTTTTAATAAGGGGTCCAAAACTGCTAACAACGCTTCGTGAAGCTTCACCAGTACGTTATAAAGCTTCAGCACTGGTAAGGCCTTATAAAAGTAAGGCTTCATAAGGCACTGGTGGCGCTTCAGCTGCCTTTAGGTGTCCTATACCTTAATTGAGAGGCAAATGTAGCTGAAACAATAACAAACTGGATAATGGAAAAATGCAAATATGGGGAATCTAAAATAAAAACAGAAACTGCTGAATCACTCGAAAAGTCAGGCAGAATCGGTGAAATTATGAACAGGATTAACATTTCAGGTCCAATGCCCTACCCGAGGACCAGGAAATAGAGAAACACAGGTCTGAAGTTGCAGTGGCACATGGGGGTGGGAATAGATAGAAGTAAGAGAATAATTGTGAAAGGGTGAGGTCAGGGTTGCCATGGAGATGAGTAATGGCCAGTCAGTTAATGGCAGTAGTCAGACAGTGACAGGACAAGCAATGGAGAATAAAATGTTGCAGGTTTGTTGGACATGCTCAGCAAGTCAGGAGGTGACCATGGAGAGAGGAGAAATGGAGCCATTGTCACTGATTGATGACTTAGAACAGAAATAGCGGTTCTGATGTGGACAGTGAAAGCAAGCTACCTACAATTAAGCAATTCGATACTGAGTGTGAAAGGCTACCCAGTGTGCACGTTCCAGAGCTGAGGTGTTGTTCTAATTTTCCAGTGGGCCTTGCTCCAAATAGTGCAGAAAACCACAGGCAATAGTGCCACACAACAGGAAACCGAGGATTACGCCTGTGGACCGAATACAGATATTCCACAGAGTGTTCACCGAATCTGCATTTGAGTTTTCCAGTGTCAGCCAATCACAGATACTTATTTTACTCCATTTACCCCGCTCTCCTTGCCTTCTCTGCAAATTAAAGCAAATTTGTTTTTCCCTCTTCCCGGGTCTGATTTGAAGAGTATCTTTCCGCAGATGCTGCCTGATGCACAGAGTGGCTCCAGAATGTTCTGTTTTTGTAACTGGATTGACAGTCTCAGGTTGGGTGAATTATTTTCCAGTGGTAGTGGCACAGCATTGGTCACGGCAGGTAACCTTTCCAGCTGACAGGAATTGGTAACAACTAAAGGGAGGAAGTATAACACATGATTTCCTAAGTTGCTGAAGTTGAGAAGAATCCTCGGTGGTGCCCCATTGAAGTCAAAGTGCTTTTAGACCAGGGGTTCGCAACCCTTTTTTATGCCATTGACCAATCCCATTCAGCAAGGGGTCCATGAACCTTAGGTTGGGAAACTCTCGTCAGGTCTGATGACCAACAGAGTCCTGTGTTTGATCAAGGGATCCCCAAATAAGGCAAAGTGACTTTCTGTAGCATGCCTGGATAAAAAGAGTATGATAATCTTTTTGAGCTCCCCATGTTTCTGATCTGCACCTCGATTACAAGGAGAGGACTGAACCACGTAACCTGCTGATACTCACCCTGCAAAGGTCATTCCTGTTACTCACGGAGAAATACCACACCAAGAATTGCTGTCATCGGGAGAAGCTTGGAGGAAACGGGGAAATAGAGTAAAGGGGAAAGCAAAACATTGGGGAAAGAATCAGAAAAGGTAAAACTATTCAGTCTTATTCAGCTGTTAAACACAGTTAAACAATACACGGTGCTCTTAGCACAAAGAAAACCGCCTAGAATTGATGTTCATTTTAGTCACGCCGATGAGCTTGAGAGGAGCCGACAGAGAGAAGGCATTGGTCACTGGGAAGTCACAGAGCAGATCCGACAGTTCATCCCGCTCCTCCAGCTCATAGGTGGCATCGTTAAGCATCCGCTGATGCAAGTGGCAGGTCTGCTCAATCTTCAGCTTGCTGATTTCATTGCGAAGGCGCATCAGTTGCCTGGCCAGCTGTTGGTCTTGCAGACGCATTTCTGTCTGTTTTTTTTTGTTTTAAACAAAAACTCTGTGGATTATTATTGTAACAAGCAGCAAAAACACATCAATACTGCATTAGGAAACAGGCACATTTTCTGGCTTGGTGTACTTGGCAAAACAGTCATTACAATGTTAGCTGCCACGATAGCATAGTTACACTACATCACTGAAGACAGGTCTGAGGGGGGTTGAAGATTTTCCATAATTTACATAGTAAATTCTAGTTTACATGCAGTAACTGACAAAAAAAATTGGTAAGTATGCCCAGAAATAATTTAACTTTTCACTCTTAATAAATATGTCATCAAAAAAAGGCTGATGGCCTTTGTATATTTTCTTATGTCAAATTTAAGGACAGATGGAATTGAAGCCGGAGTAATTATAACAACGTGAAACCTTCTTGCCTAGCCCACCGATATTATTCACTCAGCAAACAATTGCTTCGTAGCAAATACCTTCTTAAAAGCATTGATTTCTTGTTCCATGCCTCTCTGTCTAGCTGACTTCTTGTTGGTGAAGATAACTAAGTTTCACAGATCAACAACTTATCTTTTTAGATATTTAACTTTAGGAATGTAACTGAATTGCAATTGTATTTACTGTCTATTACCAAAAATGTAATCAAATAAGACCATAAACAATAAGATATTGGAACAGAATTAGGCCATTTGGCCCATCGAGTCTGCTCTGCCATTTCATTATGGCTGATCCATTTTACCTCTCAGTCCCAATCTCCTACCTTCTCCCTTTGTCCTCTCATGCCCCAACCAATCAAGAATCTATTAACCTCTCCCTTAAATATTCACAAAGACTTGGCTTCCGCAGCTGCCTGTGGCAAAGAATTCCACAGAAACTAATTACAATGTCAAATTAACGATGTCATTAAATAGGATGTATTACTTTAGACTAAAATTTGCATCAGTATAATATGCAAACTCAGTTATATTGCTACCCATTTCAGTCGTTTGTTGATATCTGATTGTAACCGACAGATGTGATGTTAATGGTCAATGCTCCGGTATACTGTACAGAAGGCTGCGATTCTAAATGGTGTACTTCTATGTGCTTTACGGATACTTTCTTCGCTCTCAATACTTTTTTCTTTCTTCATTTTTGATTTTTCACTTGTCAGAGTTAGCCATTGCTACTCTTGTCACCTACCACCAGCTTTTATTTTCATTCAGGGATACAGCACAATGTCAGGCCCTTACAGTTGAACGAGCCCATGCTGCCCAATTACGCCTGTGTGAAAAATAAACCCCCTAACCCCATATGTCTTTGGGATGTGGGAGGAAATCCACACAGTCACAGTGAGCGTGTGCAAACTCCTCACAAACAGCAGGATGAAATGAACCAGCATCGTTGGCGCTGTTAGAGCGTTATGTTAATCACTACGTGACTGTGCTGCCCCAAGTTCTAGCTTTCAAATATTATTCTGTTTTTCCCCTTCACAAGCATCATAATTGCAGCTTCTCTCTCAACTTTCCCTAGCACCAGTCAAAGATATGAAGAGATAGTAGTTTTTTGAAAAAACTAATTTGTTAAGACGTTTCAGAAGTTCCAATATTAAAATTCTTCAGTTTATGAGATTATTATTGAAATAAACAAGATGACAAAGGGGGTGGTTGAAGAAAATGAAGGTGACTAAAAACTGAATATAAAAATAATTCAGCCCCCACAACTGCAATAAAATAAGATAGCTAATATCAGCAAATAAAAGATCACAGCTCTGTCCGGGAGAAAGACACCTTCTTTCTACTAAATGGTTTGCATTTATTGTGTAAATTTTCAGGTAAATAAAGAGGAGGATCAGGTTAGATGGCCCTGGAGTCTTCACCCATTCAGTATGATCACAGCTGTTCTCATCACTGGCCTCATATTGCCTTCCTGTAATCCTGTAACTCTATTTCCCCGTGGGTTAAAACTTTATCCACTTCCCCTTTTGGTAATTGACAGTATTGTGCTTTAAAGAAATGGCTATTGCCAGTAGCAATCAATTGCTGTGAAAAGAACTGCTCTTGATCACAAGGTGTGTGAGAGTGTGTGGTGACACTCTGTTAAAACTATCATCCCTTCCATGATGCCACTGGATAAGCACCTTTGATGTGATATCTCTTCGGCAAAGTGAGCTTTATTTTAAAGCGGGGATTGAATCCTGAGCTGGCTTAAGGCACGTGCATTATGCCCAAGACACAGAAGCCTGCTTTACAGTTGATCTCACAGTAAACAAGTTGTTCAGGTAAAAATTTAAACTGCCAACATTTGGAGTTTGCCATTTACAAAAAAAAAGTAAGAAAATCAATTTGCCCAAGTATTATTCAAATTTCAGTAATAAATAACCTTGAGGAGAAACAGAAAAGGAAAATGAAAGAGAATGTATTTAAGCTTACCAATTCCTTCCTGAGCCAGTTCAATGCCTGGTCAATATTTTCAAAGTCACTGAATTTCCCTGGAGTCAAGCTCCTATCCTTGTCAGAATTCTCACTGAGTTGCTTTTGTGCTTGCTTGAAGTTGCTGGGGTCCTCACTGGGCTTCTTTGGGTCATCTGGGTCATCCAATGGCTTTGTGCTTTTCCAGTCTTTCCCTTC
This sequence comes from Hypanus sabinus, assembly GCF_030144855.1. Lineage (NCBI taxonomy): Eukaryota > Metazoa > Chordata > Chondrichthyes > Myliobatiformes > Dasyatidae > Hypanus > Hypanus sabinus. Next base: position 34,840,366 of record NC_082715.1, on the reverse strand, counting down.
CAGATTGGCTTTCCACTCTAGGTAAGAAGGCCTCCTGGTTTCAAGCCTCAGTTTCTGGGTCAGTGCTTTTAAACTCCTCAGGTGATCATCAGTCTGACTCTCTGGGTTGTCCTGTTCGTCTTCGAAAAGACTTACTTCAAGTTTTGGCACAGACCAGGAGGCCATTGTGCCTTATTTACAGCGTAGCTGTTATCTGTAACAGAGAACAGAACCTCACTTTTTTAAAAAACTAACTCATTAAGACATTTCAGAAGTTCCAACGTTAAAATTCCTCAATTTATGGGATTATTATTGAAGTAAGCAAGATTACCTTAAGAACTAATTTTAATTGGATTGTAAAGAATCATAAAATATAGCATTAATAATGATCATTCAGTGTATAAATATTTTTATAATGCTCAATATAAAGAAAACTCAAAAAATCTAAAGATGTTAAATAACATAACCTTTTTTATAGTGACACCTTTCCGTTTTTGAAGATTGTTTTCTGACATCAAGTTCTGATAGTCATGAGTAATGGAAACACATTCCAATTTTTGAACCTACACACAGATGGCTGCTGTTTCTGCCTGCTTCCTTTAGTGCCCAGCAGGCCACAGACTCAGCACACAAACACTCAGCTGCAGGTTGCCTGTCTTAACCGAACAACAAAATCCACCGTGGACAGAATTCATTCATCATTGTAATAGTCCTAACAGTAAACTGAATATTCTGTTGTTTGACTCAGCACACTTGTTTACCACCTGTCATTGTTGATGTGATTGCAATAGCAAACCTGGGCTCTACGGGCAGCAAATGCCTTCCATGTGGCTGAGTATTCCTGCCAGGAAGCTGTGATGCCATTACGTTGGAATAAAAAACACCAGGACGTTTATGGATGCCAGGAATTTACTTGAGCACCCTCCCATTAAGCACACTGACTTTATCTAAAGGTCAACAGAAGCTCTGATTAATGACTATCCGGACTTGCTGGACAATTGAGAGTCGCCAAGGAAATTTCCAGTGACAAATGTAGGAATACTTAAAAGAGAACAAGTTGGCGGAATTTAGAAATAAATGAAGTTTTATTTTAAATCATGTAAAGAGAAGAATACATTAACAAGATCATCACTGGGACTTATTGGGGTGTTTTGTTAATTAGCTGATGTAACTTCGATGTAGGATTGAGAAAAAGACCTTTCATCTCAGCTGGGGTTTTTCATCATTTACCTGTTAGCAAGAAAACTCATGAGGAAGCATAAAGCAGATTTAATACTCGACAACTAAAGGTGGCCAACATCTTCTAGATTCCTTTCTTGCTGAACGGTGATTTGTAATAATATTCCACCTGTAAGGTTGTGAACAATACATTCACCTGGTAGCTTAAGGCAAGGTGACAAAGTACAGAGAAAGTTTTAAATGCTTAGCGTGCATAGATAATTAATCTGCCACTGAATCTCTTGAGCATAGCTTCAATAAATTTGAGGGTGAGGAATGATTTGTGAATGACTGGCAGATAAACTTCAGCAACAGTTTTTAGCGGTTGTGGTGGGGTTGGTCCTGAGCCTCTCCCTAAAGTGGAATCCCATATTTTCTAGGGCAGCCGAATTATCTTTCAAACCTGTTCTGATAATGCTGCTTCAATATCAGCTTTCCATTGGCAATAGCTCCCCGAACCCTGTTAGTGATTGGAGGAATCATGCAGTCAGAGTTACAGAATTGGGTGTTGCAACGACCAAGCTCCTTGGAGAACAAAAGCATCATTCACTTTTGATTACTTTTCTAACAGATGGCCACTATTTGACTATCTAGTTTGCCTGCCATATAATTCTTTGTTCTGCAATTAAATATTATCCATTATCTGGAATGAGACTTGCGGGACTGTCTGCTGTCAACCCACGCCTGAAATCGGCTGAAGATAGCCCCTTTGCTTCAGATACTCCTGTACTTAGCGCAGGTTCAGTTTTAAGTAGGCTTTTAATAGGCTTCCATTAGTCCACTGAAAACAGAGGTGCTCAGGTTAGGATTGGAGGTCACTGGTTAAGAGGTTGATTATACCTGCCTTCACCCATCACCTTCTAGCTAGCCTCCTTCCCCTCCCCCCACCTTTCATTCTGCCATCTTCCCCCTTCCTTTTCAGTCCTGAAGAGGGGTCTCGGCCCAAAACTATTTATTCATTTCCTGACCTGCTGAGTTCCTCCAGCATTTTGTGTGTTATTCAGGATTTCCAGCCTCAGCAGACTTTCTTGTGCTTATGATTTGCTGATAGACCTTGGTTTGTTGAATTTTAGTGGCTTAATCAGTTTAAAATTTGTAAACATTTATCTTTGATTTATTTAGTCTGTCCTCTGTTGGGGGTATTACCCTTTACAGTATCATTTTTAATATTTTTGATCTGAAAAATGTTATTTCATGCTTTTGCATATTGAATGGCATCCACTCCTACCAGTCTAATGCACTAATTATGTCCTCACTTGTCTATGAAAGTTCTCAGTCATCCAGGTCATTCAGCAGTAAATCAAGATAACTGGACTTGCTGGTTGTCTAGAAGATGTTTCGCCACTCATCTGAGAGGCTCCTTCAGCTCTGATCCATGGCGGGTAGTTTTCTGGCTTATAAACTCTGTGACTTGTTTAATGGTACAGCAATCACATGAGGGTTGTGTTAAGAGTCGTAGAGGTAATGAGAGGGTCATTAGTCTCATCTTTGCATGAAAGGAGGTGTGAACTGTTGTGGAGACGCTGGTGTAGAGATGTTAGAACTGCATTGTAAGTAGCTGATAGCTGGTGTCGTACCCCACCCCCTCTGTTCAGGGATGGGTTTTCCAGATTGACATATATGGCTTCTTTATCCCCTCTTTCAAACTACCTACAGCCTATCTTGATGCCAACTTATATTACATATCCTCTTCCTGTGTATCATTCATATTCCTCCAGGCCCTTCATATTCTTACGACTATCTAAAAGTCTCTTAAATTCAACCAAAACTTCCCAATTTCACTTCTAAACTTGGAAACCCACTCTAAACATCTACCATTCTCTGCTTAAAAACTTACCCCGCACATCACCTTTAAACTTCCCTCCTCTAACATTAAAAGTACGCCCTCTAGTTTTGCCATTTCCATCCGGGGGGGGGGGGGGAGAATTCTGTCTACATTATTCATGCCTCTCGTAATTCGTAAAAAAAAAACCTCTGTTAGGTCTCCCATCAACCTCTGAAGATCTAGGGAGTCTGTCCTATCATTCCTTATACCCGTAGCTCTGACCAGTTATACCAGACAGACTCTTCTGCACCCTCTCCACATCTTTCCTATGACCAGAATTAACAGTACACTCCAAGTGAAGTCTGACTAAAGTTTATATAGCTGCAGAATAACTCTATTATTCTTATGCTTAAAAGCCTGACCAATGAAGGCAAGAATGCCATATGTGCAGACAGGAACACTCCTGAGTATTTTCAGCACTTCTTGCTTTTACTTCAGAGTTCCAACATGTGTCAATTTTGCTCTCAAATAATAAATTGAGGTTTCTCGCCAATTTGTTTCCCGAAGGGATCTGCAATCTGTGCTTCACATTGCTTCAGTTCCTCACCTTCATTCATAATGTGTGTCTAGACCTGAATTAGCCAGGCGCTTCAATCAACATCATATATAACAGACAGAAAAAGACCCTGGAACATTTTTAATTCCATTTTCACAAATGGTAAAATAGAATGATTCTCAAAAGGCAATTAGACAAGGATTTACATTTAAATAGTATGAAAAGAAAGAGTGAAAAGGCAGAAAAATAGTCAAATTGTTCCAGCTGGGGGGGGGGGGTTAGTATAAGTAAGAAGGACTGAATGACCTCTACGCGATTTTATACACTACAGAAGTAATCACTTTAAATATTTTCTGGTACAGTCACTAATACTGATTGATTGTTTTTGAAATAAGGTATACAGTATATGAAAACAATTTTCTGCTTATAAATCTCTGTATTCCACTTAATGAATTTTTTTTAACAGAGATCATTACTTATTTGTCTATATTCAAGTGAGTGAAGGGCATTCCCACACTTTTGCTCCCCTCAGAACAACCTTTCCATCTCAGTAATTAATCTATAGTGTATCATCAACAAGGAACAACATCTTTCCATGGGTAAGAGAAGAAACCGCACACAAGATTCCATGTAAAGCTTTGTACAAAAACAGCAAGGTTCTAACATTGCATCAGAGTTCCAGCATCCTTCCCAGCTGTTGTGGCACCTACCTATCTATACATTTGTAAACACATTCAGATCCCTCTTTAAACAATTTAACAGCTTGTCATGATTTCTAAAATATGTTTTTTTCTAATCTTCTTTCTAAAAAGAACAATCTTACTTTTCATCACATTATACACCAAATGCCATCTTCTTCCCACAGAAGTTTCTGTCTAGTTTGTTCGTCAAGCTCTACATCTTTCTCACAGCTGGGTTAATCTCAAACTTACTTATCTTTCATTTTTCAGATTTTCACTGTGGCCAATTCCATGTAGACTGATTCATATGGCAAAAATGGGCCAACCGAAGGATGATGCATTATTCATACTTTTGTTTTCTACCAATCAGTCCACTGGTCTTACTACTCCAAATCACAAGCCTTATTTGTTAAATACTTTTGAACAACACCCAGCACTTATTGGCCTCCTCGTTAAAGGTGCCAGATGCAGCAAAACATGAAAATATTTTCATTTTATGAAATATGCCTTCTCCACCCAAACACAGTAAAATGCTCTAAAACAGCCGTGACCACTTGTGTATAGCGATTTCTAGCACTTTCCGATAACCGATGTCAGACTCTGGTTTATTTTCTTTCCGGAAAAGCATCATTATGTTTACTGATTTTCATTCTACTGGAATCATTCAAGAATCCCAGAATTTTTTTTCCCCTGAAGATCATCACCAATTTATACAGCGATTTTTAGAAATCATGAGTTACAGAGCATTTATTTGCACTTTGCTAATGTTAATTACTTCAAGTTTCTCAATTAAGTTCATTGGCTTCTCTCTATTTTTGGTTTATTGTATTGTGTCTTCTACCATGAAGCAAAACAAAATCTTTGTTTAACGTTTTAGCCATTTTCTTCTAATCTTAAAGTACAGAATGTTCTACCTCCAGAATGGTATACGTACTTAAATCTAATTTTACAATCAGACATCTATAACTAGGTACAAATAGATTATTAAGATTTAGGACTGGCATGAATCGTCCTTGTTCGTTTTCTTTAACATGGAAATATTTGTACTCACATGCTAATACTATCTTAAACGGTTGGCAAAGATATATTTCGTTTTGAGTGCTGGTTGATATTAAGATTCAATTATTGCAAAAGCGGGAGGCAATCCTTTGTAGTGAGCCCCCACATGGCATGGATCAGAAATGTCAGAATCTGGTGGTATGACAGTTTCATGGGTGAAACTGCCCGCAAATTCTCACTCCTTCACTCTGCCCCCTCCTTTAGATCCTGTAAAACGGGAAAGGTTTTGTTTAGGCAGGTTAAAACAAAAGCATACGGAAACAAACGGACTACCCCTTCATTTCTCACATTTACCATTCTGTTCACAAGAGCCAGAAAGCCGGCGTCCCTCCGAATGCACTGAGACAGAAGGTGTGCTCACCTGCTTTTACTGAGGGAAGGAGAGGTGCCCAGGGTCCATGTTGCCCCTTTCTGATTGCACCAACTACCTGCAGCCGGCGGCCAGAGCTTCTTCTCAGCACGAGTCCCTGGGAAAGAGCCGGGATTTCTGCGTCAGGGCCGTTGCCGGGAGACCGCAGAGGGTATTTAGCTCCAGTTATTCCTCAGCTCCTCGTCTGCGTGTGTGCGGTGCAGACTCCTATCTGTCTCACTCCGGCAGGGATTGCAGCACCAGCTGCCCAGGTCCTAGCGCCTTCATGTTACTGCCTGTCCCAGTTGTGGCGAGTCAGTGCGCACAAGAACGGTTTTCAGGGCAGGTCTCGGCAGGCAATAAAGAACAGCTTAGATTCTTGATTTTAATGCCTTGTTAAATTAGTTAAATTTAGTTCCCGATTTTCTTTTTATCTTCCTTAAGTTTTCATCCTATTCACTTGGACCTATATATTTCCATACAAATTTCTGTCCGGTTCTGCTCTGAAATTTTGCCATGTTTTCGTCCTTTATAAGCGGCTTGGCGGAAGAGTGAAATGGACGATATTAAGTAGGTAACAATTTATACAATCACCTCCATTTCCCACTTTCACAGATTTATACAGAAGGAAGTGGAACCGTGACCCTGACTTATCCCAAGTTGGATCTGAATCTGATGAAGTTCCCGAATTGCTGCCCTGCCTAACGTTAACGAATACCGTACTGTACTTTCTGAGAATAAGCCTAAGTGTCTGGATCATTCGCTTAACTGTAGTGGGAATGTTTATCTTCTTTTTCTAAATGACACGTTCTTTTAATGGATGGAATATGTTCTGTAATGTAATTCAACACCATCCTGCAGAAAGCACTAATTTACCAGTGGATGGAGCCGATAATGAAGGGATAGCTACACACCTGGAAATAAACTGAATTTGTTGCTCAAAATAATGAATGTTTCGTTAAAGTTAAACCTTGCTCTTGGATGCTTGACGTGGCATTATTCCCTGGAGCGTAGGAGAATGAGGGGTGATTTGTTAGAGGTATATAAAATTATGATGGGTATAGATAGAGTGAATGCAAGCAGGCTTTTTCCACTGAGGTTAGGGGAGAAAAAAAACCCAGAGGACATGGGTTAAGGGTGAAGAGGGAAAAGTTTAAAGGGAACATGGGGGAGGGGGGGGGGCTGCTTCACGCAGAGAGTGGTGGGAGTGTGGAATGAGCTGCCAGATGAAGTGGTAAATGTGGACTCACTTTTAACATTTCAGAAAAACTTGGACAGGTACATGGATGAGAGGTGTATGGAGGGGTATGGTCCAGGTGCAGGTCAGTGAAACTAGGCAGAAAAATGGTTCAGCACAGCCAAGAAAGGCCAAAAGGCCTGTTTTTGTGCTGTAATAATATTCTATGGTTCATTACAAATGTTGTATCTCTGCAGCTGCCTAGGATCAGTTTGCTTGATTCCTATTTTTAACTATTCCGAAGTACAAAGTAAAATAATTATCTAAGTTCATATATCACACCATATATAAACCTGAGATTCATTTTCTTGTGGGCATACTCAATAATCCACAATGGAATAATGATTATAATAGAATCAGGAGTTTGATGGTTGAGGGGTAATAACTACTCCTGAAGCTGGTGGTGTGAATCCTGAGGCTCCTGTACCTTCTTCCTGGTGGCACAATGAGAAGAGAACATGTCCTGGGTGATAGTGTTCCTGATGATGGATGCTGCTTTTCTGTGAAAACATATCATGTAGATGTGCTCAATGTTGGGGAGGGCTTTACCTGTGATGGACTGTAGCATATCCACCACTTCTTGTAGGATTTTCCATTCAAGGGCATTGGTGTTCCCCTGCCAGGCTGTGATGCAGCCAGTCAATATACTCCCCACTGCACATCTACAGGCGTTTGTCAGAGTTTTAGATCTCATAGCAAATCTTTGCAAACTCCTAAGGAAGTAGAGACACTGAGATGTTTTCTTCATAACTGCACTTACATGCTGGGCCCAGGACAGGTCCTCCAAAATAATAACACTGAGGCACTTAAAGTTAATAATAGATCTCTGGTTTCCTCCTCCTGAAGCCAATAATCAGCTCCTTGGTCTTGTTGAAAAGGAGTAAGAGATTGTTGTAATGGCATCACTCAGCTAGATTTTCAACCTCCTTCCTGTATGCTGATGTGTCACCACCTTCGAGTCAGCCATTGACAGAAGTGTTGTCAGCAAATTTGAATATGGCACTGGAACTGTGCTTAGCCACACTGTCGTAAGTGTAAAGTGAGTAGAGCAGGAAGCTAAGCATACAGCCTTGTAGTGCACCTGTGTTGATGGAGATTGTGCAGGAGATGTTGTTACTAATCCACACTGACTGGGGTCTGCAGGTGAGAAAATTGAGGATTGAATTGCGCAAGGCTGTATTGAGGCCAAGGTCTTGAAGCTTATTGATTAGCTTTGAGGGGATGATGGTATTGAATGCTGAGCTGTAGTCATCCTGATGTATTCATCTTTTTTGTCTACATGTTCTAGGTTTGAGAAGAGAACCAGTAAGATGACATCTGCTATGGACCTGTTACTCTGGTAGGCAAATTTGACAGATCCAAGTTACTTCTTGGGCAGGAGTTGATATGTTTCATCATCAACCTCTCAAAACACTTCACCACTCTGGATGTAAGTGCTACTGGATGATAATCATTGAGGCAAGTTACCACATTCTTCTTCGGCAATGATATAATTGAAGCCTGCTTGAAGCAGATGGGTACCTCAGATTGCTGAAGTGAGAGGTTAAAGATCTTAGTGAACACTGCAGCCAGATGATCTCTCTCTCTCTCTTTGCTTCCTATTTCACATTCCCCATTGGTGACACTGGCTGAGACCTTGCAGTTAATTGCCTGGGCTGAACCACGAAAACAGCCACCCATAAATATGGAATCAGCTTGGTCTGGATTTCGCTCTTCCCGTCAATGGGCTCCGCCGCCCATTGTATTCTTTGTGTCAAACTGCATAGACGACATCACATGGAAATATTCTCACAAGCTGTAAACCTGGGAGTAAAAGGCACAATTTTAAAGAAACACTTTGTACATAGAAAAATAAAAGGAAATGACAATTGATTCGTAATTACAATGTTAAAGTGATATTGCAATATAATTAACTTTTTAAATAAACCACAAATTCAGAAGAACCTGTTGAATGCTGTAATATTTAGTGTGACGGAATAAAAATCCACAAATATAAAACTAACATTTGAGCACCAGAAAACTATTAAGCAGTGATTATAACCAGTGTACTATTAAAATCCCATGCAACAAAGTTTAATACTTTTACAGTAGCAATAAATACCTTAGATTTTCATCAGATTCTGGAATTTGGAAAATCAAAGTGGTATAGATTGCAAAATAGGATTTCCTATTGAGAAGCAGCAAATCAGTATTAGTACTGTCTGGATTACCATGATTAACCATGTAAAATGTACTACAAAGGTTGTTACCAATTTTGCTGTTTAATAACAAGGATGTAATGCAAAACCAGGCATCATCTGCAGCCATGGGGGTCATCTGCTTCATCAGGGGTTTCCAAGCTAGGAACCACAGGCCCCTTGCTTAATGGCATTTGTCCATAGCATGAAAAAAAAGCCGGGAAGCCCTGTTCCTCATGTATGCTGAAAATATCTGGCTCATTTTCTCTGACACTCCTCTTGAATCCCAATGGCAAATTCCCCACTCATACCTCTTCTCTTCGCCTCACCTGCCTGTCATCTACCCCTGGAGTCCTTCCACTTCCCTTTCTCCCATGGTTCACTCTCCCTTTCTATCAGATTCCTACTTCTCCAGCCCTTCGCCTTTTCCACCTATCACCTGCCAGCATCGTACTTCATCCCCTTCCTCCCCCGACCCACCTGGCTTCCAGCTTATACTCCTTCTTAATTTGGCTTCTTCTTTTTGCCCTGATGAAGGGACTCGGCCCAAAATGCCAACTATTTATTCATTTCCATAGATGCTGCCTCACTTGCTGAGTTCCTCCAGCATTTTGTATGTGATTTTGGATATTGAGTCTCAAATGGGCTGTAACAATTTCCTTGATGAAATCCTTCATTAAGCTCTTGCAACAGTTCCATTACTCTGCTTGGCGTATTTGCATTCTTATCATCTTATTTTTAAAACATGAGGTGAACTTCCAGTCTGATGCATTTTCCATCACAGCAAACCATTTACATTCATATATGTTACAACTCAACTTTATGTCAGCTCATTAGCCATTATAACTATCATCCTGAGTCCTGTCACTCAAAATTTGACTATTACAATGCTCTCCTGGGAAGTATTATAATCATTTTATTAAATAAACTCCATCTTAAGCCATTTGCTGCCGCCCATATTTTATCTTTGAGGTAGTCACTGTTCAAGGAAGGAGAATTCATTTGATGCATATCTTAAGTATGATGTCTATTATTAACCATCAAAAGCAAGAGATATTCTCACACATTGGAGGTAGTCCAGGTAAGAGCTGCAAGACTATCCTTCTCATCTGAAGAATGAGTATAAAGATTAAGGGTCAGAGAACTGAACAAAACATTATAACTGAAAGCTTCACATGTTGGATAACTTATCTTGTAGACCTGGTCAGTTCAGTGCAGACAAGCTGATGGAAGTGGGTGATCACATTGGCAAGTGTGGCTTATAAAGGAGGATCAGGAGACTTCTAGAATCTGGGGGTGCTCAGAGAAACAGAGGGGCTGAGCCATAGACAGAGTCGGGTGGTGTTGCAAAATTAGAAGTGGGGATGGGGGGGAAGCTATGTGAGTGGCAGGGCAATGGAAAACTACTGCTGAAATCCTGCCCACATTTTCAAAGTTCATGGATGAGCACAGGACCAAGGACCAAGGACCAAAGGCTGGACGATGAACACAATCTGCTTTGACAGCCGAGGACATGAACAGCTGAACACCACTGTAAGTTTTTGTAACAGTATGAGAATATGAACTTGATGGCTGGATGGAATGTTGAGGTTTTGTATAACCAGCTTCAAACTGAAATAAGTACTGGTAAGGTTGAAGAGAGCCAGTGCAAGTGATAGAGTTGGTTATAGTTACGGCGTTAAAAAGGAAGTTGGACAGGTTCGTGGATGGGAAAGGTTTAGAGGGTTATGGGCCAAATGTAGACAGATGTGATTAGCTCAGGAAGCTTGGTTGGCATGAAAAAGTTGACGTGGAGGGCACGGTTTTGTGCTCTATGACTCTCTGACTAGAGAACTTTTGGTGAAGAACAAAGCCAATGGGTTTCTTTTTGAATGTTTAAATGGAGGAGACTGCCACTTGGTGAAAATGATCAGTCAAACAACCTGACCTCACATGGAAAACCCAGTTAATCCTACTGCCACCAAGTGGCGATTTAAGAATGTCAATTGCGAAGGCAGTAAATATACTGCAATCTGGATTTAACACCCTCCTCTGGAGGCCCGTGGACCTATCACTAAAATGGTATGGTTAACATTGGCCCAACAGATCCTAAAACTTGATTACAGTAATAGAAAAAACCTACAGCACAATACAGGCCCTTCAGCCCACAAAGTTGTGCTGAACATGTCCCTACCTTAGAAATTACTAGGCTTACCCATAGCCCTCTATTTTTCTAAGCTCCATGTATGAATGTGATGTCTTCCTCTTCCAGCATTGTAACTTACCCATTTATGACAGCAAGTCCTATGGTAGGATCACACTAACATCTGCAGCACAAATTTTATTCTGTGGAAACCATTTGACTAGAACATAATTTTCCAAAAAAAAAAATTAATCGTTTCAAAATAGATTCAAGAACCTATCACCCTCAATGCCCCCAAAGCGCTCCCAAGGTTTTACCAGGTTGCTGGTAGAAATTGCCTTTGGCATATTGGATGCCACCTTCATCGATACTTCGAGCTACCTTTACACCAGCAGGTCACTGACGCAAGCTGAAGGAGGTATGGGTATGCTGCTGAAAGTTCCAGGTGACTTGCCAGCCAACTACCATGACTTATGATCAATAGCTTATATTTTGGATATAAAGGGAGTGGGATGGTTATATTGTTGGGCTAATAATCTTGAGGCAGCCACAAAGACATTCAATTTGCATCATGGTAGTTTGTAAATCTGAATCTGAAATAAAGAGCCAATATCCGTAAACAAATCCAGGACAATGCTGGATAGCTGTAAAAATTCAATTGATTTACCAATAACCTAATTCCAGACTCATATGGGCAGAAGTGGAATTTGCTCCTAAGTTAGCCTATTTAGAGAGTTTCCTTGACCTTGTTTTCTGCCAGTGAGCCCAATCACAACAGAACACTCTACTTTTGAATCATGTGGAAGATTCACTCACAATTTCATTGGTTATGAATCTATTTTCCAGGAGCAATGTTATGCTGCTTATCTCTGAAGAGTTCCTTCAGGTTTGAACCAACTCAGAGATGAGAAGGACCTCCTTGCAAACGCTCTGCACATTCCATTCAGCGGGCCAATCAAATGCACACTGAATAAATGACCCCACTGTTTCTGATTTGTTATTTTGTTCACAGTGATATTATAACTATAACTAAGCAAATACAGAGTACGATTGCTGTGAAGTTGTGTGTTACGTATCTAAACTGCTGATTATCGCATTTGCAGGAAAAACTCAGTGTTACACAACTGATTTGTTGAAAGTATTTAACTGTGTTAGAATAATATACTTAACAGTCCTCAAGGTGCCAGCATTTCTATATACTGGAATTTGCTCTCTTTTAACTTGGGCTCTCTGCTTATGACATCACTATAACATCACTAATGAATGCACTTTACTTCACAATATATTAGATAAGATTCAACATAGATATATACTCTGAGTTGATATTTTCACCATTAATTTCTATGCCAATAAATTCTTGCTGGAGAAAAAACAAGTTTATTCAGATTGCAACTTTACTTTTTGTAAATGTCAACTAACGTGTTAATTACTGTTGACCATCTAAAAAATCTAAGTAACTTAGATTGTGCTAATTGGCATTTCATATTATTGTTTATGGTTTTAAGTAGATTGGTTACCACTGTCTGTTGTATTTGGAAGTTCTGGATCTGATTGGTTAATGAGATTTTACAGGAGTATGGCACTATGGTGACAAAACTAATATACAAATATATTAAATAAAGGATAAGAGCCATCATTAGGGTAACCCTATCTGTTTGATGGACAAATAAGCATTAATAATCTCAATGATTAATTTCTAAATGCTGGCTCTCTGGATAAATCTAACAAGGCACCAAGCAGAGAATGGGCTATTTTAGCTCTCGCATTGAGTAAAGAGAAATATTTAATCAATAATCTGGTAGTTATGAAGCCTTTAAGGGAATATTGATCATAACATGTATATAAATATTGGAATTTTTTTCATTCAATCTGATTCTATCATCATAAACCTGCATAAAGCAAATTATAAAAGGCATGAACTATTTGAGAATGTACTATCATCGGCCTGTGTAAAGTTTAATCTGCGACCTTATGCCTTTTGTCTTTGGTTCTACTGATGCTCCAAGATGTAGTTAAATATGTAAAAAAATAAGATCATGAATTTTTGGTAAAAAAGGAAGACAGAGGAAAGGAAAAATGGTGAGATATTGAAAGGTATTCAGATGTAACCAGGTGTCTTTACATAGAAAGTATTGAAAATTATCATGCAGGTTCTGCAAGCAATCAGGCAGGCAAATGGTTTGTTGGCCTTTATGCAGATAATTTGATAATAAAGGATATTTGGCTGTGCAGAGGTTGCAAGTGGAAGACTGTGTACTGGTCTGGTCTGCATACCCCAAAACGAGGTTTGCCAGATTGATGCCTCCAATGTTAGGTTTGTCGAATGACAGGACATTGGATCTTTCAAAAGCTTAGAAAGGGAAGTGATCTCATCTATCAGAAATGTACAACATTAGAAAGGATAGACGTAGATAGAGTTGACGCTTACCTTGGTTGGGGTGTCTAGAAATCATGTTTCAGAATGAGTAAACTGACCATTCATGGCAGAACTGAGATGAAATTTCTTTGACATGTCCTTAAAATTCTCTATGTGAGTGAGCTGGAGGCTGCAGCTGATGGTTATAATCCTAGATATTCGAGGAGTCAGAGGGTGAAGAATTAGCGCAGGAAAGTGGCACTGAGGTACAAGAGGCCCAGTTTGATAGAATATAGAACAGTACTGCACAAGAACAGGCCCTTCGGCCCTCAATGTTGTGCTGAACCAACTAAAAAATCTAAAACTACTATCTTCCAACTGCACAATGTCCATATCCCTCCATCCTCCTCACATTCATGTGCCTATCTAAATGTCCCTTAAACGCCTCTAATGTATTAGCCTGTATCACCGTAGCAGGCAGCACATCCCAGGTCTCCACTCCGTCTAATCTTCAATGCATGCTCTCTGGTATTAGACATTTCTATCCCAGGGAAAAGATACTCCCTGTATCTATGCCTCTCATAATCTATCAGATCTCCCCTCAGCCTCCACCATTCCATAGAAAACAGCCCAAGTTTGTCCAGCCTCTCATGATAGCACATGCCCTTCAAACCAGAGAGTATACTGGTGAACCTCTTCTGCAGCCTCTCCAAAGCCTCGACATCCTTCCTGTGGTGTGGTGACCAGAACTGTATGCAATACTCCAGATGTGGCCTCACCAGATTTTTATAAAGTTGCAACATAACCTCTTGACTTTTGACTTCAGTGCCTTGACAAATAAAAATAAGCATTCTATAAGACTTTTTAACCACCCTATTGACTTGTGTACCCACTTTCAAGGAGCTATGAAATTGGACACCAAAATCTCTCTGCTCAGCAACATTTGCCCTACCAAGGTGCAGCACCTCACATTTATTTCCATCTGCCCATACCTGCAATGATCTTTATTACGCTCTATTCATTGTCAGTCTTCTACACTATCCACAACTCCCACAACTGTGGTATCATTTGCAAACTTACTAACCCACCCATCTACATTTTCATTCAGGTCATTGATATACGTCAAAACAGCAGAGGTCCCAGGAGAGATCCCTGCAGCACTCCACTGATTGCAGATCTCCAGCTTGACTAAGTCCCTTTGGCCATTACCCTCATTACAAGCCAGTTCAGAATCCAAGCAGTCAATTCACCGTCGACTCAATGCATCTTAATCTTCTAGATTGGCCTCCCATGAGGGACCTTGTCAAATGCCTCACTAAAACCCATATAGACAACATCCTTACCTTTATCAATCTCTGTCATCACCTTTTCAAAAAACTCAATCACATTGATCAGACACGACCTGGCCTGCATTAAGCCATGCTGGTCCTTCCTAATTAGACCATAGATTTCCAAATGCTCCAATATCCTATCCCTGTGAATTTTCTCCAGCAATTTCCCTTCAACTGATGTGAGACTCATTGGCCCAACGTTCCCAGGATTTTCCCTGGTTTTCTTCTTAAATAGAGGTTCAACATTAGCCACTTGCCAGTTCTCCGGGGCCTCACCTGTGCTTAAGAGGGGATATGAAGATACTGGTCAAGGCCCCAGCAATCTCACCTCTTACCTCTCTCCATAAACTAGAATAAATCCCATCTGGCCCTGGGGAATTATCCATCTTAATACTTATTAGGAAGCCTAACAAGTATCCTCCTCCTTGACCTCAAAATGCCCTATCACTCAGCACTGATCCATGTCCTTTCCCTTGGTAAATCCTGAGGCAAGTACTCATTAAGTACCTCACTCACATTCTCTGCATCCAATCATTAATTGATTAGGCAGGTGGGTGGGACCGAATGGTTTACTCGATTTATTATTTTCTCTTATATATGAAGAGAGGCATTGAATATTTGTGGATAGTCAGGGGCTTTTCCCCAGGGCTGAAATGGCTGGCACGAGAGGGCACAGGTTTAAGCAGCTTGGAAGAGGTACAAGTGGTGAGTGGTGAGAGTGGAATGGGCTGCCTGACACGATGATGGAGGCAGAAATAATAGGGTTTCTTAAGAGACTCCTGGATAGGTACACGGAGCCTAGAAAAATAGAGGGCTATGGGTAACCCGAGGTAATTTCTCAGGTAAGGACATGTTCGGCACAGCTTTGTGGGCTGAGGGGCCTGTATTGTGCTGTAGATTTTCTATGTTTGCTCTCCTTCATCCTCTCCTTTCCCTAACAGATGACATTTTTTTTGTCCTTGAGCACTTGAGTAGAATAAATATTGTCAGGATCTCTGCATGTATTTAGGGAGGGCAATGTTCCTGCTCCAGAGTCCCACAAATTGACTATTGCTTCGAGAGCAACTCAGTAAAGCAGAATTCCATGACCCATATCATCAAGTTCTGATTCACAAGAGATGTCGGGTGAGTTGAGTAAGCTGCAGTAAGAAGATCCCAGCCTGTGCTCAGGGAAGTTGTTGATTCTTTTTGCCTGAGTCAAGAAGCTGGGAGCACAAACAACATCCATTTTTTGGCACTAATATATTTGCAAATAATGCAACTTAGCTGTGCTTCGTTTATAGAAGCAGAAGTATCATCTGTCCTGTGAGTGAGAGAGCAAAATGAAATCCTGAAATGTTATAAAATAACTATATTCCCCAAAGAGCTCCAATGTGTCACTATTTGGTCTTACACACGGGAATACCCCATTGGAGAGGGTCCAGAGGAGGTTCATGAGACTGATCCCGCAACGAAAAGGTTAATGTATGTGGATCATTTGGTGGCTCTGGGCCTGTACTCGCTGGGCTTTAGGAGAATGAGGGGATCTCGCAGAAACCTATTGAATGGGTGTGGTGAGGACACTTCTGAGAGTGGGCGGAAATTTAGGAGCAGAGGCCACAGCCTCAGAATACAAGGGAGCCCCTATAGAAAAGAGAGGAAGGAGAAATTCTTTTGTCAGAGGATGGTGAATCTGTGGAATTCATCGCCACAGATGGCCATGGAATGCAAGCCGTTGGATATATTTAAAATGGAGGATGACAGGTTTTTGATCAGCATGGCTGTCAAATGTTCTGGGGAGAAGGCAGGAATATGGGGTTGAGAGGGATAATAAAGACTATAAAACACAGACAAAATGCTGGAGGAACTAAGAGTGTATTGAAACATTGACTATACTTGTTTCCATAGATGCTGCCTGGCCGACTAAGTTTCATAATCAGGCTATTTGGCTCATCAGTTCCAATCTGCCAATCTCTCATGGTTGATTTATTATCCTAGGATTCAGCCATGACAGTATGGTGGAGCAGACTTGATGAGCTGAATGGCCTAATTCTGCTCCTATGTTTTATGGCTTTGTGGTCATTCTTTAACGAAAGAGGTTTCATTTCATTAAAGTCCATTTTACTTGGAGCTGAATACATGCAATATTGCAGGTGAATGGCTAATTTCTTGGCAGCAGCCTTGATATTTAACACTGGTCTACTTTGCCACTGAATATGAGCATGGATATTAGGTCAAATTCCTTTGCAGCCTGTGATTTTCTTGGCTCAGTGCCCTTCATTCACACCCTGAGGGACTGCCAGAGCAGATTAAATGACTAACAAGAGAAAATCTGCAGATGCTGGAAATCCGAGCAACACACACAAAATGCTGGAGCAACTCATCAGGCCAGGTAGCATCCATGGAAAAAAGTACAGTTGACATTTCGAGCCGAAACCCTTCGGTGGGACTGCTGAGATCCACAGCAGAAAATTCGAGGTCTTCCCAGATCAATACAATTAAGTGTAAGCTTACAGAGTAATTGTGCTCCATTTCCAGAAAATGGCAGATGAATAGAAAAACTAAACAGAGCAGTTACAGCAAAAGCTCTCAAAAGAAAGATTAGAATACATGTTTGGCATTAGCATTTGTCAAATTAGTCACCATTTTAGAGAGATGATAAATAATCATGTGAAGAGGATATAATAAGGGTTGATAAATTGTTTGAAATGTTGTAGGTAGTTTAGAATGATGAAGATTAAATATAGCACCCTGAGTAGAAATTTGGTCACTAATCAGAAACAAATTAGAGTTAGTTAGTGCTGCCTACATTCATTGAATTGGGAGAAGGATTGATAGGCAGTGCTACATCAGTTATGTTCTCAATAAATTAATTTTTGCAACACACACAAAATGCTGAAGGACTCAGCAAGTCAGGCAGCTTCTGCGGAGAGGAATAGACAGTTGGCGTTTTAGACTGAGATCCTTCATCAGAACTAAAAGATCAAAGTTTGGGGGGGTGGTGAGGGGAAGGAATACAAGCTGGCAGGTAATAGATGGGAGTAGGTGAGGGGAAAGGTAGCTGGGTGGAAGATGGGGAATGAAATGTTGTAAGATACTGGGAGAAGATAGGTAGAAAGATAAAGGCCTGAAGAAAAAGGAACCTGATAGGAGACAGTGGACCATGGAAGAAAGGTAACGAGGAGGGGAACCGTGTGGAGGTAATGGACACCAGAGAAGAGGAAAAGGGGTGAGAGGAGAATCAGAATGGAAATTAGAAAGAGAGGGGAGGGAGAGGAGAGATGACCATAAGTTGAAAAAATCGATGTTCATTCCAACAAATTGGAGTTACCCAGACAGAATACAAGATATTGCTCCTCCAGCCTGTTAATTTCGATATCTCCAACTTCTGGAAATCTCTCCCCCTTCCCTCTTTTCTATTCTCCACCCTGGTTATTCTGTCATACCTTCTCTTCTTGGCCCACAGATGCTCCCTGACTTGCTGAGTTCCTCCATCATTTTACACGTGTTGGCAAGATTTCTGACAAATGCAGAACCTCTTGTGTTAACGAGAGCTGCAGGTCATTGACCTTTGGGCCCTACAGGAGAATGAGGTGATACAGGTAGATAGTCGCCAATAATTTGCAGGAGGCAAGTATGATAATTCAGGATTGGGGAACGGAATAGGCAGCAAATGCAGAGTACTTTTGTGTCTGCTCAATAGGTATATTGCTTTGGATACTGGGAGATTGTCTCAGATATTGCACTTGCAATGCCAAGACTCTGGATGTAAGTTGCCTAAGGCACGTTATACCTTCATCTGTTGGAGTGACGTGGGAGCTAGTAGCCTCAGATGTAGTGAAGACCACGCTTCAAGCCTTGGGCTTGCTTGCAGTTACAGACCAGGTGAATGACACAAAAGCACTAGTGTTGTGAGTTTGGCTGGGGCCTGGCCTCTCTCATTGGAAGTATCCTCTTATGTTCCAGAAGTGGAATAACAGGCTGAACTCCATGCGTCTTTGCACTACTGGGAGACTGCACCATTGACTGCTGGGCATTGTCGCTTAGGTCTTGGACCATATATGTTATTTTTCAAGTGAACATACTTCTTTGCTCAATATTTTTAATTATGTTACTTGTTTTTTTTAATGTTTGCTTGCTATTTTGAATGTTTTGCACCTTGGCTCCAGAGGAACACTGTCTCGTTCAACTATATGTATAGTTTGAATGATAATTAAACTTGATCTGATTTGATACTTTTAGGGGGAGACAACCTATCAGAAGGAAACTGCAGCAACTGAGTCTCTAGGGACATTCTAAAGAGGAATGGAGAGCAGCCAGAAGTTGTGGTACATATTGGTTCAAAAGACATAGGTAGGAAAAGGGGATGGTCCCGAAGAGAGAGTATAGGGATTTAGGTAGAAAGCTGAAAAGCAGTCCACTAGGGTAGTAATCACTGGATTGCTGCCAGTGAGGGTAAGAATGGGGTGATTTGGCATGTGAGTGCGTGGCTGAGGAATTGGTGCAGGGAGCAGGGTTTCAGATTTCTAGATCATTGAGACCTCTTCTGGGTGAGTTATGACAAATACAAAAGGAACGAGTTGCACCTGAACCCAAGGGAGACCAATATCCTCGTGGGCAATTTCCTCGCACTGTTTGCAGGGTTTAAACTAACTTGGCATGGGGATGAGAACCAGAGTGATAAAGCTGAGGATGGGGCAGAAACTATACAAGATAATGTAATGTGCATTGAGACTGTGAGGAAGGGCAGGCACAATTGCAGTCAGCGGGATGAGTTGAATTGTAACATGAGGGCAAAATCGAAAAAGGTGATGAATACTCGACTGTAGGTGGTATATATGAATGCACGCAGTATACAGAATAAGGTAGATGATCTTGTAGCACAATTGTAGAATTGCAGGGATGACGTTGTGGGCATTACTGAGTTGTGGCTGAAAGAAGATCATAATTGGGAGCCAAGGATAAACATTGTATTGAAAAGACAGGCAGGTAGGCAAAGGAGGAAGGGTGGCTCTGCTGGTTAAAAACAAAACATGAAATCAAATTTGTAGAAAGAAGTGACATAGAATTGGAAGATATAGAATACTTCTGGGTTGAGTTAAGAAACTGCAAGGGAACCAAATGGGAATTATATACAGGCCTCTGAACAGTTGCTAGGATGTGGAACCCAAATTATAAGGGAAGTAGAAAAGGCATGTAAAAAAAACAATATTACAAAAGTCATGGGGGATTTGTAGAATGCATACGAGATAGCATTTGGTTGAGCCCACTAGGGGAAAGGTAATTCTGGCTTGGGTTTTGTGTAACGAACCAGATTTGATAAAGGTTAACGAACTCTTAGGTAGCAGTGATCATAATATGATAAAAACCACTCTGCAGTTTATGATAGAGAAAATAAAGTCAGGTGCATCAATATTACAGTGTAGTAAAGAGAATTATAGAGGCATGAGAGAGTAGCTGGTCAAAGTTGATTTGGAAGGGGACACTAGTGGGGATGATGGGAGAACAGCAATGGCTGGAGTTTCTTGGGGAGATTCGAAAAATGCAGGATAGATGCATCCCAAACATGAAGAGGTATTCCAAAGAGAGGGTGAGTTAACTGTAGTTGACAAGGGAAGTCAAAGGCAGCATGAAAGGAAATGAGAAGGCATATAACAGAGCAAAATTTGGTGGGAGGTTAGTGGATCTGGATGCTTTTTAAAAACCAACAGAAGGCAACTAAATAAAAATGTCATAAGGAGAGAAAAGATGAAATATGGTTAGCTGGCCAATAATATCAAAGACGATACAAAAACTGTTTTGCAGATCTACAGTAAGAGATGGGAGTGGATATTGGGCCATTGGAGAGGTGGTAATGGGAGAAAAGAAATGGAGAATGAACAATATGTATTTTGTATCAATCTTTACTGTGAAAGACACTCGCAGTATGCCAGAAATTTGAGTGTGTCGGGGGCAGAAGTGATTGTAGTTGCTGTAACAAAGAAAATTCTTGGGAAGCTGAAAGGTTTGAAAGTAGGTAAGTTACCTGGACCAGATGAACCCTCAGGGTTCTCTGAAAGAGATAGCAGGAGAAATTGTGCAGGCATTAGTGATGATCGTTCAAGAATCACTGGATTCCAGAATGGCTCCTGAGGACTGGAGAACTGTAAATGTCACTCCCCTTGTTATGAAAGGAAGGAGCCAAAAGAAAGGAAATTATAGGCCAGTTAGTCTGGCCTAAAAGTTGAGTCCATTATATATGATGTTTCAGGGTACTCAGAAATACATGATAAAGTAGTGAAAATCAGAATGGGTTCCTTTAGGGCAGGGGTCAGCAACCTTTACCACTGAAAGAGCCACTTGGACCCGTTTCCCACAGAAAAGAAAACACTGGGAGCCGCAAAACCCGTTTGACATTTAAAATGAAATAACACTGCATACAACGTTTTGTTTTGCCTTTATGCTATGTATAAACAAACTATAATGTGTTGCATTTATGAAATTGATGAACTCCTGCAGAGAAAACAAAATTACATTTCTGCATGCAACAAAAACATTTTGAACTCAGAAAAAAAGACGTTGGGTTGAAGGTTACTTTTAAGTAAAATACTCAACGTCTATTTGAGTCCTCCTTGTATTTATGAAAAATGCCAAACTTAAATTTGCCGCCAGCAGCAAAAATAACGTCAGCCAGCTGTCAACCTGAAAAATAAAAGGACTATTTCACTGAACAATGAAAACATATTCATATACGTAAAATAATAGGCAATTAAAATATTTATCATACTTGGTCAGGTTGACTCACACCTGACAATGCAGTCGTATTCAGTAGGGATGGATCGATGCTTAGGGGAGTGACCGGGAAGGATAATGTGTTTTTTTCCTCTCTGAACTCACAGAAGCGTTTCCCAAACGATGTTTGCATTGCGATGATTGCAGAATGTAAATACTCCGAATTTATCATGTCGTGACCTTGTTTGAACTCTCTCAAATTGGGGAAGTGAGACAATGTGCTTTTCTGTAAATCTCTGGCAAGCAACGTCAAGTTGCGCTCGAATGCCAAAACATCCTCCAACATGTGCAGGGCTGTACGTCCTTACCCCGTTGAAGAGCTGTGTTCAGCGTGTTCAGGTGCGCTGTCATGTCTACCATGAAGTGTAGCTTTTCCAGCCACTCTGGCTGTTCCAGCTCAGGAAAGGTGAGCCCTTTGCTGCCCAGGAAAGTTTTCACTTCTTCCAGACACGCGACAAAGCGTTTCAGCACCTTCCCTCTGGACAGCCAGCGATAAAAACACGTTGTAGCAGTGTGCTACACGCAGTCAGTAAACTGCAGTCAAAGATAGCTTTATTCGAACTAAACAGCCTTGCTTTTAAGCCTCCCTCAACCCGCCCCCCCATGGGCGCGGATGCTGCAAAAGACACGTACTCACAAACCCCCGTAGGCTATCTCCCTTAGCCTGAACGCTGGCTAATTGTGAGCCGGTTCGGATGTGTCAGGAAATGGGTCGCCACAACGTCTTATTTAGATTGTACAAGATCACCATAATCTTCAAATTTAGATTTACATTTCAAAAACTAACAAACTAACATAAAATACATTTTAATTAAATACTGACCATGTAGCGGTGTGCTACACGCAGCGCTAAAATTACGACACGGAGTCGGTAACTGCAGTCGAAGGAAAAAACTTTATTCGAAATCTTCAGCCTCACTTTTAAGCCTCCCTCAACCTGCCCCCCATGGCGCAGAGGCTCCAAAGCTCTGTGCTCGCAAACCCCCGTAGGCTATCTAATTTGTGAGTCGGTTCGGATGTGCCAGGAAAAGGGTCGCCACAACCAATTATTTCCCAAAGCAACAGGGAGCCGCAGCACAGACGTAAAAGAGCCACATGTGGCTCTGGAGCCGCGGGTTGCCGACCCCCGCTTTAGGGGAATCCTTGTCTGTTGAATTCTTTGAGGAAATAACAGGCAGGATAAACAAAGGAGAGTCAGTAATCTTGTTTACTTGGATTTTCAGAAGGCCTTTGGCAGCTTAACAAGATAAGAGCTCATGATGTTACAGGGAAGATACTAGCTATTAGTAATTGGTGGTGTCTTACAAGGGTCAGTGTCAGGACTGCAGTGTCAGGACAAGTTATATGTCAATGATTTGGATGACAGAATTGATGGCTTTTTGGGTGACACAAAGATAGGTGGAGGGGTAGGTAGTGTTGAATAAGCAGAGAGTTTGCAGAAGGACATTACAGATTGGGAGAATGGGCAAAGAAGTGGCAGATGGAATATAGTGTAGTGAAGTGCGTGGTCATGGTGCATGCAATAAAGGTGTAGACTATTTTCTAAACAGGGAGAAAATTCAAAAATTAGAGGTGAAAGGGACATGGGAGTTCTTGTGTAGGATTCCCTAAAGATTAACTTGCAGATTGAGTTGGTGCTAAGGAAGGCAAATGGAATGTTAGCATTCATTTTGAGAAGACTAGAATATAAGAGCAACAATGTAATACTGAGGCTTTATAAGGCATTGGTCAGACTACACTTTAAATATTATGAGCACTTTTGGGCCCCTTATTTAAGAAAATGTGTGCTGGAATTGGATAGGTTCAGGAGGAGGTTCAAGAGAATTATTCCAGGGATGAAATGGTTAATGTATGAGGAGCATTTGATGGCTCAGAGCCTGTACACACTGGCATTTAGAAGACTGAGAGGGGATCTTATTGAAACCTATTGAATATTGTAAAGCCAGAAATAAAGTGGAAGTGGAGAGGATATTTCCTATAGTGAGTGAGTCAAGGATCAAGGGGCATGGCCTCAGACTAGAGGGACCTCCATTTAGCACAAACACTAAGATGAATTTGTTTGGTCAAATGTTACTGAATTTGTGGAATTCATTGCCACAGATGGCTGTGGAGACAAGTCATTGTGTATATTTAAAGCTGAGGATGATAGATTCTTGATTCATCAAGGCGTAAATGTTACAGGAAGAAGCAGGAGAATGGGGTTGAGAAGAATAATAGAGCAGCCATGAGGAATGGTGAAGCAGACTCAATGAGCCGAATGTCCCAATTCTGCTTCTCTGTCTTACGGTCCAAGTCGTAGGATGTGTCATATTACAATACACCATTAACACAATGTATCTGTGCCTCTGAACCCTATGTTCCTCTACCTCTTTTGGATACGTTGTCCGTGGCATATATGTATAGGATATCTCTAGATGTGGATGGTTCTAATTATGTGAAGAGAGTTGAGATACTGGAACTGATAAACTGAGAAATGTTTAAAATGATTAAGTATTTTGATAGTGAGGGAGGAAATGTTTCTCATTTGGAGAAGTCAGCAACTAAAATGTTAAAAATTACCACACAGGGAATGAGGAGAAAAATTGGGAGGAATATGTATAATGACATAGATTACAATCACTCATCTTTAGGCAAAAGCACACATCTCAAATGGAATTGTGTCTATAAACCAAGGAGAACGCTATGTTTTGTGGAGGACCAGAGCTGTGGGATTTTTGTTAAATGTTAGATAAACAGCTGGTCCGGACCCAATGACTGATTGGTTTCTGTATTATATGGTATTTATAACCTACTATAACAAATATAAAAAATTTATTGTGAACAGTTAATTGAAATGTACATTATACAAACATGTTTATGGTGTACTTAAGGTACTTATCTACCTGTACCTGTGCAATTTTAAAACGCTGAGACCATCTTACATCTATTACACCTTAATACTGATTTTCTTGTATTTTAGTAAATAATCGTTTTACATTACTTCAGAGATTTAAAATTGTGTTTCCTTTCTTTTTTGTCAAGCTATGCGCTATTTCAATATGGCCATTATAAGGACGGAATCAGAACACTTCAATTCCTGGAATGTCACACACAAAATTACATTACAGAACCACTAACAGTATAACGAGGGCATCGAAAAGGATGAGATTTTATGGACACAACCCCAGCACGATCAGTCGTTCAACGTCTCTGCTTTCCTATCTATAACGCTGACACACTTGTTGCCTTTGATGTAAAACCGGAGAGGTTTGCTAACCCACTCCCCTGCATACCCTATACCAATTCGGCTCGTGGAGATTATATCAGCTCCGACAATGGCTGCGGGACCTCGTTCCATCCAGAGACCCGTGTCCGTGGCTAAGTGCTCCTTGTTGAAGCTCTTGGTGATGTCCAGCGCTTGGCACAGTTTGGAGGGGCCGTTACACAGCTGGTGGTCTTTGAGGGGTTTGCCCCCTGCCCTCCTCCGCTGGCCGCGGAGCCCCCTCATTGCGTCCAGCCCTTGCAGAGGCTCCAGCGAGCGCACCAGCACGGCTGCTCCATCGCCCTGGCTCGACACGTTGAGGCAGAAGTAAACGCCGTAGATCTGGTAAACGTACAGCGTGCCCGGGCTCATGAACATCGCCTCATTCCTGAGGCTCCGCCTGCCGCCGCGGGAGTGCGAGGCCTCATCCTCCCCGCCCAGGTAAGCTTCGGTCTCCACGATCCTGCCCCTCAGCTCGGTGCCGTCGGCCAGCTTGCGCACCATCACCTGCCCCAGGAACTGCCGGGCCAAAGCCACGCAGGGCCGGTCGAAGAAGTCCCACAGAAGCCTGCCAGGGTGCGACAGGCCAGCGGGACGTTGCTCGGTGCAGGCCGCGCCGCCCTCCCGGGTCTCCTCTGCCTTTTCAGCAGCCGCCTGCAGTAGGCTGGATGGCCCCGGGCTTGCGGTGTGCACCAGCCCCCTTCTCCTCGATGCCATTCCAAGCAGAAGCCGCCGCCGCTGCCGCTCCTCACCCGCGGAACAGGAAGTAGGAGCCAGTCCCGACAGACGACCACTCCGGGCGTCCGGGGTCACCCCCAGCACCTTGGCTGGTGTGTCCCAATTCAAACACTCTGCTGCCACAGCACACTTTAGCGGTTTTGCCTTCAGCCGAGCAAGTTAAAAGAGCTACAACGTTCTCGCTATTTAACCCTGTTAATTTACCTACAGTCTGTGTGCCCTTCTTTGTCAAGAGACTCTTTTAGAAATTCAAATCCCCCCGCGGCCGTGATGGAAATTAAATTCAGCAATCCACGGTTTCAAAATTAAAGAGCAACTAACTATTAAGAATCAAAATCTCCTGACTACAGTACTGGATTGTAAAAAGAATCCTGTTCACTGATGCCCCTAGGGGAGGAAATCTGCCATTAGGTGTGAGTCCAGACCCAGCAGCATGATTGGCTCTGAATTTGGAATCGGCAATAAATTCCAGTCAGTGTCTCACAGATCTTCGGTAGTACATTCAAAAGAAAGATCAAGTTACTCGCTCCGAAGGTTTCCCGAACCCAAGCGATTACATTAATATAGATGATCTCAATTCCTCACATTACGCCCCCTGAATCCTCATCATTACCAGTTAGGTTTTTCAGCCAGTCCAAATCCAAAGCTGCTTCTCGGGTTTTTCTATATCATCTGGCCAATTCACCTCAAGTAAATGCTGATCCTGACTACTCTCACATCAATCTACCCCGAGCGTCCCAACGCCGAGAGCTTCAAGTCGGTCGGGAAAAAAAACAAGGCATCAATTTTGTTCATTTGATGTTACTCACTGTGGTATTTTTAAATGGTATAAAGTATATTGAATAATTACGAATGGGTGAACCACATAGATTCACTCCGCCTCTTTCAATGCCAATACTAAATCAGAAATTAATATCTATATACCTCGTCTAAGGTTAAAGCACGACGTAGTCCGCACATCTGGGAATGACGTTGGGCAGAACCGAGACAACTCAGGAGTATCTGAGGAAATCACTAGGAAAAGTCAGCTCTTGGGACAACCGGCTCTTCAACGATGGAAACCGCGACAAAACAGCTCATGACATACAGGAAAGTTCTGTATGTTTTCAGATTTAAGTGTCCTTGCTCACTATTTCCAGGTTCCGTAATCACTGACAGAAGTTACACGTGCCTGCATAAAAATTGCGAATTCCTGTTAAGAATTCAAGATGCCAGCTTCCTAGTAAATTTCTGTTCAGTTTTTTTCCAAAGCAACCTCGAACTCTAAGCTCAGGGCTTTGTTTTTTCCATCCTCAGTGTTAAAGGCTCTGCAGTGCTTGGCATCATATCGTCACTCAGCACCTGCCCACCCTGGCAAGGCGACTGATTCAATTCACCGGCTGACCCTTTCCCTCCATGGGGATGTTAAATTTGGATGGATGGAATGAATCCCTTGTTCCCAAAGCCACGCTTTACTTCAGTGGGTTTGTTATTCCGGGGAGAGAGGGCCCTGCTGAACACCCAGTCATGACTGGGCCTTTGCGTAGGAGTGGTGAGATGTAAAAGAGGCGCTGAGGCATGAGGCAGAGCTGGCAGTACCCTCCTACACTGGCTGGTTCATCACGTCGGAGGATGCCTGTCTGTAGAAAGTCCGGTGTTCCACTGGAGTCACCAGCTCCAAGTCTTTACATTGGCGGACGGCCGCGGCGCCCGCTAAATGGGCATCACCACCACCGCGAGTAGATGGATCATCGCAACGACTTCTTTCTGTCATGTAAATGGGTGGTGGGTAGCAAGCTGGAAGCAGGGAAGAGACGGAATGGAAGAAATCGCCATTACTTCACTGCAACAAAATACAGTGCTGTATAAAAATACCTATCATCACAGACTCCTGTAAACATTCAATGACGTAACTGCAGGGTCGGCGTGCGGTGGACAATGTAGTGGCTATGGCCCGAAGTTAGCCGGGGAGTTTGATTAGAACGTGTTCCTATCTGCGATCCATTAAATCTGAATTAAAATCCACAGTCACGACAAAATAAAAAGGAATCCATAAAAGGCTGCAGATGCTGGTATCGGAAGCAAAAGAAGCGCAATTTACCAGAGCAACTGAGAGCGCCAGGAACAGTCTGCAGAGAACCTCGACTATCCAGATGCTGCCCGTCCCGCTGAGTTTCTCCAGCAGTTTGCTTTTATTGAAAACTGTAGAAAGAATCCTACTTTGTAACCACACTGAAAATAATGAATTGCTGAGTGACATCACGATGTCCCGTAAATTGCCACTCTTTTATGTATGGAATACTCTGTACAATGAAATGTGTAGCTGATCGTCAATAAATTACCATTGTAACAGTATTGTGCCATAAATGACAGCGGTCAGCATGAGAAAGCGTGCTTAATACGATCCTCATTGCTGAACGGGTGCTTGCCCTCTTCTCATTACTGCCATTGGGGAGGAGGTACAGGAGCCCGAAAACCCACACTTTACCTGTTAGGATCAGATTCGTCCCCTCTGCCATCAGATTTTTGAATAGTCCTCGAGCCCATGAGTGCCACCTCGCACATTATTTGAAAGTTTTAGTCATGTAGCAACTTACTGTAAGTAATAATTTTATGTCTTACACTTTGCTGCCAACACGCAATTTCACTCCATATATCAGTGATAATAAACCTCATTCTGATTCGGTTTCTCAGAATGTTTTTGCAGATCTCAGATGTACGCTACACTCAACTGCACAGCATGTTTGCTTATAACTGGATCTATCTTTTTGTTTGCTGTTAATCAGAAAGCGAGGATGCCCCGATATCTTCACATACTTAAAATTGAAGAATGTGCTCTATTATAAATAACACCAAGTATTCGGAAGCAAACGATTGATTTTAATGTCTTACTTTTACTGTATTTAATGCAGGCACGTTTTGACGGCGACAGCAAAATTGGAATGTTTTTATTTTGCGCTGCCTGTATTTTGCCAAGTCTTTGACGGCAGTGAATTCCAAGAAACGCCAGGTTCAGGTGTGGATGACGAAATGCTGAGGGGTAGCTGGGTTGAAAGCCTCCACAGAAACTTGGACAGCCCAAGTGAGAGATTCTTCTGATGCTCACCCGGCGGAATTCGGGCGTGGAGGTCGCGTAGCGCCATCATGATTGGAGTAGCAGCCACATAGACTGCCAAAAAGCCCGATAATGCAGCGAGTTCAGTGATCCAAAAAAAACCTTTTGAATAATGTAGAATTTCTTCCCATCAAATCTGAAGACAGTCTAACAATCCGAGTGACTGGGAATACTGTCGATCGGCTCTGCGGGAAATATTTACTCGTTAAAATAGACGTATTTACTTGGTGTTTTTCCATGCTTTTTCTTTACCATTCATTTGTTCAGTGTTTGCTGGACTTTTTATACTTATATATGTCCTTTTGGAGACGAACACTAGATCCCTCTCTCGGGGCCACTATGTAATATTATCATTTCGTTATTGTAGGCTAAATGGCAGGTTTGATTTGATACAATTTCATGGAAAAATGTCACAGTTTCACCTGCAGCCTTCAGAAAGTTTAAACTAAATTTATTATCAAAGTACATATGTCACCTGAGAGGCATTTTCTTGCGAGCATGCACAGTAAATACAAAGGAACATAATAGAATCAATGAAAACGGACACACAAAGGACAACACGCACAAAGTGCGGGAGGAACAGTCAGAAGATGTCACCCAGCAATTTAACGTGCGGGGGAAAAGAGTGAACAGCCGGCATTTCGAACCGAGGCCTTTCACCAGGATTAAATGATGAAGGATCTCAGCCCGAATCGTCGATTCTTTACTATTTTCCACTGATGCTGCCTGGCCTGCTGAGTTCCTCCAGTATTTTTTGTGTGTCGCTCGGATTTCCAGCATCTGCAGATTAGTCAAACAAAAGACAACAAACGATACAAATAGAATAAAAAAAACCCATAATTAATATTAATCGGTAACGCTAAAGCAAATTCAAATAGTAGAGCTATATTCTAAAGACGAAAATATGAACTTTGGACTAGATAAGTGCAAAACATTAAACATAAAGGAAGGTGCAGCAGAGCTAGTGGAATATAAAATAGAGCAGCAGTATACTATGTATACAGGATAGAATGCGAAACATAAATATCTTGGATATTTATCCCAGATAAACTACATAGTGCAATAAAGGGATTTGTTTCAAGGCTTAAGAAGATCTGCCAAATAGAACTCAATAGTAAAAATATAACAAAGGCAATAAATACTTTCCCTGTACCCATATTAACGTATTCTTTTGGCAAAATATCTTGGTCTGAAACTGACCTGGAAAATTTACAAAGAAAAATAAGAACTGAAATGACAAATTTTAGAAAACATTTAGAATAGCACTACCCGGGACAGAAAGAGGAAAAGAAAAACAGGCAGAAATAATTACATAACAGTCATATAAAAACATATATTTTCATCAACGAGGACAGGATTTAGTACCTCCTGCAAGCATATGTAATTCTGATCCTTAGTGGTACATGCCAGTAAACCTAAATGAAACCACAACTCCCCCCCCCACCCCCAAATTAAGAAATTATCACTGCAGAAGAAAAAGTTAACCAATGGAAGAACCTGACCCTTCATGGAAGACATCCCCACAATCTGAGCAGACTAGATGTTGACAAGGAAGTGTTGAACTCCTGGCTCAGATTGGGACTCCTCTTCCCAGAAACGGACGGGCTCCTTGTGGCAACACAGGACCAGGTGGTTAATACAAAAATATAAAAAAACACAATAAAAGGCCAACAGATTGAAGACAATAAAAGCAGAAAATATCAAAAGAAACCAGAAACAATCCAGCATATTACAGAATCCTGCACCATTTTAACTCAATCTGATTACTGACACAGGCACAATCAAAATGGCAAATATCATTCATCAAAATCTTGCTTTAGAATACAAACTCCATACTTTACTATAAATACAAGCCTGATCCAGTTTTTGAGTCCCACAAATTACATTACTTCAATCCATAATAACCATCCACATATCATATTACAGGACACAGAGTGTATTGAAGTGAGGCAAAGAGGCAGCAACTTTATGAACCCTACACAGATCACAGAGGAGGAGCTGTTCTTCGTCTTGAGGCAAATTAGTGTGGATAGCTTGCTTGGGCCTGACATGGTGTTCCCTCAGACACTGGGGGAGGCAAGAACAGTAATTGCCAGAGCCCTAGCAGAGATATTTAAATCATCCTTGGTGACAGGAGAGGTAGCAGAGGATTAGAGGATAGCTAATGTTATTCCACTGTTTAAGAAAAGTTCTAAAGATAACCCAGGAAATTATAGGCTGGTGAGCCTGACATCGGTAGTGGGAAACTTATTGGAAGGGATCTAAGTGACTGGATATATAAGTATTTGGAGAGACATGGATTCATTAAGGGTAGTCAGTATGGCTCTGTTCATGGTCCTTGCTCACTATTTCCAGGTTCCGTAATCACTGACAGAAGTTACATGTGACTGCATAAAAATTGCGAATTCCTGTTAAGAATTCAAGATACCAGCTTTCTAGTACATTTCTGTTCAGTGTGGCAGATCAAAGGGATTTGGGAATACAGGTCCATAATTCATTAAAAATGGGGTCAAAGATAGAGAGGGTCATACAGAAAGCTTTTGTCACATTGGCCTTCATAAATCAAAGTATTGAGTATAGGAGATGGGATGTTATGTTGAAGTTGTATAAGATGTTGTTGAGGCCTGTTTTGGAGTATTGTGTGCAGGTTTGGTCACCTTCCTACAGGAAAGATATAAATAAGGTTGAAAACGTACAGAGAAAAATTACCAGGATGTTGCCAGATCTGGAGGACCTGAGTTATAAGGAAAGATTAAATAGTTTAGGAATTTACTCCTTGTAATGCTGAAGATTGAGAGGAGATGAGATAGAGGTATACAAAATTATGAGGTGTATAGATAATGTTTTTTATAAAATGGCTTTTCCCATTGAGGTTTGGTGGGACTACAACTAGAGGTCATGGGTTAAGGGTGAAAGGCGAAAATTTTAAGGAAAACATAGGGGAAACATCTTCACTCAGAGGGTCGTGAGAGTGTGGAATGAACTGCCAGCGCAAGTGGTTCATGCGAGCTCCATTTGAACGCTTAAGAGAAGTTTGCGTAGGTACGTTGATGGTACAGGTATGGAAGGCTATGATGCTGGTGCAGGTCAATGGGAGTAGGCAGTTTACTTAGCTCGGCACACACTAGATGGGCAGAACGGCCTGTTTCTGTGCTGTACTTTTCTATGACTCCAAACAAGGAACAACAACTTAGTTAATAGATATAGCCATTCCAAACAAACGTAACATACACATATAACGTGAAAAAAACACCAGGCATATTAGAAATTAAAAGATGAAATTGAAAGACTATGGAACATGAACATTGTCCCAATAGCAATAACTACGACAGGTTAATGCACAGTAGTATTAACCAATTAAGCCTATACAGCAATATTTATATAAATCTCCAGAAAGTCACGATAATAAACTCGACTAGAATAGTTGCAAAGTTCCTAGCAATTGAGAAATATGTATGCATGGCTATGCTTGGACCTCAGTTTTACCAGAGAAAAATATAACACTAATAATGTAATAAATATCGAGAAGGTGAGATGAAGAGTCCTTGAATGATTGTGGAGGGAAGTTATGGCCTCTGGTTCAAGAGCCTGATGGTGTGGGTCTTGAGGCTCTTGTAAATTTACTTAAGTAAACGTTACTTATCTACCGCGGCTGGACTTCAATGTCACCTGGGTTTACAAAGGGTTAAATTTTACCGACAGTGTGGGACCATGGTGAGTCCAGAAGGCAGTTCCCATTTAGCCGCTCAGCAGCTCGCATGCGGTGCAGCAACACCCCTTGATTCATAAAATTTGCTCCTGGCATCTCAGAGCGACGCTTCCTTTTTGTTGGAGAAATAACTAATAAACAAAATGACACGGAAGAGCCAAGGCTTGACTCCACCCGTGGCTAGTCCAGCTGAGAAGTCCGTCCAACCCACGGCGTAGGGTGGACAGGGGTGCCAGACGAGAGCGGACGCGAGCTGAAGGGAGGGAGGTCGGACTCGGCTCGGCGTACCCGCAGCCGAAGCCCCTGCGTCGAGGAAGCAGCGCGCAATGCAAGCCTTTCATGCGGCTGATGTGACTGACTGACCTGAGTTCCCCTCAGCGCTGAGGCACCCCAATTCTTCGCCTGCATCCTCTCTGGTGCCGGGCCAGCGTGGTCGAAGGGCTGTATTACCGCCGATCATTTTCTGTGGAAACTAGACCAAAACAAAACAAGGTGTGTTGTGGCCATTTCCGATCCGATGGTTTCCGATTATTCTCGATGTCCAACTTGATTAGACAGCCAGGAAAATAGAACAAACTTGCGCCTCTCAGCCGGGTTGTAAAGGACGTCCCCTCATGTTACCTTCCGCAGAATCAGATGAAGCCGTTGCCATTTTTACCGATTGAGACTTAATGTAAATAGACTACATTTCAGGTAACTATACAATGAAGTTGAACTTTCGTATAAAGATTCAGTTAAGTAAAATAGTTCTTTTCAAAGGAAAAGATTAAGACGATCAGTGAGATGTATCTGTATGATAAAGGTTGTCTATTTGTAATCGCCAATATTTAAAGTGAGGGGTACAGTCTTTCAGAAGATGAATGGAATCCAACCAGGAGAAAGTCAAATCTTTCCGAGGGTGACAGGATGATAATATCGTTTAACATCAGTACGGGGACGGGATATCGCCATGATAGAGTTAACTTTGTACTTAAGTGAGGTGAACTTTCTCAGATCGCTCGCCGTGTTTTACAACTGTCGTTTATTATTACTGTTAGATGGGATATTGCCAACAGCGAAAACCCCGAAGCCCTCGTCCCTCACTTTTTAATTCAACTAAAGCCACCTGCACCCCCCCCCCCCCCCACCCCTCAAATACTCGGAACATCATGAATCGCTGGATTACACAAAGGCACAAAGTCAATTAATTTCAAATTAACCTTAAAGACATAATAATTGGTAATTACTTCCGAACAATCTCTTTGGTACTGAAAATTAGCAGCAGCAATTGCCGATTCCCACTCTTTCAGATTTCATTTATGATAAGTGATTTTAATTTAATTTTTTTTTCCTTTTTCACTCCTACTTGGATCTTTTGGCTTTTATTTCGCTTTCTATTCCTGCTCTGAAATTAAAACCGGTATTCTCACAGGCACTTCCTGCTTTTCAACACGGTTCTGAAGTTCATTTGGTAAAGTAGTTTTGCCTGCTTGCCACAGGTGTCCTGCAGTGGCTGCAGCCTTCTGCAACTTGCATTGCAAAGCCTGGAAGTAAGTTTGTGGACTAATGGCAGATGGAGTTCAACCCAGATAAATGTGAGGTGGTTCATTTTGGTTGGTCAAATATTTTGCAGAATGTTAAGACTCTTGGCAGTGTGGAGGATCGGAGGGATCTTGGGGTCTGAGTCCATAGGACACTCAAATCAACTGTGCAAGTTGACTCTGTGGTTAAGAAGGTGTACAGTGCATTGGTCTTCATCAATCGTGGGATTGAGTTTAAGAGCCGCGAGGTAATGTTGTCAGATCCCACTTGGAGTACTGTGCTCAATTCTGGTCGCCTCACTATAGGAAGGACGTGGAAACCATAGAAAGGGTGCAGAGGAGATTTACAGGGATGTTGCCTGGATTGGGGAGCATGCCTTCTAGATTGAATGATCTTGGCCTTTTCTCCTTGGAGTGATGGAGGACGAGAGGTGACCTGATAGGGGTGTACAAGATAATGAGAGGCATTGATCGTGTGGATAGTCAGAGGCTTTTCCCCAGGGCTGAAATGCCTAGCATGAGAGGTCATAGTTTTAAAGCGCTTGGAAGTCGGTACAGAGGAGATGTCAGAGGTAAGTTTTTTTACACAGAGAGTGGTGAGTGCATGGAATGGGCTGCCGGCAGTGGTGGTGCAGGGGGAAATGATAGGGTCTTTTAAGAGACTCCTGGAAGGCTACATGGAGCTTAGAAAACTAGAGGGCTATGGGTAAAGCCGAGGTAGTTCTAAGGTAAGGACATGTTCCGCACAGCTTTGTGGGCTGACGGGCCTGTATTGTGCTGTAGGTTTTCTATGTCTCTATATGAATGTACCCAGGCTCTGGTCATTCCCAGCCCATAGTGGAATTCTGTGCCTTGCTCCTATTTATATATTTAATTATAGGATCAAAATAGCAAGAGCACATTTATTTTATGTTGCTTTGCATTCCATTAGTACTGGAAACAACAGTACTATGGTAAGTGCAATGTACCTGTATCTTATCACAGAACTGGGCTAGACAAACACATGAGAGAAAGGAATACAGGGGATTTGATGAAAGCATTAGAAAAGGACAGGGAGGTACAGGCAGTAACTGAAATGCTCCCGAGCAGATTGCATTTGTAACCACACAGCTGAAATTGGACTCAGCTAGAAAAAGTTTATGAAACATGAAAGATTTTCTTTGTTGCACTGTATTTCATTATACCCTGCAATTAATAAATAAAATAGAGCATATGTGATTTTAAAATTTTCATTCTAAATATTCATAGTATGCAAATTACAAAAAGATTTAAAGTGCTGCGTATTTTTCAGTCTGTGTTTTTTAAAAAAAAATTCCAGCTCAGAGAAGTGGTTGGTTTTTCTCGCAGCTGTAAAAAAATACAGAGGGAATTTTGGAGAGGTGGTATCTAGGTATAATTGAATTGAGATGTATGGTTTGTTTTCACACAGAATTTTCTGACAAATTCATGTTACCAAGAAACTGGGCAACTACTTAGAGAAGAGATTTTTGTAGGGCCCCATGAAGAGGACAAAGTTACAGGGTTAATTGGATTGCTCATCCAACAGGACACACAGGCACAATGAGCCTTATGAAGATAAGACATAGGAGCAGAATTAGACCATTTGGCTTATTGAGTCTTCTTCATCTGATTTATTTTCCTTCTCAAGCTCATCTCCTGCCTTCTCCCTGTCACCTTTGATGCCTTTACTAATCAGGAACCTATCCACCTCCGCTTTAAATATACCCAACGACTTGACCTCCATGGCCATCTGTGGCAATGAATTCCACAGATTTACCACCCTCTGGCTAAAGAACTTCCTCCCTATCTCTGTTCTAACGAGACATCCTTCTATTCTGAGGCTGAAGTAGGACAAGATCAGATCATTCAGTGCCTCAAACCAGCAACAAGATACTGACACATTATCTTAGCATCACTTTCCTGTACTAATGCTGTAACTAAACATAACTTACATTCTGGGTGAAGAAGTCCCTGAATGGCTGATCCTTTATTATGTAATTGCCTCCCCTTTTTCTGGATATCCCAACCAATAGATGATCATGCCTGCATTATCAAGCCCAGAATTAAGATCATTTCTCATTCTTCTCTACTCTAGAGTACACAGCCACAGATTATATAATCTCTCCTCATATAATAAATGTATTATCACAGGAATTAATCCAGTGAAACTGTGCAGCATTCCCTCTATTACACACCCATTCTTGCTGAATATCAAACATAGAACTGTACACAGTATTGAAGGAGCAATCACCCTTCATGAATCTGTATTAAGACATCTTTATTCTTGTACTCAACTCTTCTTTAAATAAAGGACAATATACTATGTATCTTCCTAATTGATATGCTTGCGTATTAGCTTCAAGTGATGCACATACAAGATCTCTCAGACCTTGATCTGTGCTATGGAGTTAGACTATTCAGCAGTAAATAAGCTCTAGCCAACTTAAGTGGAAGTTTTCTCAATGTAATATTCTAGAAGATTGATTCATTGAACACTATGTCTTCAGAATAACAGAAGGTTTTAAAGTCAGTGAAGCTTTGAAGAACAACTTTTCATAGGTTGTTTCTAAATCTATTTCTAGAACTAAAATCTGTTCCTGAACTCACATCATTTGCATCCCAAAGCTTTGAATGTTTAATATTTATCTTCAGTGATAAGATGCAAAGATTGCAAATGGTTTTGCAGGGTATTTGGGGTGGCTGACCATTTAAGTTTGAGCAATTTAAATAAATATATTTAAACTAAAGAATGCTGATGACATAATATAAGTAATTGGGATTTTTAAGAGGACAAAATATAATACTAAATTCTGCTAATGGTAGGAAGTAGAAACAGAATGCTGTGATATCTCAAGGAGAAAAGTGTCTTGTTTGTAATTAATCTTTAGAAATATCGGTATTCCACAGAGTTGTTTTTTGGCAGCTGTTTGAACTGAGTTTAAGAGCAGAACTCTTTAAAAATAATTTGGAATCTGGGCTGTAAATGTGCTTTATTAATAAAACTGATTATTATTGTTAGTAATATTTATCAAATCTGCAATCCTCTGTGTGAACGTTCATATTTGTGTGCTGATTTTTGCAGCAAATAAAAATGAAGACGGGTTTTGTCATATTCTTACAAGAAACCCTTTGTAATGCTCCTGAAGATTGTTATTGAGCAAAATCAGAAACAGGAGCTGGTTGTTAAGCCCGTCAGACATGTTTCACCAGTCTATGAGCCCTTGGTGGATCAAAACACAAAACACAAATTTTGTATTTCTTTCTACCCCCTTACTTATCAAAAATCAATCTACCCTGCCTTAAACATATTTAAAAAGACTGCTTCCCATGTCCTTTGAGGTTGCGAGGTGCAACGACTCATGACCCTCAGAGCGAAATAACAGGAACCCTCAACAGTTTGTGAAATGGAGAGCACTTTATTTTCAGATGGTGCCCTCAGGAAGAATTACCCTTTCCATTTACACCCTATGACCACCTGTCATATATGTTTTACTAACACTTAAGGAAGAAATCCGCCTACATTTCTGGTATGATCTGTGTGACACCACAGAATCTCTTAACAATTTGTCTCTTAATAAGTTCGAGGTGACTAGATGTGGACGATAAAAACTTCAAACCAGTGTCACATGTGGCACAAATAAACTCAATCTTTCATTATTATAAAATTTTTCAAACTGCAGTTTACTTACCATTTGATCACACTTCTGACATGATATATTCTATTTCTCTTGGGCAAGTAGCCCAATAAAAAATACTGTAACTCACTAAAATACTGATTTGGCCTTTCAGATTAA
This sequence comes from Hypanus sabinus, assembly GCF_030144855.1. Lineage (NCBI taxonomy): Eukaryota > Metazoa > Chordata > Chondrichthyes > Myliobatiformes > Dasyatidae > Hypanus > Hypanus sabinus. The sequence goes on along the minus strand of NC_082715.1, from coordinate 34,802,691 downwards.
TGAGCAGCTGACAACACTCGGCAAGCATAACATCTTAATAAGGTCGCCAGTTTCATTAAGTCTCAGACCAAAAGTGTGAGAGATCAAAGTAAATGCATTTTGTATTTTATGTGCAGCCATTTATCACCTCTCCATTTCACTAATAGCCGTTTTCAGGATTTTGCTGAAAATGTCGCAGTGGCCAAGTCCATTGCTAAGTGCATACTTACGTTAGTTGCACTGGCAATTAACTTTGTATAAAGGAAAATATATTTTCACATGGAGATGAGGAAACAAATTCAAGAGTATGGGAAATCTCAAAAATTTTAGAAAAGCTAGAGAATATGTCAGTGGCTAGAAGGGAAACACAATGCTGAAGATCTATTTATCGTGTAGATTGAGGTAGATCCATTTACAGCTTTTATCTCTTTTAGTTTCTTGACCACTCACCTGCAAACTAATTTGTTAATTTTGATAAAGAAGTTTGGCTTGGCCACCTAGACTGATTTATGTTGTATTCCTGTTATTGTACTTTTAGGTGAACATGCTCCGCTTTAATGTCTGAGGAAACATATATTTGTTGGTTTTATTATCTGTGGGCAGTTCGCATGTGGAGACGAGCATCAAATGCTGTTGACAGATCATCAACCCTTTCGTCTACCTGAAAGTTGTTGGTCTGTCAGCACGTTCAGATGTCCGTGGAGGAATGCAGCCAACTGGCTCATTCCAGACTACAGCAGGACCTGCTGCGGAACGCACTGTAGCCACCGCAAGGGCTCGGTGAAGAAGGACCACAGTGTAGGTTTTTTCTCCCGGAGAGGAAAGGGTCTGGTTGGGGAAAGGAAGCCCCTCAATTATTTTTCCCCTCCCCCTCCTACTTTCAAATCTCTTACTATCTTTCCTTTCAGTTAGTCCTGACGAAGGGTCTCGGCCCGAAACGTCGACAGCACTTCTCCCTATAGATGCTGCCTGGCCTGCTGCGTTCCACCAGCATTTTGTGTGTGTTGCTTGAATTTCCAGCATCTGCAGATTTCCTTGTGTTTTCCCCTCAATTATTTTAATAGATGGTATACTACCCCAGAGTCCCACATGAATGGCAGCAGAGATCTATATCAATGTAATAGAGGAATACGGAATGCATACGGAAAGGAGCGTAAAGAATGAAAAGCCATTGAATGGTTATTCTTGTAAATAATTTAAAAATTATGAATAAAGTTTATTTGTTTAAAAATAGGCAGTTTAACAACTTATTAAGCATTAACTTTTTCAAACTTTGCTCTTAAAACACCTTAATAGATTCAAGGAGGACATCAAAATGAATGCTTAATATTTTGAAACGCATTGGTGATTGATCATCAGTTTATTGTTGTCAGATGTACTGAGTTAAGATGAAAAGCTTTGTTTGCGTACCATCCAGACAGATCATTCTATCCATGGATGCATCGAGGCAGTACCTAAGGAAGACAGAATATATCGCGGAGTCCCAGAAAAGGTGCAAGTAGGCAAATAAAGTGCAAGGGCCACGATGAAGCTGATTGAGAGATCACAGCCATCCCAGAGTCTTATGATAGCAGGATAAATTGTCCTTGAGCCTGATGGTACATGTGTTCAAGCTTTTGCGTCCTCTGCCTGATTGGGTGTGTGAAGAGAGAATGACCAGGCTGCGAACGATCCTTGATGATGTTGGCCACTTTCCTGAGGCAGGAAGAAATGTAAACAGAGTTAATAGTGGGAGGCTGATTTGCATGATAAAATAGGCTATGTTTTCAACTCTGCAATTTCTTGCGGTCTCGCGCAGAACTGTTGTCGTACCAAGCTGTGGTGCATCTGGGAGATTTATTTTTTTCTCTGTTTATGAGCAAAGAGTGACTTCATGGAAGTTTGGTTTAAACATATTCTTTGTTTGGACCTGATAAAGTAACACAGAATATTCACAATATAGGTATGAATGTTGTGGAATTCGAAGTGGTTTCTATTAATTTCAGCCTTTCCTTTAGAAGTTAGGAAACTATGGACCTCGCCCTCTAATCTGGAAGATCACTATTGACAGCAACTGCTGTTATCTGCAGATAGCCCTTATTTGAGTGGTACGTTTTAAAAATCATAAAAGAGATTATTCTTAGCTTACATTGTGGGGCCTTGTCACATTTCAGTTAAAGTATTAATCTGATTTTTAAAGTACTTAAATGTTATGGGTATAAAATTAGAGAAGTTGTACTTCCATTGTATTGGGCTATGGTAAAACCATATTTAGAGTATTGAGCACAGTATTCGCCTTTTTTAGGTAAGTATGCTAACACGCTGGAGGCATTTTAGAGAAGCTTTACTGAACCAGTATTTGGAATAAGTGGGTTATCTTAGCTGTAAGGATCAGTTAACAATGATGAAGTAAAAGCGTAAAATGTCGGAAGCTCTCACCAGGCTCAGGAAACATTTGTGGAGGGAGACATGTATGATGTTTATGTAGACGACTCTTCATCAGAACTTTTGTTTCTAAAATTTTCTGTTTTTATGAGAGATTTCCAGCTTCTGCAATCTTTCTGACTTTCATTTACCATTGTATCTTTAGAAGAGTGAAAGGGGATTGGATTAAAATATAAAAGATTCTGAGAGGTTTCTTCATGAATGTTTGCAAGAATGCTTTCCCATGTGGGGACCTAGAACTAAAGGTCACAGTTTTACAATGAGTGGTTGCCCATTTTAGATGGAGATAAGATTTTTTCCCTCTCAGATACTTGCAACTGTTTGGAATTTTCTTCTTAAAGTCTTTTAGCTCAACTAGATGAATTGTTAAGTGAAGGCTACCGGGGTAGATTGGAATGAAGAATAGATGTATTATTAGATTAGTTTTGATCTTGTTGAACGGAGAAGCAGGCTCAAGGGGCTCAATGGCTTACTACCTTCCTATTTTGTATGATGGATAAGACCGTAAGATATAGGAGCAGATTTAAGCCATTTGGCCCATCGAGTCTGCTCCACTATTTCATTATGGCTGACCCATTTTTCCTCTCAGCCCCAATCTCCTGCTTTCTCCCCATATCCCTTCATGCCCTGACCAATCAAGAATAAACTTCTGCCTTAAATAACATACAGACTGGGCCTCCACAGCTGCCTGTGGCAAAGAATTCCACAGATTCACCACTCTGAAGCTCATGAAATTCCATCTCGTCTTCGTTCTAAGAGGACACCCCTCTATTTTGAGACTATGTCCTCTGGTCTTAGACTCTCCCACCACAGGAAACATCCACTCCACTTTCAATCTATCAAGGCCTTTCACCATTGACAGGTTTCAATGAGGTCACCTCTCATTCTTCTGAATTATAACCAATACAGGCCCAGAGCCATCAGACACTCTTCATATGACAAGACGTTCAAACGTGAAATCATTTTCATGAAACTCCTTTGAGCCCCCAACAGTATCAGCACATCCTTTCTAAGATAAATGGCCCCAAACTGCTCACAATACTCCAAGTGAGGCCTCACCAGTGCTTTATGAAGTCTCGACATTACATCCTTGCTTTTGTATTCTAGTCCTCTTGACATGAATGCTAACATTGCATTTGCCGTCTTCACCACAGATTCAACCTGCAAAATAACCTTTAGGGAATCCTGCACAAGGACTCCCAGTCTCTTTGTGCCTCAGTTTTTGGTAACTTGTCTGCAGTTAGAAAAAATTCAACCTTTTCATTTCTTCTACCAAGCTGCATGATCATACACATCCTGACATTATATCCCATCTGTCATTTCTTTGCCCATTCTCCTAATTTGTCTGTCCATCTCTAGCCTCTCTACTTCCTCAAAACTACCTGTCCCTCCAACTATCTCCATATTGTCTGCAAACTTTGCAACAAAGCCATCAATTCCATCATCCCAATCATTAACATATAATGTAAAAGGAATCAGTCCCAGTACAGACACCTGTGGAACACCACTAGTCACTGGCAGCCAGCCAGAGAAGGCTCCGTTTATTCCCACTCTTTGCTTCCTGCCAATCAGCCACTGCATTATCCATGCCAGAATCTTTCCTGCAATAGCATGGACCGCATGTGTGGCACCTTGTCAAAGGCCTTCTGAAAATCCAAGTACACAACATCAACTGATTCTCCTTTGTCTATCCTGCTTGTTATTTCTTCAAAAAATTCCAACAGGTTTGTCAGGCAAGAATTTATTGAACACCAGACACACAAACTGGTAAATTGCAATAAACAAACAAACATACACACAAAATGCTGGTGGAACATAGCAGGTCAGGCAGCATCTATAAGGAGAAGCACTGTCGACGTTTCGGGCCGAGACCCTTCATCGGGACCCTTCATTCAAATTGCAATAAAAATAGTTTTTATTTGAAATTGGTATTGTCAAGTCATATAAGACTTGCTGTAACATGGCAGCGTGCTCCTACTCAGCATCCTCTTGAGGGAAAGCCAAAGGTGTGTGTGTGTATAAAGAATCCTTTAAGGAAGTGCAAGATCAGACCTGAGGACCTGGAGGATGTTGCTGCTGTCCATAACACTTGGCGACAGCTGCGTTGGGATGAGGTTTGTATTCTGGACATGGAAAGAACAACCAGAAGACAGCAGAAGAGAGCAGGAAGAAATGCAGCCATGGTTGCCATCACTACCCCCAGCACTACCACATATACATGTCCCACCTGCAATAGAACTTGTGGGTCCAGGATAGGACTGTATAGTCATGAAAGATCTCACCGTTAAAGGAGTGGACGTCGTCATTGGATTCCGATGGACAACCGAAGAAGAGTGTGAGAGTGTGTGTGTGTATATGTATGTGTGTATGTGTGTGTACATTTTTTTTGCATGATTGTATGTTTGCTTCCGATCTTGAATGTGTTATGAGTGCCATGTGCTGCGCATGTTTTCACTTTTGCCCCGGAGGAACGCTACTTCGTTCGGCTGTATTCATGAGTAGTTGAATGATGATTAAACTTCAACTTGAACTTCCATTTCTAATGACCTCTCTTGACTGCTTTCAATGAACTATGTGCTTGTACTGTTAAGTCCCTTTGTTCTTATGCTCCCCGTGCCCCTCCATTGACAGTGTCAGTCTTATACTGGTCTAACTTTAAATGCAAACTGCGCTTTTTCTGCTTATGATAGCTGTTGTTCTGTAATATGCTATCTGGGTGTGAAATTGCTAACTGAATTCTGGCTGAGACAAATTCAGCAATATTGCTTTCAAATGATGTCCCAATCAAAAGTAGATGGAAATGTCATAGTCTGAAGCCAAAGGATTCTTTGCTCAGTTAAAGAGCTAGCTCAGTCTGAGAGCAATAAGTGATTTTTATTTATTTAGCAATACAGTGTGGATCCCTTCAAACCACACCACCGCAGCAACCCCACAACTCCGATCAACCCACCTAATGATAGAACAATTCACAATGACTAATTAACCTTCCCGGTACACCTTTGGACTGTGGGAGGAAACCTGAGCACACGGGAGAAAACTGGGGAATTATTCTTTTTCCATGATGAAGATAATTATCAGTTTTTCAATAGGACATGAAACTCATTGGACTGGAATAGGTCTAGTAAAATGGAATTACCTCAATGACTGACAATCCAAACTGCTTATCCTAGAAATTTATCATGTAGTACGACATTCCTGTGTGGAATTTTAACAATAAACTTGAATTTGAAGTACATCTTGGTGACGCTGAAAGGTGTCTTGCCCGACCAGATCCCAAATCACGGAGTCTCTTGTTTAGGGCTTGTTACAATTTGCTGCCTTTTTTGGTAAAACATGCTACTTTCTGTAGGTGTCCCAGCTTCACTGGCTTGCTCTTCTCACCATGACCCCACCCACCATACGAAGCTCACAGTGCCGATACCTGCTTCCACCACGTCCCACCTTCACTGTGACATGTGATAGGGAAGCCTCTGTCTATCTTTCTGACAATACCTCTAGTCTGCAGTAGTGGAGTGAGTGGCTTCAAGGTCTTACTGCAAGTTAAACATGAACAGACTGTGCTCTATTGTACAAACCCCATTTCCAGAAAAGTTGGGATATTTTCCAAAATGCAATAAAGACAAAAATCTGTGATATGTTAATTCACATGAACCCTTATTTAACTGACAAAAGTACAAAGAAAAGATTTTCAATAGTTTTACTGACCAACTTAATTGTATTTTGTAAATATACACAAACTTAGAATTTGATGGCTGCAACACACTCAACAAAAGTTGGGACTTTTAAAATAAGATTGAAAAGTGCCCAGAATATTCAAGTAACACCCGGTTTGGAAGACTCCACATTAAGCAGGCTAATTGGTAGCAGGTGAGGTATCATGACTGGGTATAAAAGTAGCGTCCATCAAAGGCTCAATCTTTGCAAACAAGGATGGGTCGTGACTCACCCCTTTGTGCCAAAATTCGTGAGAGAATTGTTAGTCAGTTCAAAAGGAACATCTCCCAATGCAAGATTGCAGAGAATTTAGGTCTTTCAACATCTACAGTACATAATATTGTGAAAAGATTCAGAGAACTCAGAGACATCTCAGTGCGTAAAGGACAAGGTCGGAAACCACTATTGAATGCGCGTGATCTTCGAGCCCTCAGGCGGCACTGCCTAAGAAACCGTCATGCTACTGTGACAATTATAGCCACCTGGGCTTGGGAGTACTTTGGAAAATCATTGCCACTTAACACAGTCTGTCGCTGCATCCAGAAATGCAAATTGAAACTGTATTACGCAAGGAGGAAGACATACATCAACTCTATGCAGAAAAGCCAGCAAGTTCTCTGGGTCCGAGCTCATCTCAGATGGACCGAAAGACTGTGGAACCGTGTGCTGTGGTCAGATGAGTCCACATTTCAGCTAGTTTTTGGAAAAAACGGGCGTCGAGTTCTCCGTGCCAAAGATGAAAACGCCCATCCTGATTGTTAACAGTGAAAGGTGCAAAAGCCAGCATCTGTGGTGGTATGGGGGTGCATCAGTGCCTACGGCATGGGTGAGTTGCATGTATGTGAAGGTACCATTGACTGGGAGGAGTATATTACGATTTTACAGAGACATATGTTGCCATCAAGGCAACGTCTCTTCCCGGGACGTCCATGCTTATTTCAGCAGGACAATGCCAGACCACATTCTGCACGGGCTACAACAGCGTGGCTTTGTAGACACAGAGTGCATGTGCCTGACTGGCCTGCTGCCAGTCCAGATCTATCTTCTATTGAAAATGTATGGCGCATCATGAAGAGGAGAATCAGACAACGGAGACCACGGACTGTTGAGCAGCTGAAGTCTTATATCAAGCAAGAATGGACAAAATTTCCAATTGCAAATCTACTACAATTAGTATCCTCAGTTCCAAAACGATTAAAAAGTGTTATTAAAAGGAAAGGTGATGTAACACAATGGTAAACATGCCTCTGTCCCAACTTTTGTTGAGTGTGTTGTAGCCATCAAATTCTAAATTTGTGTATATTTACAAAATACAATTAAGTTGGTCAGTAAAACTATTGAAAATCTTTTCTTTGTACTCTTGTCAGTTAAATAAAGGTTCACATGAATTAACATATCACAGAGTTTTGTCTTTATTGCACTTTGGAAAATATCCCAACTTTTCTGGAAATGCGGTTTGTACCTGAACCCTAGCATGTGAAGGATCTTTGCAACAAATGGCCCTTGAAGCAATGTGAAGCAAGAAGCACCTACCATGTAAAGTTTTTCTCCCTGTGTGGGAGAAAAAAATCCTAAACCTGTTTCTGTTCATCACAATACTGTTTCATGATGTATGTGCTCGCTAGAATCTGGGACCAATTTAACCAATCGCTAGAGCATTTGAACAGCTTACTTTCAATTTTCATAAAAGCCCTCCTGTCTTGGAAAATTAGATGTTTAGAACAGTGAATTGCTTATTTACCAAGATACTCCGCAGCTGCCTGTCTTATTTTTCCTCAATAAATCAAAGATCGCTGGTTTGTTTCTTCAAAACACTGCATAAAAATCAGGGTTGCAACTAACCTACACCATTTTTAACTTAAACTCCACGAAAACATCATGGTCACAAATTGTAATAGTTAGTTAGCATTCTGACAAATTCTGATTTCAAGCTTCAGTGGCTGCTTCCAGATATCAGCTAAACACAACATTTCTAATTTTATAAATCAGATTTCAAAATGGAGAAATAGTTATTATTTTCTGAATCCGTAGTTACGCTGCTCTGTCCACTGCGGTTTTCACTGCCATCTCCAAATTTGTCATCTGAGCTCTTAAAAGTGCAACATGATGACCAGATATCTGCAATAAACAATGTCAAAGCAACTTGTACCGCAAATGTAATCTACTTAGAAAATCGGTCTCAGGAAACTGAGACAGGAGATGCTGCCTCCCAGGTGCTAGGGTCAAGGATCTCTTTGAGTGGCTGAAGGAGATTAGTGAGGGGGGAGGAAATTATGACTTGGGTAGAAGAAGGGATGAGGTCTTGCAGAATGAATATAGGGAGTGAGGTGAAACATTAAGAAGCAGGACCTCCGGAGTAGTACTATGTGTAAACAAGGTCAGAAATAGAAAGGCCAAATGAATTTGTGGATGAGGAGTTGGTACAAAGGGCAGGGACTTGGGTTCTTGGATGACTGGGGATCTCTTCTGGGGAAGATGCAACCTGTACAAGAGGGCCAGGTTGTACTTGAGTAAGGGAGAGGGTCCTACTCGGGAGTACGAAAGCGACCTTCTGTTAGAGATCGAGGCAGGACAAGTAACTGATGGTGCAGACACAGAGCACTTTGGCTCTGGTGGCCATAATTCTATTAGTTTTTACATTGAATTAAATTGACTTTATTACTTACATCCTTCATATATGTGAAGTAAAAATCTTTACATTACGTCTCTGTCTAAATGTGCAATTGATAGTAATTTAGAATAAATAGTATGTACAACAGTACAGTCAATATAGCATAGAAATACAATTGTATCAGCATGAATTAATCAGTCTGATGGCCTGGCGGAAGAAGCCCTCCTGGAGCCTGTTGGTCCTGGCTTTTATGCTGCGTTACTGTTTCCTGGTTGGTTGCAGCTGGAACAGTTTGTGGTTGGGGTGACTCAGGTCCCCAATGATCCTTTGGGCCCTTTTTACACACCTGTCTTGAGTAGTGGGAAGTTCACATCTACAGATGTGCTGGGCTGTCCACACCACTCTCTGCAGAGTCCTGCGACTGAGGGAAGTACAGTTCCCATACCAGGTAGTGATGCAGCCAGTCAGGATGCTCTCAATTGCATCTCTATTTCCTGAGGAGACTGAGGTCCTGTAACATCTGCCGGACAATGCTGAGGATGTTCTACGAGTCTGTGGTGGCCAGTGCTATCATGTTCACTGTTGTGTGCCGGGGCAGCAGGCTGAGGGTAGCAGACACCAACAGAATCAACAAACTCATTCGTAAGGCCAGTGATGTTGCGGGGGTGGAACTGGACTCTCTGACGGTGGTGTCTGAAAAGAGGATGCTGTCCAAGTTGCATGCCATCTTGGACAATGACTCCCATCCACTCCATAATGTACTGGTTAGGTACAGGAGTACATTCAGCCAGAGACTCATTCCACCGAGATGTAACACTGAGCGTCATAGTAAGTCATTCCTGCCTGTGGCCATCAAACTTTACAACTCCTCCCTCAGAGTGTCAGACACCCTGAGCCAATAGGCTGGTCCTGGACTTATTTTCCACTTGGCATAATTTACTTATTATTATTTAATTATTTATGGTTTATATTGCTATATTTCTACACTATTCTTGGTTGGTGTGGCTGTAATGAAACCCGATTTACCTCGGGATCAATAAAGTATGTTTGTCTGTCTGTCTATAGAAAGTTCTTAGGATTTGGGGAGCCATATCAAATTGTTCAACAGTCTGAGGTGAAAGACCACGTGAGATCTTCGGTGATGTTTATGCTAAGGAACTTAAAGCTGTTAACTTTCTTAACCCCAGATCCATTGATGTTAATAGGGGTTAGCCTGTCTCCATTCCTCCTGTAGTCAACAACCAGCTCCTTTGTTTTTGCAACATTGAGGGAGAGGTTGTTTTCTTGACACCACTGTGTCAGGGTGATGACTTCCTCTCTAAAGGCTGTCTCATCATTATTTGAGATTAGGCCAATAAGTGTAGTGTCATCAGCAAATTTAATCAGCAGATTGGAGCTGTGTGTGACAACACAGTCATGGGTATACAGAGAGGAAAGGGGGGACTAAATACACAGCCCTGAGGGGCACCTATGTTGAGGGTCAGAGGGACAGAGGTGAGGGAGCCCACTCTTATCACCTGTTGGCAATCTGACAGGAAGTCCACGATCCAGCTGCACAAGGCAGGGTGAAGGCCGAGGTCACTGAGATTCTTGTTAAGCCTGAAGGGAATTATGGTGTTGAATGCTGAACTGTAGTCCAAGAACATTCAGCAAGGCTTATTGAGAAAGTAAGGAGGCACGGAGTCCAAGGGGACATTGCTTTGTAGATCCAGAACTGGCTTGCCCACAGAAGGCAAAGAATGGTTGTAGATGGATCAAATTCTGCATGGAGGTCGGACAACAGTGGTGTGCCTCAGGGATCTGTTCTGGGATCCCTGCTCTTTGTAATTTTTATAAATGACCTGGATGAGGAAGTGAAGGGATGGGTTAGTAAATTTGCTGATGACACAAAGATTGGGGGTGTTGTGGATAGTGTGAAGGGGTGTCAGAGGTTACAGCAGGACATTGATAGGATGTAAAACTGGGCTGAGAAGTGGCAGATGGAGTTCAACCCAGATAAGTGAGGTGGTTAATTATTGTAGGTCAAATATGATGGCAGAATATAGTATGGTATAGTATAGAATATAGTATAGAATGGTAAGACTCTTGGCAGTGTGGAGGATCAGAGGGATCTTGGGGTCCGAGTCCATAGGACAGTCAAAGCTGCTGCACTGGTTGACTCTGTGATTAAGAAGTCATACAGTGCATTGGCCTTCATCAGTCGTGGGATTTTATGAGCTGAGAGGTAATGTGGCAGCTATATAGAACCCTGTTCAGACCCCACTTGGAGTACTGTGCTCAGTTCTAGTTACCTGGATTGGGGAGCATGCCTTAAGAGAATAGTTCGAGTGAACTCAGCATTTTCTCCTTGGAGCAGCAAAGGATGAGAGGTGACCTGATAGAGGTGTATAAGGTAATGAGAGGCATTGATTGTGTGGATAGTCAGAGGCTTTTTCCTGGGGCTGAAATGGCTAGCATGGGAGGGCACAGTTTTAAGGTGTTTGGAAGTAGGTACAGAGGAGATGTCAGGGGTAAGTTTTTTATGCAGAGAGTGGTGAGTGTGTGGAATGGGCTGCTGGCAGCAGTGGTGGAGGCAGAAACGATAGGGTCTTTTAAGAGACTCCTGGACAGGTACATGGAGCTTAGAAAAATAGAGGGCTATGGGTAACTCTAGGTAATTCTAAGGTAAGGACATGTTTGGCACAACTTGGTGGGCCGAAGGGCCTGTATTGTGCTGTAGGTTTTCTCTGTTTCTAACAGCATTTTCACATAAGCATCCTTCTTCTCCAGATGAGTAAGGACGATGTGTAGAGCTGTAGCTATTGTGTTGTCAGTCAATTGGTTGTGTCGGTAGACGACTTGTAGGTATTATGCTGTAGATCTAGTCCTTGACCAGCCTCTCAAAGCATTTGCTTATTATTGAAGCGAATGCGACAGGACGCCAGTTGTTCAGACATGTTACCTTGGTCCTTTCAGGTACGGGAACAATGATGGATGTTTTGAAGCAGGAGGGTACTCTACACTGGGAGAGGGAGAGATTAAAAATGTCTGGAAACACACCTGCCAGTTGTGCTGCGCACACTCTGAGTACTCCCCTGGGACACCATCCAGTCCCGCTGCCTTGCGACTGTCCACTTGTTGGAAACACCTGCATACATAGTGATTGGAAAGGGTAGGACATATCCACAGGTTAGATTTCTGCACTGGAACTGAGTTAATTTTGGGAAAATTAGGGAGGGTCTACCAGACATCAATTGGGCAGACCTGATTGAAGGCTTTTAAGGGTATGATATCAAGATTCCAGCAGCAGCATGTTCCTGTAAGAGAGAAGGGTAAACCCGGCAAGTTTAGAGAATCTTAGCTGATGAGAGATTTTGAGGTTCTGGTAAAGAAAAAGAAGGAAGCATACATTGGGTTTAGAAGATTGGGGATGAGTAATTTCCTTGATGACTATAAAGATGATGAATACCCTTAGGAGGGAAATCAGGAGGGCAAAGAAAGGGTATGAGATGGATATGGCAGCTAAGGTTAAGGAAAATCTCAAAAGGTTCTATAGTTCTGGGGTTAAAAGGTGCCTAGGGAAAGAATAGGTCCCCTTAGGTCTTCAGCCAAAGGTGGGATTTTTCAAAAATATTAATTCTGTTTTTTTTTTACTGTGGAAGAGATGAGGGAAACAAGTGGAATTATTCTGGATAACATTCATTTTACTCAGTGGGAGGCATTTGCAGTCTTGCAGTGTTTTAAGGTGGATAAATCTCTAGGACTGACTGAGTGTATCCTCAGACTTTGTGGGAGGCTAATGGAGAAATTTCTGGAGGCCCGTGTCGAGATAATGCTTCACCATTAGCTATAGGTGAAGTTCCCTAAGACTGGAAGGTGGCTAAATTATTATGTAGTTTAAGAAGGGTAGCAAGGACAAGCCAGGGAATTACAGACTGGTTAGCCTGACATTTGTGGTGGGGAAGCTACTGGAGAGAATTCTGAAGAACAGGAAAAGTGCCAGCATTTAGATTTACAGAAGCAGAAAGTACTGGTCAAAAGTTGTTTCTCAGAAAGAAGGCTGGTTGGTGACTAGTGGTGTTGGGACCTTTGTTATTATTTATTTATAGAAATGATTTGGATGAAAATGCATAAGACTTGATCAGTACTTTTGTGGATGACACAAAATTAAGAAATGTTGATAGTGAGGAAGTTTATCATCGGTTACGGGGGTCAAGGAGAGGAAAATGGATTTCCATACAGATATGTATGAGGTGATTAACTTTTTACAGTTCAGCCAGCCAGTGTAGGACTTGTACAATAGATAGCAAGGCATGGGGGAGTGTAATAAAACAGAGGAACTGAGGAATGCAGGTACGTAGTTCTTGAAACTGGCATCAAAGGTAGACAAGGTGGTGAATAAAGCACATAGTACTCTGATTAAGGCCAGCATGCTAAGTGTTGTAGCTGGGACAGTACATTCAGATAGACAGTATAACTCATTGGTGAGGCTCCACGCAGTTTTGGTCACTCCTTTCTTGGAAAGATGTGGTTAAATTGGAAACGGTGCAGAGAAGAGTTATGAGGATGTTGCCAGGACTAGAGGGTCTGAGTTATAGGGAGGGATTGGCCAGGCTAGATCATTATAACTTGAAGAATGAGGGATGATTTTAATAAAAATGTTTCAAACTATGAGAGCCATAGATTAAGTGGATGTTAGCTGTCTTTTCCCAAAGGTAGAGGAGTCCAAAACTAAGAGGTCTAGATTTAGGGTGAGAAGGGAAAGATTTAAAAAGGACCTTGTGGGACAGCTTTTTCACACAGAGGGTGGTGAGTATATGGAATGAACTACCAGAGGAAGTTGTTGAGGCAGTTGTTGTAATATAATTTAAGAAGCAGTTGGTAGGTACATGAAGGGCAAGCTCAGGGATAAGCAATTGAATGTTTCAAAGTGTGCAATAAAAGAGTCAATTTTAATCCTTAAAATTTATTCCTATGATACCTATTACATCATAAACAATAAAATTATTTTTTCCTCTATTTAAATGATGTGCAACAGCTAGGCCATTCTTCAAGGCTTGCTGATGTGAAAATAATGGGAAATTAAATGCACTAGGTTGTCAGTCACAATGAATTAAAATATGGATAAACTGCTTTGATATCTGTCATGTTCCATTTTCTTGTGGGGTTTTTGCCATTTTGCCTTTGTGAAATTGAATAACTTACAAGGTAAATCAAAAAAATAGTGAACCAAGCCTACAATTTAAAAGTCTATTAAGTTAAAGGAGAAGACTCAGGGAGAGGGAGGGGTATCTAACTGTATTTTTTATTCCTTCTAACTTATTACTTCTAATATCAAAATTACAGCCAAGGTTGACATTAATTAAGAAAGTGTCAGTAGAGAAAATGCATTTCATATCTCTGCTGTTGTCCTGAACTTGTAGTTATGTTAGAGACAAACTATTGACCATTGGTGAAAGTATCTGCAGAACCTCTTGTGTTGGTGAAAGTATATGTTGCTGGTTCTACCTTTCATCTGCTAGCTTTCATTCCAAACACCACAACCCTTTCATACTGTTATGCACTGGCAATCATTCCTGTTTCTTCTCAAGTCCTGAGGTGAAACACCAGCTTTTGCTCTTCTTTCCACGATGGCTGCTTGGCCCACCAAATTTTTCTAGAGGTCTGTATTTTGTATCGGATTCCTGCATCTGCTGTCTGTTTTTCCTTCATTCACCATGTGGAACTCATGACCATGTCTCACCAAACAGGTATTTTATTTTCTTGAGGCATCTAATTATCTCTTACTGTCATAGTAACAGCCAGCTCTTCTGCCCATCTTGAGGCCTTAGATGCTGTCAGAGATGCCTTGAGGTGGATGTATTGTTTTTTATCCCACTTCAAACATCTGGTTATCCTCTGAGACCTTGAATCTTAGTAAAGCAAGTCACTTGCAAACTCATCATTACGACTTAGTGAAGCTGACTATAGTCCCTTACTTAGGTTAATTTGTCCTGGAAGTTCACTCCTTCAGTTACATTGTTATCAATCTCCTTGTTAATATCTCCTTTAACTTTCTAGAGAACATCACGAACCATTAAGCATCCTTGTATGTGGTAACCTCCAAATGTTGGTTCAAACTGTGAACACTGTCCATTCTTCATTTCTGGGATAGTTGATTTTAACCTCTATGACCAGTATATTGGGTATAGAAAAAATCATGCGATTATTGTGATGATCAATTCAAACTTTGTTTTAAAAAAATAATTTGATGGCATGGAAAGGATATTTCTGCATCTAATATGAATAGAACTGACTTAGCTTTTCTTGAGCAACATAAATGTAAGTGCTGTTTTAAATATAAATATCTTTTTAAGGGAAATTACTTTTCAATGGTAATTTAATATTTATAGCATGTTAGTCTACTACAACTGGCTTGTCTGCAAAATAATCCTGAAAACTATTTCTTTTCAAGCATTACACAGATCTTGAGATGATAACTAGTGCTTAATAACACAAAGTATTTGTCAGTAATGCTTTGCAGAACCAGTTTTTAAATTATTTATTGATTTAGTTGCTCAGGTACATCTGTACCACAACATCTGGACATCTCACAAATGGGCATCTAATCTACCCATACACTGGGGACAGAATTAATTAGTTATTGCTTAGATATTACTTGTGTTCTTTGAAAAGTAATTGGTGCTAAGATGTGAAAAGTTAAGTGTTGAATAGTTTCCCTGTTTCTATTTCAGAATTGGAATCAGACTCAATGTCACTGGCATCTGTCGTGAAATTTGTTAACTTTACAATAGCAGTACAATGAAATACATAATAAATATACAGAAAAGCTCAGTTACATTAAGTTTATAAATGTCTATTAAATTGTTAAGTTAAATGAAGTAGTGCCAAAAAAAAAAGAAATAAAAGTAGTGAGGTAGTGTTCATGGGTTCAATGTCTATTTAGAAATCAGATGGCAGAGGGGAAGGAGCTGTTATTGTTGAGTGTGTGCCTTCAGGCTTTTGAACCTCCTTCCCAGAGGTATCAGTGTGAAGAGGGCATGTCCTGGGTGCTGGGGATCCTGAATGATGCACGCTGCCTTCCTTAGGCACTGGTACTTGAAGATGTCTGGGATACTATGGAGGCTAGTATCCATGATGGATCTAATTTTACAGGTTTCTGCAAATTATTTTGACCTTGTGCAGTAGCCCCCCCACCCTCAACGCTCCATACCACACGGTGACACAGCCAGTCAGAATGCTCTCCATGGTCCATTTGTCAAAGTCCTTGAGGGTTTTGGTTGACAAACCAAATCTCCTTAAACACTTTCTTTATAACTGCATCAATATGTTGCACCCAGGTTAGGGGTCCTCAGAGATATTGACACCCAGGAACTTGAAACTGCTCACTCTCTTCACTTATGATCCCTCTACGATGATTGGTATGAGTTCCCTCATTTTACCCTTCCTGAAGTCTTGCTGATGTTGACTGCTAGGTTGTTGCCGTGACACCACTCAACTAACTGGCATATCTCACTCCTGTACATCCTTTCACCACCATCTGAAATTCTGCCAACAATGGTTGTATCATCAGCAAATTTATAAATGGCATTTGAGCTGCACCTAGCCATGTGGGTGTGGAGAGTAGATCAGTGGGCTAAGCACACATCCCTGTGGTGCGCCAGTGATTGTCAGTGAAGTGGAGATGGTATTTCCAATCTGCACAGATTGTGGTCTTCTGGTTAGGAAGTCCAGCATCCAGTTGCAGAGGGAAGTACAGAAGCCTAGATTCTGTAGTTTTTCAATCAGGACTGTAGGAATGATGGTGTTAAATGCTGAGTTATGGTCAATAAACTGCATTCTGACACTGTGGATATTTGTACTGTAAGGGTGAGTTTAATATTTTATGAAATAGTGGATTCTGGTTAACTGGTACTTGGGCAGCCTCTTATTTGGGACAGGTTACAAAGAACAAAACTAATCGACAAAATAGCTGGAATTTCTGTTTGTTTGGGACACTATGCTGCTTAATTGGGATAGGAGACTGTTGCCAGATAGTTTCTAACTTGTGTCAGTTATGCATACATGTGTGCATGACCTTTAGACATCATACTGTGCTTAAAGCAAATGGTTTTTAAAATGGCGTCAGTTGTGTGCTTTTTTTCAATAAGCAGTATTGACTCTGACCCTAAAATATACCTTTTAGACCATTTTCATGAAACTTCATTTAATTGGGGCAACTGCACAACTGGGCCAAAATGTATTGGTCTCAACGTGTCCCAATTAACCGGAATCCACTGTATATATAAGAAAGGCTTACCAAACATGATGCCTTTAACACAATATTCACTTAATAGTTAATGAATTGCTGTTGCTGTGTAGTCACTCTTGTAATTTTCAACCACTGAACATCAAACAATATACGCTGAGTTGTCTCTGAGTATCACTGCCACTGTATTGAGACAACCCAGAGGATTATCAGTCCTTTAGCCATGGAATATTCTTAGCACACAACTTATAACCAAATACCACCAGAGAAAATTATAGGTTCATTGTCGATATTTATTCTGTTGGATTTAAAAAGGTTTTATTGTTGAGATTCTCTTCAGTGCCTTCAGCTTGTTCTCTTGGCACTGATCATGCCATCTGCTCTTGTACTTGATAGAAATCATTCTGCTTCTGGTTTTAATTTTTGTTTGCTTGGCGCTCTTCTGACACACCTGCAAAGACTGAATCTTATTCATCTCTGTTGTCAAGGTTGTAAATCTGCCTTTCTTTAATTTGTATTCTGAACCTCTTTAAATCTACAAAAATCTGCTCATTGTGGGCCCTTTGGTCCTCGATTTCTGTGTTGAGCATGACACAAAACTAAACTAATCCCTTTTGCCAGAGCATGATCTATATCACTCTATTCCCTGTGTATTCAGGTGTTTATCTTAAAGTATCTTGAATATCACAATTGTATCTGCTTCCAGTTCCTCCCCGGTAGTGTGTTCAAAGCAGCCAACTCTTGTCCTGCCCCTCCCTTTTACATATTTTCCCTTACCTTGGCATTTTCACCCTGAGAAAAAGATTCTCATTATCTTTAATCTGGACCCTCTCTGAAACCTCCACATCCTTCCTGTAACAGGGTGACCAGAATTGCATGTGATACTTTGTGTGGCATAACCAACGCTTTATATAACTCTGTCATGACTTTCTGATTTGCGTAGCATGAAGACAAGCATGCCACGTGTCTTCTTTACCACTCGAAATGCTTGCATTGCCACGTTCAGGGAAGTATTGACTTGGATCCCAAGAACCCTCTGTACATTGGTCCTGCCATTAACTGTGTACTTTGCCTTGCATTTAATCTCCGAAGGTGCAGCACTTGCCCAGATTAAACTTTATTTGTCATTCCTCATATGCATATCTGTAATTTATCTCTGCCCTGCTGTGTTCTTTTTGGCTTCCTTCACTGTCTGCAACTCTTCCAATTATGTAGAAATATCTCATTCAAGGCCACCATACTGTGACTCTCCTTTCTTTGCTATACGAAAGCAAAACTTCAGGTCTGTGAAAAACTGACTGAAATGCTTTTTAGATCTCCTTTGCAACCTTAATTTATGGGGGAAGGGAGAGAGCCTGATATTTTCTGATTGATTTACTGTTACTTCATTTGCGTGAATTCTTCTCTCATTTTGAAATATTTTGAGTTAAGTGTGGGGTATTAATAAACTTGTCAATTATTATAAAGAACAATTAAATGAAATAATATTACCTTTATTAATAATACTAGGGTGTATGGGGATATTATTACTGCGGCTGGGGAAGTAATTGGTAGCTTCCCCAGAAAAAGGAGCACATGAACGAGGCTGTGTATTCAGTACATTACTGAGGGTGTACTTAGTCAGAGGTGTCCTAGTTTCACATGATTTCAGGGGTGGGCCGTAGACCTCAATGCACAGGCTTTCATCAAAATGGCCGAGAGCACGTTGTTGTTGTGGAATGTCTGAGGGAGATATTCTCCACTTACTGTACTGAGGATGAACTTTTCAGCAGTGAAACTGGCTTAGTTTTGGTTTGAAATGATCTGAGGAAAGGTTATACCGGAAAGTCAGCCCATTTTGCTGTGGTGCAGCTGTTCCTTTAATGTGAATTTTAGATGCTCGACAAGCGACTATTTTAATGAATGTTTTCTTTCAGTTATTTTTCCCCAAAACATGACATATCGACTGAGAACTCCTCAACTGAGAAATCACATCAATCCACCTTACTGCAAGGATGCTTGGTTTCCTAAAGAACAAGAGGAAAAGTTTACTTGGTGTAAACTTTTCACTACTGTCATTTGATAAAAATAGTCACTGAAATGGAAACTTTCTTTCAGGCAAGGTCTACCTAAGGTCTTTCTGTCATGCAGAGCACAACAAGCATTTTATAAATATTACGAACAAAACAGGAAACCAACCTTAAAAAAAAACAGCTTGTTGGCCAGAGGCTGAAATAGAAAATAAAACAAGAGCATAGCTCTGAAATGTGGATAATTGAGAATCACAACTGCCTGTGACCAAGCTATTTTAGATCCTTAAGTGATTTAAGTTAAAGGGTAAATTGTGAATCGAGTTGCAGAGATTCGTTATTGAATTGGTTTCTGTTTTCTTAGTCTCTTATGTATTCCCATTGTAAAGAAACAATTCAAGGCAAATTTAAATACTCAATAGTTTCAGAGTTTTAGTCTGATGATAAATTCATATTATAACACCATCTGTCAGTTAAAATGGATAGGTTTGAGGATTTAGAGCAGTAAATTCATTGGGACAAGTAGGAAGTGTCCTGAATGATAAAAAAAAGGCAATTTAGACCACCTTGTTAGTCATTCAGTATTCAGGATAGACTTAGTCTACATTAGATCACACTTGATTGTGATGATTCATATTTTAAAGTATGTTATGAAGTACATTTGGAATGGGATAAAAATAATCCAAAAAAGGATGTGCTGACATTGAAGAGCATTCGAAGGAAGTTCACGAAGATTCCAGGATTGAAAGGCTTTATCGAATGAGGAACGTTTATTGGCTCTGGGCCTGTTCTCACTGGAATTCAGAAGAATGATGGGGGTGGATTTCATTGAAACTTTTTGAATGTTGAAAGGTCTCAATAGAGTGGATGTGGAGAGGATGTTTCCTCTGCTGGGGGAGCCGATGACTAGAGAATTCAGCTTCAGAATGAGGGATGTTCATTTAGAAAGGAGATGAGGAGGAATTTCTTTAGCCAGGGAGGTTGTCCTTAAGAGAGACTATAGGGAGTTAGGTAGAAAGTTGAAAAGCGGGATCTCCAGGATTGCTGCTGGTGAAGATAAGAATAGGATGATTTAGCAGGTGAATTGGTGCAGGGGCAAAGTTTTGGATTTCTGGATCATTGGGATCTCTTCCAGGGAAGGTATGACCATATAAAATGGATGAGTTGCACCTGACCCTGAGCTGACTACGATCCTTGTGGGCAAGTCTGCTAGAGCTGTTGGCAAGGGTTTAAAATAATTTGGTAGGGGAATGGAAACCAGAGTCAGAATGGGGCAGTTGGTAGTGACACTGCAAGGAAGGACAGGCAGATGACAGAGAAAAGTCACAGTCAGTGGGATGAGTTGAAGTGTAACATGAGAGAAAATTGAAAAAGGTGATGAGGACAGGACTGAAGGTGTTATATTTGAATGCACTCAGTGTACAGAATAAGGGAATGATCTTGTAGTGCTGTTAGAGATTGGCAGGTATGACATTGTGGGCATTGTGGGCACTCAGTAGTCGTGGCTGAAAGAAGATCATAGTTGGGACCTTAATATCCTAGGATGCACATTGTGTAGAAAGGACATGCAGGTAGACAGATGGGGTGGAGTGGCTCTTGTTGTTAAAAAATGAAATCAAATCCTTAGAGGTGACGTAGGATTGGAAGATGTTGTGTCCATGTAGGTAAAGTTAAGAAACTGCAAGGGTAAAAAGACACTAATGGAAGTTATATACTAGCCTCCAAACAGTAGTTATGTTGTGGGATACAAATTAGGACAGGCGAGTGAAAAGGCATGTGTAAAGGACAATATTATAGTCATGGGGGATTCAATAGATAGTTTGGGGAAATCGGCTTGGTGCTAGATCCCAAGACAGGAAATTTGCTTCTTTGGGCAGCTTGTGGTTGAGCCTACTATGGAAAAAGCAATTCTGCGTTGGGTGCTGTTTAGTGAACCAGAGTTAATTAGTGAGCTTAGGTAAAGGAATCCATAGGAGAGAGTGACCCTAATATGATAGAATTCACCCAGCATTTTGAGAGGGAGGAGATGAAGGCAGATCCATCAATATTAGAATGGAGTAAGGGTAGCCACAAAGGATTGAGAGAAAAGCTGGCCAAAGTTGACTGGATTGGGGGCACTAGCAGTGATGATGGCAGAATGACAACAGCTGGAGTTTCTGGGGGCAAATCGGAAGGTGCAGCATAGATACACCCCAAAGGTGAAGAAATATTCTAAGGGATGATGAGGCAACCGTGGCTGACAAGGGAAGTCAAAGATAGCAGAAAAGGAAACGAGAAGGCATATAGTATAACAAAACTTAGTGGGAAGTTAGAGGATCTAGAAGCTTTTAAAAATAACAGAAGACAACTAAACGGCCATAAGGAGAGAATAGATGAAATATGAGAGTAAACTAGCCAATAATATAAAAGAGGATACCAAAAGATTTTTTTTTCTGATGTGTGTGTGTGTGTATATATAGTAAAATAGAGGTGAGAGTGAATATTAGGCTGCTGGATAATGATGCCAGAGAGGTAGTAGTGGGGACAAGGAAATGGCAGATGAACTTAATGAGTATTTTTTGTAAGTCTTCACTGTGGAAAGCCCTAGCAGAATGCCAGAAATTCCAGAGTGTCGGGGGTGTTGGTGACAGAAGTGAGTGTAGTTACTATTACTAAGGAGAAGATGCTTGTGAAACCGAAAAGTCTGAAGGTAGATATAGTAAGTCACCTGGACCAGATGGACTTCACCTCAGTTTTTTGAAACAGGTAGCTGAAGAGATTGTGCAGACATTAGTAATGATCTTTGTGGTATCACTAGATTCAGGAATGGTTCTGGAGGACTAGAAAATGGCAAATTTCACTTCATAATTTAAGAAGGGGGAGGTGCATCAGGAAGGAAATTATAGACCACTTAGCCTGACTTCAGTGGTTGGGAAAATGTTGGAGTCCATTATTAAGGATAAGATTTTGGGGTACTTGGAGGCAGATGATAAAATATGCCAAAGCTATCATGGTTTCTGTTGAAATTCTTTGAGGAAATAACAGGCAGAAGAGATATTGGAGCGTCAGTGGACACAAACAAGAGAAAAGCTGGAAATCTGAGCAACACGCACAAAATGCTGGAGGAACTCAGAAGGCCAGGCAGCATCTATGGAAAAAGTACAGATGATGTTTCAGGAGAGTCAGTGGATGTTGTTTACTTGGATTTTCAGAAAGTCTTTGACAAAATATCGCACATGAGGCTGCTTAACAAGATAAAAGCCCATGGTGTTACTGTAATGATAGTAGTATAAATATAAGGTCAACTGACTGGCGGGAGTCAAAGAATGGGAATAAAAGGAGCCTTTTCTGGTTGACTGCTGGTGACTAGTGGTGTTTCCAATATATGCCAATGATTTGAATGATGGAATTGATGGCCTTGTGGCCAGTTTTGCAGATAAAGTGATAGGTTCAGGGGCAGGTGGTCTTGTGGAAGCAAGGAGTCTGCAGAAAAACTTAGATTATGAGAATGGGCAAAATAGTGGCAAATGGGAACTTAGTGTAAGGAATTGTATGTTCATGCACTTTAGCAGAAAGAAAAAAACTGAGGTGCAAAGGGACTTGGGAGTCCTTGTGCTGGGTTTCCTAAAGGTTAACTTGCAGTTTGAATCGATGGTGAGGAAGGCAAATGCAATGTTAGCATTCATTTTGAGAGGACTAGAATATAAGAACAAGGCTTTATAAGTGATTGGTTAGAGCACACTTGGACTATCGTGAGCAGTTTTGGGCCCCTTGTCTAAGGGATGATATGCTAGCATTAGAGAAGATCCAGAGGAGATTCACAAGAATTATTCTGAGAATGAAAGAGTTGATGTATGAGAAATGTTTAATAGCTCTGAGCCTGTACTTACTGGAGTTTAGAAGAATTAGAACTCTCATTGAATCCTATCAAATATTGAAAGGCCTAGATAGAGTGGAATTGGAGAGGATGTTTCCTATAGAGAGCACAGCATCAGAATAGAGGGTTGTCAATTTAGAATAGAGATTTTGAAAAATTTCCCTAGCTAGAGAGTGGTGACCTCTATAGGAATTCATTGCCATAGATGGCTGTGAAAGCCACGTTATCAACTATATTAAAGGAATATTTAGTGATATATCTTTATGTTCAGTATTTTTTGGCAATACTAATATCATACAAGTGATGTGGAGGAAGAAATTCATCATCATTGGTAACACTAGATGTGTAGGTGTGTGTCTGATGCTGACTATAACCACCTTCAGATGTGCAGTGCAATTCCGTAGATATGATGGACTACAGTGGAATCAAAAGTCAGGAAATGAGTACTTGAATGGAAAGCAGATTACTTACCAATTCAGTCTCAGTCTTTTTCCACTCCAATTTTCCTTCTACCCTGCCGGTTCTGATGAAGGATCTTGGCCTGAAGTGTCGGCTGTACTCTTTTCCACAAATGGTGCCTGGCCTGCTGAGTTTCTCCAGCATTTTGTGTGTGTTGCTCAGATCTCCAGCATCTGCAGGTTTTCTTTAATTTCTGACCCGCTTGGGTTTACAGTGGACTGTGATCGCTTTGCCACATTTTCTGAATTAACATGTTTTATAATCATCAAGCAGCATTGGGAAGAGGGCTCGTGCCTGAGGTTGACCTCTCCTCCATTTTGCAAGGCCAGTTCCATTGCATGTTGTCCATGAGCAACAAGTTTCTCTTCCATCACTAGGGTTCTTGAGGTATGTTATCACATCTCTTATACCACCATGCCTGAGATTAGCACAGACTGGGGCTTGGTTTAGTGCAAGAATTTTTTTTGGTCTGGGGTAGTTTGTTGTAAAATGAAAATCTCTATGTTAAAGGTTTATCACAGCTTAGGAAGAGGCCATTTTCCATGCATTCTTGAAAAGCCTAGGTTGTTTCACTCTTCCAGTAACCCTACAAGTTTCTATCAAGGGGTCTGATTACCTTCCTTTTCAAATCACTTGTTGTCTTTGTCTTCTCCTCCCTTGTAGGTGGTGAGTTCCAGCTCTTGGTGAGCTCTGGGTATTGTAATTTTAGAAAACATACACCTTTACTTAAGACCAATTACCTGACAGGTTTGGGTACCAACATAAATTCAGTGATTCAGTGTTCACAGTTTTGTAGCCCTGCCTCCTAACTGCGTAACTTTCAGAAAATGGCACCATTAATAAAACCACAAGTAAAAGGGGCCATTCTACCCGAGCCATATCTGCTATTCTTCAATTTCACGGCTGACCTTTCACCTCAACATTGTTTTCCTGCACTATTCCTAGATTCTACTTGTGTTTGGACATCGATTGATCTTTGATTTCATCCATGACTGAGCCTTCGCTCCCCCTCAGGGTAGAAAATCCCAAAGATTCCCCGCCTT
Source organism: Hypanus sabinus (assembly GCF_030144855.1). NCBI lineage: Eukaryota > Metazoa > Chordata > Chondrichthyes > Myliobatiformes > Dasyatidae > Hypanus > Hypanus sabinus. The sequence continues at coordinate 34,778,369 of NC_082715.1, read as the reverse complement.
TTCAGTGAGGCAGTTTTTCCTCCAGCTTTCAATCAGCGAGTATAGGAATCCACAATATTTGGACAATAAGGGTGTGAAGGTGAATCCAAAGGCTCGCTGTGCAGTCCTGTCACATCTATCCATCCATCCATCTATCTAGTTACAGCACTGTCACTTCTATCTGTTCGCTGTGTTACAACACAGAAAAGTTGTGTCACCCAGCAGCTCCCAAATTAACCCTAGCCGAAACATGGGACAATCTTACAATGAGCAATTAACCTACCTGTGGACTGTGAGGAAACTGGAGGAAGCCCACGCGGTCACCACTTCTTACAGACGGTGGTGGGAATTGAACCTGGGTCGCTGGTACCATAAACTGTACTGCTAACCACTACACTACCATGCCACCCAGGAATAACTCTGTTTTATAGTCTAGGAAAATCCTGTTGGTAAACAGTGGACTATGCTGAAGTGAAACTGATGCTGTAAGATGGCCTCAGCAGCCTGTTTGGTGATAGGAAATATGAGCAGTCTTCCTATTTGATTTCCCTCATTTAGTCTTGGCTCTGGGTGTTGGCTTCAGATGATAAAAGCCAGCTATGATCACCGATATGATCACGTAGCCTGGCAAGGGTCATGATTGATTCAAAGTGTGGTTGGGCTAGAAAATACTGCCAGGGAAGTGGTTGGAGAAGAGATACCATCAGTGTTCAAAAGGGATTTGGACAGGCTTGTGAACAAGCAAGGAATGAAGGAATATAGAGCAAGTACAGGTAGATGAGATTAGTTTAGATTAGCATCATGATCAGCACAGATATTGTGGGCCATTCCCTGTGCTGCACTGTTTATGTTAATGCTCGTGCATGGAGTTACCTTAATCAGACACGAGAAGGGAGGAGAAACTGAGGTGAAGAAAGAGACTACACTCCATTCACTAAAAATAGTGCATGCTGGCTTGTGTGATCTGGTCTGTCTCATCGCAAGAGTGCAGTTAATGGGTAACATCCTCTGCTGGATTGTGACTCAGTTTAGCCACGATGACAAATGACACACTCATCGATCTGGTACCAGTTTAAATTGGTCTCGGTGCGGTATTCAGAATGTAGTTTGGTTTGGTTGATTTTTCACTCGTCACATTCACAGCTGGCAGAAGGAATGTTGCCCACAGATGTCCGCACGCAATGTGCTTGCAGAAAATAGATAATTTTGTTTAATTAAAGAATCTGACCCATGATTAGAGGCACAAGAGAGAGACTGCAGAAGCTGGTAATCTGGAGCAACACACACACGATGCTTCATGAATCCAGATGAAGGGTCTTGGCCTGAAACATTGACTATCCATTTCCCTCCATAGATGCTGCCTGACCTACTGGGTTCCATGGTGATCTGAGGCAGATATCAAACATTCCTTTCTGAATTAATTAATTTCTTCCTTTTTCAGCAAGGATGGGCTGTGCAATAAGCACCAAACCGAGAGTAAACAGTCTTGTCCATCGGAACCGGGCCAATGGCGTTGAAGCTGGGCAACAGGTTAGTCTTTTCCCTTGCCTGGTGAGTACAGCTGAAGGTTACTCACGTTATCCTTTTATCTGGGCACTTAATACTAATGACTGATTTTTAAAAATAATAATAACGCATGATATCCTGGAAGTAATTAATAGCCTGGCCAACAAATGTTCGAAAAACAAACTAAAGTTTAACTTGGATAGTTGTGATGAAGAGCTAAATGTCAAAAGTTCTTCATTAGGTGTAAAGGACTTAGAAAGTATTTTTGTACCATTAAGATAACATACTAAGTGTAAGTTCCTTTTCTTTCTGATAGCTAGGTTACTCCTTACACATACACTTTTCAGCATTAGTTGTTAGATTTCAACTCTGATGGCTGCTTCTAGATTATTATGGGTTGCCCAAAATCTTTAAAGCACCAGTCTTCATATTTCAGCTTCTCAGAGGGAATAGCCCGGTGTCATCTGTTAGTTATGAAATTAGTTTACCATAATACTACTTCCCCTTATTTTGTAGGTTCATTTTGAAGATCAAGCGACATCATTTGAACACTCCCAGGGTAAGCAATTCTTCTGTTTTTCTTTCTTACCATGGCTTTGGCATTCCCACGTACTTCACAATAGTGAACTCTAACCTTGATGAATAAGCATTGCTTTTAAGATTATGCTTTAAATTAATTGTCAGTGTTTTCCCATCCAAACATATTGAACTTAAATATACAAATACACTTTACACAGGTGTTAAATAATTTCCTATGTCTATTGCTCTTTTTTTTCTGACTTTTTAACTTTGTGGGCTAACGTAAGTGTCGGGCTTGTGTTTTCTGATGATGTTGGTATTATGTTACCTCAGTGGAACCCGCTGCAACCCTGGCAAAGACCCATCTCAGAAATGTACTTTGTTCCCGAAGCAATTAGTGAGTTTTCATTAGAGAAGGATAGATTGCATAAAGTTGTTTGCTAATATTTTCCTACAGATCTTTCTTTAACTGATGAGGCAGTTTTCTGTTTTACATAGTGTATACTTGTGTATTTAATTGAATTAGAAAATGTAGCAGTGAAGAAGGTTAATGAGTGAAATCAACAAAACGGCTATTTTAGAAGTAATTTTCAGTGATTTAAAATTAATGTCCAGATGGAAGACAAAACATTTAAAATACATAATTTTTTGTAGTAAACCCTTTGCAAAAATGTGAGCAATCACCGTGTCCAGTTTAACTTTGATATTGCCAGAGAGAACAAACCTGCAGAATCCACTAGCACAGCATACAATAGGGTCTTTTAAGAGGCTCCTGGATAGCTTGGAAAAATAGAGGGTTATGGGTAATTTCTAAAAGTAAGTACATGTTTGGCACAGCATTGTGGGCCGAAAGGCCTGTATTGTGCTGTAGGGTTTCTCTTCCTATGAATCAAAACGCGCAAACTTTACAAATAAGTTGTCAAAGTGAGGGCATTTGTTAATGGTTTGTGAAGAAATTTAACAATAAAATCAATTTTACCAACACTGTAAAAATAGAGGGAAATTACAGGATGCCATAATGTTTAGTATGTAATAACTATTGATAGTGTTATGTTAAAGCTTCTGGATTTTTATCTGCCAAATAAATGCTTAGAAATAAGGTGGGAGGGTATTGTTGGTTGATGTGAGGCTCCACCATTTGGTCCCAGGTTCTTCTTTCCATGTTTATTTTGCCAGCCTTTGGCTTTTTCTGGTTTGTTACTTTTTGTCTGATCTACCCTTAATAAAAATTGAAATGTGACATAAAATATTCACGTGTGCGATGTAAAATGTAAGTCCCAGGGTGAAAACCTGGAACCGACATTTCTGATGCTGCCAGAAGTTACTGTCTGTGAGTCTATGTTGCCCAAGGAGTGACAGTGCAAGGAATCAGATACTGAAGACACCTGGAGGCACCTCCTCAGGGCTTCTGTTGAAACAAGGGTACATGCAGTACTTTCAACTGGGTTTCCTTTCCCACTTAGCAGCCTGTCGGGTAATGCCATGACTGTGATGTTGGTGACCCACATCCATCTTATCTTCTACTATACGATGGGTGATCTCCTACACTATGCTACGATCCAGCTTACTTAGTTCCAACTAATGGAATTCCTTTGCAAAATTACAAACTGCCGGAGGAATGCTCAGGACGTATCTGTGGAGGCAAAGGGAAAGTGAATATTTTAGGTCAAGATTGAGAGTGCAGAGGAAAGAAGGCCAGTATAAACTGGTGAGAGGGCTGTGACTGGCAGGTGATAGGTGGAACCAGGTGTGGAGGGGCACGATGGACAGGTGGAGCCAGGTGTACGATGGGGAGGGCTGAACGTGGGAGATTGGGGTGATAGAAATGGATAAGTAATGAAAAAAAAACATTAAAAATGGGCTATATGGAGCTAGTGGTTGTGGAGGGTGGGGGGTGGAGAAAGATACAGAGGGACAAAGTGATAAATGCGGGCACTAGAGATGTTTGAATTCGTTTGAAGTGTGCAAACTGACTGGCAGCGTTACACATTATAGAATTCACTTCTCTCAGGTTCCTATCAATCATAACTAGGCAAAAAGTTTGCAAATAATTGTGGTATTTAAAACGTGGGCAAAGCCACCTGTGCATATATATAGTTCAAGGCTTTCACAGTTTGCTCAAGTTGTGCCCTTTACAAAACTGAGTACACAGCCAGATTGAGGTTAAATGAATCTACTACTTAAAGGTAGTTTTATTTTTGGCAAGCTTTTCAGCATGATCTAATTTATTAGGAAAACATTTTCAAAGTTTATTCTTGTCAATACATTGTTAATATATTATGAAATAAGTTAAGCTAAGAAATAATTTGTGGCTATTTTAAAAGTAATTTTCGGTGATATACAGTAAAGTAGTTACAGGGGGAAGACTGAACTTATTGAAAAGGGTGAGCAGTTTTAAGTTCCTGGGTGGGAACGTCTTTGAAAATCTATCCCATGCTGAATATGTTGTTGCAATTACACAGAAGGTCTGACAGCAGTTATATTTCATTAGGAGTTTGAGAAGAATTCATATAATGTCAAGGACATTTGCAAATGTCTACAAATATACCATGGAGAGCGTTCTAACTGCTTGCATCACTGTCTAGTATGGAGGGGCCACTGCACAGGATTGGAAAAAGCTGCAGGAAGTTTTAAACTCAGCCAGCATCCAGGGCACCTTCACAAGGTGATGCCTCAAAAAGACGGCGTCCATTATTAAGGACCCATTCACCCAGGACATTGCCCTCTTCTCATTGCTGCCATCTAGGAGGAGGTACAGGAACCTGAAGATACACCCTCAACATTTCAGGAGCAGCTTCTTCCTCTCTGCTATGAGATTTCTGAATGGACAATGAACCCATGAACACTACCTCAGTGTTTTTTTCTCTCTGTCTCTGTCTCTGTGTGTGTCTGTCTCTCTCTCTCTCTCTCTCATTAGTTTTTTATTATTAAGTAATTTGCCATGGAACAACAAATTTCACAGCATATGTCAGTGATGTTAAACCTGATTTTGATTCTGATTCTGCATAATTTTTGTCATAAACCCTTTGCAAAAATGTGGGTAAGCACTACGCTCAGAATAGTCTTGATACCATCAGAGAGAACATGCCCTCACAATCCATTAGCAATACAATGAATCATAATCTTTGGGTTGTGGGCAAATATAACAAATAAATTGTCAAAAGTGAGGAAGATTCTTAATGGTCTATGAGGAGAATTGACAATAAACTTAATTTTATGAACATCATAAAAATACTGGTTCAAAGAAAGTCTTTTCACACTTCATCTTAATAACATACCAGATTGTCTGGATGTCAGTTGTACTTCCCTGCTATGCATTCTTCTTTTTAAACTAAACGTTCTGTTCATTTGAAATAATATGTATTTCAAGTTAGACTTTTGTGACTGATACTTTTGTTAATCTAACACTATCACATCTTCATGTTGTTAATCCAGATACAATTTTTCCCATGTAACTGTACACATCCAGAGTCCAATCTAAAGGATACAGAAAGAGGTTAAAAGTTCTGGCTGGGTTTGCACTTTCCGTCAACCAGTGGTTCCATAGGCCTGCAGCCTTCAGCTTAACATGTCTAGGGCTTCCCTGCGTGTAAGTACAGGAGCTGCTTGCTCTTCACATGATGGTAAAATAGACTCAACACCATAGAGTTGAACAGAGTCACATAGAACATCACAGCACATTGCAAGCCCTTCAACCCACAATGCTCTGCTGACCTTTTAACGTACTCTCAGATCATTCTAACCCTTCCCACACACCCTTCTCTTTTGCTGTCATCCACGTGCCTATCTAAGAGTCTTTTAAATGTCCCGAACGTATCTGCCTCTGCCACCACCCCATGCACTCCCCACTCTGGGCAAGAAAAAAACTTACCTCTTATATCCACCTGTACTTTCCTACAATCACTTTTAAATTACATGGATTGGAAATAACGTCTCCTCCTCGCTGACAATCAACACTGGCACTCCTCAAGGAAGCATGCTTAGCCCACTGCTGTACTCTCTCTACACCCACGATTCTGCGGCTAGGCCCAGTTCGAACCATCTATAGCTGTTATGATACTGACGTTGCCAAGGTGGCGTGGCAGTTAATGTGATGCCACTACAGTTCAGGTGTTCCAGAGTTTAGAGTTCAGTTCCAGCGCTGTTCTGTAGGGAGTCTCTGTACATGTTCCCTCTGGAATGCATGTGTTTTCCCTGGGTGCTCCGGTTTTCCCCTCACAGTCCAAAGGTATGCTGGGTAGGTTGATTGTCCTGTGGATTAGCTAGAGTTAATCAGAGTTATGGGGTTAACGTGGCGATGTGGCTCCAAGGGCCTGAAGGGCCTCCTCCGCACTGTATTGCTAAATAAGTACAGTACTGTGCAAAAGTCATGGAGAGGTAACTAAGACTTCTGCACAGTACTTTATTTGTCAGTGTGGAGCAGAGAGTGAGTTTGTAAATCTGATGGGATATTGGGAATAGCAAGCGTAGGAGGGGTGTGGGACATGTGGCAGTGGCAGAGAAGGAGTGCCAGGAGTGGAGGGGGGAGTGTGGTGGCAGACACACCCCACCCTGAGACACCAGGCAACGTCATTTGATTCCAAACAGTTGGTGTATTGATCATTACAGAATGTTTCCAGTGCTTCCCACTCCCTCCCCCTTTTCCCAACCATGATCCCCCTCTCCCTGCCCCCTTCTCACTCTCAGCCCTCAATAGAGACGCATCAGATTCAAGTTTATCATCACTCACATGTCATGAAGTTTGTTTTTTTTAATGGCAGCAGTACAGTGCAATACATAAAATTACTACAGTACTATGTAAAAGTTCTAGGTGCCCTAGCTATATACATGTGTCTAAGACTTTTGCACAGGACCACAAATAAATAAATAAATGCCAACAACACAACTATTGTTGGCAGAATTTCAGCTGGTGATGAGGAGGCGTACAGGAGTGAGGTAGATCAGCTGGTTGAGTGATATTGCAACAACAAACTTGCAGTCAATGTCAGTAAGGCCAAGGAATTAATTGTGGTCTTCAGGTGGGGGAAGTCAAGGGAACACACACCTGTCTTCATCAAGCAATCAGCAGTGGAAGGAGCGAGCACCTTCAGGTTCCTGAGTGTCAACATCGCTAAAGCTCCATCCTGGGTCAAACATATTGATGCAATTACAAAGAAGAAACAACAGCAGCTTTATTTCATTTGGAGATTGGGGAGAATCAAAGACAAGTGCAAATTTCTACAGGTGTACCTTGGAGAGCGTTCTGGTTGCATCACCATCTTGTATGGAGGGGCCACTGCGCAGGATGAGGAAGTTGTAGACTCAGCCAGCTCCATCATGGGCACTTGCCTCCCCAGTATTGAAGGACCTTCAAAAAGCAATGCCTCAAAAAGACAGCACCCATCATTAAGGACTCCTATCACCTAGGATGTGGCCTTTTCTCATTGCTACCATCAAGGAGGTGTTACTGGAGCCTGAAGGATCACACTTAATGTTTTAAGAATAGCGTCTTCCCCTCCGCCGTCAGATTTCTGAATGGACAATGAATCCATGAACACTGCCTCACTATTTTTTCCTCTCTTTTTGCATGGATTATATAATTTAATATTTTTATAAATATTTATTGTAATTTGTGAATTTTAAGATCAGGTATTACAATTTACAGATGTTGCAAAACAATAAATTTCATGACAAATGCTAGCGATTTTAAGCCTAATTCCTGCCCTGGGAAAAGTCTCTGGCTGTCCACTCAATCTATGCCTATCAGGTCTTGTACAGCTCTATCAGGTCCCGCTGAACCTCCTTCGTTCCAAAGAGAAAAGCCCAACCTATCCTCATAAGACATGCTTTCCAATCCTGCTAAGTCTCCTCTGTACCTTTCTAAAGTCTCCACATTCTTTCTACAATGAGGTGACCACATCTTTGTTTTAACATTATTTTAGTTTTTGGTCACAATGAAGTATTGTAATGTTTTTAAAAGTTCTGTACTAAACATAGATTTAAATCTATTTGAACTGTTTTTTTCATTTCTCTCTGATCATCTGTGATTGGTAAAAAGAGTTCCAGCAGCCTTTAATAGCTCTGAGCTGTCAAAGGCCTTCTAGTCATTCTGAAGTGGAGGCTTGGAATCTGGAGTCTGAGGCCTAGTTTCTTTTAGTGGCCTATCCTGCCTTACAGGACACCTCATGCACAATTTTCCACATCCAAAACTGAGTGCAGACAAGCGGGCCGGCACTGCAGAGGCCTAAACCCAGGACAATCTAGTCTAACAGTGAATTTATTGTCAATATTGTCAACACTTGTTTCAACCAATGAACTGGCTGTTTCATGAGGATGAATGTTTCATGAGGATTAATGTTTACCAAATAAAATCAATTCACACAATTAAAAGTTCTGTTTTAGTAAGCAAAGGAAACTGAAATTAAAGTTTTCCTCATTGAAACATGGTCAATTTTCTAGAAAACTTGCGGTGAATGAAGGATAGTTTATATAAATTACTTCCCAAAAACCTGCCTCAGCGGTTTGGATACCAAGCATGGGTGACAATAACCGATTATCTCTCACGGGCTGACTGTGGAGCTGTCTCCATATGCAGGCAAACAACTAAGATGAGGCTGCCTTTTTAGTAAACTAGAAACTAGAGCTGCTAACTACAAGCTGGGCTAATTTTCCAAATACTTACTTTAACTCATTATGTAATGCCTTTTCTTCCAGCAGCAAAGACATTTGTTGCATTATATGACTATGAACCAGCAAGCGAACGTGATCTGGGATTTAAGAAAGGTGAACGCCTTATTGTGATATCAGAGTAAGTAAATACCAATTGCTCTTTCACATTAACTTGAAGCATCTGCTTCCAGATATGCACTCAGTATTAAAGTTATATTTCTTATTCACTTTTATTGACATTAGCTAAGTAGACTTAGTTACAGAAAATTCAAGCCTGTGATAATGCCCTCAAACTCAGTTACAACATTGTGCATGAAGCCTGATGTGGGCAGTCTGTGCCAGTATAGAACTGCTGATTTCATAGTGGTCACCTTACGTCAGGGGTTCCATATGCCATGGACCAATGCCTTTAGACAAGGGGTCTGTGGACCCCAGGTGGGAACCCCTGCCTCCTATACACATGTTTGATGCTGCTTTAATTCACTATGTCAACAGATGTTATTCCATTTTTATTTATTTATCTTTGAAATGTGGACATTGCTAGGGATCAAATCACTTATTATCCATCCACTTAGAAGATAGATTCAAGTCAATCATATTGGTGAGTCTGAAACCTCATAAAAGGAAGACCAGGTCATTAGTGAACCGGAAGGTCCAGCAGTGTCATGCTGATCATTACTTTAATTCCGCTTCTATTTAATTACCTGTACTTGAATGTAAATTCTCTCGTAGGATTGCTCTCATGTCTCTGGTCTAGACCGGTGGTCTGAACCACTGGACTAGTAGCTTAATCCCTTGCTACATCAAGTTGTAGTCAGTAAAACTTTTCAAAGTTGAGTACTTGTAGTTAGTTTTATTTCTGTTAATGATCAACTTGATTCGCCATTTCCGTCATGTATTCCCGATACATGGAGGAAGTACACAGAATTGCTACGTATGCCAAGTATTTGCTGTGGTGTGTTGGTTCGGGTGCAACATGCAACAAAATCACCAACGGTCAACAATTCAACAATTATAAAGAATAAAAAAATTATATAAAAATGAAGTTGGAGGCTGAAGTACAGCTGGAATAAAATATGCTTAAATAAGGACACACCTGGGTCTGAGGCTTCCATTGGTCATGGTTATTGCATCCTAGCTGTCTAGATACGCAAGCCTGGGTAGTACGATATGGTGAGCAAGCTGTTGCCCATGTAGCAAGCTCCCCCTCTCCACACATCTGATGAACCCAAAGGAACGACAGAGACCCATACAGTTTGGTACCAGCAGCGTTGCAGGAGTTGCCAGTCAATGTAGGAGTATCTTAGGGACTCCAGCTCCAGCTTTTTCCCTCAGGGTTTACTCCTTAAGCCTCCCTTATGAGTGGGTATAGCCACAAGGCAGAGGAGGTTTGAAATCTCCTAGATGAGCTGCCAGCCACAGCTGATAAGCCCCAGTGGCCTGAAGCGACTAGTTTGAAGTCGCCAGTAACCCATCCTTGACCTGTCAGTAGAAATGGTTCCACTGGGCTTAGTAGCTAAGCCACACATAAAGGCCAGGAGCTCGTCTTGGTTGTCAGAGGCGATTTAGGGCTCAGGGCATTGGGAGCATTTAATAGGCAGTGGGAGCTTCTCCGCATCACTACCCCTGGCTATAACAACCTTAAGGAACCAAATATGGAAATACCAGCATGCATTTACAATGTAAGCAGCATTATAAGGAGTGGCTTAAAGTGTTTACAGTGTTACAGTGCAGTGTAGACAGGAATGGGGGGGGGGGTTGCTAACTAGAATGGTTGATCAGATTAACTGGCAGGGGTAGAAATTCTTAAGATGGCATTAAGTTTTTTGTTTTGTTTTTAAACCTCTATACCACTTCCCAGAAGAGAGCTTTTGGAAAACTTAATGTAGTATCCTGGTCTGGATGCCCTGCTCACTTAAGGAAGGTGAAGCTTCTCCCATAGCCTCTCCTTTCCGGGTGTAGTGATCACCACAGGACCATTGTTTGGCTTTTCTTTCAGGAGGTCACTTGCATATGGCCTCTCCTACACTACTGTGCCCATGGCAACGCCTTAACATGGTGTGCCTGTTCTTACTGAGTTTGCTATGTCATGGTGTGACCGAGTGTCCAGCAGTATAACTGGGTGGGTAGGTTGGGCTCATCAGCCTTGGTTGGCAGTCAGCCTAGGAGAAGGACGACTCTGATTCCAAATCTGGTTAGATGGGACTCATTAGCCTTGCCAGGCAGACTGTCTAGGAAAAAAAGCTCCAATATTCGACCTACAGCCTTGCAGTCATCACAGCTCGCTATGCCGTTGTGAAACATCCTCTGGCTTAAAGAGTGGAATCGGTTCTGGCACACTGATAAATCTAGGCAGCGCAGCCAGGAAGACACAAATATCTTACAGCATTGGAGGAGGGGGGCCTCTATAGTCACCAACAATTGTGCCGTCGCTCCTGAAGACTCTTCTTTCCTCCTGATCTTCACAAGCAACGAACCAGTCATTGTCACCTCCATCATCATCACCACTGGTATCTGCAGTGATTTTTCCTGCCTGTTTCTTTGTCCTGGACACATACAAGTCCTGCAGTGGTGGTTAAACTACACTAATGTCCTTTTCTGCTGACTTGACAGATTGCTGTCGTTTTCATATATTGGAAAAGGATGCTGTACCAAACCAGACAGTAATGGCTGATGTGAAAATGTAAATCAATGATGATTCATTTTACTGTACTTTAATACATTATTTCCTTATGTAGAATAAGTACAAAGAAAACCTAACTTCTGAGATCATACATATAAAATTGTAAACTGTGACTGGACTTGAAATAATAAATGGAGGAAGAAAGACATGAAATTTCACACCTAACTTGAAATTTACATGAGCATGAACTTGCCTTGTGTGAGGAAGTTTACAAAACAACAGTTTACAGAGCAGCTCACAATTCAGTCCAGTGGAAGGGAAAATTGCCTTATAAGGAGAATTTTGTACAACAGAGTTGATTTAATGTTCCAAATATAGCCTGTGTCAGACACTTAAAGTGTTTGAAAATGATGCCGCTGGGTTATTTTCGCACAACCACAGCCATCTACAGAAAGTTCTTCTGTAGCAAGTGTAAGAGCAGCACACAGTGATTGTATGTTGATAGATAATCTAGTAATAACTGTCAGTATTTTTACAGTTGCCTGATAACTGACCGGTTCTTATTGAATTATTTAATTCAATTAAATAACATTTAATTTCTAGAAAAGGAGAATGGTGGAAGGCAAAGTCCTTGGTCTCTGGCAAAGAAGGTTATGTTCCCGGTAACTTCATGGCAAGAGTGGACACAATAGAAGTTGAAAGGTAATTCAAATTTTATTAATATTCATATTCCAGACTTTTAGTTCTTCATGTTTATTCCGTGCTTTCACAAAACTACCTGACCCTCCACCTATCTTTGTACTGTCCATAAGCTTGGCCATAAAACGATCAATTCTATCATCCAGATCACTGACATATAATTTGTAAAGAAGCAGTCCCAACACCAACACCAACCCCTTCAGAACACCACTTTTTACTGGCAACCAAACAGAAAAGACACCCTTTATTCCCATTCTTTGTCTCCTGTCAGTCAGCCAATCTTCTGACTGTGCTAGTATCTTTACTGTAATGCCATAGATTCTTATCTTGTTTAGTAGCCTGGTGTGCAGCATCTTGTCAAAGGCTTTCTGAAAATCCAAGTAAACAACATCCATGGACTCTCCATTGTCCATTTCTTTGGAGAATTCCAACAGATATGTAAGGCACAATATCCCCTTAAGGAACCCATGCTGACTTCGGCCTTATTTTTCATGTGCCTCCAAGTATCGCAAAACCTCATCCTTAATAATGGACTCTAACAGCTTCTCAATATTGAAATCAGGCTAACTGCCTATAATTTTCTATCCTTTGCCTCCCTCCCTTCTTAAAGAGTGGAATGATAGTTGCAATTTTCCAGTTTTCCAGAATCACGGTGCTTCTTGAAAGATGACTATTAATGTCTCCATAATCTTTTCAACTGAGGTTATGCCTCAGTCATGGTCACTGACAAGAAGTGGACCTTTTGTATTCCCCCAGCAATCAGTAGCATCAGTCTTTAACATAAGAACATAAGAAATAGGAGCATGTGTAGGCCATCTAACCCATCGAGCCTGCTCAGCCCTTCAATAAAATCATGACTAATCTGACCATGGACTCATCTCCACCTACCTGCTTTCCCCCATAAGCCTTAATTCCCCTACTATGCAAAAATCTATCCAACCTTGTCTTAAGTATGTTTACTGAGGTAGCCTCCACTGCCCCATTGGGCAGAGAATTTCACAGATTCACCACACTCTGGGAAAAGCAGCTCCTCTTCAACTCCATCCTAAATTTACTTGCCCAAGCTTTGTGGCAAGTAGCCCTCTAGCTCTAGTCTCACATACCAGTGGAAACAACTTTCCTGCCTCTATCTTATTTATCCCTTTCATAATTTTATGTTTCTATAAGATCTCCTCTCGCCCTTTTCTAACTTCTTGCTGCACACGTACACAAGCAAGCCTTTTGTAAAATGTGTTCAGGGTCACATGGAGCTCTCTGCACATCAGATCTCTGCAGTCTCTCATCACTTGTGTAATATGGTCTTTTTTAACTTTTACACCAAAATGGACTGTTCCACATTTCCCAAATCATTCTCCTTTCACTCAAACTTCTCCCACTGTCTAGATCCCTTTACAACCACTTTATGACTTCTTTGCAATTTGCTTTCCTACCTGCTTTTGTACCCCTTAACGCCTTTCATCCAAGTTTTTTATACAAGTTGTAAAAAGCTGAGGCACTAACACTGATTGTTTTGGCGCACCTCTCATTATATCTTGGCGACTAAAAAAGCTTGGTTTGCGCCTACACTCTTCTCCTGCTAGCCAGGCAAACACCTATCCATACCAACGTTTTACCTCCTACACCATGGGGTTTTGTTTCCTGTAGTGATCTTTGATGTGGCACCTTTTCATATGCCTTCTGGCAAATGCCAAGCCCAGGCTGTTCATAACCTTTGTGAAAACTCCTGTTGTCTGCAGAGATTGTTAATGCAAGCAGTTACCTATATGAATACTGGTGATCAAGCTGAACGTTTTCCATTGCAGAATGTAGGTACTGGCCCAGATGAGGCAAATTAAACAGCTACTAATATTTTTTATTATTTACAAACTTGCAGTTGGTTCTTCAAAGGAATAAGCCGGAAGGATGCTGAGAGGCAGTTGTTGGCTTCAGGCAATAAATCGGGAACGTTCCTAATCCGGGAGAGTGAAACTAGTAAAGGTTGGTGTACGAATCTGTCTTCGGAGATTAACAGGTGACCCTTTGATGTGAGATTTACTTCAGAAAGAGTGCCACAGGGTGAATTTTGTTTTACAGGATGCAGCTGAAAAAGGGAGCTTATGAATTCTGTCATACTAGATCATGCTGATTAGATGCTGAAGAATAAAATGAAAAAGCTTTAACTCCTTGAGAATGAAAGATATGTAATTGTTTGGGATCTTTTACCTTTCTGTCATTCTATTTTTACAGAATTACAATTTCTTTTCTCCTATTATAAAATTAAACTACTTGGTGATTTTCTTTGAAATTATTAAAAAGGAATCTTTTCAAACCTCTTGAATTAGAATCGTTAAAGAGATTACGGGAAACTAAGCAATTTACTGCGTCTTTCTTATGGATGGAAACAAATAGTCACAAAAGTTTTTATGAATGTCCGTTAACCATGGTTGTGCACAGTCAACTTTATTTAAAAGTTGTAGAACTGAAATGTGTAGCTTGTTGGTTTGAAACATTCCAGTGACATGAGTTGGTAATTCAGGTCACTTGTGCTGGTTTGACTAAGTGCAAAATTTCAGTGTTAATATAGTTGAAAAGTAGTTTCAAATGCTCTGGTTCAAATGCTTCAATTTAATAGCAGAGAACGTATATAGTATACAACCTGAAATTCTTGATCTTTGCAGACATCCACAAAACAGAAAAAAAAACTCAGAGAATGAATGAGAGAAATATTAGAATCCCAAAGACCCACCTGCTCCCCCTCCCACACACAAGCAGCAGCTAAGGTACAACCCTCCACCCACTTGCCCCAATACAAGCGCCAAGCCCCCATGCCGCCATGCAAGCAACAGCAAAGCCCCCAAGGAGACCATGATCTAGAGTCCATCAAAAGAATTGTTCGGCACAGCTTTTTGGGCCGAAGGGCCTGTATTGTGCTGTAGGCTTTCTGTGTTTCCAAAAAATCTACTGTCCATCCCAAACACTTCGACAGCTCAGGCAGGGTCTCTCCCACCAATGATATCTGGGTGCCGTCAGCTGACAGAAAGTGGATTACTGTATACAGTGTGGGCAAGCTCTAGCTCCTTCAGTTTCTAAAGCTTTGCTGCCTATCTGTGACCTTTAACAGTTTCTTTTACTCTTTTTTTGAGGTTCCTTTTCGCTGTCTGTGAAGGACAATGACCCTAAATATGGTTCTGTAGTGAAGCACTACAAGATAAGACTACTTGATGATGGGGGTCATTATATCACTCCGAGAGCCACATTCCCCAATTTACAGAAATTGGTTCATCATTATTCAAGTAAGTATGAGCAACATTAGTAAAAGAATTCCATTTTAGTCATAATTGATTGCCGTATATGTTTGTAATTTTACATTATGTCTTCAGAAAGTTCAGATGGACTGTGCCAGCGTCTGACTAAGCCATGCCCCATGCAGGTTCCTCGAAAGCCCTGGTGGCCGGATGAATGGGAAATCCCAAGAGACGCCCTCAAGCTTGGAGCTAAACTTGGAGCTGGGCAGTTTGGGGAAGTTTGGATGGGTGAGTACTGAAATCAGCAAGATTATTTGGTGACAAAACTTCAGCTCCTCACTGGCTTCTAGTGTTGAAGAGTGCTGTTTTCAGATTCAGTGGGTAGGAGTCCCTCTCGTTCTATTCTGCCAATAGCTATCAGAGGCCTGCAGCAATGTGATGGTAAAGATTGATACAAGCATTGGGACAAAATTCAAAGTAAGTTTATTATCAAAGTAAATATATGTCACCGTATATAACCCTGAGATTCAATTCTTGCAGACATTTGCATTAACTGCAAAGAAACACGATAGAGTCAATGAAAAACTGCACAACAAAAATGGACAAACAACCAATGTGCAAAAGATGACAAATTAAGCAAATGCAAAAAAAAAGCAATACATATTGAGAAAATGAGTTGTAGAGTTGTTGAAAGTGAGTCCATTGGTTGTGGAATCAGGTCAGAGTTGAGGTGAGTGAACCTGATGGTTGAGGGGTAATAACTGTGCCTGAACCTGGTGGTGTTGGGCCTTCTTGAGAAGAGAGCCTGGATGGTGCTAGATTGTTGTGCTGGACACTAATCTGCATTGAGACTGGATGTATAGTGGAAACGGTATTTAGGATCAACCTTGCACACCATAACTATAATCACATCAACTGCAGAAAACCACCAGAGCCTTCAGCCCTCTGAGGGAATTAGCACTTGAACATGATGCTTTTCCTGCGCCCTTTGGAGAGGCTGCCTGGCTTAGAGGGCCTGTGCTATCACGAGAGGCTAGGTAAACTTGGGTTGTTTTCTCTGGTGCTACTGAGGCTGAGGGGAGATCTGACAGAGGTTTATAAGAGTAGACAGGGAGTATCTGTTTCCCAGGGATGAAATGCCTAATACCAAAGGACACGCATTGAAGGTGAGGGGTGTAGGTTCAAGGGGGATGTGAGTGGTATGGTTTTTATTCAGAGAATGGTGGATGGCTGGAATGCATTGCCCAGTATGGTGGTAGAGGTAAATACTTTAGAGGCTTTTAAGAGATGTTTGAATAGACGCATGGATGTGAGGAAGATGAAGGCATATGGACATTGTGTAGGTAGTGGGTTTGTGTTTGGGTGTTTTTGCTTTTTACCTGGTTCGCCACAACATTGTGGGCCGAATGGCCTGTCCCAGTGCTGTACTGGTCTACGTTTCACGTTCAAACAAGTAGAAAGCCCATTATCTGCTTCTGAGGCTTCAGCTAGCCCCAGCAGAATCCCAGATCACTGGAGAGGTATCACCAAAGCTGTCTGGATAAAACCATCTCAGCAGCAAAGCAGCTTCAGAGTTAGCGTTGCTCACAGACACTTAATTTTTCTAACGAATTGAAATAATTTGGAATAAAAACTGTCATGTCAAAAACCATGATTTTAATTACCTAAATAATATTTTAAGCATAGTGCAATTCATACTTTTAAGAGTTAGTAATCAAGCATGTTTCTCGAAGTTCAGTGAGTGGACAAAGATCTGTCAGTTGGGGTATGATGTGGAGAGGATGCTTCCTCTTGTGAAAGAGTGCAGAACCAGGGGAAACTGTTCCAAAGTCTGAGTTATCAATTAAGATAACATTTTTCATGCAAAATCAGTGGTGCAGATCACACGAGGAGTGTATTTGTCTCCAATATTTTGCAACCCATTCGATCTGAAGAATGGCTCAGCATACCAAATCCCCAGGAATGGAACCTTGCTGTTCCTCTGAACAGGACAGAAACAGTCATCTAAATACATTTTCATTTTTATCTATCTATCTATCATAAACAAAAAGATATGAAAAAAGCTGCAGAGGATTGCAGACTTGGACAACTCCACCATGAGCACCAGCATCCCAACCATTAAGGACACCTTCAAGAGGCGGTGTCTCCAGAAGCTGACAGCCATCATTAAGGACCCTCAACATTTGGGTCTTCTCATTGCTACCCATCAGGAAGGAGGTACAGGAGCTTGTAGGCCCACTCACAAAGTTTTAGGAACAGCAAATAGATAAATTGATATATCTTTAATCTGGAACAACTTCTACCCCTCCGCCATCATATTTTGAAAGGTTCATGAATGCTGCCTCACTATTTTGTTTTCTTGTTGTACTATTTATCAATTTTTAAAATTTATATCTATCTAACTGTAACTTGCAGTAATTTTTTAAAAATGTATGGTGCTGTACCGCAGCCACTAAACAAGAAATTTCACGACATGTATCTGAGTATAAACCCGAATCCAATTCTGTTTCTGGTCAACTTGTGGAATAATTGACAAGGGTAGTAGTGATAATTGTAGTCAGCAGATAATAGTTTTGATTAAACTTTCTGATTAATGATAGATCAACTTACGCTTCAGCATGTAATGGGGATGATCTCATTAAAGTGCAGTTGTGGCTGGGAAGTTGCAGCTTCTGGGAGTACTCACTGGGGCTGTGGACCCCTTGTCCCCGTATGCTCTCTTGTGATTTCCCTGCTCCAAGAAGCTTTCTAAAAGGAACACAATATTGGAAACTGACCAGCAAGGAAAAAAGGAATGAGGTAACAGTGGGCTTATAACTGCAAGGAGTGTTTAAAAAAAATTGTCTATAAACTCATTCAAAGTCAATAGCGCTAAGGACTACTGAATTTCATTGCAGTCTAACTTTGAAATTCATTCCATAGTCAATGGGAGAAATTGTAGAGGCAGAATTTTAACATAGCAGTTGTTACTAAACATACTAGACCAGGGAGAAATCAGATGGTCTTTGACAAGGGCTGAGAGTTGCAGATGTTTCACAAACAATCTCACAATCTTTGATGCTGTTGACTAATGACTTTCAGTCACGTGTAATATGTAATATATTGGTTACAGACAGCCATATGTGTGATCTGCAAACTGATAAAGTTCCCTCTCAAGCTCTCTTTGGAGACAGTCTATCTACTGATATCTTTTATAAATCCACTGACTGTCACAGTTGTCTTGAATATACTTCCTCCCACCCAGTCATTTGCAAAAATGCCATTCCTTTTCCTCAGTCCCTCCGTCTCCGCTACATCTGTTCTCTGGATGAGGCTTCTCATTCCAGAACAACTGTGTTCTACTTTAAAGAAAAAGGCTTTGCTTCCTCCACCACCAACACTGGCCTCACCCACATCTCTTTCATTTTGTGCTCATCTGCCTTCATCCCATCCTCCTGCTGTCACATCAGGGATAGGGTTCATCTTGTCCTCACCTATCACCCACAGCCTCTGCATTGGCACATAATTCTCCATAACTTCTGTCATCTCCAATGGGATCCCACCACCAAGCACATCTTTCCCTCCCCCCACATTCCAATTTCCACAGTGGTTGCTCCCTGCGCAACTCCCTTGCCCACTCGTCCCTCCCCACTGATCTCCCTCCTGGCATTTATCCTTGCAAGTGGACCAAGTGCCACACCTGCCCCTACACCTCCTCCCTCACTACCACTCAGGATCCTAAACAGTCCTTCCAGGTGAGTGACACTTCACTTATGAGTCTGTTGGAGTCGCGTACTGTATTCGGTGCTCTCAATGTAAGTGAGACTCGAAGTGGATTGGGAGATAGCTTCGTCGAGCACCTTCACTCTGCCCACCACAAAAAAGCGGGATTTCCCAGTGGCCACCAATTTCAATTCTACTTCCCATTTCCATTCCGCTATGTCAGCCCATGGTCTGCTTTACTGCCATGATGAGGCCTCACTCTGGTTGGAGAAGTAACACCATGTATCCTACATGAGTTTTTGAACTTCAGGTAATTGTCCCCCCCCACCCCACACACCTCTCTTTCACCACTCCCCATCCTTGTTCCCCTCTCACAGCTTCTCTTCTTACCTGCCCATCTCCTCCCCTTCCCTTTCATGGTCTTCTGTCATCGCCTATCAGATCCTCTCTTCTCCAGCCCTTTATCTCTTTCACCATTCAAATTTCCAGCTCATTACTTCACCCCTCCCATCTTCCAGTTCAACCTATCACCTGACACCTTGTACTTCTTCCCTCTGCCCTCTTACTCTGAATTCTCCCCATCCTTTCCAGTCCTGATGAAAGGCCTTGGCTCAAAACGTCAACTGTTTATTCCCATCCATAGATGCTGCCTGGTCAGCTGAGCTCCTCCAGAACATTGTGTGCATCTCTCTAGATTTCCAGCATCTGCAGTACCTCTTGTGTCTAGGTTAAAGTATGCAGTTTATAGGATGTAGCAGCAGTTGGAAAACTCATTGTGAGCTAAATGGAATTATCTAGACATAGAAGCATGTGAATTGGAAGCAGGGTTATACCAGTTAGCCATTCACATTGTTCTTCCATTTAATAAGATCGTAGTGATTCTGACTACCCACATAAGTTTTCACCCCCTTGAATATCAAGAATCTATTTATCTGTGTCTGACAAATAGTTCAAAAACTGTTTCTACCACCGTTTGAAGACAAAGTTCCAAAGTCTCCCATTGAAAGAAAAATAACCCGCTGATTTTGCATGAAAAATGTTATCTTAATTGATAACTCAGACTTTGGAACAGTTTCCCCTGGTTCTGCACTCTTTCACAAGAGGAAGCATCCTCTCCACATCATACCCCAACTGACAGATCTTTGTCCACTCACTTAACTTCAAGAAACATGTTTGATTACTAACTCTTAAAAGTGTGAATTGCACTATGCTTAAAATATTATTTAGGTAATTAAAATCATGGTTTTTGACATGACAGTTTTTATTCAAAGTTATTTCAATTCGTTAGAAAAATTAAGTGTCTGCGAGCAACACTAACTCTGAAGCAGCTTTGCTGCTGAAATGTCCATCTATGTCTGTCTACCTCTATGTTCAAGTATTTTAATGCTCTTTTGGCTGCCCTCCCACCCAGAACTCTGCTGCTCATAAAACCCATGCTAATTTAACTACATTGGCACCAAACCTAGTATTATCTCAGCATTAAGATCCTCATCTTTATCTGTGAGTTCCTTCAAATCCTTGCCCCTCTCGAAATTGGGAATCTTCTCAGTAATATAACCCCCAAGGGTCTGTACACTCTTCCAACACTGCCCTCTTGCACCTTCCCAGTTTTCATTTCTCCATCACTGGCAGCTGAGATTAGCTGATAACAACCAGGAGTTTTGTGATTCCCTTCTAAACCTCACCCCTTGCTACTCTGTCTCATATTAGACATTCTTAATATCCAAACACTTTTACTCATTCCAGTATTTCTTTGTGGTTCAATATCACATTTCATTGGATAATGTACTGTTGTGCGTTATCCAAAAATCTTGGGACATTTTGCCACTCTGATGTTGCCATGTACAGTATTTCCACAAGCTATTATTTTTGCAGCATATTATGAAAAAATAAACTAGAGCACGAATTTTGATGAATCTATGCTTACATGGATGTTCTATTTTAAAGTTTCCAATTTTTTTTCCTTTAGCCCATAAGTTATTATTTATTAATTTACCTAAAAAATCACATTAGTTTGATTAATGATGAGTTCGATATACTGTAACTAGATTTTCAAAAAGGATAATGAATATTTAAAATTATTTGTCCAGAGGGATCATCAAATCTAATAAGTAATTACAATTGGTACATTTGATAAAAGCTTTATTTAATAGATATTGAAAGAGAAGTCTGCATTCCTTATTTATACACTAGACCTGGGTAGAAAGATTGGAATTATCTTTTTCAGATCAAGAAATTACTGTTAATAAAAGAAAATGTTGAATATACTTTATAGGTTAGATAGAATCTGTGGAAAAAGAAACAATGCATTTTCGGGCTGGCGAAATTTTCATCAGATCTGGAAAATGAGACTTAAGTTTTAAGCTGCAAGATGGCAGAGAGGGCAAAAAACAAGGGGCAGATATCAGAATAACCTGTATGACGGGTGATGATAAAAGACACTGAAGGGCAAAATGGAGATGTCAAATGAACTCTACTTTCTTAGAAGCTTCCACGGATTCGTCCTCATCTAAAATTTTGACAAAGGCACACAGTGGAGAGTATATCGACTGATTGCATCACAGCCTAGTATGGAACACCAATGCTCCAAAATGGAAAAAGCCTACAAAAGATGTTGGGCACAACCCAGTCCATCACAGGAAATGCCCTCCCCACCATTGGAAAAATTCATCTGGTCGAAATGCAAAATAACACAGATTCTGGAAATCAGAAATTAAAAAAAAAAACAGGGTGCAGTAGGTCAGCAAAGACTGAGGGGCTGAATTGGTAAGTTGCCTGGACTCACTATCCGTGGCTCCCACCTCTACACTCACCTGGACTTCCTGATTTCCATGTTGGGAATCATACTTCCAATCACTATTTCAATCTGAGAATCCAAGTACGTTCAGGTTCTGTTGTTCATCATTGTGTGGAACAAGTGAGGGAGTTAAATACCAGATGAAGTGTCACATGCGCCTGTCACACTGTTTGTCCTGGATATACAGAAGTACACCTCAGTCCAGTACCTACTGGCAAGCACACTGAATTCTGCTAGTTCCTTTTAAAACTGCCAGCCTTGTTTCACCCAGTGTAAGTGGCCTTTGAAGGCTTGGCTTTGGACTCTGCCAGAGCTAAGGTGGATGATCTGAAGAGCCGAATACCAAACCTTGCTGCCCGAGCAATGATGGTCTATAACACCAAACGGGGGAAACCGTACACACAGCTGATGGTCATAATAAGAAATTTCAAGCTGATTTGGTTGCAGTAAGGAAAGATCAAGATGCACTTCATACCTACCTTACAACACTTCTTGTGACATAAATACTCTTAGGCTGCTGCTGTTGTCCTGCTGAGGGGGACATTATAACCAGCTAGTAAACAACTGAGAGGAGAAAGAGCTCTATATAACTACTTACGTAGTTATAGCTTTGACCATTTTTAAAATCAAATACCACCCTTTATCCTTTTGTGTCTGATATTATTTCCTGTGCTCAACAGTGTGGTGTGTCTTTTTTTTAAGCATGTGCCTGGAAATTTGAGATCTCAAAAACCACATCTCTGTCACAAATGAATGAGTATCATTTGTGGTGTCTTGGCCCGAGTGCCAGATATTTACCTCGCCTATGTGGTAGTTGATTCAAGTATTTCCACGATGGAAAGCAAAGGAAGTGCTCGGCTGCCTGGCACTTTTGATGGACAGGATGCAGCACAAAGTTTGTTGTTATCGCCAGTGAGTGACAGTTAAAATGAAATGTTTACTTGGCTGGATTTGCAAATGTAGACTTGAAATGGTTGAGTCCAGAGATTAATATCTTTTTTAAAATCTCTTTGGTGATTCTAAACAATTTTTATCAATGTTTTAACTTTCTCATCATGCCTGTGAATCTAACCCTTTTAACTATGTGGGGAAAACCAAGCCTAAGCAATTAACAGTGTTACCTCTGTTAGATCCCTGTTTATTTACCGATCCTTGGGGTTCTTCTGGGTGTCAAAACTGGTGAGCAGATTTAATTCCAATATTTCAGTTAATTTTAGGGTACAGATGTACGAATACCAAGCAAACTAAATAAACAGCTGAGAAAGATACTTTGAGATAGGAGAGATGCTTGGCTTCATTATTCACTACGGAAAAAGGATCTTGGCGATTGTAGGGATGACTTACAGTGGATTGAAAAGCTTGAGCGTGTAGATATTAAGAAAGAGGATGTGCTGGAGTTTTGGAAAGCATCAAGTTGGATAAGTCTCCCAGGCTAAGAGATGCACCCAGGCTAGTGTGGGCAGTGAGGGAGGAGATTGCTGAGCCTCTGGCAATGATGTTTGCATCTTTATTGGGGACAGGAGAAGTTCCAGAGGATTGGAGGGTTGCAGACGTTGTTCCCTTATTCAAGAAAGGAAGTAGAGATAACCTGGGAAATAATAGACCAGTGAGTCTTACCTCAGTGGTAAGTAAGTTGATGGAAAAGATCCTGAGAGGCAGGATTTATGAACATTTGGAGAGGTATAATATGTTTCAGAATAGTCAGCATGGCTTTGTCAAAGGCAGATCAAGCCTGATTGAATTTTTTGAGGATGTGACTGAATACATTGATGAAGGTAGAGCCGTAGATGTAGTGTCTATGGATTTCAGTAAGGCATTTGAAAAGGTACCCCATGCAAGGATTATTGAGAAAGTAAGGAGACATGGGATCCAAGGGGACATAGCTTTGTGGATCCAGAACTGGCTTGCTCACAGAAGGCAGAGTGGTTGTAAACGGGTCATATTCTGCATGGAGGTCGGTCACCAGTGGAGTGCCTCAGGGATCTGTTCAGGGACCCCTTCTCTTCATGATTTTTATAAACGACCTGGATGAGGAAGTGGAAGGATGAGTTAGTAAATTTGCTGATGACACAAAGGTTGGGGGTGTTGTGGATAGTGTGGAGGGCTGTCAGAGGTTACAGCGGGACATTGATAAGATGCAAAACTGGGCTGAGAAGTGGCAGATGGAATTCAACCCAGATAAATGTGAGGTGGGTTCTTTCTTAATATCTACATGCTTAAACTTTTCAATCCACTGTAAGTCATCCCTACAATTGCCAAGATCCTTTTCTGTAGTGAAAACTGAAGCAAAGATTTCATTAAGTATCTCTGCTATCTCCTTTGGTTCCATACACAGTTTTCCACTGTCACACTTGATTGGTCTTATTCTGTCACGTCTGATCCTCTTGCTCTTCACATACTTATAGAATGCCTTGGGGTTTTCCTTCATTCTGCTCGCCAAGGCTTTCTCATGGTCCCTTCTGGCTCTCGTAGTTTCATTCTTAAGCTCCTTCCTGCTATCCTTGTAATCTTCTTGATCTCTATCATTACCTAGTTTTTTGAACCTTTTGTAAGCTTTTCTTCTTGACTAGATTTTCAACAACCTTTGTGCACCACGGTTCCTGTACCCTACCATTCTTTCTCTGTCTCATTGGAATGTACCTATGCAGAACACCATGCAAATATCCCTTGAACGTTTGCCACGTTTCTGCTGTACATTTCCCTGAGAACATCTGTTCCCAATTTATGCTTCCAAGTTCCTGCCTGATAGCTTCATATTCCCCTAACATCAATTAAACACTTTCCTAACTTGTCTGTTCCTATCCCTCTCCAATGCTATGGTAAAGGAGATAGCATTGTGATCACTATCTCCAAAATGCTCTCCCACTGAGAGACCTGACACTTGACCAGGTTCATTTCCCAATACCAGATCAAGTACAGCCTCTCCTCTTGTAGGCTTATCTACATACTGTGTCAGGAAACTTTCCTGAACACACCTAACAAGCTCCACCCCATCTAAACCCCTTGGGAGATGCCAATCGATATTTGTGGCAGGGATGAAGGAACTGAGAAAAGGGATTACCATGTTTGCAGGAGACAGTATGGGAAGAGGAATTGTCATGGGAATCAATAGGTTTATAGAATATGTTGTCTAACAGTTTGTCTCCTTAGGTTTGCAGGAAGGGTGGAGGGAAGAAATGCTAAGCAATTAACATGTAGAACATGAGCTGCAAAGTCAGTTCAGCACTGAGGCAAGGGAAACCAGTCTAGGAGCCCAAGAGCTGCAGGGCAATAACTGTGCCCAAACCTGGGGTTTGAGACCCAAGACTCCTGCACCTCCCACCCAACGGTAGTAGAGAGAAGAGAGGGAGATGGGTCAAACTACCAGCAGACAGAGCTGAACATTGGCTTGTTTCCCATTCTCAGGACTCAATGCTTTAATCTGGCTCGATGCTTTTGGTGCGAAGTGATGGAACTGAAACATTCAGTCTGTTTCTCTTTCCATAGATGCTGCCTGGCATACTGAATCTTCCCTATATTTTTGGTCTTTTATTTCATACTTCTGACATCATAGTTGTTGACTTTCAATTGCTGCTAAGTTATGGACCTTGGTACTGTCATGAAAAGTTTCAGATACATTGATACTTTGAGAAAGATGTTCCTGTAATTGTTGGAGAGACAAAGAAATGGAAAAAAAAAACTGTTGAAAAACTGAAATGGAAGTAAAGCTATAAGATACCAATAGCCTGTAATGTGCTGTATATTCTGTGTAATTTTAAATAGTTCTGTAAGTTTCACTTGTCATTAGTTTGTTAGCTCTTTCTGCCTCATAAAAATGCTCTGTTGCCACAGATCAGATTCAGTATTGATTAGACTCAAGAACATAGGACATTGAACATTTCAGCTGAGTGCAGGCCACTTGGCCCATGATGTAGCCTTACAAGCGCACTCTGAGATCAATCTAATCCTTCCCTCTTACAGAGCTCTCCATTTTTCCTGTTGAACCACTCTGTGCTCTATTCTAATCTATACAATGAACTTATTGCTTTTCACAAACCTTACAATCTCCTACTTCACGTTTCACCACAAAATGTTGTGGAAACAGCCCAGTCCACCATGGGTAAAGCTCTCCTCACCATTGAGCGCTGTCGCAGGAAGACAGCATCCATCATCAAGGACCCCCACTGTTCAGGTCATGTTCTGCTCTTGCTGCTGCCATCAGGAAGGTGGTAAAAGAGCCTCATGACTCAAACCACCAGGTTCAGGAAGCATTATTTCCCCTCAAATCAAAGGGGATAACTTCACTTGTCCCATTACTGAAATGTTCCCACAACCTATGGGCTCACTTTCAAAGACTCTTCATCTCGTGTTCTCAATATTTATTGCTTGTTTATTTATTACTATTATTTCTTCCTTTTTTGTATTTGCACAGTTTGTTGTCTTTTGTACACTGGTTGAACACCTAATTGGTGCAGTCTTTCATTGTTGACTCTACTACGGTTATCATTCAATTATGGATTTATCGAGTATATCCAGAAGAAAATGAATCTCAGGAATACACATGGTGACCTATGTGTACGTTGATAATAAACTTATTTTGAACTTTGAACAGCCCCCAAGGTTTTTTAAAACTTTGTATAATCTCTGAACAATCTCTGGACTCCCAATGAGTTGGAGCATATTGGGACTGCACTCCTGTTTTGCCTGAGTCTCTTGCAGGAGCATACGGCACCAATATTCCATCTGGTTGGGATCACATTCAAACCTGGCATCTAGTGGCGGCGCTGTACTGCTTTAACTCCATCACAAATGCTGTGCACTATTTTGACAAGATCTGTTTCTGTTTGTGTAATGTTTAAAGGAGATGATTTGAAAATCCTTGGGGATGAAATAAATAGTGTTACAATACGGGATTTGATTTTCAGTGCTGTCTCATTTAATTCTCCATGCAGGTTACTATAAGAACAATACCAAAGTTGCCATTAAAATGTTGAAGGAGGGCAGCATGTCTCCACAGGCTTTTCTGGAAGAAGCCAACCTTATGAAGACACTTCAACATGACAAGCTGGTGCAGCTGTATGCAGTTGTGACAAAGGAGCCCATATACATAGTGACTGAATTTATGGCAAAAGGTACAGTAATTAAGGTGTGGATTGTAAGTTCGCAGATAACATGAACGTTGGTGGTGTTGTAGTGAAGAGGGTAGTCATAGGTTACAAAGAGTTACAGACAGGTTGCAAAGCTAGCAGAGAAGAGCCAGATGGAGTTTACTCCAGAAAAGTGTGAAGAGATGCACTTTGGGAGATTGAAATTGAAGACAGAATACAAGATTAATAGCAGGATTCTTAGCACTGTGGAGGAACAAATGGAGTCCAAGCCCATTAATCTCTCAAGTTGTCACATAAGTTTGTAGGGTGGTTAAGAAGACATGGAGGATTATGGGTTGTGTAGGAGGGAGGGGTTTATATAATGTTTATATAATGACCTTTATTAGTCAGGGGGATTGAGTTCTAGAGCAGTGAGTTACAGTTGCAGTTCTATAAATCTCTGATGAGGCCACACTTGGAGTATTGTGATCAGTTCTAGTTGCATCGTTATGGGAAGGATGTAGAAGTTTTAGAGATCCTGCGTGGACATACCTTGTGTGGAAAGGTTGAGCAAGCTAGGGCTTTTCTCTTTGGAGTGAAGAAGGATGAGGAGTGACTTGATAGAGGTGTACAAGATTATGAGAGACATAAATAGAGCGGATAACCAGCACCTTGTCATATGGTGGCAAAGGCAAATACTAGAAAACATGCGTTTGAGGCAGGTGGACAGGAGTTCAGGGGAGATGTCAGAGAGAGTACTTTTACACAGGAAGTGGTAGGTGCCTAGAATACATTGCTGAGAGCAATACAACCGGACCTTTAGGAGGTTCATATATAGGCATGTGGCGGAAAGTAAAATAGAGGATTATGAGTTGTGTAGGAGGGAGGGGTTAGAATGATTGTGGGTTAGGTTTATATAGGTCAGCACAATATTGTGGGCCAATGGGTCTGCACAGTGCTACTCTTCTCTGTTTTTATTTTTCATTAGTGGTTGTGGGTTTAAGGTGATTTGACTGTTCATTTCTTCTTTTTTCAGGTAGTTTGCTGGATTTTCTAAAGACCAACGAAGGAGGGAAGTTAGAGCTAACAAAATTAATTGACATGTCGGCTCAGGTTGGTCTTCTGGGATTGATTTAAATTCCTTTTCCTGTTTCCTTCGGTTCACTGTGAACTGACTCCCTCGGACTGGACTGGGATGCTTTAAGTTTTTGCTGACATTTCAGTGTGTTGCCTGGAACGATTCTGAAGGAAACTAAGTTTTAGGAGGAATGACTGGGTTAAAATCATGCAGACTGAATGAGACTGTTCAGCTCTCTGCAATGAATGCCCTTGTCCTTCCCCAGAGCTCTGACAAAATTTCATCCCTTCTCATTATCAATGTCACCGGAAATGGATCTGAGTGAAATAAATACCATTTCATTCTTAATTGGTGTTCTCCTAAATGGCAACTCTAATTGCATTGTTGACGCAAATCCCAAACTAGGAAACAGAGTTTATACTGATCCTGCACTGGGGCAAAAAATACAAATTCCTGCCGTTTCTTTTGGATTTCTGTGCAGAGTCTATAGTTATCTGCCATGAATTTGGCAGAAATTCCAAATAAACAGCATGGTCTTGTGGCCATTCTTATTATTTTTATTTCTTGCATGACAGCTGTGCTTCTTTACAAACCAGTAATCTTTTGCCCATAATGATTACCACTGAGAGCAGACAGAGTTATGATGATGACTAAGTGTGAAACGGAAGCAAAACAGACAAGGGTGAACAATTTCACCTTTCAGGTGAACGTTTCATGAACTTGGTGTGACCAGATACATCAAGATAAGTATGAAGTTGCTTATTCTGTAGAGGAGAGATTAAGCAATTTTATTGTCTGGAAGATACGGTCTACGATGGTCACCCCTGTTGGTTGGAATTGCCATATCTTGGTTAAATAGAAACAGAGTCAATGTTTCAGGTCTCTTTCTGCAGATGCTGCCTGACCTGCTGAGAGTTCCCAGGATTTCCTCTTTTTGTTTTGCATTTCCAGAATCTGCAAATTACCTTTCATTTCCTCCTGCTTTTCTAACGAGCAGCGGCACTCCGACCCTTGGCAGAAGTGGGGCCTAATTGTGGGACAGGTTGGCTCAAAGCTGAGGTGGCAGAGAGTCATAGAGAAGTACAGCACAGAAACAGGCCCTTTGGCCCATCTAGCCAATGCCAAAAACATTTAAACTGCCATCCATATACCTATCCAAAAATTCTCTTGAATGCTGAAATTGAGTTTACATGCACCACTTGTGCTGAGAGCTCATTCCACACTCTCAATGGACCTCTGATTGAAGAAGTTCTCCTCATGTTTCCTGTAAACTTTTCACCTTTCATCTTAAGCCATGACCTCTGGTTGTAGTCCTACCCAACCTCGGTGGAAAAAGCCTGCTTGTATTTACCCAATGTACGTTTTCTATGCACTTTCAATCTTATTTACATTTTTCCTGGAGGTAGGTGACCAAACCTGCACACACTACTCCAAGTTAGGCCTTATCAATGTCTTATACAACTTCAACATAACATCCCATCTTCTATACCCATTACATTGATTAATGAAGGCCAACGTGCCAGAAGCTTTCTTTATGATCCTATCTATCTGTGATGCCACATTCAATGAATTATGGACCTGTATTCCCAGATTCCTTTGTTCTACCATACTCCTCAGTGCCCTACCGTTCACTGTGTAAGATTTACCCTTCTACAGAAGTACAAACCCTCGCACCTGTCTGCCTTAAATTCCATCTGCCGTTTTTCAGCCCATTTTTTTTGGCTTATGCAGATCTCTCAGCAAGCCATGATAATCTTCCTTGTTGTCCACTCCTCCTCCGGTCTTGGTGTCATCCACAAATTTGTTGATCCAGTTAATCACATTATCTAGGTCGTTAATATAGTCGACAAACAACAATAGCAGTAATCCCCGTGGCACACCACTAGTCACAGGGCTTCAGTCAGAGGGGCAACTGTTTACTACCACTCTATGGCTTCTCCCACAAAGCCAACATCTAATCCAATTTGCTACCTCATCACGAATACCAAGCGACTGAACCTTCTTGATCAACCTCCCATGTGGGACCTTGTCAAATGCCTTGCTACCGTCCATGTAGATAACATCCATTGTCTTGTCTTCATCCATTTTCCTGGTAACCTGTGCACAAAAGAATTGGTTTTTCACTATTTATGAGGGAAACCTGTGCCCTGTGACTGAAATTATACTTAAAAATAAATAAATTAAAATCCAAGAGCACAAGAAATACCAAATAGGTGGGAAATCACTCAGCGGGTCAGGCAGCACCTGGGCAGACTCGAGTCTGGCTTGTCAGTTGTGGGAGTTGTTGAACTTTGTTGAAGTTAGTTAAAAACTCAGTTTTTGACAAAAATGATATGGATCTCCATACGGAAATGTGAAATACTGACCAGTTAAAAGAATAAGCCCAGAATCTTTTCATGTGGCCAGATGCTGCATGTGTTCGGTGTGCTGGTACTCTAGTCCTGTGTGTTGATGTAATGGAAACACTAACCAGAATAGTTTGTTACCAATGAAGGTGCTTATAAAGTATGGGGTGATTGCAAGAAAAACAATTAGATGGTTAGGTTGCGGTACTGGGTCCAACATCCCACTAAATGTGAAGTAAATGCAACTAAACACAACGGGGAACATGTGTTCAGAAGATAATGAGTTAAAATCAATGTGGCCAAATGGCAAATAGCCATTTCAACAAAGTACAAATAACAAAAAGCTAGAAGGAAATGTTTTGACAGGTTTTAGAGATGGTTTTGATAGATCTTAAAATTTA
This sequence comes from Hypanus sabinus, assembly GCF_030144855.1. Lineage (NCBI taxonomy): Eukaryota > Metazoa > Chordata > Chondrichthyes > Myliobatiformes > Dasyatidae > Hypanus > Hypanus sabinus. The sequence goes on along the minus strand of NC_082715.1, from coordinate 34,747,782 downwards.
GGTTAGTCTCCTAGCCTATTTTTTCATGGCTGCTCTCCTGAATCACTGGTGTAATCTGTGATAAGATACTTAATTTGCATTTGTAAACATTTGCTGCAGCTATAAGTCAGCCATACCTTTAACTCAACACATTCAATACAGCTCACATTTGCAACATGTTACAGCTGTTGCCAGTTTCTGGGGGCGGTGGGTTGAGTATCTGTTAGTATCAATGATCTTTTACAGCTGTCAGTAATCGCAGATGACAGAGGCTCAGAGTATGGTAGACCTCTACAATTGGTAGAATCAAACAAGATAATTTAGTTTGAAATCTTAAAGAAAAACATTTCTACTGTTTTTTCCCCCCTGAATCTACTAAACTACAAAGCTGAATCCCAGACAAGAGAAAATCTGCAGATGCTGAAAATCCTAGCAACACACACAAAATGGTGGAGGAACTCAGCAGACCAGGCTGCATCTATGGAAAAGAGTACAGTCTACGTTTCGGTCCGAGGTCCTTCATCAGGACTGGGGAAAACGATGAGCAGTCAGAGTAACTGCTCATATTTTTTTTCTGAGTGCTGATAAAGGCTCTTGGCCTGGAAGGTTGAGTGTGCACTTTCCCATAGATACTGCCTGGTCTGCAAAATACAAAGTTGATTAATTTCAATCGTTTTCTGAAACAGATACAAAAAGAGAGTTAACCTGTGTATAGTCTTCAATGTTGCTAAAATTAGAGACACATGCTCTTAGCAGGAGAAAATGCTAATTTAGGAAGATAGGTGGCCTATCAGAGAAACCTGTTGTTGCTTTACTTTTACTTCTTATCAACTTTGAGATCAGTAGAGGAAATGATTTCATTGCCTCTATTTTCCACTGTGATAAGCAGGTTTTTTTTTAAAAAAAATTGGCCCGAATTGAGGAAATGAAATACAGCAGACATCTGTCCATTATAGATTGGAATAGTTTGTTTTATTTGTGTTGAGTGGCAGACTTCTTAGAGATGACAGTTCAAAAAGTGTAGCTCCATTGTGCTGTCAAAATTGTTTATTGTGACAGCAAAACAAAACCTGGAGAGCTCAGGCCAAGATTTTACAATCCAAGAAGAGTTGCTGCAAAGCAATACACAAAAAATGCAGGATGGAATCAGCAGGTCAGGGAGCATCTATGGAGAGGAACAAAGAATCAACCTTTTTGGGGCTAGACTGTTCATCTGGTGAGGAAAGGAAGGGAGAAGAAGCCAGAATAAGAAGGTGGGGCAAGGTGAAGAAGTAGGTGAAGCTATGAAAAGGGGAAGGGGGGGGGATAAAGTGAGAAGCAGAGAGGTAATGGGTGAAAAAGACAAAGGGCTGAAGAAGAAAAAGAATCCCAGGGTTGACATATATGTAACTTTACTTAAAACTTTGAAGAAGGAATCTGATAGGAGAAGACAGTGGGACCATGGGAGACAGGAAAATGTTATAAGTTACCGCGAGTTTTGGATTTAACTGGCAAATGTAATGTTTGCTCCAAATCTACAGAAAGAAGTTAAAAGGCAGCCAATCTTACAGGATGCTGTTAGAAAAGACCACAGTGAGGCTCGAACAACAACACAAAAAAGCCTTAATTAGAAGGAGAAATAACAATCTAGGCAAAGATACCACAGTGCCTCATTTTCACAAACTGTGCTGAAGTAAAGGTCCAGTTCATTTGATTTTAGTGGTTTTGAAATCCCCTCACCAAGGGAAAAAACCAGTTTGTGTCAATATAGAGTGACCTCAGTCTGACGTAATTAGCAGTACTTGGCTCAGGTATATCATTCAGCCTTCATCGAGAGCCTCTAACTGTACACCCCTTGCATCGCTGACTTCTTTTCTCTTGCTTTTGGTAATTTTCCACTGAGCCCTCTGTCCATCTTTGAGTTATTTGTTTTTCTGGCTGGCCATAACTGTACTCATTTTCATCCAGACCTCTATAACCTGATAAATTCAGTGAATGTTATCCTGGGATCTTTTTTTTATGAACACCGGCCTTTTATACTTTCTCTCTTTTTTTCCCTCTTTGATCATTACCAGCTTAAGAACTTGCTGTCTGGCATCCTCTCTTTAAACTCCTAAGGTGCCCTGTTCTTTTGAGCACCAACGTAATACATTATTCTTTGATGTATTGGCTTCGCGATGTTGTGTGGCAGCTAGACATCTCCCTCTTGGGAAGAAAAGATTTTAAAGCAGCCCCTTTAAAGCAACATCTTTAAAACAACAGGAAGGTTTCTCAACACAATATGTAGATAAGCTTACAAGAGAAGAGACTGTACTTGATTTGGTACTCGGAAATGAACCTGGTCAGTTGTCAGATCTCTCTGTGGGAGAGCATTTTGGAGATAATGTTCACAATTCTATCTCCTTTACAATAGCATTAGAGAGAGATAGGAACAGACAAGTTTGAAAAATGTTTAATTGGAGTAAGGGGAATTATGAGGCTCTCAGGTAGAAAATTGGAAGCTTAAATTGGACACAGATGTTCTCAAGGAAAAGTATGGAAGAAATGTGGCAAAAGTTCAGGGAATATTTGTGTGGAGTTCTGCATAGTTACATTCCAATGAGACAGGGAAATTATAGTAGGGTACAGGAACCGTGGTGTACAAAGGCTGTAATAAATCTAGTCAAGAAGTAAAGAAAAGCTTACGAAAGGTTCAGAGAGCTAGGTAATGTTAGAGATCTAGAGGAATATAAGGCTAATAGGAAGGAGCTTAAGAAGGAAATTAGGAGAGCCAGAAGGGGCCGTGAGAATGCCTTGTTGGGCAGGATTAAGGAAAACCCCAAGACATTCTACATGTATGTGAAGAGCAAGAGGATAAGATGTGAAAGAATAGGACCTATCAAGTGTGACAGTGGGAAAATGTGTATGGAACTGGAGGAAATAGCAGAGCTACTTAATTAATACTTTACTTCAGTATTCACTTTGGAAAAGGATCTTGTTGATTGTAGTGATGACTTGCAGCAGACTGAAAAGCTTGAGCATGTAGATATTAAGGAAGAGGATGTACTGGAGCTTTTGGAAAGCATCAAGTTGAATAAGTTGCCAGGACCAGATGAGATGTACCCCAGGCTACTGTGGGAGGCGAGGGAGGAGATTGCTGAGCCTCTAGCAATGATCTTTGTATCATCAATGGGGACGGGAGAGGTTACGGAGGATTGGAGAATTGCAGATGTTGTTCCTTTATTCAGGAAAGGGAGTAGAGATAGCCCAGGAATTTATAGACCAGTGAGTCTTACCTCAGTGGTTGGTAAGTTGATGGAGAAGATCCTGAGATGCAGGATTTATGAACATTTGGAGAGGTCAGCATGACTTTGTCAAGGGCAGGTTGTGCCTTATAGCCTGATTAAATTTTTGGAGGATATGACTAAACACATTGATGAAGGAAGGGCAGTAGATGTAGTGTATATGGATTTCAGCAAGGCATTTGACAAGGTACCCCATGCAAGGCTTATTGAGAAAGTAAGGAGGCATGGGATCCATGGGGACATTGCTTTGTGGATCCAGAACTGGGTTGCCCACAGAAGGCAAAGAGGGGTTGTAGACGGGTCATATTCTGCATGGAGGTCAGTCACCAGTGGTGTGCCTCAGGGATCTGTTCTGGGACCCTGACTCTTCATGATTTTTATAAATGACCTGAATGAGGAAGTGGAGGGATGGGTTAGTAAGTCTGCTGATGACACAAAGGTTGGAGGTGTTTTGGATAGTGTGGAGGGCTGCCAGAGGTTACAGCAGAACATTGATAAGATGCAAAACTGGGCTGAGAAGTGGCAGATGGAGTTTAACCTAGATAAGTGTGAAGTGGTTCATTTTGGTAGGTCAAATATGATGGCAGAATATGGTAAGACTCTTGGCAGTGTGGAGGATCAGAGGGATCTTGGGGTCTGAGTCCATAGGACACTCAAAGCAGCTGCGCAGATTGATTCTGTGGTTAAGAAGGCGTACGGTGTATTGGCCTTCATCAATCGTAGAATTGAATTTAGGAGCCGAGTGGTAATGTTGCAGCTATATAGGACCCTGGTCAGACCCCACTTGGAGTACTGTGCTCAGTTCTGGTCTCCTCACTACAGGAAGGATGTGGAAGCCATAGAAAAGGTGCAAAGGAGATTTACAAGGAAGTTGCCTGGATTGGGGAGCATGCCTTACGAGAATAGGTTGAGTGAGCTTGGCCTTTTCTCCTTGGAGTGAAGGAGGATGAGAAGTGACTAGTGGTGCAGGGAGAAACAATAGGGTCTTTTAAGAGACTTTTGGATAGGTACATGGAGCTTAGTAAAACAGAGGGCTATAGGTAAGCCTAGTAATTTCTAAGGTAGGGACATGTTTGGCACAACTTTGTGGGCCAAAGGGCCTGTATTGTGCTGTAGGTTTTCTATGTTCTATCTAGATCTAAGTATTCTTTTAAGAGTTATTTTGCTTATTTGTGGATGTTGGGATAACTATATACTTCCATAGCATTTGCAGAAGTACAGAGTTGAGTCTGGATACAAGAACACACCCTGCAGAAAGATGGTCATCAATGAAGTTGAAAGAGGAGATAGGTCTGTCGGAATTCCTGTAGCTTGTCTGGGCTAGTTTCAGGGAAAAAAAGTTGCCCTTGAAAGGGCTGAACGTGACATACTGAAGTTATTATTAATAATTAGTTAAAAGCTGGTGAAACAGAACAATAAAGGATTTTGTAGTGGAGGAAGTGGTTCGGATCATCAAGGCACAGTGAGAGACTGTAGACTTGACCACCTAAGTCAGCTTGTATGAAAATCTCTGGAAGAAGTTACAGAAGGATTTTACAAATTTATATAGAAGAATTTGTAGAATAAAATACACCTTTATTATATTTGATTGTCATTCAACAATTCACATGTATACAGTCAAACAAAACAACACTCCTCCAGGGCCAAGGTGCAAAACGCAGCACATACAGTCGCAAAAATAATGTTACCATAAGTCACAAACGAGAAAATCTGCAGATGCTGGAAATCCGAGCAACACACACACAAAATGCTGGAGGAATTCAGCAGGCCAGGAAGGACTGCCGAAGGTTTTTGGCCCGAAAACTTGACTGTACTTTTTTCCATAGCTGCTGCCTGGTGTGTGCGTGTATGTGTGTTGCCACAGGTCCCTTATTGGCACGACCTGAAAGTTGATAGTGCATGTGATGATGTCCTATAGCCATATTTCTGCAAGAGTAGGAATATTTCCGATAACATCTCACATAAATGCAGCAGGAATTGTCCTTGAGTAATGTTGAGAACTGAATTTTGATCAGACTTCCCTGTGAAGGAAGTACTTAGCTTTAATAGAATTGGAATATAGTGTTTAGCATACTGCTGTGGTTCTTGTTTCTAAATACCGAGTGAAATAGGATGAGGATGTACCTGGCTCAGGGAAAGGAATCAACTGCATATGCAAGTCTAACAGTTTATCATGAAAAAGATGAACAGCAAATTATTTAAATAACCACATACTGGCAAATTTTATATATGGAATGTATTTTTTTTTCAGGTGGCAGAGGGCATGGCGTATATTGAACAGAAAAAATACATCCACAGGGATCTGCGAGCTGCCAATATATTGGTATCTGATTCGTTGGTCTGCAAGATTGCAGATTTTGGTCTTGCCCGACTTATAGATCATGAATACACAGCACGTGAAGGTAAGCCTTTGCTAAGCTCTTGCTTTGAGCGCCAAGACATACCTGACACATTTTTTTTTTTTTAAATACTTTAGCCCTGCGGCCTCATTTCCATTAAGTCAAAAGGCTGTGCAAGGATGACCAAGCTGTTTCATTTTGACGTTGAGCCATTTGCTACTTTCCAATAGAGTAAATGTATTTCTCAATTCTCTTATCTGGGAAGAAGGACCATTCCGGGATCCTGCAAAATTCTGTAATTGCAACTATCACCAACAAAGGAGACGAATCTGATTGCTATGAGAATGGAAGAGTCTCTCCTTTCCAAACGTCCTGGGCTGCTTCCTCACGGTGGCTGAAGAGGTGTAGCCAGAATCACTCTATGGATTCACATTGTCTAGAGCAGGGGTTCCTAACTTTTTTATGCCATGATCAATATCATTAAGCAAGGGATCCATGGGCCCCAGGTTGGGAGCCCCTAGTCTAGAGGGATAATGAGCACATTCTTCACTATGATATAAATCCAGGAGAAATCATTTTCATTAGTTACTTATTATTCTGGCACAGAAGAATACCATTCAGGACGGTGGACCTCCGCCTCCTCCCAACAAAACAATCTATCGCTCTCCTCCCTCTCTTCTCCACCTTAACCCTGAAGTTGATTATCTTCACACAATGATCTACAAACAACCTCCCTTTGCTTCTTTGGGCACTTGCCTGTACAAAGTCATGATTTGCAGTAGTCAGTGAACCAAATTAGAAGGTGTTTGGGATGCAGGAGAAAACCAGAGCAGCTGAGGGAAACCCATGAGTTTGTGGGAGAATAGGCAAGTTCCACACAGGCTGCATCAGAATGGGACCAGAGCATAGAATGATGAGGAACAGTATCAACACAATATCTCACAGAGTCTTTGATTCTGTCAATAGAGATATTATGAATTTCTCTGCACCCTGAGGCAATCATCTCCATTTCTGTGGCTTCTACATGATAACAAGCAAGCAAACAAATTATATTTCTAGCCAATGGGTGCATTGCAGTATCAGCATTATGTCACAGTGCTGGGGGAGTGAATCTACAGGATAAGCAGGAAGCTTGTTCCAGAAATGCAGTCACTCCTACATCAGCCATTGAATCACTGTGCACAGATGAGTCTTGCACGCTTGTTGGGAGAATGGGAATCACTTTCACTTGAATACTGCGTTTCTGTGTGATGCACCATCAATAACTCTCTCTGAGACGTAAAGGCGAGATATCGGCTTTTATTGACTGGAAGAAGGAACAAGCAGTGGTTGACCACCATACTACATCCTGGAGACTGAGAAGCCGGGCTCAGGCCTCAATCGCCTTTATACAGGGGTCTGTGGGAGGAGCCACAGGAGCAGTCAGCAGGGGGCTTGTCCAGACAGGTATATGTAGTTCACCACATTCACCCCCCTTTGTTTTTTAAAAAAAAAGTCCCCATGTGGCAAAGTTTCTTACATTTACAGGTTAAGTCTATCAGTTGGTCGAATCTGTTGCTGCGATCTACGTAGCACCGGCTGGGATTGCACAGATGCCGGTGGTGCTTGCACCGGAGTCGGAGGTTGTGCTGGTTCCGGCCTAACTGGAGGTGTCAGCCCCTAGGCGTCAGTGATCCCTCATGCCTGTGCGAGGCGCCTGGTATATACGCGTACGAGACGCCCAGTATAGGAGTGTCGTGAGGAGTCTGTGAAGGGCTCGGTGTGCGCGGTCTCACTTCGGGTGCAGGGTTCATAGTTACCGTGGAGTGTTCGGGGTAGTGGTCTGCTGCTCCTGAAGGCGCCAGGTCGCGGACAGAGACCGTGTCCTCCCGCCCATCAGGTAAAACCACGTAGGCATACTGGGGGTTCACATGTAGAAGGTGAACCCTCTCGACCAGCGGGGAGTATTTATTGCTCCTCACATGTTTCCGGAGCAGCACTGGCCCTGGGGACGTCAGCCAAGCCGGTAGGGTGGTCCCAGTGACAGACTTCCTGGGAAAAGAGAATAGGCGCTCGTGAGGGGTGGCATTGGTGGACGTACATAACAGGGAGCGGATAGAGTGGAGTGCCTCAGTGAGGACCTCCTGCCATCGACAGACCGGCAACCCTTTTGACTTGAGGGCTAAAAGTGTGGCCTTCCACACTGTGGCATTCTCCCTCTCCACCTGTCCATTTCCCTGGGGATTATAACTCGTAGTCCTACCAGTAGCAATGCCCCTAGCTAGCAGGTACCGGCGCAGCTCGTCACTCATAAAGGAGGACCCTCTATCACTGTGGATATAGCAGGGATATCCGAACAGAGTGAAGAGCTGGCGCAGGGCTTTTATGACGGACGTAGTAGTGGTGTCGGGGTAGGGGATGGCAAAGGGGAACCGCGAGTACTCGTCGATAATATTGAGAAAATAGACATTGCGGTCGTTGGAGGGAAGGGGGCCCTTAAAGTCGACACTCAGTCGCTCAAAAGGGCGGGTGGCTTTCACAAGTTGCGCCGTTTCAGGATGGTAGAAGTGCGGTTTGCTCTCAGCGCAGATTTGGCAGTCCCTGGTCATCGTCCTGATGTCCTCCAGGGAGTACGGCAGGCTCTGGGCTTTCACGAAATGGTAAAATCGTGTGACCCCCTGATGGCAAAGATGTGCATGGAGGGTGTATAGCTGGTCGAGCTGTGCGCTGGCACACGCTCCCCGGGATAGGGCATCAGGGGGCTCATTGAGTCTGCCAGGCTAGTACAGGATGTCATAGTTGTAGGTGGAGAGTTCTATTCTCCACCGCAAAATTTTATCATTTTGTACCTGCGCACCACTTCTGATGTCTGCTTTCCTGAGTAGCTGTAGTAGGCCCTAATGTGCAGCGAGAGCCTGCTGCACTCTCTAGGCTGTAACTGTGCAACTCTCTCGTTATCCCACTCCCTAGTGCAGTAGACCTGCAGATTATAGTATTCTTCATGGTCAGCTGTGTTTTATAATCATAGAAAAGATGAACAGGACAAGAAATTTCACCGTTGATTGGAGCTGGAGAGGCCACTGTGACTGTGCACACTGCCATCCTATGATGACAGACCTCAGGCCTGGAGCAAAGGTCACAGTCAATAGACAATAATGATTGCCAACCTCTTGTATGCTTTTAATATTTTGACTAGCCAGCTTAGGCACATCAGAGCAATAGCGATTGTATTCACGAAATCCTCCACATATACTAGCAGTGTAACCAAACTGCCGGACTCCTAGCCCAACATCCTCCGTACTGAGGCTGTAATTGTGCATGGTAGTATAACAGCATAACACTATTACAGCGCCAACTGTCACTAATGGGCTTCGATTCCTACCGATGTCTGTTTGGAATTTGTAGCGTTCTCCCCATTACTAAGTGAGTTTCCCACTGCTTCTCCAGTCTCCTCCACATTCCAAGGATGTATGGGTTGTTGTTACTGAGCTAGCCCATAAGGCCATAAAATACAGGAGTAGAATTAGGCCATGTGGCTCATTGAGCCTGCTCTGCCATTTCATCATGATCCAATTTTCCTCTCAGCCCCAGTCTCCTGCCTTCTCTCTGTGTTCCTTCATTTTCTGATCAGTCAAGAATCTACCAATCTCTGCCTTAATTACACATAAAGACTTGGCATTCACCGTTGCCTGTGGCAAACAGCTCTACAGATTCACCACTCTCTGGCCAAAGAAATTCTGAGACTGTGTCCTCTGGTCTTAGATTCTCTCATCTTAGGAAATATTCACTGCACATCCACTCTATCAAGGCCTTTCACCATTCAAAAGGTTTCAATAAGGTCATCCCTCATTCTTCTGAATTCTAGTGAATACAGCCTTAGAGCTACCAAGCACTCCTCATTTGACAAGCTGTTCAATCCTGGAATCATTTTCGTGAACCTCCTTTGAACCCTCTTCAGTTTTAGCACATCCTTTCTAAGATAAGGGTCACAAAACTGCTCACAATACTCCAACTGAGGCATCATCAGTGATTTATAAAGTCTTAACATTGTACCTTTGCTTTTATCCAGTATTCTAGTCCTCTTGAAATGAATACGAACACTGCATTTGCCTTCCTCATCGCAGACTCAACTTGCAAACCATCCTTTAGGGAATCCTGCACAAGGACTCCCAAGATCCATTGCACTTCAGATTTTTGTATTTTCTCTCCATTTAGAAAAAGGTCAAAACCCTTTCATTTCTTCCATCAAAGTGTTGAACATACACTTTCCAACAATGCCATATACTTCCCATCTGCCATTTCTTTACCCATTCTCCTATTATCTAAGTCATTCTGTTGCTTCTCTACTTCCTCAAAACTACCTTCCCCTCCACCTATCTTCATCTCATCTGCAAACTTTGCAACAAAGCCATCAATTCCATCATCCAAATCATTGACATATAATAAAAAGGGTCAGTCCCCTGTGGAACACCACTAGTCACCAGTAGCAAAGCAGGAAAGACTCCCTTTATTCCCACTCTTTACCCCCTGCCAGTCTGTCACTGCTTTGTCCATGCTAGAATATTTCCAGTAATATTATGGGCTCATAGCTTGTTAAGCAGCCTCATGTGTGGCACCTTGTCAAAGGCCTTCTGAAAATCCAAGTGTACAATATCAACTGATTCTCCTTTGTCTATCTTCGTTGTTATTTCTTCAAAGAATTCCAACAGATTTGTCAGGCTGGTGCACTATCAATTACTCCAAAAGACTGTAAGTAGAGTAAATACTGAAAGGCTTTTATTAACAGTAAAATGGATCCACGTCCATGCTGTATGTCTGTCCTGGACTGTGGGAGGAGCAGTGACATAATCGTCTTTATCCAGGGGTCTGTGGAAGGAGGCACAGGAGCAGTCACAGAGGGGCCTGTCCAGGCTTGTCCAGGCAGATAACCCAGTTACAACCTATATACATGGCTTACCACACAGGCAAGATTTTCCCTTGAGGAAACCATGCTGACTGTAGTCTCTTTTATCATGGGCCTCCAAGTACCCTGAGATCTGATCCATAATAATTGACTCCAACATCTTCCCAACCACTGAGGTGAGACCAACTGGCCATAATTTCCTTTTGTCTATCTTTCTCTCTTCTTGAAGAGTGGAGTGACATTTGCAGGTTTCCAGTCTTCCGGAATTATTCCAGAATCTAATGATTCTTGAAAGATCATTGCTAATGCCGCCACAATCTCTTCAGCTACCACTTTCAGAACTCTGGTGTGTATACCATTTGATCCAGGTGACTTATCCAACTTCAGGCCTTCTAATTTCCTTCTCTCTAGTTATGGTAACTTAACAAACTTCATGCCCCTGACACTCTGGAACTTTCGCCATACTGCTAGTATCTTCCATAGTGAAGACTGATGCAAAATACTTATTCAATTCATCTGCTATTCAGTTGTGGACACACGAGGTGTGGCAAATAAAACTAATTTTTACTGCCGGATGAGCCACAGGTTAGTTTTCCCAACACCAGACTCATGAGATAGGCACCCTGTCACACAGGGAATTCCCTGGAACACAAAAAAGTGGTTCTTCTCAAAACCTACTTGGTTAAAGGGTACCATCCATATCAACTCATGGGAATATTTTGCCTGTGGCTGGTCAATATGGAAAAGGAGTATCTGGGAAAGCATTGCAGTGAAAAATAGCAGTAGTCCTAAACATTCCAACTAACACATCCAACATTTCTGTCAAGCAGCTCCTATACCTGTTGTGTGGGAGTCTGGAAAAGCTATATTGGTCTCATCAGATCTCTCAGAGCCTATGAACCTGGAGTGGAAGTGAGTCATCCTCATCTCTGAGGGGCAGATTAAGGAGAAGACATTTGAATCAGGTTCAATGTTTCATGGTGAACCTGGGACACGTGCTGTCCAATCACGTAAGATTGATTGGATTGAGAAAATAGAACTGAATTTAAGGGACAGAAATCACCAAAGATACCACCTAATGTAAGATAGGATGCATTAGACTATATCTGCATTAATCTTCACCTGTATTCCAAGATGGTGTGGACCTTAGCTGGCTCCATTGAGGTTGTGGCTCAGATTTAGGGTTTTAATGTGAGAAAGGGATGCATTCATCTATATGCCTGCATAATGCAGGGAAAAATAGTGCAATTTCCTTTACAACATCATGGTTGAATACATAATTGTTAATAGTCATTGAGGGTCCTATATGGCGGATGTCATTATTTGGTTCTGGATTTAGGCACAAAATTGCCCAGCATTGGCCACTTGTTCTTAAGTGAAAGCATAAGCCCTGATTGTTTCAATAGTGGGAATATAACATTATAAACACGAGAAATTCTGCGGGTGCTGGAAATCCAGAACAACACACTCAAGGTGCTGGAGGAACGCAACAGCAAATCAGGCAGCAACTATGGAAATGAATAAACAGTCAATGTTTTAGGCTGAGACCCTTCTTCAGAACATTGAGTAGCATGATGCCATTTTTAAACATTGGTAAAAGTAGATAAGAATAAGTTCTTGATGGTTTAAATGAATTTGAAAGGCAATTCATAATGCACTGAGAGGGTATAAATACATCTACTGTAGGGAGAAATGACATTATTCAGGCCTGGGGGTTAATTGTATTTTTCAGTAGGAAAATGGTCAGGAATAGTTCAGCTGACTCCAGTGCAACTTTCCTTCAGATCTGAGATGTAGTAAAGACCAACAGTTTGAATTAATCTTTAGAAATCCTACCCAATCTAACAAAAAATACTGTGGATGGCCACTATCAATTACTTCTTAGTGAGGACAAGTGGCAAAAACATTAAAAAGGCAAGTTGGTGGGCACGTTAACGAATATTGCTGAGTGCTGAGCAATAACAGGAAGGAGATCTGAACTGATGAGACTACTTTTCTTGGAGTTGACATGTCTGATTGGCCTCCAGTGTCATGTTAAATGAATGATAAATACAACTGTGTGTGGTGAACATATTCTATCCTTCAATCACGGAGCAGAACCTTTCATTGAAAGAGCATTTCCCTAAAATTTATCCTCTGAAATGAAGCTTAAAAGACAGAGTATAATAACTATTTTCAGAAGATTACTGTATTATTATAATAAATAATTAACCACTCATAATCATTCTAGGATTGGGACAGATGTGAAAAATGTAGGCTGTTCTTAATATAGATAAATCTTCAATAGCTTTAATGCTTTGCTCTGGGTAATGAGTCAACAGGGTTTTTGGATTCTAATTCTAATCAAAGAAAAGTATGTATCGTTAAAAAGAAGATTGCTATTTTACATTCCTAAAAGCAGATTGTTATTTGGCTATCAGTCTTCGTTAACTGAAAGATCAGCTGCTCAATGTTTCAGTGGCTCTGTTCATCATGGATCTGTGTAGTCCAGCTGGGTTCCATGTTCCAGGTTGGTGCTGTATTAATTACACTCAACTACATTGGACAACCTGATAAAGAGGCAATGACCTTCACTCTCTGCACAGTACCACAATATTTGCATGTTACAAGCTCTCAGAACTAGCTTTCCGGATCCACAGATATTGAATATCTAATAAATCAAGGCATTCAGAAGGAAAAAGTGGGGAAATTGGAAGGAAAATAATAGGTTTTTTTGTTATTTTTCTTTGCAGGTGCTAAATTCCCTATCAAATGGACAGCTCCAGAGGCTATTAATTACGGTACCTTCACAATCAAGTCTGATGTCTGGTCCTTTGGTGTACTTTTAACGGAAATTACAACGTATGGGAGAGTACCATATCCAGGTAATATGGATCGAGAAATTTATGCTCTTTTACTCATAGTCTGTAGAATAATTTCATATAGTTGATATTAAAGGCAGTCCCATGACACTCCAAGAAGGACCCATTAAATCAGTGACACAATGTTGTAGCAGTGAAATAGTTAACTTAACATGACCCCACTCCTCCCTTAGAATATGTGCATAATTTGATATGATGGTAATTTTACCATGATCCCTTAGGCCATGGGCCAAAGTGAGAAACTGGATTGTATCCTCTGGCTATATTGGCAAATGTGAAATGCCAAGTAAATAGTGCTTGACGTAGTGTATTACTGAATGCATATAACATTTTGCAACACACCAAGCTTGCTGGAGCTCTGAGTAACACACACAAAATGCTGGAGGAACTCATCAGACCAGGCATCATCAATGGAAAAAAGAACAGCTGATGTTTTGGGCTGGAACTCTTTGGTAGGACTGGAGAGAAAAAAAGCTGAGGAGGTGATTTAAAAGGTGGAGGGAGGGGAAAAAGAACCACTAGGTGGATCATGATTCACACAAAATATGATTGGATAAGAGTCTTCAACATCTTCTATTATGACTTCTATATTACCAAGGTTTCAGTTATCCTAATTGACACTTCTGGAGACTTGTTTGTATTGAGCTTCAGAGTTGTGAGATTAGAGGCCTAGGGCAATTTGGCATGGCTGCTTCCCTCATGTTCTGGTATCCCCTGCCGTCACTCAAGAAAAAAAATCCCCTGACCCTTGCCCTGAACCTATTTGCCTCAGCAAGGTATTAGCTGCTGATATTCAAGTAACTTGATGCAATGGTAAGAGTAAGGATTAAGATGACGTTCAGTAGGCAGGTAGAGGCTGAAAACCTCCACACGAATTTCTCCTGTAGGTATATGTGAATTTCATGTAATTGACTATTTCTCATGTGAAATCATAGACAAGTAACTTTGCTGATTATTTGTTGGTTACCACTTGTGTTCTGCAGGGATGAGTAACCCTGAAGTAATCCGGAGTCTAGAACGCGGGTATCGAATGCCTCGCCCCGACAACTGCTCAAATGAACTCTATGATATCATGTTGAACTGCTGGAAAACTGCTCCAGACGACAGACCCACATTTGAATACTTACAGAGTATTCTGGAGGACTTCTTCACAGCCACAGAAGGGCTCTATCATTCTGCTTAGCTCCAGGCACCTAGTGAAAGAAGCAGGTGCTTTGCCACCAGACCTCAAATTAAACACTTTGTTTTCATTCATGTGTTGCTGAAAACAATTCAAAGAAAACCAGCTTCTTATGTGTTTTGTCCTAATTGGTTTGCCATAATCGTTTGGTTTTAACCGTAAACAAGCCACATTTTGGGCTGATGTTCTGAAGACTCAGTGTTAATAGAAACATGTGCCTGCAGAAGAAACTATTGAGCACGTTTCATTGGAAGTGCCTTCCACAAACTCTTGTGAGCATAGAAAAATGTCGTTCCTGATTAAGTACCTTGCCAGCATTTTTGACAGCTCCTTCTCCTTGGGATCTTTGGCTGGTTTAGATAAAATTTGTGTACACTTTTCATGCTGACTTGGGAAACTCATTCCAAGCTTGTCATCTTGAAACCTTCACATTATGTTTTGTAGCTGTCTAGCTATGTCAGTTCACTGACTGAATGCTAGAAACATTGAGAGTTTTTTAAATTTCATTTTTATTATGTTCTATATTTTATAGAGAGTATCTGAACAATTTCATATGAAACCATTATTGCTTATGCTGGAAGTTTTCCTGAAGCTATATTGGCTGTTCTGGCTTGTTAATGTATTACAAGATGTAAGCCAAAATTTTTCAAAGCTACAGATTTTTCTGAAGTTTAAATCATCATTGAACTCATGTTAAAATGATCTTGCTTTTTACTTGAATATGCACAATTGTTCACATCTAAACATATTGCTTAGAGACTGTACGGTGCAATTCCAATTCAGTGGTTTGCTGATTTTCCAACTGTTGAGTGATGCAGATCATGAGAGCTTAACCTTGACTCTAGCTCAAGCTCTTTGATTACCATCAGTTTACAGAGCAGAAGTTTATTTAAGAACTTTCGTTCAACATTGAACCAAAATATGATTTGCAGTAAGGGTTGAGGATTCATCCTTTTAAAAGACTTGTGGTTTGGTATTTTGCAGTTCATGTATGATAAGAAGGAACCACGTGATTTGAAATTATTGTCCTGCTATAAATAAAGAATTTATTGAAGAAGTGTTTTCAAACTTCAAAATTAACTGTTCCTTTTTCCACAGAAACTATCTGATCTGCTGGTTTTTCCAGCATTTTCTCTTTTTACTTCAGATTTCCAGTGTCTGCATTTCTTTACTTGACTGAAGATCAGTGGAAGCAACACATTTAGGACTGAGAAATACAGTGATGTACTCACCTGAGCTGGGCACTCTTTCCATTTCAAACTGGCGTTTGCAATCTTTGCAAGGTAGTTTGCACATTCCTACGTGTCACATGTCCGAAGTTACTGATTGGTGAAATATGCTTGCTGCAAGAAGTCAAATCAAGTGGTGTCAGATTGTACCTTGTTCATCGGAGGCATTTTCATTACTTCATTTAAATATTGTTGGTTGATGAAATAAAGTCTCTCTTTTCCAGATTTGGCATCAGTACTTCTCTTTGCAGACAGTTAAAGCCAGTACTGATGGAAGACAATTGGATGGTAATTCCAAGGATAGTGGCAAGGAGGTATCTTTGCAGGGCAAGGATAGCAACCTGTCTTTCCTCATTTGTGGCTGAATCAGCATTTATGTATGATACACCTTTCTTTAAAGGGTTCTTTCAAATATGATCAAATGTAAGTTCACATATAGAATCAGGTTTGATATTATGTTGTGAAATTTGTAAACTTGGTGGCAGCAGTACAATGCAATACTTTACAATATAGAAAAATGTATAATGGTCATATTAAATAAGGAGTGTAAAAACAGAAGTAAAAAGTAGTGAGGTTGTGTTCATGGTTCAGTGATGAGAAAATTGAATGGCAGAGAATTGGCGGAGGTTATAGTAGATGCGTTGGTAATCATTTATCAAAACTCTCTAGACTCTGCGAGGTTCTGGCAGATTGGAAGACAGCAAATGTCATGCCACTTTTTAAAAAAGGATGTAGGCAAAAGACAGGTAACTATAGGCCAGTTAACAACGTCTATAGTAATGAAAATGCTTGAAGCTCTCATTAAGGAAGAAATAGCGAAACATTTAGAAAGGAGTGGTTCCATTAGATAGACTCAGCACAGATTCAGAAAGGGCAGGTCCTGTTTTACAAACTTACTGGAGTTCTTTGAGGACAAAATGAATGTAGAGGATACAGGTGGATGTCGTATACTTGGATTTCCAGAAGGTGTTCGATAAGGTGCCGCACAAGAGACTTATAAATAAGATATGGATGCATGGAGTCGGAAGAAGTGTATTGGCATGGATGGTGGATTGGTTAACTGATAGAAGGCAGAGAGTTTGTATAAATGGGTGTTTCCCTGGTTGGCAGTCAGTTGTGAGTGGGATGCCGCAGGGGTTGGTGCTGGGCCTGCAGCTGTTTAAAATTTACATTGATGATTTGGAAGAGGGCTGAGTGTAGTGTAGCAAAATTTGCTGATGACACTAAACTGAGTGGAAAAGCAAATTGTACAGAGGATGTGGAGAGTCTGCAGAGGGATATAGATAGGTTAAGTGAGTGGGGCAAGGTCTGGAAGATGGAATACAATGTTGGTAAATGTGAGATCATCCACTTTGGAAGGAATAATAGAAGAGCAGATTGTTATTTAAATGGTGAAAGACTGCTGCATGCTGTTGTGCAGAGGGACTTGGGAGTGCTTGTACATGAATCACAAAAAGTTGGCTTGCAGGTACAACAGGTTATTAAGAAGGTAAACGGAATGTTGGCCATTGCTAGAGGGATTGAATTCAAGAGCAGGGAGGTCATGCTGCAACTATGCAGGGTACTGATGAGGCTGCACCTGGAGTACTGTGTGCGGTTCTGGTCTCCATACTTGAGGAAAAATATACTGGCTTTGGAGGCAGTGCAGAGGAGGTTCACCAGGTTGATTCCAGAGATGAAGGGGTTAACCTATCAGGGGAGATTGAGTCCCTTGGGACTATACTCTCTGGAATTCAGAAAAATGAGAGGGGATCTTATAGAAACATACAACATTTTGAAAAGGATAGATAAGATAGAATTAGGAAAGTTGTTTTCATTGGCAGGTGAGACTAGAACTAAGGAACTTTGCCTCAGGATTCAGGGGAAAAGATGAAAAGATTTAGGACGGATATGAGGAGAAACTTATTCCCAGAGAGTGATGAATCTGTGAAATACTCTGCCCAGGGAGGTAGTTGAGGCTTTCTCACTAAATATATTTAAGAAACAGTTAGATAGAATTTTACATAGTAAGGGGATTAAGGGTTATGGGGGAAAGGCAGGTAGATGGAGCTAAGTTTACTGACAGATCAGCCATGATCTTATGGAATGGGCTGAATGGCCTACTCCTGCTCCTATTTCTTATGCAGAGGGGAAGAAGCTGTTCCTGAATCATTGAATGTGTACCTCCATCCTGATGGTAACAATGAGAGGAGGGCATGTCCTGGGTGGTGGGGCTCCTTAATGATGAATGCCGCCTTCCTAAGATGTCTTGGATACTACGGAGTCCAGCACCCATGATGGAGCTGACTAATCTTAAAGCTCTCAGTAGCTCTTTTTCAATTTATTCATTTATGGGATGTGGGCATCACCAGCTGAGCTAGCATTTATTGACCATCCCTAGCTGCCCTTGAGAAGGTGGTGATGAGCTGCCCTCTTGAACCACTGCAGTCTCTGAGCTGTAGTTATAACCACAGTGATGTTAGGGAGGGGATTCCATAATTGGCTCAACGACAATGAAGGAACAGTGATTTGTTTCAAGGTCAGGATGGGGAGTGACTTGGACAAGGACTTCCAAGTGGTGGTGTTCCCAGGTACCTGTTCTTGTCTTTCTAGACAGTAGTGGTTGTGGGTCTGGAAGGTGCTGCCTTAGGAACTTCGGTGTGTTGTTGCAGTGCATCTTGTAGATAGTACACACTGCTGTACCTATTTGTCAATGGTGGAGGGGATTGGGTGCTTGTGGAAGGGGTACCTGTCAAGTGGGCTGCCTTGTACTGGATGATGTCAAGTTCCTGAGTGTTGATGGAGCTGCTGTCATCCGGGTGAGTGGTGAGTATTCCATTACACTCCTGACCTGAGCCCTGTAGATGGTGGACAGGCTTTGGGGAGTCAGGAGGTGAGTTACACACTGCAGGATTCCTAGCCTTTGACTTGATCTGGAAGCCACGGTATTTTTATGGCTAGACCAGTTCAGTTTCCTGTTGATGGTAACACCCAGGATGTTGATAGTAGGAGATTCAGTGATGATGATGCCACTGAGTGTCAGGGGATGATGGTCCGAACCTCTCTTGTTGAAGATGGTCATTGTCTGGCACTTAGATGGCTTGAATGTTATTTGCCACTTGTCAGCCCAAGCCTGGATATTGTCGTGGTCCTGATTTGGCATAGTGTTAATTACCACTGGATCAATAATCCAGAGACCCAATTACACGCTGGGGACATGTGTTCAAATCCCACCATGGTAGACGGTGAATTTGAATTCTATAAAAATATCTGGGCATGAATCCATGTCAATTGTCATTAAAACCCATCTGGTTCACAAATGTCCTTTAGGGGAGGAATCCTGCCATCCTTACCTGGTCTAGCCTATATGTTACTCCAGACCCACAGCAACGTGGCCTAACAAGCCATTCAGGTGTATCCAACTGCTTTATAAAAAGCTTATTGCGATCCTGTATGGTGGCCTTCCTCTCCCCCACTCTCACCTATGCCAGACAATGATGCAGCCAGTTAGTGTGTTCTCCATGGTACGTTTGTAGAAATTGGTCTGTGTTTTAGGTTGTATTCTATATTTCCTCAAGCTCCTAATGAAATATAGTCACCGTCTTGCCTTCTTTATAGCTGCGTTGATATTTTGGGACCAGGCTTAAGTTGTGAACACCCAGGAAATTGAAATGACCCACTCTCTCCACTTCTGATCCTTCTATGAGGACCGGTGTGTGTTCCCTTTCTGAAGTCCAAAATCAGCTCTTTAGTCTTATTGACGTTGATTGCAAGGTGGGTGCTATGTTACCACTCAACTAGCTGTACGCCTTCTCATCATCATCTGAGATTCTGCCAACAACCATCAGCAAAGTTATAGATTGCATTTGAGCTGTGCCTAGCCACACAGCCATGGGTGTAGAGAGAGTAGAGCAGTGGGCGAAGCACACATCCCTGAGGTGCGCCACTGTTAATTGTCAGCAAGTCCTTATCCTTCGAAACCAAATAATATATAACTAGATTTTTATCAATATTATATGTAGATTATTTAAATACTCTTCTTGGTCTATCGATTTCTACCAAGTCTTGAAACAAAATTGTTAGTGTTCTATGTTTTATAAAAATGGAGGTCTAGGTCAAAGGAATTGATCTAAGAGTAGGTTAAAAGGTCGGTACGATATTGTGGCCCAAAGGCCTGTACTGTGCTGTTGAGTTCTATGTTATATTTTCCTTTTTAGATTCGTCGAGAAATGGATCTACAGAAATTACTGACAAGGTGGATTTCTTAAGTTACTTGGCATTTATTTATAACATTACAATAATATACATATTTACAAAGACTTTACTGACATAGATACAAAAGAAATTCGTAAAATGTATGAGATTTATTTTTAGTATTTCTGTAATTATCTGTTTATTATCAAAGTACAGATATGTCATCATATACAACCCTGAGATTCATTTTCTCATGGGAACACTCAATAAACCCAATAACTATAATAGAATCAGTGAAAGACTGTACCCAACAAGGTGGACAACCAGTGTACAAAGGGTAATGAATTGTGCAAGTATGAAAAGAAATTAATAATAATAAATAAATAAATAAATAAGCAATAAATATTGAGAACATGAGATATTGAGTCCTTGAAAGTGAGTCCATTGTTTGTGGGAACATCTCAGTAATGGGGCAAGTGAAGTTCTCCCGTTTGGTTCAAAAGCCTGATGGTTGAAGGGTAATGAGTGTCCCTAAACCTGGAGGTGTTAGCCTTGATGTTCCTGTACCTTCTTCCTGATGCCAGCAGTGAGAAGAGAGCATGAGATAGCTGGTGAGGGTCTCTGGTGCTGGATGCTGCTGTCCTGTGTCAGCGCTCTGTGTGGATGTGCTCAATGGTTAAAAACCCTTACAGACCCAAAATAAGTGAGCTGTGTTCAAATTGTGGTTGTGGAAGTTGGTCCCATTTGGAATTCACGCCTCAGTTTGTTGGAAGTCCCCAATTAATCACTGTGTATTCTCAGTGCAAAATCATCATCAGTTTTGAGATCATAATTACTAATTCATTATTTTTAATCAACTATGTTTATACATAAACTGAATGGTACGAGTTGGACCAGATAATATTAACTGTTACTGGACTATGTACCAATCAATTATGGCAAAACTGAAGAATACAGCTTGCTTAATATATAGTTTTTAAATCATTGGGGTGACTTTTGCAGGTGCTGTAAATCTACAGGTCATGCTCTGTCTGACAGCTTTGGAAGAACCAATCTACTGTTGTGATCTGGCTTTATTACTCTGTAGGAGGTACCATTGCTAGTTGCACACCTAATCATGATACCTGTTCAGAAGATGGGAAGCTCAGTGAGATTATCACCATTTAAAAGTAGCCTGCACCTCGATGGACAGGTACCTTTACAATGTTTACTATTGTAGAGCTGAGATGAAGATATATATGTTATAATATAATGATTCTTCTGTGCCTTGCTGTCAATGCCAGGGGTGAGAAGTGACATCATAAGTAATGCCAGTTAATGTTTCTAGATGCTGGCTGAAATGCTGAGCAGAATGATACAGCAGGAGTCTACGTTTGGCAGGCCAAAACACGAGATTCTGCAGATGCTGGAAATTCAGAGCAACATGTGCTAAATGCTGGAGGAACTCGGCAGGTCAGGCAGCAATAAGGAGAGAAACGAACAGTTGATGCTTCAGGCTGAGAGCCTTCATCAGGAAGGGGGAGTGAAGCCAGAATAAGGTAGGGTGAGATGAAGGAGCACAAGCTGGCAGGTGATAGGTGAAACCAGGTGGGTGGGTGGGTGGGGCAAGGGGGGGAAGAAGTGAGAAGCTGGGAGGTGATACGTGGAAGAGGTACAAGGCTGAAGAAGAAGGGATCTAATTGGAGAGGTAAATAGACCATGGCAGAAGGGGAAGGAGGAGGTGATGGACAGGTGAGGTGAAAAGAACGGGTAAGAGGGGAGCCGGAATGGGGAAAGGAAATAGAGTAAAGGGGGACAGGGGAAAGTTAACAGAATTTAAAATCTATATAGACAGGAAAAACAGATGGATAAAATTATATCGGAGCTGACAGAATATTGTGGGAGTAGTTTCTTTGAAAAGATTTAATTTTAAGATCAAGAAGTTAAAGAGTGAAGAATAATGCAAAGCTAGTATTTTCAAGTTAAATAAGGGCATGAAAGGAATGCTTGCCAGGGTGAACTGGTAGATTAGATTAAAGGATCCATTCATGACAATAGAATGGCAGATGAGGGAATCCTCCATAATACACTGTATAGATACGATCCAAAGAGAAAGAAAAATTCCAGGAAATGTAAGAACTTAAATATAGTTAGCCACTTAAAACAATAACACAGAGAAGGGTGGCAGGTCAGAAAAAAAATTATAAAATATATGTTCAAAAGATTAATAAAGACAAAATTAGAGCACAAACTATAAATATTTGGCAATATAAATACAGATAAAGAGAGTTTACATAGTTCATACACTGGTAAACAAGAAGACTATAAGACCATAAGATATAGGAGCAGAATTAGGCCAGTTGGCCCATCCACTCTTATCAAGGCTTTTCACCAATTGATAGGTTTCAATGAGGTCATCTCTCATTCTTCTGAATTCTCGTGAATACAAGCCAAGAGCCATCGGACATTCTTCATATGACAAGCCATTCAATCCTGGAATCATTTTCATGAACCTCCTATGTACCCGCTCTAGTTTCAGTACATCCCTTCTAAAATGAGGATCATCATACAAGGAACAGCATTGTGGGCCAAAGGGCTTGTATTGGGCTGAAGGCTTTCTATGTTTCTGTGAACGTTTGATGGCTCCGGGTCTGTACTCGCTGGAATTCAGAAGGCTGAGGGGGAATCTCATTGAAACCTTTTGAATGTTGAAAGGTCTAGAGAGTAGATATGGAAAGGATGTCTCCATAGTGGGAGAGTCTAGGACAAGAGGGCACAGCCTCAGGATAGAGGGGTGCCCTTTCAAAACAGAGATATGGAGAGATTTCTTCAGCCGAAGGGTGGTGAATTTGTGGAATTTGTTGCCACGTGCAGCTGTGGAGGCCAGGTCGTTGGGTGTGTTTAAGGCAGAGATTGATATGTTCTTGATTGGACATGGCATAAAAGATTACAGGGAGAAGGCTGTGAACTGGGACTGAGGAGGAGATTTAAAAAAAAGGATCAGCCATGATTGAATGGCGGACCAGACTCAATGGGCCAGATGGTCTAATTCTGCTCCTATGTCTTATGGTCTTATAAGGGGCCCAAACCTGCTCACAATATTCCAAGTGAGGCCTCACCAGTGCTTTATAATGTTTCAACATTACATCCTTGCTTTTGTATCATCCAAATCATTGATATAAAGTAAAAAGGAGGCAGAAGAGTTAAAGATTATTTTGCATCAGTCTTCACTATAGGAAGTAACACCCCAGAAATAGCTGTAAATCAAAATTGGAACTCAGGAAATTTAATATCCCCAGGAAAGTGGTACTGAACAAATTGATGGAGATCCAGACTGAAAACTCTCTGGTTCCCCAAGGACTTCATCATAGGATCTTTAAAAAAAAAGAAATAGCTAGTAAGATAGTTGAGGAATTGATTTTAATTCTCCAGAATTTGCTAGATTAAGAGAGGTTTTTTTCTGGGTTGCAACTTATTTACTTAAGAGACAGAAGACAGGGATCTACAGATTAAATGTCTTAACATGTCTTATGGGGAAATGTTTGGAAACATTGGGACGTATAATTATTTACATAATAGCAGTCCACTTAGCAAAATTTAAATTACTCAGGCAAAGTGAACAGTTGGTTGAAAGGAAACTACGATTAACCAGTTTATCAGGTTTCTTTCAAGAAGTGTGCTGTGGATAAAGGTAGATCCATCGAATCATTAGATGTCAAGAAGGCATTTGAAAGGATATTTAATCAAACGTTATTGTAGAAAGTAAAAAGTCTAGTCTAAGAGGTAACTCATTTGAGAGGGCAGAAGATTGGCTAGATAACAGGAAACAGAGAGCAGGTGTTTTCCCAGATGGCAGCACATAATCAATAGTGTACTACTGGGACTGCTCCAGTGTCTGATTACATACTTGACTTGCAAGAAGACACCAAAGGTATGGTGGTAGATTGGCTGATGGCAGGACATCAAGTGCGAAGTTTTCACCGGAAAGATTGTAGTGGATCAAAGGTGATGGATCATCGCTTTCGCAAGGGCAATTAGGGATGGCTTGCTAATGTTTGCACAGCCCTCATCCTGACCTCCTGGTTGCAATTATCAAACAGGCAGAGGCAAACAGATAGGTACAGTGACATATATTGTGCAATTAACATACTTGAATTACTAACACACCTTTGCTTCTTTGTAGATAATTAAAGTATGTTAATCACATAATAAAAGCAACCTTACCTTCTTGTTTTGAAATTTAACCCAGTTTGATTGATTTTCTCCACCTTCCTGAAAGTTGGCAGTGAAAAGTTGGTGAGAATGGGAAGGCAGTGTACGGAACAGATAAGGTGTCATCATAGTCTCACAATACACAGCTCCCATGGCTGCTGCTCTGGCCAAATGGATTTCTTCCGAATAGCTGTGTTGTTTGTTTCCTTGACAAATGTCTTAACACATTTGTGCTAACTTTATAGTCAGTCCCTCTTGTGTTCTCTCCCCTCTTCTTTCTTCCATGGCCTTCTGTCTTTCACCAATCAACTTCCCAGCTCTTTGCTTCATCCTTCCACCTCCAAGTTTCACCCATCGCCTGGCATTTCTCTCTCCCCGCCATATAAAAATCTACTCCGCAGCTCTTTTTCTCCAGTCCTACCCAAGGGTTTCAGCCCAAAACATTGACCGTACGCTGAGTTTCTCCAGCATTTCCAGCATTTCCAGCATCTACAGAGTTTCAACTGTTTGTGTATTCAGTACCTACCTGATTAGAATTGCCTAATTGTTTTATGAAATGAGAAGTTCTGTATAAGACAAATTGCACGTTGGCCTTTATTTGAAAGGATTTGTGTCTTCCTGCAATTGTAAAGGCACTAGATGGGACTGCATTTGGTAAACTCTGTACTGTATTAGATTGTCTGTAATTGCTGAAAAGGCTGATGGCTAGATAGGTTCCAGGGATCTCGGAAGCCTGCTTAAAACACTGCCATTTACTTGGATGTTTGCACAGTTCTTCCATATAAACAATACTTATGATATACTTGAGTGCTGTATATGAAAAAAAGAGTTGTCCTGAATTTTGTGGTAAAAAGTGTTACAATAATCCTTGGGGCTATTTTTGTTGTAGCATATGACATTGGTCTAAGATTCTAATGTCACTTGACACTAAAGGATGCAAAGTCAGAATCGAGGGGCGACCTTTTAGAATGGAGATGAGCCAAAGAGTGGTGAATCTGTGGGATTCTTTGCCATAAGCAGCTGTGGAGGCCAAGGCTTCAGATATTTAAGGCAGAGGTTGATAGATTCTTGATTGTTCGGAGCATGAAGGGATATGGGGAGAAGGCAGGATCAGAAAATTGGATCAGCCATTATGAAATGGTGGAGCAACTCAATGGGCCAAATGGCCTAATTTTGCTCCTACATCTTAAGTTCCTATGGTCTTATTTTTGAAGAGCATGAATCCTTCAATGAGGTTTGACATTGCTATTTCCAGACAAGTGCTCTCAGATTTACAATTCTGTATTTATATTGTTTGAACATGCAGTATGAACGTTCATCCAGGATCCCCATCCTACTCTTGTTGGTAGCTGATGCAATTTGATTTGTTTTTCAAGTGTGTTAAATGCTGTGCCATTTTCCCAGTTTCTTACCTGTCACAAAACAAGACGAAAGCATTAACTTGTTTTCAGGAAGTGCAGACTACAGATAGAATGAAGGAACAGGATTATTGCTGCGGTTTTCAGAGCTGGTTTACAATTTAGTGCAAATCATTGTGTAGTTGAGTAGAAAGAATTTTATTCTGCTTACTGTTGCATTCCAGTGTTGATAGAAGTAATTCTTCTGTTTTTAGCATTGGACTGCATTTCAATAGCATGGCTTGAAGGTCTTTAAATGTTGGCCTTTCATCTGAATTCCGATTCCAGCACTGAAGCACAATATCATTAAGGCTGTCTGGGCAGCAGGCGGGAGGAGAGACGTCTATTCCATTCAATAAGTCATTTACAAACTCAAGTATACTTTTATCTGTTTCAAATAAAACCAGAGCTGTAAAGTGTTATACACTTTTACAAGGGCACAACAAATGTCCATGAATTCATAACACCTGCTAGTTATCTCCAAAACTTTACTGGTGATGTGCATGTCATACCTGGAAATGGAGCCTCACCATATGACACAATTTCTGTCAGCAGGACACCAAAAGACCAGACATCAGACTTTACAGTGTAACTATATTCAAGGAAAATTTCTGGTGCCATCCACTTAATTGGAACTTTACAATCTATGAGAAACATAACAAAAATTTTAATATGGCAGAATATTATGTAAAATATTCTTTGATTCATTACATTTTGGATAGAAAAATTTGCAGGAAACTCTCATTATTTATCTTACAACTGTACTTCCAAGGCTGGAGGGAGAGAGGCTGTCACATGTTATGAACTATAGATTTGATGGACTCTGGATCAGGATCTCTTTGGGGGGGCTTTTGCTGATGTTTGCATGGTGGGGAGTGATGGTCCTGGTGCTTCTGCTGGCACAAGTGGGGGGGGGGGTAGGTTGATGCTTTTTGCTGCTGGGGGAAGGGAAGCTTCAGGGCTTTGATGTTTCTGTCTTTCATTCTATGGGGTTTCTTGTTTCTTGGATGTCTGTGAAGAGTACAAGTTTCAGGTTGTATACTGTATACATTCTCTGATATTAAATTAACCTTCGAAGGCTGAAATTCTTTGGACAGGATAAAATTCTAGGGTAAAATACAGTAGAACTCCATTAATCCCACATATGCAGGGCTTTGGTGATAACGGACTAGCAGATTTTCCAGACTACGGTATGTCATCCAATTAATACTCTAGCACATTTGTAAATCACTTTTATTTTTGAGATTACACAGTAAGGTAGCACAATAAGTTTTCAAGTGAAGCTAGTAAATTTCAGAGAAGCATGGGAACCAGGGCCCTGATGTGTTGCCTAAGAAGGGATACTTGCCATGAGGGGAGTGCACTAAACTTTCACTGGACTGGTTCTGGGGAGAGTGGATTTGGTGTATGAGGGCTTGCAATTTCTGGAGGATGACAGGAAGGCAAATGATAACTGGTCTGTTATTGTCACATGTACCATGACACAGTGAAAAGCTTTGTTTGCTTGTCATTCAGGCAGATCATAAGCTCATATAGCTAGTATTAAGGGAAAAGCAATGACATAATACAGAAACACAGTATTATAGTTAGAGAGAATGGAGTACAAGTAGACAAATAAAATACAAA
This sequence comes from Hypanus sabinus, assembly GCF_030144855.1. NCBI lineage: Eukaryota > Metazoa > Chordata > Chondrichthyes > Myliobatiformes > Dasyatidae > Hypanus > Hypanus sabinus. The sequence goes on along the minus strand of NC_082715.1, from coordinate 34,720,662 downwards.
GGTTATGACGAGTCAGGTTGAGAGATAAGGACTTCATCTTTATTGTATAAGAGACCCATTCAAGAGTCTTATACAAATGGAATAGAAGCTGTACTTGAGCTCGAGGAGATCTCAATGAAAATTGCAACAGATTTAGAAAACTCCTGGATGTAATAGAATCAAAGGGTTGTCAAAGGTCCTGAGGAATGGTGGAACCAGCTTGAGGGGCCAAATGGCCATCCCTTCTTATGCCCTTGTTTTATTTCTTATGCGCTCATCTTTTTTCCATTTTGGTTTGAATGGATGGAAACATCGGCCAGTGTCTGTTCTGATGGCAGCCAATTCTCATTTATAATTTGATGATTGATTAATGAGCGAGATCAAGAAGAGCACATTCTGCACCAAATGCTGACCGGTTAAAAGCTGTTTGTATGGCAAGTTAAAGCCGATCTTACCAGGTGCCATCCAGTCGTGATCATTCTTAAGCAGGCGTGCAAGGCCAAAGTCAGAGATCTTACAACAGAGCATTTCTGTAAGGAGGATATTTTCAGACCGTAGGTCCCTGTGAATGCAACATTTCTCTTCAAGGTAGACCATTCCTTCTGCAATCTATAATATGGGAAATATTGCTAGAGCTATTAATCTACACTGTTTTACATCATAATCCTACTATTCAAAACTATTCAATTATAAATTGAAATCATCAGTCGAAACTTGCTATAACTTGCTGAGAGCATTCTTTATACAGAGAAAGAGGGAGATATGGAGGACATTATTTATTTCCTTTTATTTTCAGCTTCTTTTATTCCATGAAAATAACATTTAACCATTTCACATTTTTTACCCAAAAGCTTCAAGAGATACGTGCACTCCCAGTCACTTATTGCTAAACTGAAGACAACAGAGCGCACACACGCGCACACACACACACACCCCCCCCCCACCTTCTTATGCACATCCAGCACAAGTAAAGAAGATAATATTGCTAATCTTGGGGGTTCTTGTGCAGAGCTGTTGTGTGTTCCCATTAGACTATTCCCACCCAGCTCTCCTCCATAGAACCATAGAACATTACAGTACAGAAACAGGCCTTTTGGCCCTTCTTGGCTGCGCTGAACCATTTTTCTGCCTGGCCCCACTGACCTGAACCTGGACCATATCCCTCCATACACCTCTCATCCATGTACCTGTCCAAGTTTTCCTTAAATGTTAGAAGTGAGCCCACATTTATCACTTCATCTGGCAGCTCATTCCACACTCCCACCATTGTTCCCTTTAAACTTTTCCCCCTTCACCCTTAACCCATGTCCTCTGTTCTTTTTTCTCCCTTAGCCTCAGTGGAAAAAGCCTGTCTTTTTACACTGTAATATCTTCCAAACCTGTAGATGGACTCTCCCTACTTACTATGATTTTCTACATAACTCTGGCCTGAGTGCTTTTGTTTTAAATATTGAGATAAAAGTTGTTCTGATTTGACACATGTACATCAAAAGGTACACTGAAATGCATTGTTTTGCATCAACGACCAACACAGTCCATAGATTATGCATGGGGCAGCCCACAAGTGTCTCTCTGGTTCGGGTGAAAATATAGCATACCCACAACTCACTAACCCTAAATCTAACTGCATACATCTTTGGAATATGGGAGGAAACCAGAGCACCAAGAGGAAACCTGTGCAGGGAGATTGTAAAAAAAAACTTTCAGATAGTGACAGTAATTGAAACTCAATTGGTGATTGCTAGCACTGCTTTAGCCTTATAGCACCTTCAATGTTCTTCTTTCCTGTCTGTATTTTATTGTGGCAAACAAATTTATACTCTTTCGAGTAAATTTGAAGTTATTCAATGCTTAAATAAGCTTTCTACTAATTAGGAGTGTCCTATATATTAGTAAAATTCTATTTTGTGCGTAAAATATTATTTAGGATAAGACATAGGAGCAGAATTAGGCCATTTGGCCCATTGAGTCTGCTCTGCCATTTCATCATGGCTGATCCATTTTTCCCTCTCAGGCCACTCTCCTGCCTTCTCTCCATATCCCCTCATGCCCTGACCAATCAGGAATCTATCAACCTCTGCTTTAAATATACATAAAGACTTGCCCTCCACAGCTACCTGTGTCAACAAATTCCACAGATTCACTACTCTCTAACTAAAGAAATTCCTCTTCATCTCCGCTCTAAAAGGATATTCCTTTATTCTAAGGCTTGGATCCTCTGGTCTTTGACTCTCTCACCATAGGAAACATCCTCTCCACATCTACTCATGAGGTTACCCCTCGTTCTTCTGAATTCTACTGAACACAGGGCCAGAGCCAACCAAAGCTCTTTATATGACAAGCTATTTAAACCTGGAATAATTTTCGTGAACGTCCTTTGAACCCTCTCCAGTTTCAGCACATCCTTTCTAAGATAAGGGGCTGAAAACTGCTCACAGTACTCCCAGTGCTTTATGAAGTCTCAACATTACATCCTTGTTTTTTATATTCTAGTCCTCTGGAAATGAACGCTAACATCACATTTGCCTTCCTCACCACAGACTCAACCTCGACATAACCTTTAGGAAATCCTGCACAAGGTCTCCCAAGCCACGTTGCGTCTCAGTTTTTGATATTTTCGCTCCATTTAGAAAACAATCGACCATTCATTTTTTCTACCAGAGTGCATGACCATACACTTCCTGACACTGTATTCCTTCTGTCATTTTCTGGCCTATTCTCCTAATCTGTAGCCTCTGTATTTGATCAAAATACCGGCCTCTGCACTTAACGTCTGCAGATTTTGCAACAAAGCCATCAATTTCATCATCCAAGTCATTAACATATAATGTAAAAAGAACTCCCTTCCTCCTTTCTCCAACACATCTGCATACAGATGTCACTTTTCCTCATAGCCTCTTTATTTTATGCTGAGCGAGGAGGTAAATCTTCAGACCTGAATGGCAAAGCCATTGAGCAAAGAAAATTCCAGATTCCTTGTTTCTGAATGAGCTGTAAAATGAATCAGAAGATTTCGTATTAGAAACAGGTTTAAATTGTCTGGACTTGCAAATATCTCATAAGGCAAGTGACTAAGATTACTGGGTATTGATGCTCCATCACACTTTAACTTGCTGCTTTCCTTTGCCACCAGACCTGTATACCCAAGGCTCAGATACTTTGCAACTGGCTTGTTTATTCTTGCTGTTTCATATGCTGCCCACAACAGGTGTAACAGATGTTCCTTGATGCTGTCCATAAAAATACCTTGCCTGAACATTTTGGAATGATTGATAGCCTGTCTCTCTCTGCACTGTGACACCCCTCGGATCCTTCTTACTGAAGAATCAAACCATCAGAGGCTGGGTTTTACTTTTTTTCCCAGTGTCTCTGCCTGAACTTGCTATGACACGATAGAGCCAAATGGATATCAAGGCAACTCCTCCCCAAAGCTTGCCCAGGGATGAGAACTTGGGAATCCTAAGGGATCAGTCTTTCCAATCAAACTCCATCCATGAACACTTCCCCTGAACTGAGGATTACTTACACCAAACACATCACTTCATCTCCAAATGTGAGACTGAAGACTCGTACTTCAGTGAACTGAAACCAGGGTCCCTCTTTTCCACATCTCCATCAAGTTGCCTCTCATCTTCAGTTGATTCAAACAGAAAAGCTGCAGCTCACACATCCTTTCCTGGTTAGACATGTTCTCTAATCCAGATCATCCCTCCCAACTATCAGCAGCATAATGTCTCGAATCAGGAATAGCATAGAGACAGAGCAGTACAACACAATTACAGGCTCTTCATGCTGGCTACAGTGCTCTCCCATCTAGTACCAATTTCCACGTGAGTACCACCTCCACCTCCCCCTCCCTCCCACCCCTGCCCTTTACCTGTCCAAGTGCTCCTCAAGTGATACTATTGCACTTACCTCAACCACCTTTTCTGGCAGCTGTTCCACGTACTCCTCACCCTCTGCATAGAATAAGTTTCCCCTCTCACGGTAAAAATGTGCCCACTACTCTGGGGAAATACTATTACCATCCACCTTACAATTTATGTTGTTCAAAATTTAAAATATTTTTATAAGGATGCCCCTAACTCTCCTACAATCCAAGAAGTAAAAACTTAGCCCTGGCCTGTGTCTCTCTATTACTCATGCCCTCCAGTCCTGGTAATATTCTCGTAAATTTCTTCTGCACTCTGTCCAGTTTAACCACATCTTCCCCATAACAGGATGATCACAACAGCACACTGTGCTCTGAGTGTCAATGACGTGTACAGCTGCTACATAATGTCCCACCTGAATGCCTGAGTGATGAAGACCAGCAGACTAAATGCCTTTCTCATCAACCAGTCTGCCTGTTACGTAGATTTCAGCCAAGTATGGATTTGTACTCCGGGGTCTCCCTGTTCCACCTCATTCCCTCGTACCCTACCATTCACCATGTCCTAAGCTGGTCTGACTTCACAAAATGCATCACCTCATACTTACCTGTATTGAAATCCATTTGCCACTCCATGGCCCATTTCGCCAACTGATGAGACCCCTGCAATTTACAATAACCTTCTTCAATTTCTACACCTCCTAATTTTGTGCCATCTTGTTTGCATCCATAGGATTTCAATAAATGATGAATAATGAGGGTTCCAACAACAACCTCTGTGGCACACAACTAGTCACTGGTCTCTAATCCAAGAAGAAATCTCAATTACCACCCTCTGCTTCCTACCTCAGAGCAGGTTTTGAATCCACCTAACCAGCTGTCCCTGGATTCCAGTGGTCCTAACCTTCTAGGCCAGTCTGCTGGGGGGATCTTGTTGCGAGCCTTGTTAATGTCCGATCCACTACTCCCATGCCCATCTTCCCTTTTGGTTACCTCTTCAAAACAAAACTCAGATTTCATGCTGACTCTTCCTAATCAGACTTTGTCCATTCAGGTAGTGGTAGATCCTATCCCTCAGTACTCCCTCCAGTAATTTCACCACTACAGATGTCAGACTGACAAGCCTGTAGTTCCCTGGCTTGTCTTTGCTACCCTTCTTAAACAAAGGAACAATAACATCTTCCAGTCTTCAGGAACATTACCAGTGGCTCATGATGAAGCAATTACCCCACAAGGGCACTGCTTTTGGTAGTTTAAATGTAGAAAATTAAAGTAATGTCCTGATGCATGCTAACAAGAATACAACCCTCAGTTGACCTGAGCTGAAAGTACAAATCACTAAACTTTGGGGCTATGGACACAGATTTCCATTCTGTAAAATCCATTATAATGTTTTCACATTTTTTTTTCTGTAAATCATGTTTTACTCAGCTCATATAGTGGTTAAGATTAGTGATAACTGTTGATTTGCCCATCAATTCTCATGGCTACATATAAAGGAAAGAAAAGATAAAATCCAGTAATTGACTTACACTTGAGATACTTGTGGAGATTTCCTTTTGTCATTAACTCTGTCACTATACAAAATGGTTCCCTTTCTGTGCACACAGCTAAAAGTTTGATCAACCTTTCGTGCCGTAATTGCTTCATGATCTCAACTTCTTCCAAGAATTTCTTCTTCGACTGTAAATCCACTGCCAGAACGAAAGAGAATAATGAGCCATTTGTTCTTATTATAATCTATTTTGTACTTAATATCCTTTACATTTTATGTATTGCACAGAACTACTGCCGCAAACAACCTTTTTTTTTGGTAAAATGACATGTTGGATGTCAGGCAACAAATTTCTTCCCCTGTACATCAACATCTGCACCTCACAGTGAAAATTACAGACTCCCCCCCCCCCCCCCCCCCCACCTCTGGGCCGCTCAGCCCTGCTTCCCAGTCCAGTCAGTTTCTAATAGTGCTGAATGGTCAAAGTAAAAAACGCTACGCTGGTGTGGTCATAGACTGCAGGGAGCAAGAGCTCAGCCGGAAGCTTTACGATAGAGATACTGCACAGGTAACAATGGACCTTGCTCCTGATAAGGGTGAGTCAGGGATAGGAATCATGCCATTTAGTAGTACGCTACCAGAGCTACTTCAGATATTCTCTGCACCCTAATTCTGTTTCTACCTTCTGCATCATTCTCCATACAATGGAGCAAAATCATAAATAGGCATGGGTCTCTGACTCAGGCTATTTATCACATTCCAATTGATGTGTGGTTGCCAGGACATGAAAGTAACTTTATTTTTATCAGTATGGTCATAACTTTCTTACCAGAGAACTGTACTGCAGCACAGTGACTGAGGTTCGGATGGTGTTGAACATGAAGTAAGGAGACTGAGCACATTAACTTACTTCAAATCTGCCTACTAAGCTGCAAAGACAATTCATTAGAACAGAGCAAACAGATAAAACCTCATGCCGAATTAGATAGAAGAAAAGTTGTTGCATTTACACTGGACAACAAATTAATTTGAAACTGTTGCTTCCTCAGAATTTTTTTTTTGGTTTTTGATGGACAGCTTAAGTCTGAACACCAACGTGATTTCAGACTACTTGTATCACGTAGGAATTTGGAGAAACAAGAAGTGAACTTTTATTGAATACATTGTGTTTAATTGCATAATGGTGCTGGCACTGTGGTGAACTATGTGCCTGTCGGGACACGCCCCCTGCTGAATGCTCCTGTGGCTCCTCCCACAGGCCACTGTATAAAGGCGATCTGAGGCCTGACGCTCGGCCTCAGTCTCCAGGACATAGTATGATGGACACTCACTCCTGGTTCCTTCTTCCAGTCAATAAAAGCCGATATCTCGCCTTACGTCTCAGTGTGAGTTATTGATGGTGCATCAGGCACTTAGTAATAGATCAACTAAGCTAGAAGGAGTGAAGTGAAGTAGCAACAATAGAGAGGATATTTTGAGAACAAGTGGGTTTGCTTGTAGATCTTCTCTGGAAGACCATTGTTAAGTGACGCTTTCTTTTGCATTTGGCTTTTGACTCATTATATCTCGCTCTGACATTCAAAGATATTTGTTTTTACCTAGTGGTTTTGTTCATCTCATGAGACTCATGTGGATAGAGGACATGGTTTAGGGTGCCAATAGATCGTAAGATGTAAGAGCAGCATTAAACCATTTGGCCCATCGAGTCTGCTCTGCTATTTCACCATGCCTGATCCAATTTTCCTCTCAGCTCCAATGTCCTGCCTTCTCCCCGTATTCATTCATGTCCTGACCAATCAAGAATCTATCAACTCCTGCCTTAAATATACATAAAGGCTTAATCTCCGCAGCTGTCTGTGGTAAAGAATTCCACAGATTCACCACTCTCTGGCTAAAGAAATTCCTCCTCATCTCCATTCTAAAAAGATGCTTTCCATTCTGAAGCTGTATCCTCTGGTTTAGTCTCTCTTAACACGGGAAAGGTCCTCTCCATATCCACTCTATCAATGTCTTTCACCATTTGATAGGTTTTAATGAGATCATCCCTCATTCTTCAGAATTCTAGTGAATACAGGGCAAGAGCCATTGGGTGCTCTTCATGTGACAAGCCATTCAATCCTGGAATCATTTTCATGAACTTCCTTTGAACCCTCTCCAGCTTCAGCACATCCTTTCCATGATAAGGGGTCCAAACTGCTCATAATGCTCCAAGTGAGGCCTCAAAGTCAAAACATTACACCCTTGCTTTATATTCTAGTCCTCTTACAATGAACACCAACTTTGCATTTGCCTTCCTCACCAAAGGCTCAACCTTCAAATTAACTTTTAGGGAATCCTGCACAAGGACTCCCAAGACCCACACAACAGTTTTTTGTTGTCTCTCTCCACTTAGAAAATAGTCAACCCTTTCATTTCTTCTACCAAAGTGCATGACCATACACTTCCCAACATTGTATTCCATCTGCCATTTCTTTGTCATTCTCCTAATCTGTCTAAGTCATTCTGTATCCTCTCTATTTCCTCAAAACTACCTGCCCCTCCACTTATCTTCATATCATTTGCAAACTTTGCAACAAAGCTATCAATTCCATCATCCAAATCATTGATATATCACATAAAAAGAATCGGTCCCAACACAGACCTCCGTGGAACACCACTAGTCACTGGCAGCCAACAAAAAAATGCTCCCTTTATTCCCACTCTTTGCCTCCTGAAATCAGCCACTGCTTTATCCATGCTAGAATCTTTCCTGTAATACCATGGGCTCATAGCTTGTTAAGCAGCCTCATTTGTGGCAGCTTCTCAAAGGTCTTCTGAAAACCCAAGTACAGTATACATCTCCTTTGTCTGTCCTGCTGGTTATTTCTTCAGAGAGTTTCCAACAGATTTGTCAGGCAAGTTTTTCCCTTGAGAAACCATGCAGACTATGTCCTAATTTATTGTGTGGCTTCAAGTACCCAGAAACCTCATCCTTAACAATCAACTCCAACATCTTCCAAGTACTGAGTCCGGACCAACTGGCCTGTAGTTTCCTTTTTTCTGCCTTTCTCCCTTCTTGGAGTGACATTTGGAAGTTTCTAGTCATCCAGAACTATTCCAGAATCTAGTGATTCCTGAAAGATTATTTCTAATGCTGCCGCAATCTGTTCAGCAACCTCTTTCAGAACCCTGATGTGCACATCATCTGGTCCAGATGACTTATCTACCTTTAGACCTTTCGGTTTCCCAAGAACCTACTCTCTCATATTGGTAACTTCACACACTTCATGATCCTTGACACCAGGAACGTCTGCCACACTGCTAACGTCTTCCACAATGAAGACTGATGCAAAATACTTATTGAGCTCGTCTGCCATTTCCTTGTCTCCCATTACCAACTCTCGAGCATTGCTTTCCAACTGTCTGACTCTTGCCTCACTTTTACAATTTATGTATCTGAAGACACTTCTGGTATTCTCTTTAATATCATTGGCTAGCTTACTTTTATATTCCATCTTTGCCTTCTTAATGACTTTTTTAGTTGCCTTCTGTTGGTTTTTAAAAGCTTTCCAATCCTTTAAACTTCCCACTAATTTTTGCTCTAATAGATTCCCTCCCTTTGGCCTTTATGTTGTCTTTGACTTCGCTTGTTAGCCATGGTTGTGTCATCTTTTCTTTAAAATACTTCTTCCTCTTTGGGATGTACATATTCTGTGCTTTCTGAATTGCTACAAGAAATTCCAGCCGTTGCCGCTCTGCCGTCATCTGTGCCAGTGTTCTTGTGCAAACAATTCTGGCCAATTCCTCTCTCATGCCTCTATAATTCCCTTTACTCCACTGTAATATTGATACATCTGACTTTAGCTTCTCTTTCTCAAATTTTAGGGTGTACTCAGCCCCCTGCTGTACTCACTGTATACCCATGATTGTGTAGCCAAGTTTCCTTCGAACTCAATATATGTTTGCTGAAGGCACCACAATTGTAGGCCGTATCTCGTGTAATGATGAGTTTGAGTACAGAGAGGAAATTAACAACCTGGTAGCATGGTGCAAAGACAATAACCTATCCCTCAACATCAGCAAGCCGAAGGAATTGGTTGTTGACTTCAGAAGGAGTAGCGGACCGCACAAACCCATCTACATTGGTGGTGTACAGGTGGAACAGGTCAAGAGCTTTTAAGATCCTCGGGGTCAATATCACAAATGACCTGACCAAGCAGAGTCCACTGCCAAGAAGGCCCCCCAGCACCTTTACTTCCTGAGAAAGCTGAAGAAATTTGGCCTGTCTCCCAAAATCCTCACTAATTTTTATAGATGCACCGTAGAAAGCATTCTTCCAGGATGCATCACAACCTGGTATGGAAGTTGTCCTGTCCAAGACCAGAAGAAGCTGCAGAAGATCGTGAACATAGCCCAGCACATCACACAAACCAATCTTCCATCCTTGGACTCACTTTACACCGCACGCTGTCGGAGCAGTGCTGCCAGGATAATCAAGGACACGACCCACCCAGCCAACACAATTTTTGTCCCTCTTCCCTCTGGGAGAAGGTTTCAGGAGCCTGAAGACTTCTATGGCCAGATTTGGGAACAGCTTCTTTCCAACTGTGATAAGACTGCTGAATGGATCCTGACCTGGATCTGGGCCGTACCTTCCCAATATCCAGACTTGACTTGCACTACCTTACTTCCCCTTTTTTTTAAATTTATGATTTATAATTTAAATTTTTATTATATTTACTATTGATTTGCACTCCAGGGATTGCAAAGTGCAGAATCAAATATCGCTGTGATGATTGTATGCTCTAGTATCAATTGTTTGGTGGCAATAAAGTAATAAAGTAAAGTAACTCGATCGTAATAAGACCATAGGGCATAGGAGCAAAATTAGGTCATTCAGCCCATTGAGTCTGCTCTGCCATTCCATCATGGCTGTTCCCAGATCTCACTCAACCCCTTTTACCTGCCTTCTCACAATATCCTTTGATGCCCTGACCGATCAAGAAATGATCAACTTCTGCCTTAAATATACCCACAGACTGTGGTGGAGGCCAAGTCTATGGTAGAGCATTCTACAGATACCCTAATCTCTGGTTTTAAAAATTCCTCCTTAATTCTGTTCTACAAGGTTGCCCCTCAATTTTGAGGCTGTGCCCTGGAGTTCTGAATTCCGCCACTAGAGATTGCAAAGGGAGCTGGCCTATATATGACTCCCATAATGGTTTTTTGACCCTTGCAGTTTCTTAACTCCACCCGCAAAGATACAGCATTCTCTGACCATATGTCACCCCTTTCTAAAGATCCTTACACGATCTCTTACCAACAGAGCCACACCACTTCCTATGCCTTCCTGCCTATCTTTTCAATACAAAGTATATCCTTTGATGTTAGGCTCCCGACTATGGCCTTCTTTCAGCAACGACTCAGTGATGTTCACAACCTCAAACCGACCAATCTCTAATCACTGTTTATGATCACTTGCCCATAAAGGTCCTTTGACCTTAAGCTTTTAATCAATTCTGGTTCATTGCACAACAATCCATTATAGTTGATTCTCTAGTGGGCTCAACCATGAGCAGCTCTGGAAAGCCATCTCACAGGTACTCTAGAAATCCCAACTCCTGGAAACCAGCACCAACCTGATTTCCCCAACCTACCTGAATATTGTAATTTCCCATGACTATTGTAAAATTACCTCTTTGGCATGCATTTTTTTACCTCCCATTGTCATTTGTAGACCACATCCTTACTACTGTTTGGGGGTCTGTATACAACTCCCGTCAGGGTCTCTTTACCCTTGCACTTCCTTAGCTCTATCTATAATGATTCAACACCTTCTGGCCCTATGTCACCCCTTTCTAATGATTTGATTTGAGTTTTTTTTTTAAAAACAACAGAGCAATGCTGCCACCTCTGCTTTCCTGCCTGTCCTTTTGATACAATGTGTATCCTTGGATATTAAGCTCCCAGCTATAATCTTTTTCAGCCATGAGTCATTGATGCCTACAACACCATACCTGACAATCTGCAACTGTGCCTCAAGTTCATTTACCTTGAACTGTATACTACGCACATTCAAATATAACAGTTTCTGTCCTGTATTCATCCGTTTTGATTTTACCTGATTTTTACATTGCAACTTATCCTGTTGACTTGCTGTTTTGGCCCATCAGCCTTTGCTTGCAAACCAGCTACCTCATCTTCAGCACTACTACCCACCTTTCCTACGATACTTCTTGCATTGAAATATACACAGCTCAGGACAGTAGTCGCACCACGCTTAACCTTTTGATTCCTGACTTTGTCTGAGGTCCTTACCAACATCTGCCTCCACAACCTCTCCACTAACTGTTCTGGCATTCTGGTTCCCACCCCACTGAAGCTCTAGTTTAAGCCCCATCAAGCAGCATTAACAAACCTCCCTGCTAGGATAACAGTCCCCTTCCAGTTCAGGTGTAAACTGTCCCTTCCGTGCAGGTCCACCTTCCCTGGAAGAGAGCCCAGTGATCCAAAAATCTTATGCCCTGCTTTCTACACCAACTCGTTAGCCAGGTATTAAATGTATAATCTTCCTAGTTCTGGTCTCACTCACACATGGGTAGCACTCCTAACATCACAACCCTGGAGGTCCTGCTCTTTAACTTAGCACCTAACTCCCTGAACTCCCTGTGCAGAATCTCATCACTCATCATACCCATGTCATTAATACCTACATGGACCATGACTTCTGGCTGTTCACCCTCCACACTTAATAATACTGAGGACTCAATCCAAGATATCCCAGACCCTGGCACCTGGGAGGCAATACGTCATCTGGGAATCTTATTCTCACCTATAAAATCTCCTGTCTCCTATCATCACAGCATGAATCTTCTTTCCCCTTCCCTTCTGAGTCACAGAGGCACACTCAGTGCCAGAGACCCAACTCACTATGGCTTTCCTCTGTTAGGTCAACCCCTTGACAGTATCCAAAGTGATATACCTGTTGTTGAGGGATAGCCACAGGGATACTCTGCACTGGCTCCTTAACCCCTGTCCCTTTCCTGAGCCAGCTTCCTGTGTCCTGCTCCTTGGGTATATCTACCTCTTTATATGTCTGTCTATCATTTCCTCAGCCTCCCAAATGATCTGGAGGTCATCCAGTTCTAGCTCCAACTCCTTAACATGGATTTTTAGAAGCTGCAACTGGATGCACTTCATCAGGGACACTGGAGGTCTCCCTGCCTTCTCACATCCCATAAGAGGAGCATTCAACTATTCTGCCTGGCATCCCTACTGTCCTAACTGAGCAGATATAAAGGGAAGGAAAAGAAAATTCAACCTTGAACTTTCCTTTCCTTTGCCTTCTCTGACTGAAACCTCTCCTTGCTGATACCTCAAAGAGCTAAACCCTCAAGTTCACCACTCTGACTCCGGCCACTCAAATGATGACAGGCCCTGCCTTCCTTTAACTTGCTCTTACTAATCAATCCCAAATGCCGATTGGTCGTTGGTCAAATCTCTATTTCGCTCTAGCGACCTGCTGTTGCCTTTTCTACTCACCCGTTTAAAATCCCCTCCTCTCCAAACTTCCAAATTTATGAACCTTCGTCACACTTTAGCAGAAAATAAACAATACTACAAACATCTGTAAGTCAAAATCTAAAGAACAGATGAAGAGAGGAAAAAATGTACCATAATCTGGCGACTCACCAACACCCAAGCATTGATGCTGTCAATACCATCTCTGGTCCAGAAACCTCTGGTGCTAAACAGCTAGAAGCCAAGATTAGAAGGGGACAGACAAACAGTAAGTACCTATATTTGACTGACTCTCATTGACCTTCCCACATCATTCTATCTGAAATGCAATAAGGCTTCTTTCGCAGACAAAATCCCCGCTGAAGAGGATAAGACTGACGGTTGGCTACAGGTTCAATTCTATTGTAAACTGGGATAAAGCCAAGCTGAGTCATTGTTCCAGGTCTCCTCAGTCTTCTGCCTTATAGAATGGCAACTTGCCTTCAACAGGCTTCCAACTTAAAGAGGAGTTAATCTGCAGGATAAGCAGGAAGCTCTCAACTTCTGTCAGATCTACTTCAGAGCCAAAATCACCACAGCCTCGGACACTGAACTGCAGTAGGCAGATTGTGCTTGCCTGAAAGGAGTTCAGGAGTGAGGTAGATCAGCTGGCTGAGTGGTGTCATAATAACAACCTGGATTGAGGGATCAGCAGTGGAAAGGGTAAGATGCTTCAATTTCTTGGTTGCAGACATCTCTGAACATCTATCCTAGGTCCAACATATTGATGCAATTACAAAGATGGCACAGTAGTGGCTACATTTCATTGGGAATATAGGAGATTTAGTATCTCACCAAAGACTCCAGCAAATTTCTACAGATGTACCATGGAGAGTATTATGACTGGCTGCATCACCATCTGAAATGGAGGGGCCAATGCAGAGAACTGGAAAATCCTGCAGAGGGTTGTAATCTTTGCCAGCCCTAGCATGGGCACTAGCCTCCTTACTGTCAAAGGTGACACCTCAAGAAGGCAGCATCCATCATTAAGGATCCTCACCACCAAGGTCATGCCCTCTCCTCACCATCAGGGAAGTGGTACAGGAGCCTGAAGACACACACTCAATATCTTAGGAACAGCTTACTGCCCTCTCCCATCAGATTTCAGAATGGTCCATGGACCAATTACCACCACCTCACAAACTTTGCTCTTTTGTGCAAGATTTATTTATTTATTTATTTATTATTGTGACTTGAGTTTTCTTGTGTATTGCACTGTACCGCTGCATCAATTGACAAATTTCATTACATACTCTCAGTGGTCACTTTTTTTTAGATACATCTTTACATCTGTTCATCAAGGCAAATATCTAATCAGCCAATCATGTGGCAGCAACTCAATGCATAAAAGAATGAAGACATTGGTGAAGAGGTTCAGTTGTTGTTCAGAACAAACATCAGGATGGGGAAGAGGCGTGATCTGAGTAACCTGTTGGTGGTTTGAGTGTCTCAGAAATTGCTGATCTCCTGGGATTTTCACACACCACAGCCTCTGGAGTTTACAGAGAGTGGTGCACCAAGTGAAAACATCCAGTGAGCAGCAGTTCTGAGGGCAAGGATAACTTAAGAGAGAGGTTAGAGGAGAATGGTTCAAACTAACAGAAGTATGACAGCTACTCAAATGAACATACGTTACAACAGTGGTGTTCATTTGAGCATCTCTGAATGCACAACACATTGAACCTCGAGTGGATGGGCTACAGCAGCAGAAGACCATGAACATACACTCAGTGGCCATCTTATCGGGTACAGAAGGTTCCTAATAATATGGCAACTGAGTGTAGGTCAATGATAATAAACCATATTCTCAAAACCAAACTCAATTTTGGCTGTATTGGTACATGAAAATTGTACTATGCAATGACAATGAAGATATTTCACATTCTGATTCTGAGAGCTCACTTGCAGTTTATGCCCCAAGTTGTCACTGACACCTTTGTTGAAGTGAACTGAAATATGGAAGAGAAGAAGAATAGTCCTTAACTCGCCAATGGAGTTATTGGGGCACCATCTTTTGACAGTGTTTCTGTAGCAAGTTATTCTTGTTTTTACGAGGCCGAGTTGCCAGCTCGACGCTCAACCCGACTCGGATTCAAACTCGGGAACCTTCGCTCCGGAGTCCGGCGCTGAAATTATTGTGCCACCAAGCAGGACAAACTGAAACATGGACTTCAGATCAAACTGTTGGACAACAAAGGTCCTCGGTGACCTGCCCTGCCACATGACGCTCTCCAACACCTGAGATTTACGGTGAATTCACTGAAAGCATGGATCAATTTTCAAGTCCTTGGAATCAAGTGTCAGAAAATGTAGACTTTGCCGATGAGATCACCTGCTGCTTCGGTAGCCGAGCATTGGCTTTCTTTGCTTAAGGAAAAAAAGTTTTCAAAAATCAACAGCTCTGACTTGGCACCAAGTTTGTTATCCACAGTGCAGCAGGATCCTCAAAGATCTAAACAAGTTTCACCAATGGTGTCTCTGATAACTGTTATCAGCATAGGTAAACATAAGAATATAAGAAACAGGAGCAGGAGCAGGCCATGTAGCCTGTCGAGCCTGCTCTGCCATTTGACAAGTTCATGGCTGATCTGACTATGGACTCTTTTCCACCTACCTGTCTTTTCCCCATAACCCTTAATTCCCCTACTATTCAAAAATTGACCCAACCTTGTTTTAAAAATATTTACTGAGGTAGCTTCCACTGCTTCATTGGGCAGGGAATTCCACAGGTTCACCACTCTCTGGGAAAAGCAGTTCCTCCTCATTTCAATCCTAAATTTACTGCTCCGAATTTTGAGACTATGTCCCTTAGTTCTAGTCTCACCTTCCAGTGGAAACAACTTTCCAGCCTCTATCTTATCTATCCCTTTCATAATTTTAGATGTTTCTATCAGATCTCCTCTCATCCTTCTGAATTCCAATGAGTATGTTCCCAGGCAACTTAATCTCTCCTCATTGTCTAACCCTCTCATCCCTGGAATCAACCTGGTGACCCTCCTCCGCACCACCTCCAAAGCCAGAGTATCCTTCCTCAAGTAAGGAGACCAGAACTGCACACAGCACTCCAGGTGGGGCCTCACCTGTACAGTTGCAGCATGACCTCCCTGCTCTTAAGTTCAATCCTTCTAGCAATGAAGGTTTTGGCCTTCTTGATAGGCTGCTGCACCTGCAAACCAACCTTTTGTGATTCTTGCACTAGCACTCACAAGTCCCTCTGCACAGCAGCATGCTGCAAATTTTTACCATTTAGATATAATCTGCTCTTTCATTTTTCCTTCCGAAGTGGATGACCTCATGCTTACCAACATTGTACTCCACCTGCCAGACCCTTGCCCGTTCACTTAACCTATCTCTATCTCTCTGCAGGCTCTCTGCATCCTCTGCATTCAATTTAGTATCATCAGCAAACTTAGATACACTACACTTGGCCTCCTCTTCCAGATCAAGATAAACCAAGTCTGCATCCTCTCTCAGACCAACATCGCTGGTCACGTTCAATCCGCTCTGCTGGGTGAGTACCTGACAGACACCAGAGCCCTGAGGTAAATGAAGGAGGTTCTGCAGACTCTGGAATCTTGAGCAATGCACATAAAATGCTCGAGGAACTCAATGAATCAGGAAGCATTTATGGAGGGGAATAAACAATCAACAATCAATAAACAATACCTTTCATCAGGACCATTAGGATGAAATGTCTCAGTCTACAATGTAAACTGTTTATTCCCCTCCATATTGAGTTGCTGAGATCCTCCAGCATTTTGTGTGGATTGTCATGAAATAAACTTTCTCCTCTGCCCTCGGAATGATTGCCAATAGGATGGAGAAACACTTCTGCCTCAAGATCTCATTGAAGTAATGAAGCATCACCCTCCACTCATGGGCAGGTCTCACCTGTGACTGCCCAGAATGGAGAGGGGGTTTGATTGTGTGGGATCTCTATGCGGGATCATGTGGGGGTTACTCACTATCTGCAGAAGGAACAGACTAATTCACCAAGTAATTCACTTGTGCATCACCCTAGTCCACTTGTCGACACCACGTTGCCTCCTTTAACACACGGATCTAAAACGACTGTTCAACGCACACCTGCAGCTGGCCAGTCTGCTGGGGTGTAGCACCATCTACTGGTTAGTTTGAAAATACATTTTACTGATCTGTTTCAGGTGATGTTCTTATTTTTGTTGTCTCTCATCACGTGCCCTTTCACAGACAGCTATCTTTACCAAGTTACTTTCTTTGAGGAGCTTTAAACAACTCCTGGTGCATGTGGATATGTATTTTCATTTTGTTCCTCTGTCCTTTCTATAATGTTAGGACATCAGTTGTTTTCCAAGATGGGCCTGTAATATGGAAGTTGTGGTAAGGCAAGGGTTAAAGACGACGTCCAGGTAAGAATAACCTGAGGCATTTGTGGTCAAGTGAGACTGCCAGAGTCATCTCCGCTTACTACAGATGAGATGGGAGGGCAGGGATAACTGCAGCACTACGTATTCAAGTGAGACCTCTGTAGTGAGACTTTTCTTGAAATATTTTCCTAAGACATAGCATCCCTTTGCACAACAGGAAGTTGCTGGAGACAGACGAGATAGGAATAACAGAAGAATGTGAAACAGACCCAACAACTAAGGGACAATTGCTTTACTAACTTCAAAATATTGTCAGTTGTCAGCTTAAAGTTTCGATAGACTTTTAACACCTCCATTGTGAATGGTGATTGGTCCTGTGGGTTAGGAAGTCAAACATGTGCAACTTACCAAATGGTCACTATTCATAGCTGAGAAACTAATTTTGTACAAATCATCAGTTCAGACTTCAGAACATTCTGGGTGACAGGGGCCATACTGTTTCCCTTGTGCACATGTAAAATACAAATAATGTTTGAGTGTTTGTGTTCTGGGCCCAGTTATTTTAGTTACTTTATTATCTGGAATGACAGTCAATTTAAGATATTCACAAGAACTGAATATTGAACTCACCTTAAAATATTTTCTAAATAATACATACAAATGGAATTGGAATTAATTTATTGGTGTCACATGGACCAAGATAAAGTGTTTGTGTGCCCTCCAGACAGATCGTTCCATATTAACATATTATAAAAATAAAACAGAATGCAGAATACAGTGT